>NW_026596051.1:39093538-39158180 GCF_907164565.1 Psammomys obesus
AGAAAGAAAGAAAGAAAGAAAGAAAGAAAGAAAGAAAGAAAGAAAGAGGCCTCCATAGGTTCATGTGTATGAAAACTCAGTCCCAACTAGTAGAAGTATTTGAAAAGTATCTGGGGAATATGGCCTTGTTGGAGGTGTTATGTCACTGGGGATAAGCTTTAAATTTTCCAAAAAAAAAAAAAAATTACCATATGAAATTTGTACCACTCATTGTCTCATACTTGCAGATCAAGATATATTCAATATATAAACTTATAAGTTATCAGCTGTTTCTGCCACCTGCCTTTGCTCTGACATCACGCCCTCTAGTCCTATGACCTGTAAATCCAAAATAAAAGGATATTTTTAATACATATTGGTTAGTCATGGTGTCTCTTCAGAGCGATGGAAAGCTAAGACCAGCGATATTATAAAATGCAGTATAAATCATAAAACTTTAAACACAGAAAAATATTTTCAAAAGGTTTATTAGTGAAAGTTTACCTCTAATTTGTGAGATTTTGTCTCTAAATTATTTTCATTCTAAGGCCTTTCAGAGTAGGTCTTCCACTGAAGAATGTAAACATATCAACAACAGCAAAAATAACTTTGATGTATTTCCCTTTCACTGAAGTTTAGTGTACAATCTTAATCACCACTTAAGCTTTTGTTACTTAGTTATTGCATGTCTTCCTTTGAAGGGCAAGAAAAGAAAAAAAAAGGAAAGAAAATCACTGCTTGACTTTTATTACACGTTTTCCATTACTTCAGACACAATATTGTCCTATGAAAGTCATGCTAGCACAAACAGCAAATATTTGTTAAGTAGATGTATGAAATAACGAATTGCATATTGGCTTCTTAAAGAACTGTAGGCAATTCCATAAATGACATGTCAAGGCACAGGGGACAAACTGCCTTTTAATGCTGCCAACGTTTTTTTTTTTTTTTTCTGTGCAGCAAGCAGATAGAATTTGGCCCTGCTTCAGCAGACCACTTGCCCATGCCAAGCTTAAATATCACTGTGAGGTAAACAGTTCCACTACTCTGAATGATGATGTAAAATATTGTCCTTCTTAGGACTATATTCCAAGGACAATATCTGGATTATTATGGGATAGAGCAGCCATGGGAGCATCACATCTTTCATCTTACTCTACTAGGTGAAGCAGGACAGAAAGCTATGATCTGGGGTCCAAGGCCATCCATAAAAAAATAAATAAATTTCCTCTTGCAACACAGTTTGAAAACAGAAGAATACAGTTAGTTGCTTAGAATGTTAAGGAGATAATGTAAGTTGAAAGGAAGGTGAAGAAACTTCTCTTCCAATGGTTGGAAATAAAAATTAAGTCCTTTTTGCTTCATAAGATTTAAATTATTGTATCACAAGTATTCTCAATTCAGATATGGAAATCTCAGGGATCCTTACTAATATTTCCATGTGTGTCCTTCTAGAAGCCTAATGTATCATTAGATTCTTCTCTGGGGTTTGTGGAAAGTGTCAGATGTCAACTTTAGATGGAAAATCTGCTAGTTCCAAAATAATTTCTTGAATTCTTAAGAACACAATTAATACAATTTGCTTCCATTTTAGGAAATCATTTCAAGTATTAAAAAGACAAAGACAAGGACTGAATAGATAGATGGCGGTTCAGTTGTTAAGAACACTTTCATTTACTGTGCAGCACCTGTGTTATATTTCTAGACCTTACAAGGTCACTAACAGCTGTCACCAGCTACAATTCCAGAGGATATGGTACACGTTTATGCCTTCCTCAGGGACTATACATACATGCAGTTGACACACGTACAGGCAGACAAACATTCATACACATAAAATTTAACGCACCGCTACGGTGCTGGGAAGGTACTTACTGGATAGAATGCCACTATTGCATACCAGAGGCTCTGAGCCCTTTTCCTAACATCCCTATATCCAGACTAGTGGCACAAAGGGCTGTAATACCTAATGCCCCACAAGTGGAGGTAGGAGAGTCAGAAGTTCAAGATCAGCTCCTGGCACAACTGGAATACATTAGATTCTATTTAAAAACACTATGTTATATTTTCTTGATAAGTGGTTGTTAATTTTATGAAGGTGTGTTGTTTGCTTATGTCTATATAAACGAACATACAAAGTGTAAACATTTATTTTATTATATCATTTCATTCAGAGTATAAAATCACCAAAGGGAAAAATTTGAAGTAACTATTTTTTATTTAATTACTAGAAACTCTTAGTCATTATATATATTTCATTGAAGTAGAAGTTGTTTTATTTTTATTTGTTTGTTTTAAATTTATTTGTTTTTTATCCCAGTTGTAGCCCCCTCCCTCATCTTCTTTTGGTCCCACCTTCCCTCCCTCTTCCTCCCTATCTCTCTTCCCCAGTCCACTGATAGGGACAATTTTCTTGCCCTACTGTTTGACCCTTGCCTACCAGGTCCCATCAGTACTGCCTGGATCATTTTTCTCTGTGGGCTGGCTTAGTCCACTACCAGGAAAAAGTGATCAAGAAGCTGGAAACTGAGTTCATGTCAGAGACTGTCTCTTCTCCCCTTACTTGGGAACCTACATGGAGACTGAGCTGTCTATGGGTCTTTAGTTGATGCATCAGTCTTTTCAGGATCTCCTGGGCCCTGCTTTTCTTGGCTTTGTTGGTCTATTTGTTTGGCTGTTGTCCCTTCTGTGTAGTTTTATATCCCCCTTTCCAATAATACTCCCTGCTCTCTGTCCAAACAGTTTTTCCATCTGCTTCAACCCAGCCTCACATATTAATATATCACAATGTGATTAAAGTTCAGCAGGATTTCTGAGAAGATATTTAAATCAAGTTCATGGGTTCTAATTCTTACAGGTTGGGTCTTGTTAATTTCTGTTGGTTTTATGGCACTCTATCTTACATTTCTTACAATATTTCCACCACAGAATTATATATATATATATATATATATAAATTCACATAGACTGTCATCTCTATTACTGTATTTTCCTAATTAATGCCAAGCTAAACATTTATATCTTTTTTGTTATTTATTTCTTAGTTGACACGTAGCTTTTGAAGCAGTCTCCTTGATCATCTTCTAATGTTAGTCACTAAACATTTCATCATTATTCATTAAATGTCAATTGCAATTATCATTCTTCTGTTTTTCATTTGGAATCCATGTATCTATCAGTAATTAAGTCATTCACTGTCTCATCCATTGTCATAAGTTCTTCCACACTTTTATTAATTCCCTTCATTATCAACACAATGTAGAATAAATGTATATACAGATATGTCTGTTCAATATATACATAGATATATAATTTATTTCATAAAATCAACTCATATAGTTACAGAATCTGATTATAAAAGGTAATTAGAGATTTTGGACAGACAATTGTGTAACTGCAACTTTCACAGAAATTTAATAGCCAGATCTTTGGAATGGCTGTAGTTTACAGACAGAAAACCTAGGAGGAGATAGTGGTCCAGTTTGGGCAAAGAAGTGAACACAGTTAAAATTCTCAAATCTGGTGGGAAAATTTTATTTTTTACCCAGATCAGTCATGTTTTGTCTTCTTGAGAAATTGTACTGATTGGACAAGGCATACCAATATTATATGGAATAATATGTTTTTCCTCATCAGCCAGTTTAAATTTTAAGTCTTAATGAAGGAAAAAGAATTTTGATGAATATTTAGCCAAATAATAAAGTGAGCAGAATTCAACAAAAAAGCTTGTTATTCTAAAGTAAGTTATTTAGAATGTGTATTATTTCCATTACCATGAATAAAACATCACAAGTCAATCTTATAATTTAATATATGCATTGTATGAGGTAACCAAACTACAGAAAATTTAAGCAACTTGATATATATATGCATAAGTATTTATATATAAATTTAGGTGTACTTGAGGTACTTCTTTGGAAATATGTAATTAAGTGTGTGTAGTACGGTCTGAAGACATTTGCAACAATTAAGCCAATGAAGCCAATATACCTGTTAGTATATTCCGTGGCACATTACTAAGAACTACCATTTCACCTTCACTTCTTTCATATATTTTCTTTCTTTTGATTCTGACTTTATCTTAAATAAAGTCTGCATTTGTTAGACAGTCACACTTGGACAGGTTTTTAACATTTGTTCTATATTTCAACTATATAAGTACTTGTAATTATAAAATGACATTTTGATCATTTCGTATTTGACAAATTCTATTGCACTCAAGGTATAATTCTTGATCTTACCGTTTACTCACTATTGCAACACTGATGCTTATATTGAGATGAATGAATGTAGCATATTGTTTGAATGGATTTGAGATATCTTTCCAAGTGACTGCCATATTTGCACTTTCTAGATATGTTTCCTTTATAACTCAGTCATAATTTTTTATGTTGAAATTCTAGAAATTATGCACAAGACATCTTCTTTGGTAACTCTCATATAATATAAGAGCTATTTTAGGTCACTAGGAAATACTTTATAGATTCAAGCAAACAAAATGGAACATACAAATATGCTTCATGTCAAAATCTTTGAGAAACAGATATGCCTGTTTTTCCAAATTCTAAACTGCATAGTGCAAAATATTTAAGCACCTAGAACTGCAGTTGTTCAATTAAAATTTCTCAACATTTAAAATTTTTTGTTAATATTGACCTTTTCTTTTACAATTGCTGCTATTTTTTCATATATAAGTTCTGAAATATAATTCCCCCACAAAATTAATACACACGTTAATTTTGAACTGATTGTATATTGTGTTTTTATTTTAATCTTATATTCATTTGTTGGTACTCATGAAGCAGAACACAGATAGGCGTATTAATTACTGAAAATGTATTACTTTTGTTCCTTTTTAAAATTATCAATATTTATTGAAACTATGCCCACTAAAATATCTTTTGACAGTAAAAAATTTTGGACAATAGTAATTTCCATCAATGTGTAAACTATGTCATGTGATGACTGATAAAAATATATAATCTCTTGACATAAAGGAACTAGAATGGCACTAGATGCAAATGACAAACACCACAGACTTCATACTCTTGAGATATTGTATTAAGTTACTGTTTTTTTTTTTTAAGCCACAAAGATAAGGATTTATTGTCAGTAGGAGATCAAAGCTTCATATTTTTCAGGATTAAAATTGTTTTTCAGAAATTATGGATTTACCAAAAGTAGATCTAAAACTAGTAACTGAACACGGAAAAGAAAAATGAGATTGCAAACTCATGTTGTCACGAGCTGCACAGCTCAGTGTGTGTAGAGGTTATTTGAAGTGGAAAATACTACGAAAATCAATTTTAACTATTCTTTGAATCATTTTATTTAAATGACAAAACACTTCAACTCACTATATTTCTTTTGCTTTAAATAAGAGTACTTGACTTCCTAATAGAATCATAATATTTTGATATTATAATCTTCATTAATTTCATTTTATAAGTATTATACACTTAGGTTAAAAAATCAGTTTTCATATATAGAAATAATTTTATATGTATATATCCTATGATTTCAAATGTGTGTATATATATACATATATATGTGTATATATATATATATATTACATATATATTTATTTATATTTATACATATATATTTCAGTCCTAATTTCAGATTATTTCTTTTCATGTGATTGTATTGGGTTGACACAAACCTCCTCATAATTAAAAATTAAAGAAATAGTCTTGAAATAACTTTACATTGTATAAACTCCATGCTTCTGTGACCATGCTCTTTCATTTTCCTGCAAATTATCATAATGATCATCGTAACCATAGCTGTTGACTGCACTTAATCTATAAAATTATTCTTATAATAAATTTTCTAATGAATATGAAATAAAGAATACAGATTGTGTTTTAAATTTCATCACATTAGATCTTAAAGTTTTTAAGAAAAAAATATAGCAAACAGTGTGTACTTTTAAAAACTCCACACAGTAATTTCTTTTTAAAATTAAATTTTTTATATTAATTACAGTTTATTTACTTTGTATCCAATCTGTAGTCCCCTGTTTCATTCCCTTCCTATCCCACCCTCCCTCCTTACCTCCTCCCTGCCCATCTCTAAGTCCACTGATAAGAGAGGCCCTCCTCTTCTTCCATCTGACCCTAGCTTATCAGGTCTCATCAGGACTGGCTGCAATATCCTCCTCTGTGGCCTAACAAGCCTGCTTTTCCCTAGGAGAGGTGGGGAGGTCAAAGAGCCAGCCACTGAGTTTATGTCAGAGACTACCTGTTCCCCTTACTAGGGTACCCACTTGGATACTGAACTGCCATGGACTACATACAAGCAGGGGGTCTAGGTTATAGCCATACATGGTCCTTGGTTAGAGAAACAGTCTCAGAAAAGGCTCCTGTGCTGAGATATATTTGGTCTTTGTAGAGCTCCTGTCCTCTCCAGGTCTTACTAACTCCTCCTTCTTTCATATGATATCCTGCTCTCTGCCCAAGGATGGGTTATGACTCTCAGCATCTGCTCTGATACACTGCTAGGTAGAGTCTTTCAGAGGCCCTCTATGGTAGGCTCCTGTCTTGTTTCTCCTATTCCAATGTCTATCCCACTTGTCTAAGTGAGGATTGATGATCTTACCTCAGGTCCTTCTTGTTTAGCTTCTTTAGGTGTACAGGTTTTAGTATGTTTATCCTATCTTGCAGGTCTAGTATTCACTTATAAGCGAGTATTTACCATGTGTGTTTGCTGCTTCTGGGATGCCTCACTCAGGATATTTTCTTGATCATTTCTTTTCATTTGCCTGTAAATTTCATGATTTCCTTGTTTTTAATTGCTTAATAGTATTCCATTGTGTAAATGTAACACAATTTCTGTATCCATTCCTCCGTTGAGGGACATTTGGGTTGTTTCCGGGTTCTGCTAATTATGAATAAAGCTGCTCCGAACATGGTTGAACAAATGTCCTTGTTGTGTACTTGAGCAAGATGTTACCATTTTAAAATATTTAAATAAATGTTAGCTTGTAGACAGAAAAAAAAATGAGATGACACATGTCATTTGGAATTTTTGAAAAATGATTAAACATTAAAGAGCATTATTAATCTATGGAAATTAAATTCATATTTATTTTACTTTTTATAAGAGTTGAAACTCATTACAGTCTACATCCATGATTCAGTGTGTTAGGCTGTGTAGGATATAAAATCCAGTAAGTAGATACTAACAACATTGGGTTTGATATTGGTGTTTTGGACTAACACGTATGTGTCTGGAGGGGCACTTTTTGTCCACAATGTCACAATTCTTTGGCAATGAGTAGTTAACAGGCAAAGAACAATGGATCTGGAATCAAATTTCACATGCCCCATCATTCAAGTGCACCCAACACACAGCACTTGATATTTAGATAATTTTAAACTATACTGTATATGGTATTTGTTGAAAATATAAACATTACATAATGCAATTTTATATATAATGTGAATACATACTTATGTTGTCTCAAATTCCTATGAATACTGAAGGTATGCACACATTTGGTTGAAGTTTAAACGTCAGTTATTATTTACCTGTATTTTAATCTTTTCAAGGTTGTTTCATATTTTCTGCATTGGGGTCGTGATATTCCATAGATCAAAATTATTCTCATTGTTCATGTCATAAGAGAGTAAAGCATACAAACATGTAAAATATTATGCTAGAAATTAACAGTATTAATTTTTTAAGTGAATATATTTTTGCAATCTTATAGAAGCTATTAATTGAACATTGTCATTGTATGAATTTGTTAAAATACTTTCACCTTTAAAATTGAGTGATTGGCTTTGAACAGGAGACATAATGAAGTATTTAGATAAAATACTATTGATTGATATAAATAATTCTGAATAATTCTTGATCAGAACAGCATTATACAAATATCCGTAAGCCAGAAATAACTAAGCATCCAGTTCACGTGGCAAATGTGTACTACTTATTATTTTTCAGGATTAAAATTTGTTTCTCAGAGCAATCTACAGATTCAATGTAATTCCCATCAAAATACCAACAAAATTCTTTACAGAACTTGAAAGAACAATTCTCAGTTTCATAGAGAAAAACAAAAAAACCCAGAATTGCTAAAACAATCTTGTAGAATAACAGATCTTCTGGAGGTATCTCCATCCCTGATCTCAAGCTGTACTATAGAACAACAGTAATAAAAACTGCATGGTATTGGAAGAGAAACAAGCAGGAGGATCAATAGAATCAAACACAAGCCCTAGAAATAAACCCACATACCTATGGATACCTGATATTTTACAAAGAAGCCAAAACAATACAATGGGATAAAAATAGCCTCTTCAAAAAATGGTGCTGGTCTAACTGGATGTCTACGTGTAGAAAATGCAAATATATCCATACTTATCACACTGCACAAAACTCAAGCCTGAGTGAATCAAAGGCCTCAACATAAAACCAGACACACTAAACCTGTTAAAAGAAATAGTGGGACAGAGCCTGGAACTCACTGGTACAGGACACAACTTCCTGAACTGAATACCAACAGCACAGGATCTAAGATCAACAATTAATAAATAGGATTCATGAAACTGAAAAGGCTCTGTTAAGCAAAAGACATTGTCATCAGAACAAAACGACTGCCTACAGACTGGGAAACGATCAGTATCAAGCTTACATCTGACAAGGGCTAATATCCAGAATATTAAATTTGCAGGCGAATGACGCGATATAGAAAAGATCATTATGAGTGGGGTATCCCAGAAGCAGAAAGCCACTTAAAGAAATGCTGAACTTCCTTACTTATCAGGAAAATGCAAATAAAAACGACCCTAAGATTTCACCTTACATCTATCAGAAAGGCTAAGACCAAAAACTCAATTGACAGCACATGCTGGAGAGGATGTGGAGAAGGGGAACCCTCCTGCATTGCTGGTAGGAATGTAAACTTTTAAAATCAATCTGATGCTTTCTCAGACAAGTAGGAGTAGTGCTACCTCAAAATCCAGCTATACCACTCCTAGGCATATATCCAAAAGATGCTCAAATATACAACAAGGACATTTGCTCAACCATGTTTGTAGTAGCTTTATTTGTAATAGCCAGAACCTGAAAAAAACCCAGATGTCCATCAGTTGAGGAATGGATGCAGAAATTGTGGTATATTTATACAATGGAATACTACTCAGCAATTAAAATCAAGGAAACCGTGAAATTTACAGGTAAATGATGGAATCTAGAAAAGATCATCCTGAGTGAGGTATCCCAGAATCAGAAAGATACATAGGATATACTCACCCAGAAGTGGATATTAGACCTTCAAGATAGGGTAAACAGACAAAAATCTGTACATGTAAAGAAACTAATCAAGAAGGACAACTCTGGCTAATATGCATCATGATCTTTCAAACAGATTTTTTAATAGATGTGTTTCTAAAATGAGCCAGCCAACTGAATGTTCCAAAGAAATGCCGAGAGTCTCTCTTATATTTGACATTTGAATGTTTATGTTACTATTATAAATATATATAAACATTTTCCATCCCTGTTCTGTTTAGAGTCGATGTAATGTATGTGTGACCCTCCCGCGCTCTGTGTGTATGCACATACCCCTGTGCACGCTTGCATAAACGAAGAACACGGAGTATGCGCAATGACAGAATTGTGTTTGTACATTACAAAATCACATTGGAAACAGTGATGTATTTGAAAGAATGGACAATTGACAAGAACGTGAGCATGATTAATATTTACCCAATTTAAATAACTTACATAGAAAATAAAATTCTGAACTTGCTATGCTATTCCTCAATCCTAAGACTAAATTAGAGATGATAAATGAAGGTAGATAAAATCTGTCATTGATAAAATACTAGGAGAAAAAAAAAAACAAAAAAAACCATTATTTTCAGAACTATGACAGAGCAAGTTATATTTCTCTTCATACTTAGTGCACAGCAGTGCAATCATGGTATTTTAAACTGTCATACAAAACCTCATACATCAGCTTGTGGTGAAAACTTCAGCAGTAGCTTAGGCATTGTTGAAAACTGTCTGGGATGGTCTGTGCATGAGGGTCAGTGCCTACAGATCACTGAAAACTTAGGCAACCTCTTAAGGAACACTTACAGAAATTAACACCCATGGGTGTGCTAAAACCCAGAGATCTTGAAAATTTAACAGGATAACTCACAATGAATGTACAAATAATTGCTTTTAAATTCCATGTTTTAGGAAAAGAAAACAGTGAAAAAAAATCATTTCATTATGTACATATTCAATTGTGTCAATATAGTGAATTGCATATTGGGATGTTCAGAATTTTTTCCCATGATGCTTATTGTATCTAGGCCATAATGTACTTGAAATAACTGTTTTATATTTTTAGTGGATCAGTTATTTCCTGCTTTCATTCCCTGCAAGATGTGAACTGCAGTCCTCATAACATGTCAGTCCCAAAGGCATCATTATGATTGTTTTGAACCTCATACTGTTTTCCCAGGTTGTTTTCAGACTCCATGTTACCAATTAGAAACAAATTACGTCTATGAGAACAACAAAATATTTGTGTTATTTGTAAATTGTTATATTAAGTGTCTGAATGAAAAAGCATGTATAGTACCCATCAATACTTTTGATAGTATCTTACAGAAAGTGTGAAGACAGAAAGTGTAAGACCAAAAATTAATTTTCACAGACACTTTAAGCCAAGCCAACACTTTCTCTTTACATGTACTGTATTCTCAGAGAATCATGGTTTCATAGTTGAACTGAGAGTAATATCTTCATTCGTCTTTGCTTTATCAATGATGACAGACATTTCATTTTGGAGATCATAGTATCAGACTCCACAGTATATAGAGCAGTGGTAATGAAAATTAAGCCATATTTGCATAATTTTGGCTATAGGGGTCAAGTCAGGGTGCTTTCCAAAGGAAATGGAGTGTTCAGAGATGGCTAAGTGAGTGGTTTGTTGGGAAGCTAACATTCAGATGTGCTGTAGCAATTATAGCGCATCTTACCTGATGTTATAGAAATGCCTTTTAAAGGCTAGTGAGGTCAATTTAAGAGAATGTAGACACACCTGGAAAATGGTTGTCTGCTCATTCCAGTGAAGGGTTATCTTAATTACATAAATAAAGTGAAAATACTTGTCCATTATGATTAGCAGTGTTCCTTAAAAGGCATCCTGGATTGTATAAATGGAGAAAGAGAATAGAAAATAAACATATACTTATTGCTCATTGTTTTTCACTGTAGATTTGGTGAAACCAGCCTTTGTAACCTTGAGCCATAAGTGAGAATGAACTCTTTCTTTCTTAAGTTGTTTTAGTCTGTGTATTTTATCTTTATAGTATTAGAAAAGAAATATATATCATATTGATTTTTCAATTATTTACAACATGATGTATAAAAATAAGATAATATAAAAGGGAATAAAATTAGTCAAAATATATTTTCTCATTTAAAAACATTTTTATATAAGATATTAGACTAGAGGCATCATATGAGTCAAAATGTTTCCCTGCTCAGCTTCATACATTGCATTTATGAATTCATTTGAGAATGTGCCATAATTCAGTCCTATTTTATTATTAAGTCAAATGATATGCAATAAATTTGGGGAACAAAATCACTAACAGTTAAAAACAAGTTTTCTGTAAATGAACTACATGTGCTTTATTAATATTTTCCTTACCTTATAAGTATTGCTATATTAGCAAGCAATACAGGTAAAAGCAACCACTACATTCTATAAAAGCTTGGCTAAAACCTTCAGAAATAAAATTTTACCATTGACAATACAATAACTTGTGGGTTTACCATGTATCTCAGAAATACATGCTTGTCTGGCATGCTTGGGGCAGTTTGATCCACAGTGACACATGTGCAACAAAACAGACACCACACACACACAGTAAATTCAATTCTTATAAAATTGCATACACTATTATTTTAGGTATTGAAATATTTTTTATATTTAATGACACATTCCTATACCTACACTTTTATGTAAGGAAGATCTTCACCAAATACCAATTTTAAAGTATCCAGTCTCTGTTGCTAATAATGTTACTGAAATGAAATCACAGGCAAAATCGCTTGGCATCTAGTCCAGAGTTCGGTACCCTAGCTGGTGATCCAAGCTCTGGGAATGTCTTGTAATTTATGTTGCTGTCAACTACTGAATTACATGTTCTAGTTGCCCCAAGTCTAGGAACTTGTGAGGTAGAGGAACAGAGCAACATTGTGTTGTTCACACCTCAACCTTCTCATCTTAGCTCATTATGGCTCCTCACACTGCGATACTTAAGGTTTTGCCTAATCACTCAAATGTTTTATACATATGTATAAGATGAGTAGAATAAGTGAAACCATTTTATTTTTTCACCTGAAGAATATCACAGTTTGATGAAATTAATTTTAAAATCAAGCAAAATTTGAGATATTAAATTTCATGCAAAAATATATTTAAAAATTATTTCTGGAACATTTGGTGATTTATGGGGATACTAGAGGAGAATATTTAAAAGCAACATTCCAGTGGGAGAACAGCTTGTAAATCGGCCCCATAAATCATTTGGAGGTATTTGCCTATTTAGTCTATATAGCATAATTTATACTCATTGTGAATAAACATTATTTTTCAAAACCAGCTGTACCTGTTTTTCTATGCTTCTTGTTTGGACATTCACTGTCACTGCAAAAACAGAACGCAATAGACAATTGAAGAGTCAACAAACCTTAGTGCTAATTTAACTCTTCCATCGTTTCATACTTCAGAAAACGAAGACATTTAGACTTCACTGTGACTAATTGAATTAGCGCAACACTCGAGTTAGTGGTGTGCAGTTTACAGTACCCTCCATTTCTCCATCTATTTTAGATTTTTTTGCCTGACAGAAAGAAAATCTATATCTATTGTAATGCTAAGGGATTTCTACTCTTTTTGTTTTTCTTTCATTTAACTTTTATATAATCGGTAGCTTTATTTGTCCAGCCAATCAGACTACAAAATAATACACTTTTCTTTTTATGATGTATAAATCTGTTTTACATCATTAATCATGCTTCGGAAGAATTGGGTTATTATACTCACTTTCAGATAGATAACTATTATGAAAGAGGGACACATTCACTTTATGATATATACTAAATACGTTGGTTAAGTCACCAGGGTTTCTCTAGCCTTTTTTATTCATCAAGTTAAACCATGTCTTATAGTAGAAAAGAGTGTCTTTTAAACAATTTATTATATTTTAATTATCATGATAAATATTCCCTAATAGATATAATCAAACAAAAAAATTATATTTCTCTTCTAAGTATTTGCATTCAACAGATACAGGAGTATTCCTGAGACTTTTGTTAGTAATCCATCTTATCAAACATTGCATATTAGACTAGACGTTGCTTTCCTTAGTTTTTAATATTAATGATATTCTATTATATAGTAGATCAACTGCATTCGCCTGATCCTTATTGAGAAGCACTCATGTTACTTCCTGTTGTTTTCAACAGTTTCAAAAAATCAGGGAGGGTACTGCTGACTCCTCACTGGAAGTAAATTCAACCCTACGCTATAAAAAGGCCCAGAATTTAAAAGAGTATACATACACAAGGATGAATTATTTTACATTTTTTCAGTTTATTCTTCTTTATTTTTTATTCACTTTACTTCCTTGTTGTAGCCTCCCCTCTCCTCCTCACTAATCATTCTCCCTTCCTTCTCCTACCCTCTCCCATTTTCCTCAGAAAAGGAGATATCCCATTCCCATCCATCCCAGTTCATCAAGTTGTATCAGGACTGAAGTTCTTCTCTTCCTCTGTGGCCTTTCAAGGCAGTTCTCAGGGGAAAGTGATATAAAAGCTGGCAAGGGAATCCCTGTCAGATGCTGTCCCTCCTTCCCTTACTAGAGGAACCCCTTGAAGCCTAAGCTACCTATCTGCTACATCTTTGTAGCAGGTCTAGGTCTAGCTCCAGTTCATGCATCGTCCTTGGTTGATGCTTCACTCTTAGCAAGATCCTCTTTATTACACATAAATGGACCGACCTGTTAAAATAGTTTAATTTATGAGGTATGATTAATGTGATATTATTTTTTTCATGGTTTGTTTGCTTGGTTTTTCTTCTTTTTAAGATTTGTTTTGTTTTGTTTTGTTTTGTTTTTTGTTTTGTTTGACACAAGAAGAGCTTTGAACTGTGTAGACCTTGGTAGAACAAAAACACTTGTCAAGGTTGTGACAATCCTCTGGCCTCTATCTCTTCACTTTAGGAGTACAGGTATTTATTATCTTATAAGGCCTACCAGGTTTAACAGTACAGTGGAGTTCAATTTTTCTGATCCCCCTTTTTAAATATTTAATTCAGTCTGGAAAACATGCATATGTAATATTATACAAACTGAGGGAGATATATTTAAGAATTTTGGAATATGTATGTATATGTTCTAGTGTTATATATACATATATATGAAAGAAAAATAATGAAAAAGAGGCTGTGGATTTAAAAGAGAGAAAAGAATGGTTTATTTGAGGGTTTGGAGGGTAGAAAGGGTGGGGAATTATACTATAATCTTAAAATTGCAATTATACAATAATTTACCAGAATGGGAGTAATTCATACATAATTGTCTCCTCTAATAGCCCCCTTTCTTCCTTCTGTACCTTCCATGTCTGTACCCACCTCTGTCCCAAATATGTTGTCCTAGGTTTTGCTCTAATAATCACGAACTCACTCTCTACATTGTCTTGGCTGTTTTCATTACTGTGCATGGTTTCCTTTCTGTTAGGCAGGCCTTAAACTTCATAAAGTAGAGTAAGTAAGCATTTTTATACACTTGGGGATCTTTGTGAGCTGCCTTTTCATACTGTTGATGTTTTTCTCTGAGTTGTTTTTGTAGCATGTATGAAAAGGTGCTGACTCAGGGACAACACTGCCTAGTTTCAAAGACTACTCTCCTCACTGATATAATGGCAGGTTCCTTAATCAGCTTCACAACTGCAAAACTTAACAGCATATACTGAGTGGGATTGTGGTGTTCACACTGAGAAGATTTAGAGGTATGTAAAACCTTACACTAATATAAGGAATGGCATTAACTGTGTGCGTGTGTGCGTGTGATCTTGAGCGTATTAGGCAAAAACTTACCAATGAGTCTTATTACCAATAAATCCATATTAACTATCCTCTTAGCTTTATTTAAAAGTTTAAACTGAGCAACATGTAATTTTATAAGGTCAAATTACATGGATAGAAACAATACAGCTATCCCATTCTATTGCACTAGAGTTAGCGAATCCAGACCTGCATTTTTCACAAATGGATCTAACATGTTTCTCTTCACTTTATTCTACAAAACTCCATCTCTTTTGATGGTTGTTGTAATGTTTTACCTCCCATTATGCTAGTGTCTTGTTTTTGGTTCATGGTATATTAATTTGTATTCTTATAGCATCTGTCAAATTATTCATTACTATGGGTTTTAATTATTTTATCTAACTCATTTAATATTAATATATTATTATAATATTATTATAGCATATTATTATACTGTAATAATATACTATATTTTATAATAGTATAATGTTAATATATCTGCAAAAATGGACTTTCTTACATTTTCTGCTTAAGTTTTGTATTTCTAATATATTTTCCTCTTTAAAAGGCATAAATTCCTGTACCAATGAGTTCTAGGGTATTCCCCACTTTTTTTTCTAGCTGATTTAATGTGTCTGGTTTTATGTTGAGGTCTTTGATCCACTTGGACTTCAGTTTTGTGCAGGGTGATAAGTATGGATTTATTTTCATTTTTCTACATGTAGACATCCAGTTGGACCAGCACCATTTGTTGAAGATGCTATCATTTTTCCATTGTATGGTTTTGGCATCTTTGTCAAAAATCAGGTGTCCGTAAGTGTGTGGGTTTATTTCTGGGTCTTCTGTTCGATTCCATTGATCCACCATTCGGTTTCTATGCCAGTACCATGCAGTTTTTATAACTGTTGCTCTATAGTACAGCTTGAGATCAGGGATGGGGATACCTCCAGAAGATCTTTTATTGTAGAGGATTGTTTTAGCAATTCTATGTTTCTTGTTGTTCCATATGAAGTTGAGAATTTTTCTTTCCAGGTCTGTAAAGAATTGTGTTGGCAATTTGATGGGAATTGCATTAAATCTGTAGATTGCTTTTGGTAAGATGGCCATTTTTACTATGTTAATCCTGCCAAGCCATGAGCATGGGAGATCTTTCCATCTTCTCATATCATCCTCTAATTCTTTCTTCAGAGACTTGAAATTTTTTTTCATACAAGTTTTGACTTGCTTGGTTAGGGTTACACCAAGGTACTTCATGTCATTTGTGACTATTGTGAATGGTGCTGTTTCTCTAATTTCTTTCTCAGCCCTATTGTCTTTTGTATACTCATTGGTACAGGAGAAAACTTCCTGAACAGAACACCAACAGCACAGGCTCTAAGAGCAACAATCAATAAATGGGACCTCATGAAATTGAAAAGCTTCTGTAAAGCAAAGGACACCATCATCAAAATAAAGCGACTGCCTACAGATTGGGAAAGAATCATCACCAACCCTTTATCTGACAGAGGACTCATTTCCAATATATATAAAGAACTAAACAAGCTGAAAAGCAGAAAACCAAGTAATCAACTTAAAAAATGGGGAACAGAGCTAAACAGAGAATTCTCAATAGAGCAATATCGAATGGCAGAGAAGCACTTAAAGAAATGCTCAACCTCATTAGCCATTAGGGAAATGCAAATCAAAACAACCCTGAGATTTCACCTTACACCCATCAGAATGGCCAAGATGAAAAACTCAAGGGACAACACATGCTGCAGAGGTTGTGGAGAAAGGGGAACCCTTCCCCACTGCTGGTGGGAATGTAAACTGGTACAACCACTCTGGAAATCAATCTGGCGCTTTCTCAGACAACTAGGAATAGCGCCATACCACTCCTAGGCATATACCCAAAAGAGGCGCAAGTACACAAAAAGGACATTTGCTCAACCATGTTTGTAGCAGCTTTATTTGTAATAGCCAGAAGCTGGAAACAGCCCAGATGCCCCTCAACTGAAGAATGGATGCAGAAACTGTGGTACATCTACACAATGGAGTATTACTCAGCAGTGAAAAATAAGAAAATCATGAAGTTTGCAGGTAAATGGTGGGACCTGGAAAGGATCATCCTGAGTGACTTGTCCCAGAAGCAAAAAGACACGCATGGTATATACTCACTCATATAAACATACAACATAGAATAAACCCACTAAAATCTGTACATCTAAACAAACTAAGCAAAAGAGAGGACCCTAACTAAAATGTTCAATCCCCATCCTGAAAGGCAAAGAGGATGGACATCAGAAGAAAAAGAAAATAGGAAACAACCTCGGAACCTGCTACAGAGGGCCTCTGAAAGCTTCTGCAGTATAGACTGTCAAAGCAGATGTTGAGCCTGATGGCCAACTGATGGGCAGAGTGAATGGAATTCTATGTAAGAAGTGGGAAATAGTAAGAGCTGGAGGGGACGGGAATCCACAAGGAGAGCAACAGAACAAGATAATTTGAACACAGGGAACTTCCCAGAAAATCATACTCCAACCAAGGACTATTCGTGGAGATGAACTGGAACCCCTGCACAGGTGTAGCCCATGGCAGTTCAGTGTCCAAGTGGCTTACATAGTAATGGGAAGAGGGACTGCCTCTGACATAATCTGATTGGCCTGCTCATTGGCCACTTCCCCCTGAGGGGGGAGCAGCCTTACCAGGCCACAGTAGAGGACAATGCAGCCACTTTTGATGAGAACTGATAGACTAAGATCAGAAAGAAGAGGAGAACCTCCTCTATCAGTGGACTTGGGGAGTGGCATGCATGCAGAAAGGGGAGGGAGGGTGGGATCGGGAGGGGAGGAGAGAGGGGCTTATGGGGGGATACAAAATGAATAAAGTGTAATTAATAAAAAATTAAAAAAAAACAGAAAAAAGAAAATAGAAAAAAAGGTATAAATTCTACTTTCTAATATTTTGACTATACTTATATCAGTATGTGATATTTTGTTAATATTATTCTTAATACCATTATTTACATCTTGATTATGTTGTTGATTAAAATGTTTTATTTTTGAGACTTCTTTGCCAGAAAGTCACTATGTAGACAAGGCTAGTCTTGAATTCACTGAGACCTGCCTTCCTGTACTGCTCACGTCCTATGATAAAGAGCATGTACCACCACATCTGAAAATGCTTTATCTTTTTCACAAGTTCAATCAATAGATTTTCTTTTGAAATTATGGTTTCAGTTTTTCTTTTAATTATCTGAACATAGTTCACATATTATAAATGCAGAAAAGAAGATATTTAATTGAAGTCCAGGAATACATGTCATATTAACAAATAATATTAATCAAAAATAAAAGCATCCATTACATATTCTTCATGAGCTATAATCACAATACTGTAACAGAAAGTGTGGAATACACACTTTCAGTCTCATGTGAGCTCACTACGTAGTGTTGGAACTGTGTTCGAATAATTCACTTCAATTTGACTCTTCCTTGTTCTGTGTTAGCTGTGGTCCAGCTTAGCAGTTTGGCTACCCTTTAGGATTTCTCCAGTATCTATTTTCTTTACTTTGTTTTGGACACCATGGCTTCTCAGTTCTGCTCTCCATGTTTTATTAGCCTTTATCCTGCTATCACAGGCTTTCTCTCATGGCTGGTAGATGAAACAAAGACAAGAACAGAAGGAAGTAAGGTTCCTCGAACCCAAAGCTCAAATTAGCATAATATCACTTCTGACATATTTTATTGCCAAAGCCAGTCTCTGCACCAGCCTACTGTTAGTGTCAACATGAACCTAACTCTCTTCTTAGCAGTAGCTGAATATTGTATTGTATTGTACAGAGTACAAGACCTGATAGGCTAGGGTCAAATAGAAGGGGAGGAGGTCCTCCTCTATCAGTGGACTAGGGAGGAGCATATGGGGAGAAGATGGAGGGAGGTCAGAATTGGGAGGAGATGAGGGAGGGTGCTACAGCTGAGATATAATTGAATAAACTGTAATAAATGATAATAATAATAAAGAAAAAATAAAAATATGAATGCAAACAAAAAGAGTATCTATGGTTCATTCTGTAAATCAACACGGTTTCTACAGGAAACATCTAGCCAAATCTTTCTAAAAGACAAGGAATTAAAGAACAAAGGATTAATCTCAATAATGAGTCAACAAACAAAAAACTAGTATCACTGTAAATTAAATTGTTACTCAATAAGAATACATACAAAGAGAAGCATTCTTCATGTTCAATATATAAGTAAAGAAATTCTATGTAAACATAACACTGATAAAAGAAAACAAAATGAAATGTGTAAATTTTGGTCATATGTATTATCTTGATATGACAATGTCAGTGAATTATTTTGAGATTATTTTCTTCAATTCTAGTTTTTATTCATTTCATCTCTGAATCTGTAGACAAAATATTTTTTTTCACCATTAACTTGTCTAGCTGTAAATGGAAAGTTGATAACTCTATAGCCAACTGAACTATAGCAACTGCCATCCCCTTCATTTTATTGCTCAGAAAAGAATACATCAGAAACCTAAAGATTTCTGTGTCAAAAGAGTTGAGAATATCATGATAATTACCATAAGATGTCTATAGAGAGAGCAGTACTGGAAAAATAATTTCCATTTCAGCTACATGGTAGCTAAATATGTTCTGGGGACCAACTGGACATCGGCAAGACTACAGGTAATATGGCACAAAAAACGTTTACAACAGAGTACTACTTAGCTGTTTAAAAATGACATCATGAAAATTTTTGATAAGTGAATGGAACTAGGAAAAAACATTGTGATAATTGAGGCAGAGAAAGAAAAATAAGTATGTATTCGCTTATTGTGGATATTAGCTGTTATAAAAATTATAACCAAGCCAGGATTCATTCCCAGAAAGTTTAGGTGTGGAGGAAGGTATTGAGGGACACATATATCTTCCTAAGAGAAGAATATAATATAAATTTATGAGTAGATTGGGAACTGAGAAAGGATGAGGAGAACTGAAGAATCAGGTGGGGAACTAGAGGGGAGATGGAGTTAACCATACAGGGAGAGACAGCTAAAATTTAGAGGCATTTGAGGGGAGGTATGAAACTGAGTACAGTGGCAACTTTCTATACCAAATGAGGACAATCATAATTAAGTCTACAAATGATAAGGGAGAAGGAATTCCAACAAGTCATCTATCACCAAACCAAGCTTTCGGTAACAGGACTAGGTTATAGCTAATTGAGCTGTTTCCCAAAGGAGGTTCTATGAAAATACCCAAGCAAACCAAGCTGTTGCCAAGTCAATAGGTTGGTCCTTGCAAACTGACAGCAAATCCCCATTGCTGAAGACAATACACAGATACTCAGTGAACAAGGAGACGTCACGCTTCTGACATCTAGTGTCTTTCTAGTGACTTTGGTATGGAAAGGTATGCTGCAGACTGCCAAAACTAAAATGAAAACACTAACCCAGGCACAAAACCTTCGATCAAGAATCTTTCCTGCTGCAAAATATGCTGGGATAATGGTGATAAAAAGCTTGTGTTTGTAACCAAGTGTCTAAATTGGCTTAATGCCCACTCGATGCTTTGAAAGCCACAACCAACTTTGCTTGGGTGACCATGAATAAGAAGCTAGATAATTCTGAGACCTAGGGTAAAACTAAATACTACTAGTCTAAAATGTAAAAATAAAATGACTCCTAAGAATATTCTCCTATATTCAGAGATCAGTGCTTTATTCAGCCATCATCAGAGAGGCTCTTCCTCCAGCAAATGGGAACAAATACAGACTAACAGCATAACATTATGCAAAGAGAGACCGTGAAACACACAACTCTAAATGGGAAGTCTTCAACAAATCCTTCCCAATAAATCTCTCCCATCAGAACTCAGGGAACCTTGCATAAGAGGAGGCAGAAAGAGTATAAAAGCAGGAGAAGATGGAGGACAGCAGGAAAACAACACTCTCTAAATCAATTGACTAGAGCTCCTATGAACTCAAAGAGAGGGAAGCAGGAGGGCAGGCCCTAGGTGCTTCTGCACCAGGTCCTTCCCTTATGTATTACAGCTTTCAGTTTACTATCCTTGCATCATCCTGGTGTGTGTGAACAAATGGGCCTCTGATTCTTGTGCCTTTTCCTAGGTCTCTTTTCCTTCTGCTGGTTTGCCTTGTCAAACTTTGATATGATGATTTTGTTTTATCCTGTTGCAAAGTTTTGTTATCTCTTGGAATCCTGTTCTTTTCTAGTGAAAGACAGATATAAAGTAGATCAGAATGGGATAGAAGATGGACCTGGAGAGAGTTAGAGGAAGGGAAATCTGTAATGAGGATATATTGTGTGAGAAAAGAATCATTTTTTTTTTTGAGTCAGGGTTTCTCCTTGTTGCTTTGGTTGTACTGAAATTTGCTCTGTGAACTGACCGCCTTCAAACTCATAGAGATCCACCTGATTCTGCCTCTCAAGTTCTGGGTTTAAAGGCATGTACCACTACAGCCTGACCAGAGAATCTATATTTAATAAAAAGGGGAAAACATTAAAAAAGAGAAAATACTGCACATGAGAAACAAAAACAAATAGAAATCTAAGGAAGGTTATTAATTTTATAAAAAGAAATGATGCCTTTGAAGAAACATTTTTTATCTAAGACTGACTTTTCTTTCCATCATGCTTGAGTTCATATCAAAAGCAAAGTATCACCAAGTGAGGAAATACACCAGATGAAGGCATTAGAACCCATTGATGGAGATGAGAAAGGGGAACATTGGTCTTAACACTCTGTGGTCCGAAGTCAGCACAACTTTTGTAAAGCTCATATAGTTAATAATACTATGAAACATTTGCTAATGCTACAGAATGCGTACAGTTGAACTGAGTATTATACTGGCCTGCCTCCCTTTACTTCCCTTTCTTTCCTCCCTCTCTCCCTTCCTTCCCGTGTCTCTTGGAACTGGACTTGGAACTCAGTGTCTTTTGCTAAACAGATAATCTACAACTGAACTAGATGCCCAGCCTACTAAATAAAGTCATTTTCAAGCTGCAGAATATAAATTTTCTTTTTTTTTTCATAGAAGACCATAGTTTTATTGTGTTGTCTTTACATTCTAAATTTTTTTTTGCTGTTTTTTTTTGTATTTTATTTTTTTCTTATCAGTTACATTTTATTAACTCTGTACCCCAGCCGTGTCCCGATCCCTCATTCCCTCCCAGTCCCTCCCTCCCTCCCTCCTCTCCACCGTGCCCCTTGCCAAGTCCACTGATAAAGGGGACCTCCTCCCCATTCATCTGATCCTGTTTTATCAGGTATCTTCAGGACTGGCTGCAAAATGTCTCTGATTTGTAAAGAAAGACCTGTGGGCTTACATTAGTGAATGAAATGCCCACATAACAAGAAGCCTTATACTTTGTGTGGTTTCCATACTTCTTCACAGTTAATTGTAGTGTAATTGGATATTTTAAGATAACTATGTTATATAGTACCCTTTGGTAAGATATTAGTATCTGAACACTATCTTTCAGTTTGGTGAGTGGCATTCACCAATCTATTCAATCCGTTGTTAAATAGAATTTTGACTCCAGTAAACATATAGGACATCTTTATCTATTACCTCTCCCATACATACATTAAAGCTCAGAGAACATGAAGGAAAAGGATGTGAAGGAGTTTTGTGGAATGCTGTCTTCTATACATGACATACACTTATGGACTCAGAGCAACTCTTTGCCTTTACAAGCCTTTCATTGGATCAAGCCAGCCAACATTCCTGAATAAATACCAAAGGGTTTTCAAAGTCTCACCCACCAAGAAGAGGCTACTGGAAATTGATAGCTGGATTGATGTCTGCTGGGTTGGGAGAATCACTCTTCTGTGAGGTAGATAATAGTAGGATACTTATGCTTCAATGGATGGTCTCACTCCTTCACACATGGGCAGTGGTGCTTAGATTTAAGGTGCTATTAGCAATGACAAAGAAATTGAAGGCATGAAGCTTCTGGAGGAAATGTTTTGGGTATATGGAGCAGTGAGAGGGGAAATGAGGGATGAAATGGGATTTAATTGTATACCTAACTGAAATCCTCAAAACATAAAAATACAGTTAAAAAATAATGTTTTGAAAAAGGATTTATAAATTCAATATAATACATATTTATGTTTTATTTTGTCCCCTTCCTATGGTTATTTTATTTATTGTTGCTCCTATACTTAAAACACACACTAGCGTGAACACTAACAAAGTCCAGCTTAACAAAGATTCTTGTTTAAAGCTTAAGAGCTTCTGTTCTTGCTCACACCATGCTAATTAACACTGAAACAGAAATGCTGTATTTCAGGTCACTTCCTTTCAGTTTTTGACCTATGATCATATGACCAGTTGCTTTTAGATTTCTAGTAGAGACTGTGGAATGAATGTAAGGGCACAGTAAGTAAAATAAACTAACTTAAACTTTAGTGCTGGTGTAAATGATGAAACAAAGAAACTAGGACATAGTCACACAGTCCTTTCAAGGGTGTTCTAAAAATCATCTAAGACCCCTGTGTTCTCTCAGCTCTTAAAAATACAACCACCCCATCACAGTGCCTATGGAAGAATATTACAAAATGTCCACCTCCACGAAACACTTCATTTGAAATTGCAAGAATTGGAAACTTATTTCTGACAAATACGACATACAAAAGCTCTTTTATTCATCTCTCAAAAATAGTGTAAACCACAGTGATTTCATTTATTTTATACTTCCTTTCGATTTTATATCCTGCCACTTTTAAACCTTTGAATGAATGCCCTTACTATATCATTTATTATGCTGCTCATTATCCTGTTTTGTTCTTAATTAATTTTAAGGAAGGATTTATAATAACTTGGCCAATGATCTGTCAACCTTCTCAGGAAAGAGAATGTCACAGATTTTTATCAGTTTTGTCCTCAAAAGCATCAGGCACTTTGATATGACATTTTATTTTGGATGATTTTACTGTCAGTTCACAGAACACGAGCATTTAAATCAAAGCTAAACAGATTTAATGAAATAGGACTGAAATATAACAGGTAAAAGAGTGCCTTGAAATGAATGGTGTGAGAGTAACTAGAATTGAAGGAAAGTGATTATGAGGCTTTGAGAACTGAAACTGAGAATAATAAAGTCAATGCCACTGAACATAACTTTTAAGAAACAAATAGCATGTATCTTTCATTCAAAATAACTAGAAATAAAAATAGTTGAATAAAAATATGTGCAGTCCAAAATATATGTATATCTTATATATACAAAGAGTGGAAATAAACATTGCACAATGTTGCATTTTATAATCATTTGGGAATATTTTCTATTGATATTGTAAAAAATTGTGTGTGTGTGTGTGTGTGTGTGTGTTTTGACTCTTCAGAGACAGGATCTTACTGTGTATCTGTTGCTGCTCTGAAATTCAGTACATACATTCGGCTACCCTGAACTCCCAGGAATCTCCTTATTCTGGTATTAAGATGTGTAACACCGTGGCCAGTCCAGCATGCTGAGTATTTTGGAAACATAATCAAAAGGTGAAATATATGGTGACTAAAATTTTAGGTGGATACATTGTCCACATGAGATTGCTCTAGAGTTTTATAGAAAGGTTTATTGATTATATTTCCTTTTTAAATTTATTACACTTTATTCACTTTGTATCCCAGCTATAGCCCATTCCTTCCTCCCCTCCCAATCCCTGCCTCCCTCCTTCTTCTCCTTCCTTGTCACTTCACCAGGCCACTGATAGGGGAGGTCCTCCTCCCCTTCCATCTGAACTTAGCCTATCAGGTCTCATTGGGACTGTCTACATTGTCTTCTTCTGTGGCTTGGAAAAGCTGCTCCCCCACCTCTGAGGGAGGTGATCAAAGAGCCAGCCACTGAGTTCATGTCAGAGACAGCCCCTGTTACACTTACCAGGGTGCCCATTTGGAGACTGACCTGCCATGGGCTACATCATTGCAGGGGTTCTAGGTTATCTCCATGAATGGCCCTGGATTCAAGTATCACTCTCAGAAAAGACTCCTGGGCCCAGATTTTTTTGGTTCTGTTGCTCTCCATATAGAGCTCCTGTTCTCTCCCTTTTTTCATAAGATTCCCTGCCCTCTGCACAAAGTTTGGTTATGAGTCTCAAAATCTGCTTTGATACCCTGCTGGGTAAAGTCTTTCAGAGGCCCTTTGTGGTAGGCTCTTGTCTTGTTCCTTGTTACCCCCCTCTTCCAATGTCCATCCGATTTGCCTTTCTGAATTCAGATTGAGCATCTTACCTAGGGTCCTCCTTCTTGCTTAGCTTCTTTAAGTGTACAGATTTTAATATATTTATCCTATATTATATGTCTAATATCTACTAATCAGTGAGTATATACTATGTGTGTCTTTCTGCTTCTAGGACAACTCACTCAGGATGATCTTTTCTGGTTTCTACCATTTGCCTGCAAATTTCATGAGTTCATTGTTTTTAATTGCTGAGTAGGATTCTATTGTATAAATGTACCACAGTTTCTATATCTATTCCTCATTTGAGGGATATCTGGGTTGTTTCCAAATTCTGGCTATTATGAATAAAGGTGCTAAGAACATGGCTGAGCAAATATCCTTGTTGTATACTTGAGCATAATTTTTATATATGCCGAGGAGTGGTATAGCTGGATTTTGAGGTAGTACTATTCATAATTTTCTGATAAAGCTCCAGATTGATTTCCAAAGTGGTTGTACAAGTTTACATTCCCAACAGCAAAGAAGGAAGGTTCCCCTTTCTCCATATCCTCTACAGCATGTGTTGTCTTTTAAGAGTTTGATCTTAGCCATTCTGATGGGTGTAAGGTGAAATCCCAGGGTTATTTTGATTTGTATTTCCCTGATGACTAAGGATGTTGAGCACTTCTTTAAGTGTTTCTCTGCCATTAGATGTTCCTCTATTGAGAATTCTCTGTTTAGCTCCGTACTCCATTTTTTAATTGGATTGCTTGATTTGTTGCTGTTAAACTTCTTGAGTTCTTTATATACTCTGGGTGTAAACCCTCTTTCAGATATAGGTTGGTGAAAATCCTTCCTCAACATGTAAACTGTTGTTTTTTCTGATGACAGTGTCTTTGATTTTCAGTTTCATGAGGTCATATTTATTGATTGTTGTTCTTAGAACCTGTGCTGTTTGTGTTCTGTTCAGCAAGTTGTCTCCTGTGCCAACGAATTCAAGGCTCTTGCCCACTTTTTCTTCTAACAGGTTTAGGATGTCTGGTTTTATGTTGAGGTCTTTGATCTGCGTGGACTTCAGTTTTGTGCAGGGAAATAAGTATAGATCAATTTTTATTTTTCTACATGTAGATATTCAATTAGACCAGCACCATTTGTGGAAGATGCTATCTTTTTCCATTGTGTGGTATTGGCATCTTTGTCAAAAAATCTGGTATACATGGTGTGTGGATTTACTCCTGGGTCTTCTACTGAAGTCCATTGATCCACTAGCTTATTTCTCTGCCTGGGCCATACCGTTTTTATTACTGTTGCTCTATAGTATAACTAGAGATCAGGAATGGAGATACCTCCTGAAGACCTTTTCTTCTTAAGGATTCTTTAGTGAGTCTGGTTTTCTTGTTATTCCATATGAAGTTGTAGTTTAAATACTTTCTTTATTTCTTCCCTGACCAAGCTATCATTGAGTAGCAAGTTGTTTAGTTTCCATGTATGTGTAGGCTTTTTGCTATTTCTGTTGTTGTTGAAGTCTAGCTTTAGTCCATGTTGGTCAGATAGGATACAAGGCATTATTTCAAATTTCTTATATCTGCTTAAGCTTGCTTTGTGACCAACTATATATAGTCTATTTTGGAGAAGGTTCCATGAGGTGCTGAGAAGAATGTAAATTCTCTTTTGTTTGGTTGAAATATTCTGTAGATGTCTGTTAGGTCCCTTTGATTAATAACCTCTGTTAGAGTCATTGTTTCTTTTTTTACTTTCTGTTGTGTTGACCTGTCTTTTGTTGAGAGTGGGGTGTTGAAGTCTACCACTATTAATGTGTGGGGATGTATGTGTGGTTTCAGTTTTATTAACTTTCTTTTACAAATGTGGGTGCTTTTGTATTTGGGGCATAGATGTTCAGAATTGTGATGTCTTCTTGGTGGAATTTTCCTTTGATGAGTACAAAGTGACTTTCCCCATGTCTTGATTAATTTTGGTTGAAAGTCTATATTCTTAGATATTTTAATGGTTACTCCTTCTTTGCCTCTTCGGTCCATTTGCTTGGAAAACCGTCTTCCATCCCTTTCCTCCTGGGTGATGTGTATCTTTGTGACTTGTTGGGTCTTGTTTAAGCATCCATTCTGTTGGTCTGTGGTTATTGGAGAACTGAGTCCATTGATGTTGAAAGAGATTAATGAATAGTGGGTTGTTAGATCCTTTGATTTTGCTCTTGGTTGTGGTAGTGTGTTTCTGTGCTTGGCTACTTTTAAATTTACTGCTGTGAGATTATTTATTTCCTGTGTTTTCCTGAATGTAGTTAGCTTTCTTGGATTGTATTTTTCCATCTAGTATCTTCTGTAACACTGGATTTGTGGGTAGGTATCGTTGAAGTGTGTTTTTGTCATTGACTATCTTGTTTTCGCCATCTATGATGACTGAGAGTTTTTATTTTTAAAGTAGCTTGACCTGACAACTGTGTTTTCCTAGGGTCTTTATGATATCCGTCCAGGACCTTCTGGTTTTTATAATCTTTGTTAAAAAGTCATGTGGTTCTTATGGGTTTGTGATTATATGTTATTGGCCCTTTTCCCTTGCAAGCTTTAGTATTTTTTTTCTGTATACTTACTATTTTGTTTTTTTTTTAATATTTTAAAGTTGTTACAGTTTATTAACTTTGTAGCCCTGTTGTAACCTACTCTCTCATTCCCTCCCAATACCACCCTCCCTCCCTCATCTCCTCCCTGTCCCTTTCCAAATCCATTGATGGAGGAGGACCTCCTGCCCTTTCATCTGACCCTGGTTTATCAGGCATCTTCAGGACTGGCTGCAAAGTCCTCCTATGTGGCCTGCCTCTCTGTACCCTCGGGGAGGGGAGGGAGGTCAAAGAGTCAGCCATTGAGTTCATGTTAGAAATAGTACCTGTTCCCCTTAATAGGGTACCCACTTGGATACTGAGCTACCATGGGCTACATCCGAGCAGAGGTTCTAGGTTATATCCATACATGGTCCTTGGTTGGAGAGACAGTCTCATAAAAGACCCCTGTGCCCAGATATATTTCATCCCTGTGGAGCTCCTGTCCTCTCCAGATCATATTAACTTCATCTTTTTTCTTATGATTTCCTGCTCTCTGCCGAAGATTTGGTTATGAGTCTTAGTATCTACTTTGATACACTGCTAGGTAGAGTCTTTCAGAGGTTCTCTGTGGTAGGCTCTTGTCCTTTTCCTTGTTTTCTCCTACTCCCAATGTCCATCCCATTTGTCTTTTTAAGTGAAGATTAATCCTCTTACCCCGGGTCCTCTTTCTTGTTTATCTTCTTTAGGTGTACAGATTTTAGTATGTTCATCCTATCTTATATGTCTATATAAGTGAGTATTTACCATGTGTGTCTTTCTGCCTTTGGGATACCTTACTCAGGATGATTGTTTCTAGGTCTCACCATTTGCCTGTAAATTTCATGATTTCCTCATTTTTAATTGCTGAGTAGTAGTCCATTGTGTAAAAGTACCACAATTTCTGTATCCATTCCTCAACTGAGGGACATCTGGGTTGTTTCCAGGTTCTGGCTATTACTAATAAAGCTGTTACAAACATGGTTGAACAAATGTCTTTGTTGTGTACTTGAGCAACCTTTGGATATATGCCCAGGAGTGATATAGCTGGATCTTGAGGTAACAGTATTTTTTTCTTTGTTCTGTATATTTGCTGTTTTGATTATTATGTGGCAGGAGGATTTTCTTTTATGATCTAATTTATTAGTTTTTCTGTAAGTCTCTTGTATGCTTATAGGCCTCTCCTTTAAATTGGGGAAATTTTCTTCTATAATTTTATTGAAAATATTTTCTGGGCCTTGAGGACAGGAATGTTCTTTTTCCTCTATTTCTATTATTCTTAGTTTTCTTTTGGCTTTTCTTGTTGTCTTGAATTTCTTGGATGGTTCATGTCAGCGACTTTTTTAGATTAAACATTTTCTTTGACTGATACATCAATTTATTCCATTGTATCTTCCACACATGAGATTCTTCCTTCCATCTCTTATACTCTGTTGGTTATGCTTACCTATGTAATTCCTGTTTTCTTCCCTATGTTCTTCCCCTGAATGATTTTCTCCGTTTGTGTTTTCTTTAATTTTTCCAGTTCTATCTTCAGATCTTGAATTGTTTTGTTCATTTTCTTCACCTATCTGACTGTATTTCTCTGTTTTTCCTTAAATTCCTTCAGCTGTTTGTTTGAACATTCCTCTGTTTCCTTAATTTCTTTCAGCGATTTAATTATTTCCTCTCTGAAGTCCACAAACTGTTTGGCTGCATCTTTCTGTATTTCTTTACAGGTGGCCCAAATTTGTTTGACTTTTCATTCTCTATTTCTTCATGGATGGCCCTAATCTATTTGACTCTAACTTCCTCTATTTCTTTATGGATGACTATAATCTGTTTGACTTTATCTTCCTCAATATTTTTACTCATTTTGTTTGTTTCCTCCATTATCCTCTTCATAAGCATAGTTGTAAGATCATCTTCTTGAATTTCACTTATGATAGGGTGTTCAGGGCTACTTGCCCCAGGATAACTGGGTCCTGGAGATGCCATACTGCTTTAGCTTTTGTTGGTTGTGCTTTTACACTGGTCTCTACCCATCTGGCTGTCTCAGGTGCTGGCTGTTAGTTTCTGGTGCCTGCTGGAATCCTGGGGTAGAGAGAATCCCTTTGTCAGGAAGATGGTTGCTCCTGAAGGTGCCCTCCTCAGCTTTTTGGATATAGTCACCAAATGGCTAGTGCTGCTCAGGAATTGCCACAGCTCACCTCAGGTGTATGGACCAGTGTGGTAACTGTGGTCCTTGGTAGTCAGGGAGCTCTCTTCCCACCAGGAGAAGTCCTGGAGACAGCTGCCCTGCCCCTGGGTTTCTTGCTCTGAAGAAGAGCTACTGCTGCTGCTCTTATACTGTGTTTGCTGGTGCAGCCCTCTTGAAGAACCAGGGAATCCCACTGTTTGGTCAGTTTGGCTAGTGAGACAGGTTGTGCCTTGGAGGAGTGTCTGGGGCTGATCCCAGGGATGCCAGGCTTCTGTCAGTCTGAGGTAGGAGCTCTGTGCCCCAGTACCCAAGCAGTAGTCAATGAAAAGTGAGTGCAATATTCATGCATGTGGCAGGAGGCTAGAGCCTGAAGCCTGCGGGAACCGGGAAACTTTTCAGGAGCTGGATGTCCTGAGGTCAGATCTGTTGTTTTCCCCTCTCTGGGGTTTCCTCCCAACAGGGAAACCTGTCTGTGGTGATTGGGGCTCCACCATTCGGTCTGGAATGGTGAGTAGAGCAAGCAGGCGCAAGTGAGTGGCTCTGTGTTGACAACTGGTGCCTGCAGGAACCAAGGAATTTTTAAGGTTTTGGGGGTTATTCAGCTGAGTGCCCTGAGGTTGGACCTGATGCATCCCTCACCATGGGGTTTCCTAGTCTCTGATGTTTCAGGGCTCACAGTTCTTTTTGGGACAGTGAGTCGGGTGCACAGGCAGGTCTCTGACCTGGAGGCTGAGCACCTGCCAGAGACATTTTCCAGAGATTGTCTGGGTGACCTGAGGTCAGCCCCTATTGCTTCCTTCACCATGGGGTTTTCTCTAGACTGAAAATCCCAGTCTCTGGTGTGGTGGGGCCCACAGTTCAGTCTGGGATGGTGATTAGAGCACACAGACGTGTGGCTCTGGGCTGGTGACCATGTGCCTTCCAGGACCCGGGAACTCTTCTGGAGTTTAGCTGTGTGACCTGAGAATGGGCCCAATTGCTTTATTGTCAGAAGACTTTTCAGTAATGATTCTGAGTTTTTAGAAATATGCATTCCCTCAAGAAAGATTAGGAAGCATGTTCACATGAATGGGAACCAACTGTGTAATTCAGCAACTACCTTTTGAAAAAGATATGAAACTATAATTCTTAATTATCCTTTTTTCAGAAAGTATTGCTAGTACTATAGAGAAATATATAGGCATTATATGATACCAAGCTGCAGCATCATAGGACAAAATTTTTATTACTTAAGTTCATAACAGATTACATAGCAAGATGAAGTCTTATTTTTTTTTCCAAAAAGAGGAATAAAATAGCAGAGGATCACATTTGTATATAATTATTTTTATGTGGGGATGTAAGTACAAATATATTACCATGATAACCATCATTTGACCAAGTGAGTATAATTGAAGAAAAATTGTCATATTAGTATACATGAGTATGAGTTTGGTAGAGATCTATTTATGTTATTTTGAATGAAGTTATGCAGAAAGCTTAATTCAGTACATATGAAAATATTAAGTAGCTTACATTTAAAATTCAAATGTTTGTCATTAAGTTGAATATTATGACAAATTTTGGAAATATTTCCTTTCACAATAAGCTTATGACAGTGAATATTCTTTCATCAAATTACAAATTAGCATACATACTAAGAAAATTGTTCTGAACAAACTGTAGAGTGATCCAGACATGGAGTTGGTTTCAAATTACTATAAGGCACTGCTGTTAATCCTTACGCCATGAGACATACAATTTACAGTTCAAATCATAAACTATCATTCATATTTCAGTCTATAAAAACTTACTGAGGAGCTAGAAGATGCTGGAAATGTAAATTTCAGTACAGCACAGAGTGCCCCTAAATCTATGTCACTGTAAGACAAGGAAAATAAGAATGCTGACAAAAATAAGTACCTATAATCTGAAGCTTGATGTGATACTGAAAACACTTCCAACAATGCTGGGTAAGCACTTACAATTTTCAGAAAATGCTACATCAAGGAAAGATGACATACTTTCATTCGCAAAGAGAATATACTACTTACAGCATTAGTAAGCATGGGCCAAATACCATACCAAGGGGAAACAGAGTGGCTATACAGGCTATTAAAAAATGTGCTGTGGTAGCTATCTAAATGCTTGGGGAAGGGTTTAGATACAGAAAAAGGAAGAAGGAGTTTAGAGTATGATGATGGATTCTGTAGGCTGGTGAGTTCACACACACACAAATGGGGAAAATACAAGCCTGGGATATCAGCTCTACTAACTTTCTTTTGAATTTGAAATAACCTTTTGTCCCCACACCAAGGTCAGTGAACTAAAGTATCATCAGAACTTCATTTTATCACATTCATCTCCTTCAAACTCAGGGGCTGACCTGCTTTATATCTCACTTAGAAGACCCAGGGATGTTTGAATTGCCTATTATGCCACGGGAAGAAGAAGTCGTCATTTCCAAATAACATAGAGCCATGCTTTGAGGAAATCTTTCAGTATTTGTTATCTAAGAGAACGTGACAACCTAACAAAATGCTATAAACAGTTAAAAGCAGTAATAAATTACCTAGAACTTGCAGAATTGAGCACGACAATATGTCATTTTGTGCAGTTTATTTATTATTGATTAGCTGAGTTTTAACAATACCTACAAGACATATTCAGGTATTGCAACAGCTAAGAATTAAGAACTCTAATTATAAGTACCCTTGAGTCAGCAGTAAACACACAGGGCCAAGGTAAGCTAATAACAAGAGCGTTTTATTAAGACATAAGTCACATGTTGACCTGGCTTCCAACAATACTCACAGCTAAGTGATACAGCAGCTAAACCCCTGACAAAGCAAGTCAGAGAACTAGCAGTCGGTCCCAAGCAGACATGAATTTAAATTGAAGTTTGTTTTCTTCCAATGGAAGAATGAAGCAGACAGCTTTTTAAAGATAGTGTCTCACATTAAGGAAGTCAGTTCTCATAATTGACTTTCACTATAAACATTTCAGTTAAATGAGAGCATAGGGGGCAATAGTGTCTTGTGACATTTTAGTTTTTATAATTATTTTTTTATTAATTCCAACTTATTCACTTTGTATCCCAGCTGTAGCCCCCTCTTTCATCCCCTCCCAATCCCACCCTCCTTCCCTCTTCTCCTCCCATGATCCTCCATCAGTCCACTGATAGGGGAGGTCCTCATCTCCTTCCATCTGACCTTATCCTATCAGGTCTCATCAGGACTAGCTGCATTGTCTTCCTCTGTGGCTTGGAAAGACAGCCCCCCACCTCAGGGGGAGGTGATCAAAGAGTCAGCGACTGAGTTCATGTCAGAGATAGCCAGTTTCCCCTTACTAGGGTATTCCCACTTAGACACTGAGCTGCCATGGGTCATATCTGTGCAGGGTTCTAGGTTATCTCCATGCATGGTCCTTTGTTGGAGTATGTAAAAGGACAGCCAAGACCAGAAAACTGTAAAAATGCCCAGTGGTTGGAACTATGTTCTGTTGGTCTGTAGTGCCTATATGTAGCTGTGTTTCCAATTACAGTGTTGCTTTTATTGTCTTCTTCAATAGCTAAAATGAGTTTACTCTGAATAGGAAAAGTAAATAAGAAAATTTTTTTCCTAAACACTTTTATTTACTTATTATTTTTGTTGTTTTCCTCTTTAAAATAATATTCATAGAAGAAAAGTTACATATACAGTGAAACTATATTTGGTTCTTGTTTTTGTTAAGGCTTTATTGCTATGAAGAACATGACCGTGGTACCTCTTATAAATGAAAACGTCTAATTAGGGGTTGCTTACAGTTCAGATGTCTAGTCCATATTCAACATGGCAGAAAGCATCTTGGTGTATAGGCAGACAGGGTGCTCGGAGTTCTCCACCTCCAGCAAGCAGCAGGAAGGGGAGTAGACCTGGACCTGGCTCAAACATCTAAAACCGCAAAGCCTGCCCCCAGTGACTTGTTTCCTCCATCAAGGTCACACATTCTCCAATAAGGCCACACCTCATAAAAGAGTCACTCCATATGAGCCTATGGCAGCCATTTTCATTCAAACAACAGCATTAGAATACATTAAGTTTATATGTGTCATTCTGCCAGTTTCTGAACATGCTTTCACTTCACATTGGTTTGAGGAGACCAGATTAAAAGCCAAATCAGATGTTCTTGTATTAAATTGATATGTTTTATTAGGTTTTAGGTATAAAAATTATTATATTTATAGGCTTTGAGGTAAATTTACATATAGGCTTGATAAATACATTCATCAAAGGTCTAACTACAGTATGCTACAGACTAATTCATGTACCTAAACCATTTTTCTTAATACTTAGTATCAAAACTGATTGAATTTGTTAGACCATACAGGTAAACTAACAGATAACTCAATTAGAAAGTTATAACCTCTGTGTTTGCTTATCTGTGGTGTCCTAGTTAACTACGTCAGAACATGCAAGGCAAAATATTTAGTTATATGTACTGTTTTCATTGATCTTATTTCTTTTCTTTTTTTTTTTTTTTTGAGTGGTGGTACTGAAATTAACATGATGCTGATTAGAATATTATTATGGATTCTCTTTCTATCCTTTATTGAAACTAGATTATTTTCTCATAAAATATATACTTTCCCTTCCCTCTACTTCTTCCTGTTTCTCCCCACTTCTCTCCCCTTGGGATTCCCTTTCTGCTTCTCATTAGAAAAGAAATTTTAATGAAAGAAAAGAGGCTTCTCAGAGTAACAAGACACGGCAACATAAAATACAATGGGATGAAACAAAACTATCATGTCAAAGTGGGCCAGTGTGACTTAGCAGGAAGAAAAGTCCAAAGAGCAGGCAAACGATACCCGCTAATTCTTGTAGTCAGCGAGTCATAAAAATATTAACCTGAAAGCTATAATACATACACAGAACACCTAATTTAGACCCATGTTGTACCTTTGCTTGCTGCTTCAACCTCTGTGACATGCCCTGTGCCTTGCTTAGCTGATTCATAGGGCCTGTTATTCTGATGTCCCTCATTTACTCTGGCTCTTAGAATCTTTCTGCTTCCTCTTCCAGAGGATTTCCTGAGCTTTGAGGAGTGAGATTTTTATGGAGACCTCCAGTTTAAACTCTTTCTCGACACAATTTCTGGCTGAGGGTTTCTGCATATATTCCCATCTGATACCTGAAAAGACTTTCTTATGATGACTGCAGTAGGCACTGATCTATGAGTGTAGTAGAATATCACTAGATATCATTTTATCTTTCTTTCTTCCTTTCTTTCTTCCTTCCTTCCTTCCTTCCTTCCTTCCTTCCTTCCTTCCTTCCTTCCTTCCTTCCTTTCGTTCGTTTTTTTCTACAGTAGTGGTTGGCTTTAACCTAAGTCTCTGGCCTATCTTGTCTCTAATTTTAGGTTACATCAGCTGTGTTAGTTTGAATTCCTCCTCAAGGTCGGGCCTTCAGGCCCATCACACATTGGTTGGCCACTCCCACAAGTTCTGTGCCTCCATTGCCTTAGCATATGTTGCAGGCAGGAGGGATTGTAAGTCAAGGGTTTGGGTATCCACATTTCTCTTTCAGTAATCTGCAGAGTACTTTCTCACACCGAAAACAGTAGAACATAGGGGTGAGGGTTCATGTAGGCACCAGCTTGACTTCTGTATTTTCAGTGACTTGTGTGGATGTTTTACTTGACAATGAGGTCCGTGCTGACAGTTTGCTGAGATCAATGATTTGTTATAGCAACAGCCTGAGTCGAATGAGGATTTCCATTGACACCTTTGGCCAACAACCCAACTGAATGAAACTCAGTCCTGCCAGTGTAAGTTTTTGGTGGCTAATAAGATGGTCAGTTGAGATTCTATATCCTCATTACTAAAGAGTCCTCATTAAGGCCACTTTCATAAATTCCAGGAAGTTTCCACTGCCTTAGGCTGTCACACCATTCCCTAAGAGCACCCAAGTTCTATCCATCCCTCCTTACATTCTCTCCATCCATCCCATGTCTCCACAACTCACCCCATTCTGTTCCACATCCCCACCTGCTCAGATGCCACCATAAAGTCTATTTGATTTGCTCTTCGTAGGGAGATCCATGTGTTCTTCCTTTGAAACCCTTTACTCTTACACTCTCTGGGTCTACAGATGGTAGCTTGGTTATCATTTACTTAATGGCTGATATCCTCTTATAACTGAATACATGCCATATTTGTCTGTTTGGGTCTAGAATACTTTACTCAGAATAATTTTTTCTGGTTCCATCCATTTTCTGACAAATTTCATCATATCAATTTTTCCAGAGTAGAATAATAAATACTTCATTGTGTAAGTATGCCACATTTTTTCACTATTCTCCTATTGAGGAACATTCAGGTTGTTTTCACTTTCTGGCGATCATGTAAGAAAAGCTCAATGAACACAGTTGTGACCTTGTGGTAGGCTGGAAGATCCTGTGAGTACAGGTACACTTGTAGTATAGCTGGGTTTTACAGTGGCTTGATTCCCAATTGATTTGTACAGTAGTGGCATAAGTTTGCCCTCTCAACATCAGTGAAGGAATGGTCCCCTTCTCCACACCCTCTCCAGCATGAGGTGACACTTGTGGTTTTGGGGATAGACATTCTGACATGTGGAAAATGACATCTCAAAGTAGTTTTGTTTGCATTTCTCTTCTTTGTTTCTCAGTTATTTGTGATTTCTCTATTGAGAATTTTCTGTATAAATCTATACCCAAATTTAATTAGATTATTTTTTAAATATCTAGTTAATCGAGTTCTATATAATTTATGGATATTAGTCTTATATTGGATGTGGAGTTGGTAAAAGTCTCTTCCCATATGGTGGGATGCCACATTGACCCATCGACAATATCCTTTGCCTTACATAAGGTTTTCCATTTCATAAGTTCCCATTTATTAACTGCTGGTCTCAGTGACTACACTAATGTTGTTCTGTTCAGAAAGTCATTTTCTGTGTCAATGTAGTCAAGGCTAGTACCCTACTTTCCATCATTTTCAGTCTATCTAGTTTTATGCTGAGGTCCCTGGTTGAGTTTTGTGCAGAGTGATAAATATGGATCTATTTCTATTCTTCTCAATGCAGACATCTAGTTTGATCAGCACCATTTGTTGAATGTGCTGTCTTTTTTCCATGTATATTTCTGGCTTCTTTATACAAAGAAAATATTTGTCAGTAGGTGTGTGGATTTCTGTCTGGTCTTTGATTTGATTCCATTGTCTACTTTCATAGCAATTTTATACTGATATTTTTTACTATTGCTCTGTGTAGTACATCTTGTAGCTGAGAAAGGTGAGACACCGACTAATTATTTTACTTTTCAGGTTTCTTCTTTGCTAATTTATTTTATTTATTTTTATTTTCTTTTTTATTTATTTTCCATCCTAAGGGTGTCCCATCCCTCCTCTCCTCTCAATCCCCACTTCTCCCTTCCCCTCTCCTTTACCACAAGAAGAAAGAATCCCCTCCTCAACCTTCCCTAGCACGTCAAGTCACATGAGGACTTAGCATAACTTTATTCCCTGAGGCCAGGCAAGGCATCCCTGCCAGGAAGAAGTTATCCAAAAGCATTCAATAGAGTCCATGTTAGAAACAGGCCCCTCCCTGCTCCATTTTCCAGGCATCCCATAAGAAGACCAAGCAGCCCATTGGCTACATGTGTGCAGGGGCCTAGGTCCAGATCATGCATGCTCCTTAGCTGATGTCTCCATCTCTGAAAGTCCCTAGAAGACTGAGTTTGTCAACTCTGTTGTTCTTCTTGTGATGTTCCTGTCCCTTCCAGGCCCTTTCATCTTTCCCTCCAAGAGTTCCACAGGAACCCCGAAGTTCTGGCTGCAAGTCCCAGCATTTGTCCTGATCTGCAAGTGGCTGGAGCCTTCCAGACTACAGTCAAGTTATGCTACTCTCTGCAAGCATAGCAGACATTATTAGTGTCAGGGGCTGGCTCTCTACAGTGGGGTGGGTGTCAGGTTGTATCAAATATTGGTTAGACTTTCCCTCAATCTTCTCTCATTATCCCTGCACTTCTTGTAGAAGGGGTAATTTTTGGATCATAGATTTTGCCTGTGGTTTGTTGTTCACCACCTTCCACTAGTCCTACCTGGATAGGAGTCTTCATGTCCCCCTCTGTTAGGAGTCTTAGCCAGAGTCTCACCCATGACCTCCAGAAACTGGAAACAACTTAGATGTCCCTCAACCGAAGAATGGATACAGAAATTGTGGTACAGTTACACAATGGAATGCTACTCAGCTATTAAAAACAAAGAAATCATGAAATTTGTAGGCAAATGGGTGGAACTAGAAATGATCATCCTAAGTGAGGTAACTCAGAACCAGAAAGATGTACATGGTATGAGTTTGAAGAAACTGAGGATGGCAGGGGTGGCTACATTTGTTTCTCAGACTCTGTCTTAAGTTGACTGACCTTGGAGTGACTTGACCCCCACATCTGGGTTCTGAGAAGGGCCACGTGGCCCTCCACCCTACAGGTTGTCGTGAATGCCACAGAGTGTGTTAATGGGTCCTCCACTCCACCCAGCGGGCTATCGTACAGATATGTTAGATGTCTGTCGGTTTGGCCAGGTGGCTTGGAACAATTTGCTCTCGATTGCTTAACCCCCCACCTAAAACTTTCCGTTCCCTGTAATTGCAAGGCTTGGAATTCCCCGCTTGCCGTTTTTTTCCTCTAAAAACTCTGCCCCCCTGAGACTCGGGGCCTCACTGTCTAACCTGCTGCGTCAGGGGAGATTGGCAGCCCCAGTTTAAGCTTGAATACAGATCCTCCTGTGATTTGCAGTGGGCTCGACTCCTAGAGGTCTTCCCGGGTTTCTTGAATCGGGCTCAACATACTCACTTCTTAGTGGGTGTTAGACCTATAGGCTAGGATAAGCACACCACAATCCAGAGACAACAACACAAAATGCTAAGTAACAGGTAGGGCTCAAGATGGTGTCATAAAGTCACTCAGAAGAGATAATAGAATAGACAGCAGAAGTGGATGAAGAGAGGAGGCCTGGGAAGGAGATGCAATGGGGAAGAAAACAAGGGTGAGCATTAGATGTGGGGAGAATGGGGGGGCCGCTGAGAGGCCTAGGAATTAAACCATAAACTGAGGGAGAGATATCTCTTTGCCAAGCTAGAGGCCTGCCACAGAGTAGGCTCCTGAGAAGACATGGGTGTGACTCTAGGTGAGATTTTTAGGACTGTTTTAGCTATTTTAGGATTTTTATTTACTACATACGTTTAAGAATTGTTCTTTCAAGGTCTGTAAAAAATTGTGTTAAGATTTTGGTGGAGATTGAATTGAATTGAATCTGTAGATTATTTTTTGTAAGATGGTCATTTTTACTCTGTCGATTCATGAGCATTGGAGATTTATCCACTTTCCGATATCTTCTTAAATTTCTTTCTTTAAAGGTTTGAATGTTTATTGTACAAGTCTTTCACTTACTTTGTTAGCATGACCTCAAGACATTGAAAAGTGATGTAATTGCAGGAATTGGAAGTTTGCAGAGGGAAAGGCCATCTTTACTTTGTTAGAGATAAGAAATTTTATTGTTAGAAATCAGAAAACTTACTCCATCATAAGTTTTTTTTTTAAATTAAACTAGTGGATTTTAGCTGCAGTTCTTTACAAAAAAATATATTATCTCTACAATTTTTCACACATCTTTACTTGACTTCTGTGGCTAAAGCAAATATAGGCAGCATTAACTACTTTAAGAAGAGTAGTGCATGTGTGGTACGTGTTTTACAATTTTATATATCCTTTAGGACAACACCCTACACTAGTAAGAAGTTAATTTTTATTCTGTTTTATGTTTCATGGTTTCCAAATGATTCTGGCCCATGTCAAGTTGACATAAAACTAGCCATCAGAGACAAGGCAAGGCTGCCCATTCTCTCCATGTCTCTTTAACATAGTTCTTAAAGTCCTTGCTAGAGCAATAAGACAATCAGAGGAGATCAAGGGGATGCAAATTAGAAAGGAAGAAGTCAAGGTATCACTATTTGCAGATGATATGATATCATATCTGAGTGACCCCAAAAAATCTACCAGGGAACGCCTACAGCTGATAAACATCTTCAACAAAGTGGCTGGATACAAAATTAACTCAATGGCTCTCCTGTATACAAAAGACAAAAGGGCTGGGAAAGAAATTAGGGCAACAACACCCTTCACAATAGCCACAAAGGACATAAAGTACCTTGATGTGACCCTAACCAAGCAAGTCAAAGACTTGTAGGAAAAAAATTTCCAGTCTCTGAAGAAAGAATTAGAGGAAGATATCAGAAGATGGAAAGATCTTCCATGCTCATGGCTTGGCAGGATTAACACAGTGAAAATGGCCATCTTACCAAAAGCAATCTACACATTCAATGCAATTCCTGTCAAATTACCAAAATAATTCTTTACAGACCTGGAAAGAAAAGTTCTCTACTTCATATGAAATAACAAGAAACCCAGAATTGCTAAAACAATCCTCTACAATAAAAGATCTTTTGGAGGTATCTCCATCCCTGATCTCAAGCTGTACTATAGAGCAACTGTGAAGAGCCTTGGGATGAAGCTGCAGACAAAGCCAGCCTGAGAGATAGTCCTGAATGCACCAGGTAACTCAGAAGCCTCCTGCACCTGGATGAAAATGGCCTCTTGCTAAAGCAACACACCTGAAGCCAAGCTTGATGAGCTGAGTTGGATCACTGGATTCACACTGGTGTGAAGAGTTTCTTGTTAAGCTTATTTGATATGTTTTCACCTGTGGAAGTAGTTTCTGAAAAAAAGTTAGGCTGTTCCACATCTTTCTCTTTTTTGTATTGACATTAATTGTAATTGCCTGCTTTGCCTATGAATAATGAACCCAGGAATAAACCTGTGCTGCTTCAGGCAGAGTGACAGCCCTCTCAAGCCAATCCCCTGTGAAGTATGATTTGACCTCACTCCCCACTCAGGTACTCTGCCAGCAGGCTCCTGCAAGCAACAATACTAAAAAGTGCATGGTACTGACATAAAAATCCACACACTTATACAAACCTGATTTTTGACAAAGATGCTAAAACCATTCAATGGAAAAAACATAGCATCTTCAACAAATGGTGCTGGTCTAACTGAATGTCTATATGTAGAAAAATGCAAATAGATCCATACTTACCACCCTGCACAAAACTAATGTCTAAGTGAATTAAAGACCTAAATATAAAACCAGACACACTAAACTTGTTAGAAGAAAAAGTGAGGAAGAGCTTTGAGCTCATTGGCACAAGAGACAACTTCCTGAACAAAACACCAACAGCACAGGCTCTAAGATCAACAATAAATAAATGGGACCTCATGAAACTGAAAAGGATCTGTAAAGCAAAGGTCATTGTTGTCAGAACAAAAGAACTGTCTGCAGATTGGGAAAGGATCTTCACCAACCCTATATCTAACAGAGAGATAATATCCAAAATTTATAAAGAACTCAAGGAGTTAAAAAGCAACAAATCAGTTAATCCAATTTAAAAAATGGGGCACAGAGCTAAACAGAAAATTCTCAATAGAGTAATATTGAATGGCAGAGAAACACTTAAAGAAATGTTCAACATCCTTAGTCATCAGGGAAAGGCAAATCAAAACGACCCTGAGAGTTCAACTTAAACTCATCAGACTGGCTAAGATAAAAAACTCAAGTGACAAAACATGCTGGAGAGGATGTGGATAAAGAAGAACCATCCTCCATTGCTGGTTGAAATGTAAACTTGTACAACCACTTTGGAAATCAATCTGGTGCTTTGGGCAATTAGTAATAATGCTTCCTCAAGATCCAGCTATACTACTCCTAGGCATATATCCAAAAGATGCTCAAGTATACAACAAGGACATTTGCTCAACCATTTTTGTAGTAGCTTTATTTGTAATAGACAGAACCTGAAAACAACCCAGATGCTCCTCAACTGAAGAATTGATACAGAAATTGTGGTACATCTACACAATGGAATATTACTCAGTAATAAAAAACAAGGAAATCATGAAATTTGAGGTATATGCTGGGAATTGGAAATAATCATCCTGAGTGAGCTATCCCAGAAGCAGAAAGACACACACAGTATGTACTCACTCATATAGCCATATAATATAGGCGAAACCCACTAAAATCTGTACACCTAAAGAAACCAATCAAGAGGGAGGACTCTGACTAAAATGCTCAATCCCCATCCAGAAAGGCAAGAGGATGGACATCAGAAGAAGGAGAAAACAGGGAACAAGTTAGGAGCTTACCACAGAGGGCCTCTGAAAGGCTCTGCCCTGCAGACTCAAGGCAGATGCTGAGACTTATGGCCAACTGTTGGGCAGAGTGCATAGAATCTTATGTAGGAAGAGGGAAATACTAAGATCTGGAGAGGACAGGAACTCCACAAGAAGAGCAACAGAACCAAAAAATGTGAGCACAGGGCTCTTTCCTGAGACTGATACTCTAACCAAGTAGCATGCATGGAACCCCTACATAGATGTAACCCATGGCAGTTCAGTGTCCAAGTGGGTTCCATAGTAAAGGGAACAGGGACTGCCTGTGACATGAAAAGATTGGCCTGCTCTTTGATCACTTCAGCCTGAGGGGGGAGCAGCCTTACCAGGCCACAGAAGATGACAATGCAACCACTCCTGATGAGATCTGATAGACTAGGTTCAGAAGGAAGGAGAGGAAAACCTCCCCCATCAGTGGGGAGGGGCATTTATGGAGAAGGGAGAAGAAAGGTGTGATTGGGATGGAAGGAAGGAGGGGATTATGGGGCAATACAAAGTGAATAAGTGTAATTAATAAAAGTTAAAATAAAAAATATTAAAAAAAATAAAATTTCCCCATCTAGGAATAATTGAGTAGTCAAGATAGAAAGATTTTATACTCATAAACTTGTCTATAACAGATAACTCCTTCAAAAGTCTCATAGCTCTGTATATTTTTCCTTCAGGCAGTTTTTTTTATGTGTGTGTGTGTGTGAAATCAGATAAATATTTGCTGTTTTATAATCTTTTTTATTGCACTGGCTTTCAATCATCCATTTTCAAACTGTTAGCATGCACTCATTAAACAATATCTCTGAAAGAACATACACAGACTGGTTGTGACAAACATGTAAACAAGTGGAGGCCTGCTCTCTGAGTGTGAGTGTGTGTATGTGTGTGTGTGTGTGTGTGTGTGTGTGTGTGTGTGTGTGTGTTTGCATATTGAGACTTCCAGTCTAAGCATGTGGCTTACATACCCAATGTTCCTCAGGATCTATCCACATTCTATCCTTTGTCTTTTATGAGACATCATTTCTCACAGGCCTTGAACTGCTTTAATAAGTCAGGCTGGCTAGTAAGTCTTAATGAGCCTTGTATAATTGCATTCCCTGTGTTGAAATCACAAGTACATATAATCAAAACCTTTTTCTTTCACATGTAGACATGTTTTTATCTTTAATGGTTTTTTATGCTTTGGTAATTTCATTCATGAATACAAATGTAGGGTTGGGAGATCTAACTCAGATCTTTATGCTTGTATGACAGACATCTTTTTGTTATTAATTACAGTTTATTCCCTTTGTATCCCCCCTGTAGCCCGATCTCTCCTCCCCTCCCAACCTCCCCCTCCCTCTCCCTTCTCTGCCCATGCCCCTCCCCCAGTCCACTGATAGGGGAGGACTTCCTCTCTTTCTCATTCCTTCTGATTCTAGTCTATCAGGTCTCATCAGGAGTGGCTGCATTCCCTTCTTATTGAGGAGTTCTCTCTCTTAAGCCCTACATTTTATTTGTAAAATTTAAGCTAATCTTCAGATTAAATTCATTATTGAAAAACATATATATGATATGAATCATATCATATATATATATATTAGAATTATATATGGTTCATAAAATTAATCAAAGTTTAAGTGGGAGAGGAAAAACACCCATGAGAAATGTGGATCAAAACATCTAAGAAAAATTAATACACAGCACTTATGCTGTCAAATAAAAGTGACCCTAATCCTGTACCATGGAACTTCTACAGTTAATAAACACTTTCAGTGAAGTGTTCAATTACAAGATTAATTTAACTAAAATCAGTAGCCCTCCTAAACACAAATGACAAACCAAATGAGAGTGAAATCAGGGAAACAACATCTTTTACCCTTGCCTCAAATAATATAAATCTTGAAGTAACTCTAACTAAGCAAGTGAAAGTACTGTATGATAAAAACTTCAAGTATTTGAAGAAATAAATCAAAGAAAATATCAGAAGATGGAAAGATCTTTCATGTTCATGGATTGGTAAGATTAACAGTAAAAATGGCCATCCCAGCAGAAACAATCTTCAGATAGATTCAGTGCAAGCTCCATCAAATTTCCAACAAATTCCTTACTGACTTTAAAAAGACAATTCAAGGATAGGAGCTCCACAAGGACCAAATATATCTGGGCACAGGGTCTTTTCAGAGACTGACATTCAACCAAGGACCATGCATGGATATAACCTTAGAACCTCTGCTCAGATGTAGCCTGTGGTAGCTCAGTAACCAATTGGTTTCCCATAGTGAGGGGAACAAGGACTATTTCTAACAGGAACTCAATGACTGGCTCTTTGACCTGCCCACCCCTCAAGGGAGGAGCAGTCCTGTTAGGCCACAGAGGAGAGCTTTGCAGCCAGTCCTGAAGATACCTGATAAAACAGGATCAGATGAATGGGGAGGAGGTCCCCTGCTATCAGTGGACTTGGAAAGGAGCATGGTATAGATGAGGGAGGGATGGTGGGATTGGGAGGGAATGAGGGAGGGGGACACGGCTGGGATACAGAGTTAATAATGTTAAAATGTTAAAATGTAACTGATAAGAAAAAAATAAAATTAAATAAAAAAAGACAATTTATTTGAAAAACAAACAAACAAAAAACCAAGGTAACTAAAGCAGTGCTTAATAATAAAAGAACTGGGAGTCTAACCATCCCTGATTTTAGGACTGATGCATTCCGGCTTCTTGTTAAATATTTCTATGTCAAAGATGATAAATTCTGTCAAGAATGTTGGAAGGAAGGTTCAGTATCACAGAAGAGATACAGCAGTTCAGAAAACATCCCTTGGATGTTAGGGGCTCACCAATGCTTGCTCCTACATGATCTCTATGCTGAAGAATTACTGAACTGTTTTTTTTTTTTTGTTTGTTTGTTTTTTTAAGAAACTATGTTACAATTTTTAAATATATGATTCTTTTATAGTAGCAAGAGACAGCTTCTAATTGGCAGAAACTGTTTTTATTGGATTTCTATTTACAACAAGGATGCCAAATCACACGTCTGGGTTATATAATTGTTTTAAAATCCACAGAGAAAGAAGTAGTTGGTGAAGTTCATGTTGGAGAAAACACTGTTTTAGATTGAGACCCTGGTCATTTTTTGTGGAAAGGGAAGTAGATCTACCAGAATCTAGAATCTAGAATCTACCAGATTCTAGATTTCTATTCATGAGTGGATAAAGATCATACTGATATGGTATGATTCAGTCTTAGATTATTTTTGAACATCACATTTTTTTGAGTTTCCTTTTGATGCAATTTTAAATTGAATTTTGTTAAAGTAATGTTCACTTTTATAATTAAAGAATTAGGCATCCACTGTTGTTTCTTCATTTCTTCATTCAAGTTTCATTGAAACGTATTCTTATTCTTACTTAACAGCTACATTGATTTTTGGGGGGAAATTTTTATTTTAGACTTCCTTGCAATTACACTTAAGTGATTAGCTATAAATTGTAATTCATCCATTGATTTGGTAATAATTACACAATTTTCTTTCTATAACCTCAATATAACTATTTTCTTTTATTATTATTATTATTATTAATTACACTTTATTCATTTTGTATCCCCCCATAAGCCCCTCCCTCCTCCCCTCCCAATCCCACCTTACCTCCCCTTTCTTCATGTATGCTCCTCCCCACATCCACTGATAGGGGAGGTCCTCCTCTCCTTCCTTCTGATCTTAGTCTATATAACTATTTTCTTACTTAGGAATTAAATAGTGGTAACTAGACCTAATTAACATTTGGAAAGAATTCATTGACTTCTATGAAAATATACAAAATAAGGCTCAGATTCTACAACTCTTCATTATTCATCTTTGTATTTTACATCAGTAAATAATTCATAATTTCTCTACATGTCTAGACATTGTTGAATTACCAAGAAAGTAATTTTTCAAGTGCTCTAAAAGACAAAGGTTCTCATAACTGCATGATGACATTTTCCCTTCCCTTCATATTTTCAATAGATACCAGCCTTTGCATCTAGAGTCTGTTGAGGAGTGTGAAAATGGCAGAAGATATAGTCATAGCTCACCTTATAAATTGAGAAGGCACAGACAATTAATGAGTTCTTTATCATTCTGAGATATTAATTAATTAATTAATTTGTTTATTACTGCTCAGAACAAAATGTTCAAACATGAGTATCTGGTACACAGTTTACATTCAATGAGCTACAGGCATGATCTAGCTCTCACTATCATCACCAGACTAAAAGAAGGAACTATCTATCTAACAAAGAATAACTAGTTTAAATTTATAATCGTGTCTTAAAATTTAAGCCCAAACCTTCTTCAAGGAATCAGAAGAAAATCAACATATGTTATTTTCATTTACTAGCACAGATGTTATATTACCCTGAATCCTAGCATGATAAATTTTATGTGCTATTTCATGTATATGGCTTGTGTTTAATTATGTAACCATGCTTTAAATTTTACTATTAGTGGAGGATTCATATATTAACAAGATATTTGGTTCTGCACTGAGTCTCACTGTTAGTTATCATTTAATTATTTACTGTGGTCTTGAGACAGAAACTTGCTATGCAGCCCTGATTGTTCTGGAACTCACTATGTATATCAAGCTGGTCTCAAAGTTACAGAAATCCCTTCACCTCTGCCTCACAAAAACTGGGCTTAACAACCTTCTAGACACAAAAGCAGTGAAGCACTTATGGATATATGCAAGACTGAGTCCCAGTGCTAAGAGGGAAACTGGATTCACGCTTTTATCCCTAACCCAGAAGCCATTTCCAAGTCACAAGAGCTTCCAATAGAAAAATCAGGTTTTGTTTGTTTGTTTTTACCTTATCGGTCCATTGCTTATCTGTTATGGTTTCTGATTTTGTTTTTTTTTTTTTTTGTGTGTGTGTGTTCTTTCTGTGTACAAATGTGTCTCTGCATCTCTATGTTCTATTTGTTTTTTTTTTCTTTATTAATTTAAATTTTATTCCTTTTACAAACTTGTTGTAGTCCCATCACACTTCCCTTCCCAGTCCCACCCTTCTTCCCTTCTGCCTTGCCTCTTCCTCAGAAAAGGGGAGCTCCCTTTTCCATCTACCCCATCACATAAAGTTGCATCAGAACTGAGCATGTCTTCCTCCCCTGGGCCTGGTGAGGCAATTCTGCCAAGGGGAAGTAATAAAGATGAAAACAACAACACAACTGGCAAGTGGGTCCGTGTTCAGTGCAGTCCCCAATTTCCTTACAGAGAGCCTGCATGAAACCTGAGCTGTCCACATGCTGCATCTTTGTATGGGGCCCAAGTCCAGTTCATACAGGTACTTGGTTAATGCTTCACTCTCAGCAAGGCCCTCTGGGCCTGGTTAGTTGGCCCTTTTGGTCTTTTTGTGGAGCTCCTATCACCTCCAGGTCTTTTTCTATTTCATCCTTCTTTCCCAGAAAACTCCATTAGCATTGCCCAATGTTTGGCTTTGAGACCCAGCATCTGTTTTGAGGTGTTGCTGGGTAGAGTCGATCAAGACAACTCTGTGAGGTTCCTGTATTCAAGGTTAGCAGAATATCATTCGTAGTATCAGGGGTTGGCTCTCTTCTTTGGATGGGCCAGGCAATGGTGCGGCATTCTGTCAGTCTCTGCTCTTTCTGCTGTATGTTGATCCCTTCACATCTTGTAGGCATAGTAAACTTGGGGTTGAAGTTTTGTGGGTGTGTTGCAGTTCCTCTCCCTTTGCTAGGAGGCTTGTCTAGTTAGAAGATGCCCCATTTTTCTGTTTAATTGCTTTGTTCCTTTCTGGTTTGATTTTATTTCATCTTATTTTACTTTTAGATATCTTTTTGTTTTCTAATGAGAAGAAAAAAGACAGAGCATAGATTTCAGTGCTTTAGGAGTTTGGAAAGATTAGGAATGAGTTGCGGGTCAGAAAGCCATAATCAGAATATACTTAATGGTAAAAAAAACTATGTTTAGTTATGAAAATTAAAAATATATATGCTTCAAGCTAGTTATACAATTGAACACATTAGTTGTTTTTTTATGATATTTTACTAGCAATATTTTATGTTCTTTATTTTCCACCTGGTAGTTTTACTCATTTGGTCATCACTACTAAACATTAATATTAAAAATTAATAATAACTATAATTTAATTTTATAAATAATAAAATAATTAATAATAAGTATAATTTCATTATAAACACATTTTATTGTACCTTACCTAATTAGGCTCAATATGAATTTAATTTTGCTATTATTATTACATACCAAGTGTTCCTTTTTTCATGTCTCAGTTAACTCAGAGTAGAGCAATAAGGAAAAGAAAATAGATGTAACATAATACTTGACTGATGTAAGTAAAGTTATATTCTGTACTAACATTCCAGAGTAGTTGCATTTTACTCCCATAAAATTCTTTGATTCAGTATAATGTTAAGAATCATAGAAGCATTTAAAAATATGGAAATTTGTTCTATCACTCATGTGTTAGAAATTTGCTAAAGAAAGAACATTTCCAATAAAATCTTAATGTGTTAAAAACAATATGGATTTAAGAAACAGTAAATAAATGAATAAATAAAAAACAAGACAAAGTTAAAAAGAGGAGAAAAGGCAAACTTTGAAAACATGTAGTTGTAGTCAGCAGAGAGGGCGGGAGTGGAGGAGCAAGGAAGGGCTCCAATCGGGATATAATTTAAAAAATAAAAAAATATTGTTGCAACAATTTTGCATTGAATACAGAAAGATTTATAAGAATCTCTTCTTGTAATAACCTCCTTCCTCAAAACGACAGCATTCTCATTGTTCAGTGTATAATTCAATTAGGTCACATGATGAGTCTCATGGAATCTTTGTTTCTTTGGGCAAATTTTTATATTAGAAATATTGTTCAACATTGTTTCCTGCTGGCTTTGAATATATCAGCAAGTCAACTGCATACATTTAAAAATTCACATGGTTTATTAGTTATCCATTGAAGCATAATAAATAGTTGCTTCAGGCAACAAGTATGTATTATACATGCACATTGCAACAGATAACCTTATTACTAAATTCTGTCTTACACCTGCACCTTTTTATAGGCATAGTTACTTATTTGCTTATCAAACATTTTGACCTGTGTCTTCCTCCAAGCCATTAGCATTTCAGATCAATTTAATACCAACTACAAATTACCAGCTTAACAAAATGAATTTTTACAGGAGACAGTAATCTTCTTAGTCCCATTTTGACTTGCAGTGTCACTGCTTTCCTTTCGTCAGTGGGACTTTCTAATCTACCGCTAAGTCTGCACTTTTCAACTCTAATTGTGGGTTATGTACAGTCACCAATTTTACTGAGCTGAACTCTGTACACATCTTCCAAAGATGTGTCAGAAATGCGAAAAGACTTTATCATATATCATAGATAAAAGAGGGAGAGGAGCCAAGGTAATGTCCGTAGGGAGAAGGATACTCAAAATAGTCATTGACAGCTGGAGATCCAGGAGGAGGCCAGTGCTGACCCCGGTCAGCAGACGGACTCTCTACTCTGCACAGAGGCCTAAATACCTAAGCCCTATAAGAAAACAGCACTTTAACTGTGATATGACTTAGACTTATAATGATTATTGCAAATTTAACTAATTACAGAAGAATACTGACTTGAGTTAAAACACACACATACGTATATGTTCCTCAGCTATTATATATTTTAAGTACGTATATATTACTCATCTGTAAAAAGAAATAAATTCTTTTTTATATATTGCTTTTTGTTTGTTTGTTTGTTTGTTTGTTTTGGTGAGACAGACACCCACTATGCAGATCTGGATGGTCTGAAACTCAAAAAGATCTTCTGGTATTTATTTCCAAAATTTGGGATTAGAAGAATATACCACCATACTCAACTTATAATCATATTCTAACTAAATTAAATTAAAAAGAAAGAAAGCTTCTAAGATTCTATTTTAAATGTTCCTATCACAAAATTGTAAGCATATGAATTACTTTGAAATGTGATATTTTTTCAACAATGTATAAACATATCAAAACATTCCATTATATACTGTTTCTCTATGGTATATATCTATGGTATATATGATATATAATGGTATATAATCTTAATATGCCATGAGGTAAAGAAAAAGTAATGATAGATTAAATTTTTAAAGTTTCTGAGGTAACTAAAAAGTGATGATACATTAAAAATAAAAAGGAGAGACCCAACAATCTCACTCCAGATGCCAAAGTCCTAGAGTAGAAAGAAAAACAAAAAAGAATACAAAGATATGAATGGCTCATCAAAAACTTACTAACACCACAATTATGATGTTCAATGAAAACTTTTGATAAGAATTAAAAACAATGATTTTAAGAGGTATCTGAGAAGCAGAAAGACACACAGAGTATATACTCACTCATACGTGGATATTAGATATATAATATAGGATAAACATACTAAAATCTGTACACCTAAAGAAGCTAAGCAAGAAGGAGAACCCTGGGTGAGATGCTCAATCCTCACTCAGAAAGACAAACGGGATGGACATTGGAAGAGGGAGAAAACAGGGAACAGGACAGGAGCCTACCACAGAGGGCCTCTGAAAGACTCTACACAGCAGTGAATCAAAACAGATGCTGAGACTCATAACTAAAGTTTGGGCAAAGTGCAGGGAATCTTATGAAAGAAGAGGGAGTTAGTAAGACCAGGAGAGGACAGGAGCTCCATAAGAAGAACAAAAGAACCAAAAAATGTAAGCATGGGGTCTTTTTCCGAGACTGATACTCCAACCAAAGACCATTCATGGATATAACCTAGAACCCCTGCACAGATGTAGCCAAGGGCAGCTCAGTTTCCAAATGGGTAACCTAGTAATGGGAACAGGGACTGTCTCTGACATAAATTTGGTGGCTGGCTCTTTGATCACCTCCTAGGCCACAGAGGAAGACAATGCAGCCAGTCCTAATGAGACCTGATAATCTAGGTTAGATGTAAGGGGAGGAGGATCTCCCCATCAGTGGACTTGGAGAGGGGCATGGGAGGAGATGAGGAAGAGAGGGTGGAATTGGGAGGGAATGAGGAAAGGTGTACAGCTGGGATACAAAGTAAATAAACTGTAATTATATAAAAAATAAAAATAAAAAAAACACAGATGGAGGGAATGTCCAACCAATGCCTGGTTCAATCTCAAGCCCACCCCATGGGAGAGAGCCACCCCCTGACACTAACAATGACACTCTGTCATGCTTGCACATGGGAGCCTCCACCCAGTAATAGTATTTTTTTTTGTGTGCTGCAACTGACTTTCAGCTGTTGCATGTTTCTGCTGATTACAGCAACTGACACATAATTCAGACAAAGCAGCAATGTACAGAAAGGAAAAAGATTTCTTTTTTACTAATTACTCAGTTAATAGAGAACTAATATCTAAAATAAAGAAAAAAAACTGGATCTTGTTAAAACAAATTTTCCATTAAATAATGGGGTATTGATCTAAGCAGAGAGTTTTCAAAAGATGAAACACAAATTGTGAGAAGCACTTATGGAAATGTTTGACACTGTTACTCATCAGGGAAATATAAATATAAATATGATTTCATGTTATACCCATCAGAATGGAAGATGTCAATAAAACAAAAGACAGCTCATGTCAGCAAGTGTGGATGGTAAAGGAGACACTCATCTATTGTTGGTGGGAATAAAAACTTGTACAGCTACTACGGTAATTAGTGTGGCTTTTCCTCAGAAACCTGGAAATAGTTCTACCTCAAAATCAAGGTATGGCACTCCAGCATATACTTAACGGAGTTTACATCCTACTGCTAAGATGTTTGTGCCTGTTTTATTCATGATAGCCATTTTGGAAACTGTCTAGATATCCATCAACCAAGGAATGGATAATGAAATTATGATATATTAACACCATGAAGTATTGCTCAGGTGTTAAAAAAAATGACATCCTAAAATTTGCAAGCAAACAGTTGGAACTAAAAAAAATGAATAAATAAAATAACTAATCATCCTGACTGAGGTTACCCAGACCAAGAAAAAGAAACATGGTATGTATTTACTTATATGTCAATATTAGCATTAAATAAATGATAACCCATCTACCATCCATAGACGCAGAGAGATTAGATGTAGAAGAAGGGACTAGGCATAAAACATCAATACACCTGGGAAGAAAAAAATAGAATAGATTTTTATGGGTGGACTGGGACAGAGGAGATGGGAAAGGAGGGCTTCAGATGAGAAGGTGGAAAAAAGATGTGGTTGAGGAAGGGATTATAGGGAGGGTCAGCTAGAATTTAGGGTACTTTTGAGGGATAGTATTGAAACCTAGGGCAGTGAAGACTTCCTAAAGTTATCTGAAGGGAATCATAATGAAGTTGTTAAATTACTAATTAGTCATCTCTTGTCACGAAATGAAGCTTCTAACACTGGAACTGAATTATAACCTGTTGAGCTGTTGGCCAAAGAGTCCTGTGGAAATCTACAGTTAACTCAGGATTTTGCCTGGATAATACATTGCCCTTTATAACCGCAAAGTCCATTGTGGAAAACACCTATATAAATCATTAAACTTGAGGGGGCCAAGATGGCGGCGCCGGGAGAACACCATGTCTGAGAAGCGGGACAACACACTCCGTGCAGCGACCAGGAGACTGAACTCTGGACCCTAAAACAACAGCGATCGATCATGTTTCCCAGGTGAGGGGAGGCTCCCAGGTGAGGGGAGGCTCCCACGGCGTGGGAATCGGTCGGGTCCACTCTCCGCTGCCCAGCCAGAACCCGGAAGAGAACCCGGCTAACACGGGCTTTGGGTCTCCAGGCTGGTGCCGCAAGCCTGCTTGTCCCAATCAGTTTCCCAGGCTGAGGCACAAGGGAGTCTGAGACTAAGAGTCCTAGTCGCAAAAAAACCCCACAGGGAAGGAAAGTTGCGAGACTGATCACGGGTCACCCAGTCTTTCCCTGGAAGGTCTCGCTGACCACAGGTACCCGCCACCATCACAACTGAGCTCCTGCCACACAGAGAGCAGCTGCGCGCCCAGCTCAAAATCCCTACTCCCTCTTCGGAGGAGGCAAAAGGCGGCCAGCAGAATCTGCCACAGACCACATAGCCTGTACCCCAACCCGAGATCGGGGCTGAGAAAACCCAATCCTTTCGGGCACTCCCCCAAATGCCACTATAACCCTGCCTTGGTGGAGCAGAAGGATAAAGGGGCGCACAGCGGCTTCACAGTGCTTGAACTCCAGTGCTGCCAGCTGCTCCTAGCAAACAATCTACAGCTCGGGATCTGGGACTGTGGTCATTCTACATGTCCTGAGATTCTCCTGGGTCCAGCGCAATAAGGTCTAACAGCAAGTTCTATCACCGGCGCCCCCCCCCGACCCCTGGGAGAGAAACACCAGCTCAGGATCCAACTGAGAAGCCCCAAACCCTGCTGGCACGCTCCTGAGAGCACCTCCATAAGCTTGCCCTAGCAGAGGGGAAGGTCAGAGGGGAAGGACAGAGAGGCAGCCTGCCAAGGACACAGCACCCTCTCTCCAGCTCACCCAGCGGACCCTAGCAGAGAAACCCAAGCTCTGGATCTGAGGACACTCAACCCTACCTGGTACTCTCTCAGGATCAGCAAACATAGATTCTACCACCAGGCTGCTTCTGGCAGAGAGATCTGGGCCCGGGATCTGGGATTGAGTTCACTCATCCTAACTCTTTCCCGCACCACCCAGGGACCAGTCAACATAACCCCTCCTGGCAGAGGGAAAGGACAAAGAGGCAGCACACAGGAAAGGTGGACACCGAGTCCTGTGGCCACAGTGTCACAGAGCTGACTGTTAGCCTACCTGTGCACTTCTGCAGCAGGACCAAAACAGAGAGTAGTGAGCAAGGGGAACCCCTGTGCATTCCAACTGGCCCTGCAAGAGAGTGAGTGAGCCTTCTAGGGAGAGATTGCCCCAGACCCAGGGCCTCTCCACAGAAACAACTAGACGAGATCCCTGCCACCCACACTCCTAGTGTGGGCATCAGAGGGATTCTTGGGATAGTGACCCCAACATTGAAGCCTCTGCCTTGTGGGTCAACCAGTGTAATCCAGGCAAACAATCCCTGGATCTCAGTCAGAACTGCGTAATAGTGGCTTGCAGGCCACTGCAATAGTCAGAGAATCCGCACATGCACAATGTGCCCATAAAAGTGCACTTAAATAGCGCCAGCTTCACATTCCTTACTTAGGCAAAACTGAAACCACAGCGCACACTCCCAAACCAGTGAACCTTTCTCATCTTCCAGAAAAAACAGTCCAGAAAACAGAAAGAGAGGATCATAGCCCGAGAAATCTCAAGGAACAACCAGTGAGGATTATAAATAACCAGATGGCTACAGGCAGACGTAAGAACACTCCCAACAAAAATCAGGACATAATCACCAGCAACCCCACAAAACAATGGACACTTCAATTCACTAGATATACAAGAAAACGACCTCAAAACTATGTTTCTCCAGCTATTAGAGGCCCATAAAGATGAAATGAACAAAGCCCTCAGAGAAATAGCCAAAGAAATTGAGACTAACCAAGAGGAAACAAATCGTGCTCTCAGAGAAATGACCACGAAAATTGAGGCAAACAGAGAAGAAATGCACAAAGAAATGTGCATTTCTTCTCTCAAAGAAATGTCCACACAAATGAAGGCAAATAAAGAAGAAATAAACAAAGCTCTCATAGAAATACAGGCAATTATATCCAAAGAAGTTGAGGCACAATTAGTGATACATAGAGAGGAAACAGACAAACAAATAGAAGCTATCATTGAAAAGCAGGACTCCACATTCAAACAGTTGAAGGAAATGGTGCAAGACATGAAAACAGAATTAGAATCAATAAAGAAAACACAAATAGAGAAAAACCAGGAGCTGGAGAACATAGAGAAAAGATCAGGAACTACAAAGATAAGCATCACCAACAGAATACAAGAGATGGAAGAAAGAATCTCAGGAGCCGAAATATACTTGCGGAAATTGACACATCTCTCAAAGAAAAAATGAAATCAGAAAAGTTCTAAACACAAAACATCCAAGAAATCAAGGACACCATGAAAAGACAAAACCTAAGAATAATAGGAGTAGAAGCAAAAGAAGACATCAGGCTCAAAGGTCCAGAAAATATTTTCAAGAAAATTATAGAAGAAAACTTTCCCCACTTAAAGAAGGAGATGGCCATAAACATACAAGAGGCCTACAGAACACCAAGTAGACTAGACCAGAAAATAAAATTCTTCACGTCACATCAAAGTCAAAACACTGAAGCTACAAAACAAACAAAAAATTCTAAAAGCAGCAAGAGAAAAAGGCCAAGTAACATATGAAGGCAGACCTATCAGAATCACACCAGATTTGTCAACAGAAACTATGAAAGCCAGAAGGGCCTGGACAGAAATCATACAGTCCTTAAGCGACCACAGATTCTAACACAGACTACTATACCCAGTAAAACTTTCAATCAACATAGATGGAGAATTCAAAATATTCCAAGAAAAAAACAAATTTAAACAATATCTACATAGTAACCCAGCTCTACAGAAGTTACTAGAAGGGAAACTCCAAACCAAAGAGAACAACTACATTGAAGGAAACAGAGGAAATAGATAACTACACAACAAAAAAACCAAAAGAAGACACCACGAACACCACACCTAAAGTAAGTAACAATTGTTGGTAACTAGTTTCTATCAACATCAACGGACTCAACTTCCCAATTAAAAGACACAGACTAACAAAATGGTTGCAGAAACAGGATCCATCATTCTGTTGCATCCAAGAAACACACCTATGCAACAAAAATAAACACTACCTCAGAGTAAAGGGCTGGAAAAATGTCTTTCAAGCAAATGGTTTCAGAAAACAAGCGGGAGTAGCCATCCTAATATCTAATAAAATAGACTTTCAACCCAAGTTAATCAAAAAAGATAAGGAGGGCCACTATATTCTCATCAAAGGAAAAATCCACCAAGAGGACATCACAATTTTGAATATCTTTGCCCCAAATACAAGAGCACCTACATTCGTAAATGAAACAATATTAAAGCTTAAATCACACATTGATTCTAAAACCCTAATAGTGGGAGACTTCAACACTCCACTCTCACCAAGGGACAGATCAACTAGACAGAAAACAAATAGGGAAATAAAAACACTTACAGAGACCCTAAATCAAATGGACCTAATAGACGTCTACAGATCTTTTCATCCAAACTCAAAAGAGTATACCTTCTTTTCAGCACCGCATGGAACCTTCTCCAAAATAGACCATATAGTTGGTCATAAAGAAAGCCTCAACAGATACAAAAAGATTGAAATAATCCCTTGTATTCTATCTGACCACCATGGACTTAAGCTGGACCTCAACAACAACAGAAATAACAAACAGCCTACACGCACATGGAAACTAAACAACTTGTTACTCAATGACAGCTGGGTTAAGGAAGAAATAAAGAAAGAAATTAAAGACTTCCTAGAATTCAATGAAAATGAAGGCACAACATACCCAAATTTATGGGACACATTGAAAGCAGTGCTCAGGGGAAAATTTATAGCACTAAGTGCCTGCAAGAAGAAATTCGTAACATCACACACAAACAACTTAATGGTCCAACTGAAAACCCTAGAAACAAAAGAAACAGATACACCCAAGAGGAGCAGATGGCTAGAAATAATCAAACTCAGGGCTGAAATCAATCAATTAGAAACAAATAAAACTATTCAAAGAATTAATGAAACAGAAGGCTGGTTCTTTTAGAAAATCAACAAGATAGACAAACCCTTAGCCAAACTAACTAAAAAGCAGAGAGAATCTATCCAAATCAACAAAATCAGAGATGAAAAGGGTGACATAATTACAGACACTGAGGAAATTCAAACAATCATTAGGTCATACTACAAAAGCCTATATGGCACAAAATTTGAAAATCTAAATGAAATGGACAATTTTCTTGATAGATTCCATCTTCCAACATTAAGTCAAGATCAGGTAGAAAGACTGAACAGCCCTATATCAACCAAGGAATTTGAAGCAGTCATTCACAGTCTCCCCTCCAAAAAAAGCCCTGGGCCAGATGGTTTCAGCACGGAATTCTACCAGACCTTCAAAGAAGTGCTCACACCAATTCTCCTCAAACTACTCCACAAAATAGAAACAGAAGGTACATTACCAAACTCATTCTATGAAGCAACAGTCACCCTGATACCTAAACCACACAAAGACCCAACAAAAAAGAGAACTTCAGACCTATCTCTCTTATGAACATTGACGCAAAAATACTCAATAAAATACTTGCAAACCGAATCCAAGAACACATCAAAGATATCATCCACCTCGACCAAGTTGGCTTCATCCCAGGCATGCAAGGGTGGTTCAACATACGGAAATCCATTATTGTAATTCACCACATAAACAAACTGAAGGAGAAAACCACATGATCATCTCCTTAGATGCTGAAAAAGCATTCGACAAAGTCCAACACTCATTCATTTAAAGTCTTGGAGAGATCAGGAATACAGGGCACATATCTAAACATAGTAAAGGCAATATACAACAAGCCTATAGCCAACATCAAACTCAATGGAGAGAAACTTAAATCAATCCCACTGAAATCAGGGCCAAGACAAGGCTGCCCACTATCTCCCTACCTCGTCAACATAGTACTTGAAGTCCTAGCCAGAGCAATAAGACAACTAAAATAGATCAAGGGGATACAAATTGGAAAGGAAGAGGTCAAAGTGTCACTATTTGCAGATGATATGATAGTATATATGAGCGACCCCAAAAATTCAACCAGAGAATTCTTCCATCTGATAAACACCTTCAGCAAAGTCGCAGGATACAAAATCAACTCAAAAAAAAAAAAAATCAGAAGTCCTCATGTATACCAAAGACAAAATGGCAGAGAAAGAAATTAGGGAAACAACACCTTTCACAATAGCCACTAATAACATAAAGTACCTTGGGGTGACACTAACCAAGCAAGTGAAAGACCTGTTTGAGAAAAACTTCAAGTCTCTGAAGAAAGAAATTGAAGAAGATCTCAGAAGATGGAAAGATCTCCCATGCTCATGGATTGGTAGGATTAACATTGTGAAAATGGCCATCCTGCCAAAAGCAATCTACAGATTCAGTGCAATTCCCATCAAAATACCAACTCAATTCTTTACAGACCTTGAAAAAAAGATTCTCAGCTTCATATGAAGAAACAAAAAACCTAGAATCTCCAAAACAATCCTGTACAACAACAGATCATCTGGAGGTATCTCCATCCCCTATCTTAAGTTGTACTACAGAGCAATAGTAAAAAAAAAAAAAAAAACTGCATGGTATTGGCATAAAAACAGAAAGGAGGATCAATGGAACCGCATAGAAGACCCAGAAATAAACCCACACACCTATGAATACTCAATATTTGACAAAGAAGCCAAATCCATTCAATGGAAAAAAGACAGCATCTTCAACAAATGGTGCTGGACCAACTGGATGTCTACATGCAGAAAAATGAAAATAGATCCATATTTATCACCCTGCACAAAACTAAAGTCCAAGTGGATCAAAGACCTCAACATAAAACCAGATACACTAAATCGATTAGAAGAAAAAGTTGGGAACAGCCTAGAACTCATTGGCACAGGAGACAACTTCCTGAACAGAACACCAACAGCACAGGCTCTAAGAGCAACAATCAATAAATGGGACCTCATGAAACTGAAAAGCTTCTGTAAAGCAAAGGACACTGTCATCAAAACAAAACGACTACCTACAGATTGGGAAAGAATCTTCACTAACCCTTTATCTGACAGAGGATTAATATCGAGTATATAGAAAGAACTAAAGAAGCTGAAAAGCAGCAAACAAGTAATCGAATTAAAAAATGGAGAACAGAGCTAAACAGAGAATTCTCGACAGAGGAATATCGAATGGCAGAGAAACACTTAAAGAAATGCTCATCCTCATTAGCCATCAGGGAAATGCAAATCAAAACGACCCTGAGATATCACCTTACACCCATCAGAATGGCCAAGATGAAGAACTCAAGGGACAACACATGCTGGAGAGGTTGTGGAGAAAGGGGAACTCTCCTCCACTGCTGGTGAGAATGTAAACTGGTACAACCACTCTGGAAATCTATCTGGCGCTTTCAAGACAATTAGGAATAGTGCTTCCTCAAGACCCAGCTATACTACTACTAGGTATATACCCAAAGTTTGCTCAAGTACACAAAAGGGATATTTGCTCAACCATGTTTATAGCAGCTTTATTTGTAATAGCCAGAACCTGGAAACAACCCAGATGTCCATCAACGGAGGAATGGGTACAGAAATTGTGGTATTTTTACACAATGGAATACTACTCAGCAATCAAAAAGGAGGAAATCATGAAATTTGCAGGCAAATGGTGGGATCTAGAAAAGATCATCCTGAGTGAAATATCCCAGAAGGAGAAAGACAAACACGGTATATACTCACTTATATAGATCTATAAGATATGATAAACATAATGAAATCTATACACCTAAAAAAGATAATCAAGAGAGCAGACATGGGGTAAGATTATCAATCCTCGTTCAGAAAGACAGATGGGATATGCATTGAACGTATGACAGGAGTCTACTGAGCGCATTTGAAAGACTCTAACTAGCAGCATTTTCAAAGCAAAGACTCATGACCAAACCTTTGGCAGAGTACAGGGAATCATAAGAAAGAAGGGGAGTTAGTCTGATGAGGAAAGGATAGGAGCTCCACAAGGACCAAATATATCTGGGCACAGGGTCTTTTCTGAGACTGACATTCAACCAATGACCATGTATGGATATAACCTAGAACCTCTGCTCAGATGTAGCCTGTGGTAGCTCAGTAGCCAATTGGTTTCCCATAGTGAGGGGAACAAGGACTATTTCTAAAAGGAACTCAATGACTGGCTCTTTGGCCTCCCCACCACCCAAGGGAGGAGCAGCCCTGTTAGGCTACAGAGGAGAGCTTTGCAGCCAGTCGAAGATACCTGATAAAACAGGATCAGATGAATCGGGAGGAGGTCCCCCCTATCAGTGGACTTGGAAAGGGGCACGGTGGAGATGACGGAGGAAGGGAGGGACTAGGAGGGAATGAGGGATGGGGACATGGCTGGGATACAGAGTTAATAAAATGTAACTTGTAAGAAAAAAAAAAAAGAAAGAAAGGGGAGGAGGTTCTCCCCTATCAGTGGACTTGAAAAGGAGCAGGGAAGAGATGAGGGAAGGAGGGTGGGATTGGGAGAGAAAGAGGGAGCGAGATACAGCGGAGATACAAAGTTAACAAACTGTAACTAATATTAAAAAATAAAAAGCAAAAAGGAAAAAAAATCATTAAACTTTCAGCCCAAATACACAGCTTTTAAAAATAAATAAAACCATGAAATTAGCAGTAAAATGGATGGTTCTACAAAAGAAATCTTCCAGAGTGAGTTAGTCCAAACCAAAATCCTTTTTTATATGTGGATGTTATTTATGAAGTTATTAAAAAGCAGGCTATCAGTATAACCACAGAAGTTAGGCATAGAGAAAAGGCCTACAAGGCAGGCATGCTAAGAAGGAGACATAGTAGATAGATACAGACAGACATGGGCAGTTTAGAATAGAGATGAAAGTTAAACTGGAATCAGGAGTGAAAAGAATGATAGGGAGGGACTATGGACACGATAGTTAAAACTAAGAGTCCTCTGAAGGGTTGCATGGAAACATAATACAGTAGAAGCCTCATAAAATATATAATATGTGAAAAGGATCCAAATTAAATTGCCAAATATCAGGGAAGACAGATTCCTTGCCATCAAATGAAGGTTCCAATACTGATAATGGGTTACCTCTAATCGAGTTCCGTTCTCAAGGGAACTATGGGAACATACAGACAACCTAGGAGATTGTCAAAGCTTTAACTTGATCTCTACAAGCTGACAGTAGGGTCCTAATGCAGAAGAGAACACTTACACAACCCATTGAACACACAGAAGTTCACCTGATACATACCTAAATTCTTTATCCTACACACTAATATTTATGATACTGGACATACTCTGCATGTTTCTAAAGGAGTTAAGTAAAAGCAATCCAGCTATAGATCCTTAAATCTACAACAGTAACATTCATGGAAATTACGCTGAGACAATAGTGACACAAAGCTTGTGGGAGTAATGACCCTATATCTAATCTGTTTTAAGGCTAACTACATGAGAAAGACCCTCCCTATGGGAAAACCAAATACCTCTGTTCTCCTGAAGAAACCTAACAATAAAATCACTCTTAATGGTATTCAGCTACATTGGTAGATCAGGGTCTTGCTCGGCCATAATCAGAGAAGCTTCCTCTTACAGTAGATGAGAACAAATACAGAGACCCACAGTCAGAAAATATGTCAACTGTGAGAGACTTTGTAACACTTATGATAAGTGGAAAATCTCTTTCAAATCCCTCTCTTCAAGAATTATGGAACCCTGTAGTAAGAGGGGGTGGAAATATTGTAAAAGCCAGAGAGAAAGGAGGACACCAAGGACACAAGGCCCTCTAAACACAGCAAGACCAATGCACATATGAACTCACAAAGACTGGCAGAATACTCACAGTCTAAGCTAGATGGGCTTTCAGTGCTGACAGACAAAGTGGATACAATCTTCCATCCCTAACTTGGAATCTATCTCCAACTAATAACCACTCACTAGGGAAAGAAAAAAATAAACTCAGTGTTGGGAGGAAGTGGATGAGGTAAAATCCATACTCAGATTATGTTGTATGGAAGAAATCAATTTTCAGTTTAAAAAAACATCTTTATTACTTAATTTCCTTATTTAAATATATTATTTCTCCATTACTATAAAGTGAACTTATCTTTGTACAGTAATAAATTTAACTTACACATATAAGAGTAAAACTTTTATATGATTAAGGACATCTCTTTAAGTTGGGAAATTTTTCTTCTCTCATTTTGGCAGCTTAGTCTCCATGTGGGTTCCCTAGTAAGGGGAGCAGGGGCTGTTTCTGGCAAGGAATCTGTTGTATGCTTTTTTTATCACATCCTACTGAGGATTGAGGGAGCAGCCTTACCAAGGTACAGAGGAAGAGGTTGCAGCCAGTCCTGGTATGACCTGATAGGGTAGCATCAGGTGAAAGGGGAGGAGGACCTCCCCTATCAGTGGACGAGGGGAAGGGCATAGGGGGAGAAGAAGGAGAGAGGGTGGGACTGAGAGAAAATAAGGGAGGGGACTACAGCTGGGATACAAAGAAAATAAAATGTAAAAAATTAAAATTTAACTTAAAAAGATTATAATAAAACTTTTGGCTGCAATTCTCAGCATCTGTTTTGAGGCACTGCTGGGTAGAGCCTCTCAGAGAACAACCTTGACAGGCTCCTGTCTGCAAGCTTAGCATACTATCATTCATAATGTTAGGAGGTGACACTATCCGATAGGGTGGGTGTTTGGTTGGGCCATGCATTGGTTGGGCATTCCCTCAATCTCTGCACTATCTGCTCTGTCTTAATCCCTGCACATAACACAGGCAGGATAAATATTTTAGGCCCATGTATAGGGAGTCTTGGAGAATAATGGGAGGTAAGAGAAAAGGACCCAGAAGTGACAGGAGCTCCACAAGAAAAAACAACAGAGCCAACCAACCAGGGTCCAGAGGGTTTTGCTGAGACTGAAGCATCAACAAAGGAGCATGCATGAACTGGACCTAGACCCCCTACAAAGATGTAGAAGATGTGCAGCTGAGACTTCCAGTGGGTACTCTAGTAAGGGAATAGGGGCCGCATCAGACATGAACTCATTTACCAGCTTTTAGATCACTTTCCCCTGATGGGACTACCTTGCCAGGCCGTAGGACATGAGGACATGCTCAGTCCTGATGCAGCTTGATGAGCTGAGGCAGATGGAAAAGGAAGCTCCCCTTTTCTGAGAAAAAGAGGAGGGGAGGGACAGATCGTGAGACTGGGAGGGGAGGAGGGAAGAGGCTATACAATGTAAAGTGAATAAAATAAATAAACAAAAAATAAAAGTTTTATTTAAAAAATTTCACAGGCACAAGGCTGGCTAGATTTCTGTAATTGCTGAGAATCCTGGAGACCTGAGTTGAGCCGCAAGTCCCTTTTGGTTTGCTGGAGAGACTCAACGTCTATAAGTTACTTTGACCTTCACAAACGCATGTGATACGTGAACTCACAGGCACACACACATACACACACACACGTACACACATACAATAAAAATGTGAAAAAAATATTTTAAAAGACACATACATTTACCTTCACTCTGTCAGTAAAAAGAATTAGAAACAGTAAAATTGAAGAAGCTTTCATGAGCCTCTCATCCAACTTTAGTATGATACGACATTATTTACCAAAAATGTCTGCACACCATGATGAACAGACTGATTTTAGCACCGGTGTAAATATACCGCATAACTAGATATATTTGCAGTACAAGGTGGGGAAATTGCTTTCAAAACCTAGAGGACCTGAAACTATAAACAAAAAACCTAAAAAAAAAAAAAAAAAAAAAGAAAGAAAGGACTGGAAACACTAAATGCAAGACCCCACTGCATAGTATAGCATAAAGTAAAAGACAGCAAAAACAAAAAGGTGAATAGCATTGCAATCTTCGAGTAAATAACATTTCAAATTCTTTGAAATTTAAGAATGTCATATGCTGAGCTGGGGACAGCGGCACATGCCTGAAATCCCAGCACTCCCAGAGGTAGAGGCAGAAAGATCTCTTTAAATTCATGGCCAGCTGGTCTAAAAAACAAGTTCAGGACAGACAAGGAAGTCATGAAAAACAAAAAACAAAAAACAAAAAAGAAGAAAAAGAAAAAAGAATATCATATGCTAATAATGATATAAAACACTTAAATGCATTAACAAAATAGATGACTATCATTACAGAAGAATTCAAGATAATCTACATTGTTAATTGGCTTTGAATAAAATGTAACATAGCCATTTTCACTTTATCAATCCTACCAATAATAGGACAGAGGCCTTCCACAGAGGGCCTCTGAAAGACCCTACCCACAAGGAATCAACAGAGATACTGAGACTCATAGCCAAACTTTGGGCAGAGTGCAGGAAGCCTTATGGAAGAAGAGGGAGAAATACATGGAGGGGACAGGAACTGCACAAGGAGAAAAACAGAGCCAAAATAACTAGGCCCCAGGATGGGGGAAGTGCCTACAGAGACTGATACTCCAACTAAAGACCTTGCATGGAGAGGACCTAGAACCCCTCTTCAGAGGAAGCTCATAGGCTGTTCAGTTTCCAAGTGGGAATATGCAAGCGTGGGAGCTGAAGGGAGAATACAAAGTGAATAAATTGTAATAAATAAATAGATAGATAGATAGATAGATAGATAGATAGATAGATAGATAGATAGATA
>NW_026596051.1:39158190-39190673 GCF_907164565.1 Psammomys obesus
ATAGATAGATAGATAGATAGATAGATAGATAGATAGATAGATAGATAAGTAAAATTTAAAAACTTTCAGTCTGATCACTCCCTTACAAACAGAAGAGAAATGCCAAGGGTAAAATTTTGTCAGTGTTCATGGATAATTTACACAAAGTTCAGCTCTTCCAGATGACCAAAGCCCTCATCTAGTTATGGTAAGTTGATGCCTTAGAAGTAATGAAATACAATAATTTCCCTTACAGCCTTTCTCCAACATACTTGTTTTTAAATAAAAGAAAATTAACCTTTAGTATCAATTTCACTATAAAAAAATCTTACAAAATTAACTTTCTTTGTTGCACCCTTAAAAATATCAAAATGAGCCAAGAGTACTCATGAGTGGCATGGCAATACAAGATGTCACTGTAGAAAGGAGCCCAAGATGACAAATGGCATGACAAACTGTAAATCTCAGTGATCAATAGACATAATGTATCAATTATGTGACGATTTCTGTTAGTTGTGGAAAAAAAAACATTATTATAAAATGTTGATTGTGGGAAGCTAGTGTCTGCTACAAAACAATGCCACTTCTCCATAAATCTGAAAGTATTCCAGAGTAAAGTACACTTAAAAATATGTCAGAGACCCTTTTTTTATGCTCACAACTTCATTATTTAATATTTTTATATAAATTTTATTTTTATATTAATCACAGGTTATTTACTTTGTATCCCATCTGTAGCTCCCTCCCTCATTCCCTCCCAATCCCATCCTCCCTCCCTCATATCCTCCCTGACCCTTTCCAAGTCCTCTGATAGGGGAGGTCTTCCTCTCTTCCATGTGACCCTAGCTTATCAGGTCTCATCAGGACTGACTGTAATGTCCTCCTCTCTGGCCTAGCAAGGCTGCTCCTCCCTGGGGCGGGGGGGGGGTTAAAGAGCCTGCAAGAGACCCTTTTTGTTAATTTATAATATTTTGCTTTCTGTAGAATTGCATAATGAAATAATATATCTGATCTTGAATAACTTCTTAACTTAACATATCCATTTTCAAGAGGGTGCCTGAAAAGGGATTGCATGAATCAGAGTGATGGATGGCTGACAGAAATGCGAGATGATTTATCATGATTTCCAGATTAATCTTTTGAAAAAATAGATACTGTGATTTCATAATTCTCATTCCAAAATAAACATATGGTTTCAAAATTCCTTTAAAATAGCATCTGCACTTCTGCTCCTGGCTTTTTAAGTCTTGTCCTTTTGCGATTCCTATCTGAAAATTGTTTCTTATATCTTCACAACACAATCCTCTTTTAGGTAAACTGTCTACTCATTTCTTCACAATACAAAAATAGATATAAAATAAAATCTAAGATAGAAAGTTTTCCTTAATTATTTTTTTTTGCAGGGCAGTGGTTTCTCCTGAAATAGTATTCATTTTCCTTCATTGTTGACATTCTGCCCATTTTTTTATTTCCCTAGTCCAGCGTGCAAAATAATTCACAGGCGCATATATATACATACATACATATATATATATATACATACATATATATCCATGTATACATACATATGCTCATATATATGCATATATATATATATATATATATATGATTTGGAATAACATTTCTTTCTGTAGATGCAGTTTCTTCTCAACCTTTCCAATTTCTTTTCAAACTACTAAACAAAATTGTGAATTTTAAAGCACAGGGGCAGGTAGTAAAGATGGAAAGAATCGAATAGAAACCCCATCTCTGAACGTCAGGGCGTGAAGATTTGAACCTGAGACGGCAGTAGTATAGTGTCCAGAGGTTGACTGTGCAGTGTTTACAGGGTAATGTTGGATGCAATTACTGGATTAAGCAAATACTAAACGTTGAAATGAAATGAAATGAAATGAAATGGAATGAAATGGAATGAGCGAACTAGCAATTTTGGTATTATGCAATGGCTCAAAATATGGCCAAAATAGTTAGATTTTCAGTCTTGTCACTTGTATTCACAGGGTCCATATTTTGGTTCCTTTTATCAAGTTCACATGAAATTACTTGAACTGGTCACCTGCAGAATTACATGGAACTCTCAAAATGCTCTCAGAGATGTACACCACCTTTCTAAATAGATAGATCCCTTTAGAAGTCATACCTGTTAAATTCCTAAATTTTAAACTATGTTTTTTATGTTTTCTAGTTTAGACAATTTTTGGGCAAAGATTGAATTTTGTGATGACTAGAAACACATTAAACAATGTTAAGCTAAAACATGAGTAAGTTAATGTTTTAATTTAAATTAGTCCTTTTTGTTGATTATAATTTATTTTTAAAACACAATATTGTTATCTATTGGATGTTTACATCACTCCCAAATCCATATTGTAAAATCTAACTACAAATTTACTGACAGTATTAAACACATCCTTTGGAACATGTTTAGTTAAAGAAAAATGTCCTTCCAAAGGGACCCAAAGTTCTTTTCTGCTTTCTTTCATCTTTTGGGAACATATCCGAAAGAAAGTTTGAAACCTTAAAAAAAAAAAAAGTTGTAAACAGGACCCTGGCATTCTAATCTTCAAGCCTTCTGAAAAACCTATTCCTTGTGAACGAACTCATCGGTGGCTCTTTATTGTAGAAAAATCCTGTTTATTTCTTGTGTATCAATTAATATATAGTATTTCAGGACATATAGGTGCAAAGCAAGGCACATCAATATGAAGTAATATTTTTCATCTTTAAAAATGAACAAATGATTATTTAAACAGAGAAATTGAAGTCATTAGTATATGTAAAATAAATCAGAAAAGGGCTCAAATATATGCCTGGGGTTAGTATTTATATTTATAATATGACATTTTTATAATACCAATGGCAAATATTATTATGGAACACATTCATTTTTCATAAGAATCACTTGATATTGAATCTGTCTTGGGAAATTGGTATTTGATTGTATACACTATCATACATTGAAATTTGAATATTTTCACAAAGAATGATTAGAATAAGAAGTAAGTTTGAGCTGGTTTTAAAGGAAAACAAAAAAACCCAGATGTTCATTAGTCTTTTTTCACTATTAAGCAATAATTTGAGAATTATTGAATTAAAACTTATTTTACATTATTTAAATTTTTGATAGAATTCTCACCTCATAGTCTCCTTGATTAAGACTATTTTTATTATATATATTATATAATATATATATTACATAACACACACACACACATACACCCAGTTGTTCTAGATGGTTGCTCAGGCCTCTATTTCTTACTGCTTTCTGCCTCTTTTTTTTTCTATTATTGAAAATTTAATATTCAGCTACCCTGATATAATTGTAAAACATGTCTTTTTTTTCTTAAATCTTGTTTGCTCAATATATTTTGCTTTTGATAATTGACCTATAGGTGTTCACTATTCTTCTTAATTTTTATTAATTAATTCATTTAACATCTCAGCCATAGGCCCCTCCCTCTTCTTCTCCCAATCCACCATTCCTCCTGCATCCTCTCTCTCCTATTCTTCAGAAGAGGTGTTCTCTATCCAGACATCTCAGCTCATCTATCACATGAGGATTAAGTTCATCTACCTCCCCTGTGACATGGTAGGGGAAGTCCCATTAAGGGGAAGTAAATAAAAAGCAGGCAAGATAGTCCATGTCAGAGATGAACCCCTCTTCCCCTAACTAGTTGGCCAACATGAAGCCTAAGACACCAATTGGACTTACCTTGTTGGTGTCTTACATTGTAGTATGTCTATCCTGTACTATATGACTAAAATCTGCTCACAAGTGAATATATAGCATGTGAGTCTTTCTAGATCTTGTATTACATTACTCAGGGTGATCTTTTCTAGTTCCACCCATTTGTCTGTAAATTTCATGATTTCCTTGTTTTTAGAGGCTGAGTAACATTTTATTGTACAAATGTATCACAGTTTCTTTATCCATTCTTCCATAAATGGACATCTTGGTTGTTTCCAGTTTCTGGCTACTGGTAATAAAGCTGGTATTGACAAGCTACAGATAAGGAAATTATCTTCACCAATCCTACATGTGACAAAGAGCTAATATTTAGAATATATAAAGAACTCAGGAAATTAAACACCAACAAACCAAATAATCCCAGATTAAAAAAAAAAAATGAAAGGGAACAGTACAGGAGCCTACCACACATGTCCTCTTAAAAACTCTACCTAGCATGGGATCTAAGCAGAGGCAGAGACTCACAGCCAAACTTTGGACAGAGAACAGGGACTCTTATGGAAGAAGGAAGATATAAAAGGACCCAGAGCAGACAGGAGCCACACAAGGAGGCCAACAAAGACCCTTCCCCCCAAAAAATTAAGCAGGGCCCAGGAGGGGACAGATGGATAAGAGGAGTAGACCCCTGCTCAGATGTAGCCCATAGACATCTCAGTCTCCATGTGGCTTCCTCAGTAAGGGGAAAAGAAACACTCTTGGTTGCCTGCTCCTTGATCCCTTTTCCCTGGTGGGGCCACATAGCCAGCCCACAGAGGAAGAGGATCCAGGTAGACTTGAAGGGACCTGGTAGGCTAGGGTCAGACAGTAGGAGAGGAGGACCTCCCCTCTCAGTGGACTAAGAAAGGGATAGGGGAGGAAAAAGAAGGGAGGGTAGGATTGGGAGGAGATAAGGAAGGGGCTTTATAAATTGTAAATAATAATAACGAAAAAAAATTTAAAAAATGGGACACAGAGTTAAAGAGTCTCATCAAAGGAATCACACTTGATAGAGAAGCACTTAAAGAAATGCTCAATGTCCTTACTTATCAGGGAAATTAAATTCAAAAGGACTCTGAGATTCTATCTTCCACCTGTAGAAAGGGCTAAGATAAAAAACTCAAGTGGCAACACCTGCTGGAGAGGCTATAGAGAAAGAGAAACACTACTGCATTGCATTGCAGTGGAAGTGCAAACTTGTACAACCTCCCTGGAAATCAGTCTGGTGCTTTCTCAGAAAACTGGAAATAGCCATGCCTCAAGACCAAGCTAGACCCACTCCTGGGCATATACCCAAAATATGCTCCACCATACAATAACGGTATTTGTTCAACTATGATCTTAGCAGCTTTATTCTTAAAGATTTCTTAAAATTTATTACAATTTATTCACTTTGTATCCCAGTTGTAGCCCTCTCCCTCACTTTCTCCCAGTGGCATCCTCCCTCCCTCTTCTCCCCTTATACCTCTCCCCTAATCCACTGATAGGTGAGGTCCTCCTCCCCTTCGGTCTGACCCTAGCTTCTCAGGTCTCCTCAGGACTGTCTGCATTGTCTTCCTCTGTGGCCTAGCAAGGCTGCACCCCCCTAGGATGGTTATCAAAGAGCCAGCCACTGAGTTCAGGTCAGAGACAGTCCCTATTCTTTTTACTAGGGAACTGACTTGGGGACTGAGCTGTCTTGGGATACATCTGAGCAGGGGGTCTAGGTCCTCTTTAAGCATGGTTGTTTGTTGGAGTATCATTCTCTGCAAAGATTCCTGGGCCCAGAATTTTTGATTGTGTTCCAAGTCCTTAGTCATCAGGGAAATGTAAATCAAAAGAAAGAACCCAGAGATTTCGCCTTACACCTACCAGAATGGCCAAGATCAAAAACTCAAGTGACAACACATGGTGGAGAGGATGTGGAGAAAAAGGAACCGTCCTCCATTGCTGGTGGGAATGTAAACTTGTACAACCACTCTGGAAATCAATCGGGTGCTTTCTCAGATAATTAGGAATAGTGTTACCTCTTAAAGAAATTTTTAACCAGCATAAAATACTTTTATGTGTGTCCTGACAGTTTTTAATAACTAATCTACACGATTAAGGAACAGACATAGACACAGTCACATTTATAGATACATGCAGACAGAACACAGAGAAGACATAGTAACACACAGGAATAAATTTAGACAGGTCTAAGCAGATTCATAAAACAGTCGACACAGATTCTAACTCAGAGGCAGAAGACAGCGTGCAGAAGACACAGGGAGCGTGACAGAGAATTTCCTTTTCTTTAATCCGCTTCATATCCTGGTTGTGACCCTATTGCTCATCCTGTCCCAGTCCTACCCTCCCTTTCTTCCCCTCCCCTCTGCCCTTTTCCTCAGAAAAGGTGAGCACCCTTTCCTTTCCATCCCAGCTCATCAAGTTGCTTCAGGACTGAGACTTTCCTCTTCTCCTGTAGCCTGGGAAGGCAATTCTGCTAGGGGGAAGTGATCAAAAGCCTGGCAAGTGACTCCATGTCCTCTCCAGTCCCCAGTTCCCTTATTAGAGGACCCACATAAAGCCTAAGGTGCTCATCTGCTCATCCTACGACCAGTTCCTGCATGGTCTTTGATTGGTTCTTCAGTCTCAGCAAGCCCACTACTCTCTGGTTATTTGGCTCTGTTGGTTTTCAGGCAGAGATCCTGTCACCTGCAGGTTCTTCTCTCTTTCCTCCTACTTTTCCACAAGACTCCTAATGTTTGGCTGTGAGTCTTACCATTTGCTTTGAAGCACAGATGTGTAGAGCTTCTCAGAGGACAACTCTGTCAGCCTCTTGTCTGCAAGCCTAGCAGGGTATCATCCATATTGTCAGGGGCTGGCATTCTCTGATAAGGTGAGTCTTTGGGAGGGCCAGTCATTTGTTAACTGTTTCTGCCCATTTGTTGGGCTCTATCTGCTCTATCTTGTAGGGTCTATCTTGTAGGCAGGTTAAATTTTGGATTGACGCTTTTGTGGGTGGGTTGGTGTTCCCCTCTCTCTGCTAGAAGACTTGTTTACTTAGAAGGCGTCCTCTTCGATGTCTATGGGCTTTGCTACTAAGAGTCTCTGCTCGAGTGTCCTTTACATCCTCCAAGGAGCCTACCCTGCCTTAGGTCTCCAGCTTCTCACACAGATACTCTCACCCTCAGTTTCTCTTTTTTTCTACAGGCCTTCTGTACATTTGCCCTCACTCTCCACTGGTCTGATCGCCACCCTCTTAACTCTCTGGGCCCCCTTTCCTACCTTCTTTCCTCAATTCTGCCACTACCTCTGTCTATTCGATCTCCCCTTCTAGTGAGATTAATGCATCCTCCCTTGGATCCTTCTTATTACTTACCTTCTTTGGGTCTTTGGCTGGTAGTATGCTTATTTATCCTGGCTAAAATCCACTTACAAGCGAGTACATACCATTTCTATCTTTCTGGGTCTTGGTTTTAACTCTTATGTTCAATTCACTGTTTTCCTCATTGCCTGCATATTTTGAGATACATTTCTTTTTCTTTCCATGTAAGCCTCATAAATATTTTCTTTCTTGTTTTAAAAAGAACTGCACAAAATAAACGAATGTTGCAAAAACAAATTTTGATTTCCTTTAGGGGAGGTGCATGTCTTAGATATAAGTATACTTCTCCCAGCAACACTTTACAGTGTTTTCCCTTGCTACATTTGTGCCTATGGAGTATAATCTTGTAGTCACTTTACAATACTGTTTCATATCCTATAAGATAAAGATCATGGAATAAGAAGCCAAAAGTATGTGTTAATAATTTCAATAATTCCCATGTGTTAATATACATAAAGGTACTATATATTCATATTCTTTAAGCCCCTACTTAGTACCCTTTTATTTCAAATAGGGCGACTCCCTTCTTTTCTTTCAGATGTAAGTTCTTTGAGTAAAAAGTAACCACTTGTTGATTCAGACATGGAATTGTTATTCGGAGTTGAATAGTAATAATCAATGCCACAGTAGGAATAATAATGCATTTTATAATACAAGTTATAATTTAAATGAATTTCTATCTATCTATATTACTGGATTACTGTGGCATGTGTATACAGACATGAAAGAAGAAGAGATGTAAAAATGAAGACAGAATTGTGTTAATAAAGAGATTTCCTTTATTCAGTTGCTTAGTCAATTTAGAGCGTATAAGTGACATAACACTTTCTCAAATCCTGTTCCCTCAGGATGAGGTAAATTTCACGTGGGACAATAGCAAATAGCTGCTGATTATGGAACACCTTCATTTTTCATAAGAATCACTATGTGTTGAATATGTCTTGGGAAATTGACATTTGATTGTACACTCTAAAGTATTTTGAAATTTGACTTTGCTTTTTCACAAAGAATGATTACATCAGATGCCAGTCTGAGTTCTTTCCTACAGTTTTCTTGAGACCTCAATATTCACATACATACAAACAAACAAAAAAAAAAAGGTGAATTTTGTTTAGCATTAATGGAATTGCTGAAAATGTGTCTTTTTTAGTGATGATATTCTAGTGACAGTGAAATGTTCCATCACAAATGAAATCAAATGCCACCTAGCTGAATTCCAAAGTCCTAAATTCTGAAGCACCAGTTAGACCTGATATTGACAAGGCAGGAAATACACTTGAACTTAGCCTCGAGGAACAAGGAAGAAATCTTCTCACAGCTGCACAGCACTCTAATGAGCTGCTGAACTCCACGCTGACTCCTGTTGGTACCAGAATTAGAAACCAGGAATCATTTACCTCTGTTGAGAAAAAAAAATATTGCTGAGGAATGAATACTGAAAAATGTGCTTGTCTTATCAGACATGATTATAATATTTGAAAATATATAAATTACCTATAACTGAGTAATACAATAATAATTTTGAAAAAGGTGTTTGTTCATGTTACTATGTTCTATGAATTTTGCATTTCTATTTAAATATTCAAAATCACATGAATCACCAAAATATTGAAATATGAACCTTTTCTTGTAGTATCAGAGCCGAAAGAAATATGCGCCTCCATCTTTCACTGTATGTTTGATGCAAACAGAAAACGAATTTACATTATATGACTGTCGGTATAGAGGACTTTTTGAGTCAGTGTGTGTGTTCTCCCAACATGCATTTTTTGAATGGGATGCTAAATAAAAATAGATGGTATTTGAAAGGTAACAGTGTCATTAAGGGAGATGCTTCATGATAGAATTGATGCATGTATCATGTAAAACAAACAGACACAAACCAAAAAGGCAAGAGCCATTGCTTTGGATGATAACTATTTTTTGTTTTGTAGAGATGCAATGAAAGGCATCTGCAATCTAAAAGGCACTGTCACCAGACATCAACTTTACTGACACTCAGAACTTAAATTTCCTTACATTGAAGATATCTTGAAATAAATATTTCTTGTATGAATCATTCAGAAAGGTATACAATATTTTTCTCAAAGAAGCCTAAACCCTGCAAGATAAGAATAACTGGTTATTATTTAAGTGGGCACTTCTGAAGATATGTATGTACACATGAGTACATTGTAGAGGTGATGAGTATATGAGATCATTGTAGAATTATACCTTTTGTAGTTATTATCTACCTGGACCATGCGTACATTGAAATGAAAAGTAAAGAACACACACATATATATGTATATATATGTATATTTCTTTGAATGCCTGGATTTGAGTTCTCTGGTGTCACTGTCATCTTACTTTCAAAGTCAAAACATGAATAATCATGATTTTGTTATCTTTATTTTTTTGTCTTACGATGTCTTTTTTTTTCATTTATTCATTCCTTTATATCATGAGTAATTAGCTCTATTTGACTGTCCCAAATACCTGAACTAATTGAGTCAGAATGTGTTTAGGTTTATTTTAGCCCACATTTTTGGAGGTTTCAATCAGAAGTGGGTAGACTGATTATTTTCAGGCTAGTGGTCTGGCAGAATATTATTGAGGAAGTACGGTCAACATCTCTATTTTATTCAAGAACATGTTTCCACTGACGTATCACCTTATATCAGTCATCAGATACTAAATGTTTTACCACATTCTAAGAGCACTAATGGCAGGAGACCAAGATGCCAATACATGGGCCTTTAGAGGTAATTTAAGACCCAAACTATAATTCCCAGAATGATGATTTCTCACTTAGTTCATTTTATGTTTACTGTCTCAGAAATGTATTTCTTGAATTCCTTATATAAATATAATTATCTACTCCAAGTCAGATTTTCCCATCCTCAATTGGGTCCTCCTTATTATTTATCTTCTTTGGTTCTGTGCCTCATAGTATACTTATCTAGTACTATATGGCTAAAGTCTCCTCATGAGTGCATATATACCATGTGCCTTTTTCTGGGTCTGGGTTATCTCACTCAGATGATCTTTTCTAGTTTCATTCATTTGTCTGCAAATTCCATGACTTCTTTGTTTTTAATAGCTGAGTAGTATTCCATTGTGTAAATGTGTCATAGTTTCTTTATCCATTCTTCAGCTAAGGGACATCTAGATTGTTTCCAGATTCTGGCTATTATGAATAAAGCTGCGATGAACATAGTTGAGCAAGTGTCCTTTTCTGAGGAAAGAGAGAGGAAGAAGGGGAGGGAGAGAGAATGGAAATGGGGGGGAGGAAGGAAAGGGTTACAAAGATGTAAAGTGAATAAAATAAATAAAGAGCAAGAGGACCAAAGGCTTATAGAGAAAAGAGAAACTGATGGTAGGGACATCTTTGTGACAAGTTGGAGGCCTAAGTCAGGACAAGCTCCAGAGAGGATAAGAGGGGGATTCAAGCAGAGATTTTTAGGAGCAAAGATCATAGAGACTGAATTCTCTAACTAGGCTAGTCTTTCCTAAATGGCAACAAACACCAACCCACCCACAACAATATTGACCCAAATTTTATCCTGACTAAGAGATGTGAAGGATAAAGATAGAGATTCAGGGAATGCCCAACCAATTCCTGCCCCAACCGAAGACCCACAGTATCAGAGAGGACCAGCTCCTGACACTATGAATGATACTCTGCTAAGCTTGCACAATTTTTGTGACTGAAAATATCAATGCTTTGAGAAATTCAGCATACTCTAACCATATTAACAAATGCCTCTCATTGTAATTCTATCACATAAAGAAACAAAGAATATATAGTACATCTGAAAGTCATTTATCTGTGCTTGTTAATGTACTAACTAAACAGGCCTATATTTCCCAATAAAGAGTAAATATATATATCTTTAATATAAATATTAAATATATATATTGTGTATACATATATGTATATATATATACATATATGTATACACAATATCAATTATATAAAATGTATGACAATAAGAAATGTGGACAAAAACCCTATATTCACTGAGCCTCAAGAACATTATAGTGTTTCAGAAAACAAAAACAGCAGAAGAGTGCTGCTACACAACTATATACAAGTATGCAAGAGTATTATCTTTAAGACTATTTGAATTCCTTCACTAAATATTGTTATTAATAAATTTATATACTGTTCCCACTGAAAAAAAAAGAAATGTGGATTGCATATTGTTTTTAATTTTTAATTGTTTTCTCATTTATTTATTTTAATTACTTTACATCCTTGTAGCTACTTCCATACTCCCCTCCTGTTCTCATGCTCTCTCCCTCCCTCTCACTCTTTCCTCTGAAAAGGAGAACACTCTTTCTCATCCACCCTGATCAGTTTGCATCAGGGCTAAGCATGTCCTCTTCCCCTGTGGCAGTCAAGGCAGTCCCACCAGAGGAAAGCGATTTAAAAGACAGCACATGAGTCTGTGTCAAATGCAGTCCCCACTTCCCTTACTAGAGGACCCAGTTGAAGCCTAAGCTGCCCATCTGCTACATCTTTGTAGAGGTCACAGTTCATGCATGGTCCTTGGCTGATTCTCCAATCTCAGCAAACCCCTCTGGGCCCTGGTTAGTTGGCTCTGTTGTTTTCTTGTGGAGATCTGGTCACTCCTGGGTCCTTTTCTCTTACCTACCACTATTCCCCAAGACTCCCTATGGATGGACCCAAATTTTACCCTGCCTATGAGATGTATAGGGATAAAGATAGAGGAAATCATGTGCCCACAATGTAACAGTGTCACATTAAGGAACCGGTACCTCCCTGAATGCTCTCCGGCTTGTCTGTCCTTGTGTCTCCCTGTCCCAAACAAGGAGCTTATATACCATGTGTATTGAAAAGCATAGAAATCATAACAAGAGACGGAATGGGGCATACTTTAGATAAATATTAAACAGAATTTAAGAAGTGAAGCCTTAGTGATCCAATGACCCCTACTAACCCATATAACAGGAATCAAAAGCTATTAAACAATTTCTCTGTATAGTTTTTCACATGTGTGGCAGAAATGTGTTCTGTATGGTCACTGCTCCTGTTTCAACCAATTTTACATTAGAGAGATGTCTACCATATCACACATTGATTCACACCTGCCTTGCTTCCTTGGTTAGGGGCACGGGATAGTGTGTCTTTAGGTTGTACAAGTTGATTACATGAAAATCCAAAGGCAAGTAATAGTTTGTTACGCTGTTCTCTTAAACACTGGATAAAGTAAGAGGCTAAGTAAAATCAAAGGAGTCTTAAGGAATGACTCTGAGGTGTAATATTACCCTGGCCATTGAGGTCCAAGAAATTCCAGTGTCTTTGTATGTAAAAGAATTTTTAAGGATAATATTTTACCACAGAATGCAGTATTTAAGCAATAAATATAGCTACATTTTTAATAACTCTCAAAGAGCTTATATATTAATAATAGTAATAATAATAATAATACTTAGAGATAGAAAAGACCATTATTAAAACAACTGACAATTTACAGGATAGAAAATATTTCAAATACTATTCAATCTGTTCACCTTTATAAAATAATCAACAATATTGGATCTATAATGTGGCAATAATTATGAGTATTTTTCATTAAATTAAAATAATGGGATAATAATTGATAAAATGTGCTTTGTTTAAAATGTGCTTTTTTTCCTCTATTCTGCAACAACCAGAGACAGATCAAAAATTTTATTTTTCCTAGTTTTAACCCAAATTGAATATAAATACATGCATACATATGAACATACATATATATTTTTTCTTTTCAAAGCATACAAACATTTGGACCTAGGACAAATGTCCAGAAAAAAAGAGCCCAACAACACTGTTACACCTCTAGAGTTTGGATGTAGGTTTTTACTCTAAGAATCTACAGTCAGATGCAGGCATGAGGGTGAGGGTGGTTAGCTAATGTTGATATTCCTAGACAGCAACTGGAACTGTGACTTAGTTCTGCTTTTTCTCAAGGTATTACACGGCTTTAAAATGTTTTTTTTTTTTTTTTTTTTTTTTTTTACTTAAAGCTGTTTTATATCAACAGAGCAGCATTGTTTGATATTTTTTTTTAGAATGTCTTTTCCAAAGATTAGCTATAAGTCTCAGCATCTGCTTTGATACCCTGCAAGGAGGAGGATTCAGGACTTTGGGCAGAGTGTGGGGAATCTTATTTTTAATTTTAATTTTTATTAATTATAGTTCATTCACCCTGTATCCCAGCTGTAGCCCCCTCCTCCCTCCCCTCCCAATCCTACCTTCCATCCCTCTTCTGTGCCCCTCCCCAGCCCACGGATAGTGGAGGTCCTCCTCCCCTTCCATCTGACCATAGTCTATCAGGTCTCATCAGGACTGGCTTCTTTGTCTTCCTCTGTGGAATGTGCTTTTAAAAATAATATTTAAGTGTTAAAACTTAAATATTATTTGTGTAGCAAATAATATTTGTGTAGCACCAAAAAACTGTTAATGGTATTTTCAAACAAGTTGGAGTAGATTATAAAAAAAATTTAAAACAAATGTAGAGAATCACAGTTCTGTGCTAAAATGGATTTGTACAACATGATATAGGTATAAAATACTGTATTATCCACGTACATCCAAAGCTCCACCCCAGCCCCCTGAATACACATTTTTATAAGTAACAATTTGCAAATGCTAGTTAAGTTGAAAATTCAAATTAAAAGTAAGTTGCTTATAAACATTAATAAAAATTCTTCGCATTAGCTGTGTCTATGCAGTCACCTGTAGCCTCTTTTCATTGGTGTCCTATTGGAAAAAGGAGAATTGCCAGGCCTACCAACATCCATCACACCTCCATTTTTAGTGACAGTCCCTGTCTCCAAGGCATAAGCCACAAAATGCTGTAAGGACAGGATATTTTCCTCTGACCTGTATACAAGGGCGGGAGCTCACACACAAATATACACACACTTCGGCACAAATTTGAGAATGGATCACACTCTCCCCAGTAAGCTAGGTAAGAAGTATGCTATCCAGAACATAGTTACTTTCTCATAAGCCATTATTATTATTATTATTATTATTATTATTATTATTATTATTAAGAGTCTCACATTGTAGCCCATGTTATTCTGTTACTTACTAATTATCTCAGGTTAACCCTTAGCTCACAACAATCCTCCTGCCTCAGTTTCTCATAAACTGTTATTACAATTTTTACAGATGTGGTCCATACTGCCTAGTGTAGAACTTTAACTGTCATGGCTGTCAAAAATATAAAAAAAAGTGATTAGTAGGAAAATTAAAAGAAATCTATATTTTTTAGCAACTGGTTCACACTCAATTTAAGGAATTTTATTATAAAATCTTCAGACTGAAGGAAAATTGTGAAGCCCAGGGATATGTTTTGAGCTCCTGGTATAAATAAACTCGATCAAGGTAAGTAACTCTTAAACCATTAGAGGCCCTAGCTAATGAGATGAAGCTTACTCAGAGTTCAGAATTTTAAATATTAACTCCATTCTAAATGACCTTCAGTCATTCATCAAAAATAATATTTGATTAAATGTTTAAGCATCATGACCCAACTGTATAAGAATGTAAAATTCATCATATCATGGACCATTAAATATACATGAGTGAAATCCACAGCAGAAGTCATTCAGCATCCATGGACAATTAATGGAAGAGCTTTGTTTAGAAGCTAAGTTAGCTCGTTTGTCTCCTCCAAGAAGGAGAGATTTTATTACAGCTTTTCCTTCCTAAAGACAATGTGGATGTTATATTTACCGAATATTGAGTAAACATAAATTCTTTTTTACTTAATTCTATACTATGTCTAAAATAAACTAAAACATGTATCTTGAAAATGTGAATACCTTACATAAAAAAAAATGAATGCTATCATTTCATGTAATCTTGTAGTATTGGAATATTTATACTGGAAGAGAATGACAAGCTATGATTTAGACCAGGAAATTAAAATGTGAACACATTTCCAGAACAAACTTTAGAGGCTTGCAAGGGTCATAAATTGTTTGTATTGTCTGACTGTGTTTCTGTAAGAGTCAACAGACAGAGGCATAAGGGCAACTTTGGTTAATAGATGTGCTTCACCGTGAACTCTCCCGCTTACTCTAGAGGAAACACATCCCAAACTTCATGAAGCTGAGCCCGATACTTAAGCGGATTGTCTAGGTGAGCACAGTCTGGTAATATTGTGGGAGAGAGGTTTCCTTTCCTTGGCCTCAGGTTTCCATCTGCAAAGGTTCCCTTCATGGTTATGCTCCTGAAAGTTTTGGTCTCCTTAATAACTTCCCTTGTAGAAACTAGTGCTTCAGTTTGCTTCTAAGTTTCTTAGTGTTCCTGGCTCCCGCCATCACTCTCTCTATACTTTTGATGCTATGTTGCCTGTATGCATCTATTGGTTATGCACCAGCTCTAAGTTTTTCTCACGTTAACTGATAGGGCAGCCTCTATTGTTAACTTCAACACATGAATCACTGCATAAATATATCTGTTTTGGAGTACATTGTTTATAAGTTATGTCCTGCTATATTCAAGTCAGATTTATCTGTATTGGTTTGTGAAAGACTAAAAGTAATAATCAAATTTCCACAAGCTGTCTCTAGTCTATTGTCAGTTGTTTCTAAGCTGTATGGCATACTGGATTTTAGTGAGTTCTTATTAAAGTGGGTATTTGCTTACAATATATCAATGATTCGACCTGATGTTCCCTGAATTATGTTGATTCCTTCCCATAAGAAAGTAAGGTGATCTAATGTGAAGCAAGAATATAACATTGCAGTTTCTGTAATTTTTACCTAAATACATGATAAATAAGCTTAGTTATATAGCAATTAAATGCATCTGTACAGTGTAGTATTTCTCTGTGAAAGAAGAATCTGTTAAGGTTGAGGAGGTACATCAGTGGCTACAAGATCTTGCTGCAAGATAATGGAGATCTGAGTTCAAATCTCCAGGACTCATGTACAAATTAGCACCTATCATCTATAACACCATGTCTGTGGGTATAACTGAAGACAAGAAGTACTGGGCCTTACTCACTGCCAGTCTATATCACAGTACAGTAACAAATCCTGCTTTAAGGAAGCAAGGTGGAGAAAATGATAGAGATGGACACTTGACCTTTTTCTTTGGACTCTGCAAATACATGACATGCATACGCACACATACACATTCACACAAGCACACAGACAGGCAAACACACATACACACGTGCACATATACACGTAAGTCTCCACACTAAGAAATAGCTGTAGTTCAAACATAAAGTAGGTTTCAGATCCAAACATGAAAGAAAAAGACAAGACCCACCATGAGATATATCTACTTCATGTAGAACTCTATAAACTCAGAAGGCATATAAACATAGAGTTTAAACTTAGATATTGATAAGAATAATGAAGACAACAAAAATTGCTTGACAGAGAAGAGTAAACACAGTACAACATAGTGAACACTCAGCAGTAAGAATATAAACCATAGTGGGTCTTTAGAGGTTTTGAGCGAGGAGGTAATTTTATTAGCTAGTTTGCCCTCTAGAAAGAAATTTTCCTGAATCTCAAATGCATTGGAGCACACACCTTCATTTTTTAAATGGAAACATTTGAATATTAGGAATATTAACGTATTTGAAAATTTGAGTCAAACAAGAAATAAGTGCATTTTCATGACCTAATATAGAAAAATAATAATATTTTAATCATGTTATAGATTCAGTATAAAATCTTCACTTAATAATCTAAGTGAATTATGACAGAATTGTATGGTAAAATTCACTGAGGCATAAATTCTAACTTAGTTTCTGTTTAATCATTTGACATTTGTTAAATTATTCTAATTATTAGAGGCTTTTATTATTCGAATGGAAAAATCATTGTAAAAAGTACTAGTGTTATAGTTTCTGTACATATTTGACTAATGCTCATTGAGTAAAATCCTGCGCAAGAAATAAACAATTGTTTTCTCTGATAATCATCTATGGCATGACACTGAAGAGGAAGCAGTTGAATAAGAAGTTTGATAATAAATCTTAACAAGTTTGTATATGTATGTTGAGAAAATCAGACCTTTGGGGGTCCTAACTTTTAGTCCAGAAAGGCACAGACAAAAATTGAAAGATAGTAGACACACTGTCAGATATGACAAGACAATCAGACCAAAGGCAAACCAGTCACAAAATGACAGTGTCCTAAGTTGAGTCCATAGGTCACTGCCCATGTCCTAAATACAGAATGTTTTTTTCACATCCATAAAGAAACTAAGGTTACCTTTAGAAAACTTAGAAAAACTTAGAGCTGGTGTATAACCAACAGATGCATACAGGCAACATAGCATCAAAAGTATAGAGAGAGTGATGGCGGGAGCCAGGAACACTAAGAAACTTAGAAGCAAACTGAAGCACTAGTTCCTAAAAAGGTATATGTTTATCAGACAAATCAAGTTAATTTACTTTCAAAATTGTTTTCAAGTAAAGTAACTATTTAATTGAGTCAAACTTGCTTGGTTTTGCTTCAATTACCCAGCTAATTGCCTTTATTTTGTGCCTCACTTTTCCTCTGTTGACTTTAAGGCAGACTTGTAACCCACAGGTTTGCTTCTTTTGATTTTCTTTGTGTAGAAGTTGGCAGACACAACCTCATTCCTCTGTAACTTTGTTCCTTTCCATGCCATTGATTTCTCCCTGTGGATTTAATCGAGCCTGAGCTTGCTTATGTTCATTTGTTTTCTGCTTGTCACTACTAGGCCTGACAATAAGTCCTGTTTCTCAGAATAGAATATTTACTGGTGCCTCATTGTTGCAGAAGCAAGTGAAATAATAATTCATTTTAAAAGTGGCCAAGCCATTGGGAGGAAAGAGTTGTGCTGGACATTAAGAAAAGAAGAAATTTCTAATTCTAATGTACAATTTTACAATATCTAGGTAATTTCCAAATTTTGATATAAAATCGCCTCAGTTTAATCATGCATAATTGCTTTTTGTTGCAGCATAGGCATAAGCATTTTTCTTTATTTATCTGCATGGCTATATGTGCACATCTATGCTGTGTGTAGGAAAGGCTTAGAAAAAAATCTAAGGTTTTTTTTTTCTATAGGGAATTGACATTAGAAGAACACTTGATAGTTTCATTCACTGTATGCAGAAAAATGAAAATGGGCATTTTTAATGCGGTTAGATAAACAGTGCTGAAGTATGTGCTGCAGAATCCAGGCCTGTTTTGTTGTTCACAAGTATTTCCTCTGAGCAGTTGCATTTAAAAGTATTTGTAGAGTTGTTTCCTTAAATAGCAATTAAAATGTGTGATTTTATAGACATTTCAAAGGAATTTTTAACTTTTTCTAATATTTATTAATATGAAAATAAAGCAAAAAAATTCAAGAACTAAGTAATAATTCAAATGAAAATATGTCAATAGGTTATATCTTAATGAACTGATTGGTCTTCTTCATTCTTCATGAATTGGGTGCATCTGTTTATAAAATATAATCCCAACAGACTTGGATGGGTAATATACTTTCATAATACTAGTAGAACTATGGAAAAAGCAATTAATAAAATGTCCAATAGTTATCATGAAGTTACTTTAACTTACTATCCAGGAAGGAATTAGAGCAAAGGTGATTTTCTTCTTCTTATTCTTATTTGGTTTTGTGTGTGTATCTGCATGTATGAGTGTGTAAATCAAGGAAAAATATTTTTTTGTCATATCTCCAAGCAATCTCAAAGCATGGAAATTGTTTTTTATGCATGAGTACCTAGCACAACTAAGTGTGCGGGGACCTTGATCCCTACTTAAATTCTGTTTATTCTATTTGTTTCATAAACGGATGTAGTCTATTTCCAGACTGAGGATCTGAACTACGAAGTGGGGTATTATAACAAATCTGACAGAAATGAAGTTATTCTAAAAACACTCTCGAGGGAGCTCCAAGATGGCGGTGACCAGTGCTCAATTTTGGAGGGGGGCAGAAGATCCAAAACTCCAAATGGTCAGTGGATGGGTGACTGAAACCAGAGCATCGGCTTTGAGGCTTCCAGAGCTAGAGGGGACAACCCATGAGCTAAGACAGATTGAATTCAGATCACCTGCACTTGGGCACTGAGCCCATAAAAAGTGCCAGCACCCCCACCTGAATTTACACTCCTCCCTTACACTTCACCCTTCCAGGCAGACACACCTCTACCCACAATTCTACACTTGCTCACTTGCTCCTGCTACTTTCCTCCCTTAGCTGCATCTGAAACACCAAAACCCACTCTCAAACCAGTGGACCTCTCTCATATGCCTGAAGAATTCCCCAGACTCCAGAGACCAACAGACCCAGCCTGACGTTCAGGGTCCAGGAAAAAACAGCAAAGACTACTGACTATCAAATGGCTGTAGGCCAACTTAAGAACACATCCAACAAAATTCAGGACATCATGGCTTTACCAGCAACCGCAAAAATCAATATAGATATTTTAATTCATCAGAAACACAGGAAAATTATTTTAAAGCTATGCTTATAGAGTTATTAGAGGCACATAAACAGTAAACAAACAAAACTCTCAAACAAATACAGAAAAATATAACAACACAAATAGAGGTACATAAACAGAAAAGAAATACAGGCAACTCTAGCCACACAAATAGAGGCACATAAAGAGTAAAGGAATAAAAAAAAAAAAAAATAGAGGCCATCAAAGAAAGACAGGAATCCACATTTGAGCAAATGAAGAAAATGGTGCAAAATATGAAAACAGAATTAGAATCAATAAAGAAAACACAAACAGAAAAAACCCTGGAACTGGAGAACTTAGAGAAAAGATCAGAAACCAAAAAGGTAGGCTTCACAAACAAAATACAAGACATTCAAGAGAGAATCTCAGGCACTGAAGATACAATTGCAGAGATTGATACATCTCTCAAAGAAAAAGGAAAATTGGAAAATATCCAAACACAAAACATCCAAGAATTCAAGGACACCATGAAAAGACAAAATCTAAGAATAATAGGAATACATGATGAAAAAACAAGATTCCAGGCACCAAGGTCCAGAAAATATTATCAAGAATATCACAGAGGAAAATTTTCTCAATTTAAAGAAAGTGACATCCTTAAACATACAAAAGGACTATAGAACATCAAATAGACTAGACCAGAAAAGAAACTCCTCATGTCACATAATAGTCAAAACACTAAATGTACATAACAAAGAAAAAATAATAAAAGCAGAAAGGGAAAACTTTCAATCAACATAGATGGAAAAAACAAAATGTTCCATGACAAAACTAAATTTAAACAATACCTACACAGCAACAGAGCCTTACTAAAGATACTAGAAGGAAAACTTCAATCTAATGAAATCAACTAAACTGAGGACAACAAAAAAATAACCTCACAACAAAAAATCAACAGAAAACAAGTACACAAACACACTATCACCACCAACTCCATAATAAAAGGAAATAAAATCTATTGTTATTGCCGCTGTTATCTATCAACATCAATGGACTCAACTCTCCAATAAAAAGACATAGACTCTCCTCAGTTGAGAAATGGATACAGAAATTGTGGTATATCTACACAATGGAGTATTACTCAGCAATAAATAACAAGGAAATCATGAAATTTGAAGGCAAATGGTGGGAACTAGAAGAGATCATCCTAAGTGAGGTATCTAAGAAGCAGAAAGACACATGGGGTATATACTCACTCATAAGTGGATATTAGGTATATAATATAGGATAAACATACTAAAATCTGTACACCCAAAGAAACTAATAAAGAAGGAGGACTCTGGCTAAGCTGTTCAATCGCCATTCAGAAAGTCAAAGAGGATGGGCTTCAGAAAAGGGAGAACACAGGGAACAGGACAGAAGCCTACCTCAGAGGATCTCTGAAATGCTCTACCCAATAGGGTATCAAAGCAGATGCTGAGACTTATAGCCAACCTTTGGGCGGAGTGCAAGGAATTTTATGGAAGAAGTAGGAGATAGCAAGACCTGAAGAGGACAGGAGCTCTACAAGGAGAGCAACAGAACCAAAAAAATCTCGGCACAGGGATCTTTTCTGAGACTGATACTCCAACCAAGGGTCATTCATGGAGATAACCTAGAACCCCTGCACAGATGTAACCCATGGCAATTCAGTGTCCAAATGGGTTCCATAATAATGATAAAAAGGTCTGTCTCTGCCATGAACTGATTGGCCTGCTCTTTAATCACCTCCCTGGTAAGGGAAGCAGCCTTACCAGGCCACAGAGGAAGACAGTGCAGCCACTCCTGATGAGACCTGATATTCTAGGAATAAGAAGGAATTAGAGGAGGACCTCCCCCATCAGTGGACTTGACGAAGGACATGGGTGGAGAAGGGGGAGGAAGGGAGCTACAGGGGGGATTAAAAGTGAATAAACTGTAATTTATAAAAATAAATATTAGTTACAGTTTATTAACGTTGTATCCCAGCTGTATCCTGCTCCCTCATTCCTTCCCAATCCCACCCTCCCTCCCTCCTCTCCTCCCTGCCCCTTTCTAGGTCCACTGATAGGGGAGGACCTCCTTCACTTTCATCTGACCTTGGTTTATCAGGTCACATCAGGAATGGTTGCAAAGTTCTCTTCTGTGGCCTAGCAGGGCTGCTCCTCCCTTGGGGGTAGGGAGGTTAAAGAACCCACCATTGAGTGCATGTAAACTGTAACTAATATTTAAAAAATAATGAAAATTAAAAAAAGAATATATGTTTGAGGCGGAACCTAAGGTTAACAGTAGACATCTTTTTTTTTTTTTCCTGCTAATTTCCATAGAGAAGATTCATGGTAAGTGCCCAAATGGCTAGTCATTGTGTCTGCTAAATTTAAGTCATGGGTGGAGAATCCTATTGTCACAGATGAAGAGGTTGTAACTGTTTTGATTGTTAAACCCATGCCTCTAATATTTATGATTTGATATGATAGCTTCTCAGGTATCATTATATACTGACATAAAGTAAATCATCAGTTTTGAAAAAATTAAAATGAAAATGAAAAAAAGACAGACTAACAAAATGGTTACAGAAACAGGATCCAACTTTCTGCTGCATCCAAGAAACACAACTTTGCAAAAGTGAGTCACTATCTCAATGTAAAGGGCTGGGAAATGTTTTTCAAGCAAATGGACCAAGAAACCACGCTGGAGTAGCTATCTTAATATCTAAAACAATAGACTTTCAACCAAAATTAATCAAAAAAGATGAGGAGGAACACTTCATTCTCATCAAAGGAAAAATCCACCATGAAAACATTACAATCCTGAATATCTATACCCAAATACAAGAGCACAGGCATTCAGAAATGAAACATTTTTGAAGTTCAAATCACACTTAGATTTTCAGCACCTTATTAGTGAGAGACTTCAACACTTCACTCTCACCAAAGGACAGATCATCAAGACAGAAGCTATATAGGGAAATAATGCCACTTACAGAGGTTCTAAATCAAAAGGACCTAAGAGATGTCTACAGAACCCTTCACCCAAACTCAAAAGTGTATACATTCTCAGCATATCACAGAATCATCTCCAAAACTGACCATGCAGTCAGACACAAAGCAAGCATTAACAGATATAAGAAGAATGAAATCATTCCTTGTATCCTATCAGACCACCATAGCCTAAAGTTAGACATCAACAACAACAGAAATAACAAAGAGCCTACATGTGCATGGAAAGTAAACAACTCTCTACTCAACAACAGATGGATCAGGGAAGAAATAAAAAAAAATAGAGAATTCCTAAAATTCAATGAAAATAAAAGGTCGACATACCCAAATTTATGGGACACATTAAAAGCAGTGTTAAGTGTAAAGTTCATAGCACTAAGTGCCTTCAGAAAGAAGTTGGAGATATCTCATACCAGCAACATGATGGCACAGTTAAAAGCTCCAAGAAAAAAAAAAAGTAACAGACACACCCCTGAGGAGTAGGCAATTGGAAATAATCAAATTCAGGCTGAAATCAATCAATTAGAAACAAATGAAACAATCAAAGAATCAATGGAACCAAAAGCTGTTTTTTTTTTTTGAGAAAATCAACAAGATAGACAAACTCTTAGCCAAACTAACTAAAAGGCAGAGAGAAACTACCAAAATCAGCAAACTCAGAAAGGAAAAGAGGGGCATAACAAAAGACATTGAGGGAATTCAAAGAATCATTAGGTCTTACTTGAAAAGCCTATACACCACAAAATTTGAAAAACTAAATGAAATTGACAATTTTTTGATAGATTCCATGGAAATAGAAGCAGTCATCAAAGTCTCCCTGCCAAAAAAAAGACAAGGGCCTGATAATTTCAGCACAGAATTCTACCAGACGTTCAAAGAAGATCTGACACCAACAGTTTTCAAACTATTCCACAAGATAGAAACAAAAGGAACATTACCAAAGTTATTCTATGAGGCCAAAGTAACCTTGGTACCTAAACCACACAAAGACCCAACAAAAAAGGAAAATTTCAGACCTATCTTTCTTATGAAAAAAGATGCAAAAAAAATACTCAACAAAATAATCACAAAGCTAATCCAAGAACACATAAAAGATATCTTCCAACATGACTAAATAGGCTTCATCCCAGGCATGCAGAGGTGGTTCAGCATACAGAAATCCATCAATGGAATCCACCACATAAACAAACAAAAGGAAAAAAGAAGCACATGATCATCTTCTTATATGACAAAAAAGCATTTGGCAAATTCCAACACCCATTCATGTTTAAAGTTTTAGGGAGATCAGGGATACAAGGCATATACCTAAATATACTAAGTAAATAGCAATCCTACGGACAACATCAAACTAAACAAAGAGAAACAAATCAATCCCAAAGAAATGTCTCAATGTCTCTTCAACACAGTACTGCAAGTCCTTGCTAGAGCATTAAGACAATTAAAGGAGATCAAGGTAATACACATGGGAAAAGAAGAAGCTCAAGTATCACTATTTGCAGATGCTATGATAGTACACATGAGTGACCCCAAAAAAATTCTACCAGAGAACACCTACAGCTGATAAACACCTTCAGCAAAGTGGCAGAAAACAAAATTAACTGAAAAAAAAAGTCAGTAGACCTGTATACAAAGAAAAAGGGGGTATTGAGAAAGAAATTAAGGAAACAACACCCTTTACAATAGCTACAAATAACATAAAGTGACTTGGTGCGACTCTAACCAAACAAGTGAAATATTTGTATGAAAAAATCTTCAAGGCTCTGAAAAATGAAATTGAAGAAGATATCAGATGATGGAAAGATCTCCTATGCTCATAGATCAGTAGGATAAACATAGTGAAAATAGCCATCTTGCCAAAAGCAATCGAAAGATTCAATACAATTTCCAGCAAAACACCAACACAATTTTTTACAGACCTTGAAAGAACAATTTTAAATTTCATATTGAGAAACAAAGAAACTCAGAATTGCTAAAATAATCCTGTACAACAACAGATCATCTGGAGGTATCGCCATCCCTGAACTCAAGCTGTTCTACAGAGCAATAGTAATAAAAACTGCATGGTACTGGCATATAAACAGAATGGTGGATCAATGGAATCAAATTGAAGACCCATAAATAAACCCATACACTTATGGATACTTGATTTTTTACAAAGAAGCCAAACCATACAATGAAAAAAGACGGCATCTTTAACAAATGGTGCTGGTCTAACTGGATGTCTACATGTAGAAAATGCAAATAGATCCACAATTATCACTCTTCACAAAACTAATGTTCAAGTGGATCAAAGACTTCCACATAAAACCAGACACACTAAATCTATTAGAAGAAAAAGTAGGGAAGAGCCTTGACTTCATATGCACAGAAGACAACTTCCTAAACAGAACACCAACAGCAAAACTTGAAGATCAACAATCAATAAATATGACCTCCTGAAACTGAAAAGCTTATGTAATGCTTACACTATCATCAAAACAAAATGTCAGCCTACAGATTGGGAAACCAACCCACCAACCTTATATTTGACAAAGGGCTAATATCCAGAATATATAAAAACACAAGCAGTTAAACACCAACAAAGCAAGTAATCTAATTAAAATTGGGGTACAGAGCTAAACAGAGAATTCTCAATAGAGGAATAACGAATGACAGAGAAACACTAAAAGAAATGTTCAGTGTCCTTAGTCATCAGGGAAATGCAAATCAAAACAGCCCTGAGAGTTCACCTTACACGTATGAGAATGGCTAAAATCAAAACTCAAGTGATAACATATGCTGGAGAGGTTGTGAAGAAAGGGGAACCCTCCTCTATTTCTGGTGGGAATGTAAACTTGTACAACCATTTTGGAAATCAATCTGGCACTTTTTCAGATATTAGCCATATAATATAGGATAAACATACTAAAATCTATACTTTTAAAGAAGCTAAACAACAAGGAAAACCATAGAGAACTCACTCAGTCTTCATTCAGAAAGACAAATATGATAGACATTGGAAGCAGGAAGACAGGCAGGACAGGAGCCTACCAGAGAAGGCCTGAAAGACTCTACTGATGAGGTATTGAAGCAGAGGCTGTGACTCATAGCCAAACTTTGGGCAGAGTGCAGGTAATCTTATGAAAGAAGGGAGAGATAGAAAGACCTGAAGGAGACATGAGCTCCAAATTGTAACCAATAGAGAGAGCCAAAAACCTGAGCCCTGTGGGCCCTGCTGAGACTGATATCCCAAACAAGGACAATGCATAGAGAGGACCTAAAACCCCTGGATCAGATGTAGCCTGTTGACTCAGTCTCCAAGTGGATTCCCTAATAAGGGGAGCAGGGGTTTCTCTGGCATGAAATCAGTGACAAGCTCTCTGATCATCATCTACAGGTTGGAGCGGGGGAATACAGCCTTTCCAGGCAATAAAGGAAGACAATGAAACCAGTCCTGATGAGACCTGATAGTCTAGGGTGAAATAGAAGGGGATGAGGACATCACCAATAGTGGATTAGGGAAGGAGCATAGGAGGGAAAGAGGGAGGAATGGTGAGACTGGAAGAAGAGGAAGGAGGGAGCCACAGCTGGAATACAAATTGAATAAAATGCAATAAATTGTTATAAAATTATTAAAGAAAAAGAAAAATACAGTCTCCTGTTTCACCATCTATCAGTCTTAGAAAACCAGCTGACTCTCAAATAAATGGAATTTCCCCAATAATCTCATGCTGAGAAAAATGATGCAAACCAGAGAGGAATATTCTTCCACCAAAAGGTTTCATAGTTCTAATACTTTTCCAGATTGACTTATAGGACCAGACTAAGCCCAGACAAAAATGGGCCAATGATGGGAGAGTTATTCTCTTAACAAAGCTTCTCAGGTTGATTGTACCACTCTTTTATTTATTTATCTATCTATTTATTTATTATAATTTATTCTCTTTGTATCCTGCTGTAGCTCCCTCCCTCATCTTCTCCTGGTTCCACTCTCCCTCCACCTTCCCCTTTATGTCCCTCCTTTAGTCCACTGATAGGGGAGATTCTCCTACTCTCTAAACCTAACCTATCAGGTCTCATCAGGACTGTCTGGATTCTCTTTCTCTGTGTCCTAGTAAGGCCACCTTGCCAGAAAAAGGTTATCAAAGAGCAGGGAACTGAGTTCATGCCAGAGACTACCCTTGCTCCCCTTACTAGGGACCCCCATGAAGAGTAAGCTGTCAATGAGCAACATCTGTTCAGGAAGTCTATGTCCTTTCCATGCATGGTCCTTGGTTGAATCATCAGTCTCTGTAAGCTCCCCTGGGTCCTGATTTTTTGGATCTATTGGTCTCATTGTGGAGCTCCTGTCCCCTCCAGGTCTTTCTACCTCCCAATTATTCCATAAGAAATTTCACATGATGCGCTCTAATCAATTTCCCTGTTCTCCCAAGTCAGTCTCACCATGACTTTGAGAACCTCCCAGAACTATAATAATAAAAATCAGAACTATAATAATAATAATAATAATAATAATAATAATAATACCAAGACCATTTGTGTTGCCCATATACTCACTGGGGCATGGTCAAACTCACAGTGGCCATCCCGTTAAATAGACAGAGGTAGTGGCTGAATAGAGAGAACAAGGTAAGAAATGGGACACTAGAGTTAAGAGGGTGGAAATAAGACCTGGGAAGAACGATAGCCAGAGGACAGAGGCCTGTAGAGAAAAGAGAAACTGAGGGTGGGGACATCTCTGTGACAAGCTGGAGACCTAAGGTGGGGTAGACGCCTGGGAAGACATGAAGGAGCCTAAAACAGAGGCCATAGATACTGAAGAGGACACCTCTAAGGAGACTAGTTTCCCAGCAGAGGGACTGGGAACACCAGTCCACCCACAACAACTTCAACAAAAATTTACCCTGCCTATGGGAGGAGGACCTTCCCTATCAGTGTACTTGGGGAGGGGCATGGGAGGTGATGAAGGAGGGAGAGTGATGTTGGGAGGGTTAGAGGGAGGGGCTACAGCTGGGATACAAAGTGAATAAACTGTAATCAATAAAAACATAAATCAATTTCAAAGAAAAAATAAAACGTTACCCTGCCTACAGGATGTACAGGGACAGAGATCGAGCAGATAGAGTAGAGAATGAGGGAATGCTCAGCCAATGCCCAGCCCAACCAATTGCCCACCGTATCAGAAAGTGCCAACTCCTGACACTATAATGATACTCTGCTAAGCTTGTGGACAGGAGCCCGACAGAATTATCCTCCCACAGGTTCTCCCCAGCAATGCCCCTAAACAGATGCTGAAATTCACAGCCAAACACTGAATGATGTGCAGGGAGTCTTGTGCAGGAAGAAAGAGAAAAGGACCTGTAAGTGACAGGAGCTCCATAAAAACCACAACAGAGCCTACTACCCAGTGCCCAGAGGGGTTCGCTGAGAATGAAGCATCAACCAAGAACCATGCACTAGCTGGTCCTAGCCTCCCTACAAAGATGTGGCATACGGGCACCTTGGGCTCCCCATGGTTCCTCTTATAAGAAAAGTGGGAACAGCATTGGACCTGGACACACAGGCCAGCTTTCTGATCACTTCCATCTGGAAGGACTGCCCTACCTGGCCACAAGGTAAAAAGTCATGCACAGTCCTGATTCAACTTGATGAGCTGGGGTGGATGGGAAAGGGAGCTCCCCTTTTCCTTAGAAAAGGGAATAGGGAAGGAGGGAGGGGAAAAGGGGTGAGATTGGGACTGAAGGAGGGATGGGGCTACAACAAGGAAGTAAAGTGAATAAAAGAATAATTAGAAAGAAAAGAAAAAAAAGAAAAGGAAAGGAAACAGTTCTTTTCCACCTGGACCCCTGCCAGAAGCCATCAACTGTGAAGAGATTCACTTCAGCATCCCTGCCACAAATTTAAGAGTTCTCTTCAACTTTCGTTCTTCAATATTAATTGATTAAATAGTACCTAACATGAATAAGTCCAAACCAAAGGATGATTTCTCATCAGTTGTATTTATCATAGTAATATATTTAGCATTACTTGTTTGAAAAAAAATATTGAAATGAGCTATTTATTTTTCACTTTTTATTTAAATTTTTAATTTATTACAATTTATTCACTTTGTATCCAGCTGTGGCCTCCTCCCTCATCCCCTCCAAATCCCACTCTTTCTCCCTTATCACCTCAGATGTCCCTCTCCAAGTCCACTGATAGAGGAGGTCCTCCTGCCCTGCCATCTGATCCTAGCCTATCAGGACTCATCAGGACTGGCTGCATTGTCTTCCTCTGTGGCCTGGTAGGCTGCTCTCCTCTGTGTAAAGCATGACAACAACCTTTAGGTTCTTAAATGTTCTGCACCTCAAATAATTTTCATCGGAAATTTCTATTCTATTTCTATTTCATGAAAATATTTATTAGCAGAGTTGATAAAATATGATAGCCATTTAGCTTGAATGGAAATTAAAAAAAAAAAAAAACAGGTTTTGCAGGTCGTAAGAAATGGTTTCCACAGATTAATTCACTAAGTAAATTAAATAACTGATTATTATGGTAGAAGAACAATAGATTATTATAATGTGGATTATAGTTGCATCTGAAATATTACCTGCATTTTCTTAAACAAACAAAAAATAACAGAATTTCTCTAATTTATAAGAAAGAAACCAAACAGCACAGTCACCCTGCCCTTTTGGACCATCTACCTAAGAGATGCAAATATCTCCAAGGATCTGGGTAGTTTAGACACAAAGAACAGGGGGATTGGAGAACTCAAAGCCTCCACACTGTGAGGTCTTGAAATATTGCAGTAGATCTCATTACTCGACCTTGGTAGAGGAGTTGAAGGATGAAATAAAGCACTGAGGACTCTGGTCCTCTCCCTCCAGAGGGATTTGCATTACAGAGACAATCTCAGCCTGTTGGTTGTCATTCTGCTGGTGTCAGCAGAGAAAACAAAAGCTGGTTTCTCAACAATAAATTGATTTACTTTTACTTTGGCTAGGCATCCTTATCTTTCTAAGTTAAAAAAAAAAACATGAATTTCAATATCAATCTCTCATTTTGGAAGTTAAATTCAGCTTCAGCTTTTTTTTCCAGCTGTCTAAGTGATTTTTGTTTCATACTTATATACAAATATACACATACGTTTTCACTCACCTGTCTTACATATCCAAATGTTATTTTAATAGATGATGATTTTTCTCTTATGAATTCACCTAGGAATGTTATACAAAAATGATGGAAACCAAATAATCTTTAGAATGCGGACAGCTTGATATTCAATCATATCTCCCTGACTTACTAGCGGGAAACATTCCCTAATGCTTTAAATAATTATGTGATACACTTGGGATACTTGGAATTCTTAAACATGTTTACCCTGTAATACATTTGTATGTTTTGGACATTTCTTTTTGGAGTTACATATTGAAAATCAGAATGCCAAACAGACCAACTCAACACAGGAGAGAAAATTTGTTGGGTTATAGAAAAGGAAAAGTAGGGACTGAATTGCATGGCTGGTACAATTTACTGATGATTTCCTTAAAAATTGTTATGTGATCAGTTGACAAGTGATTTCCAACAGTTTCATTTTTATAGGTATCTGGAATTTTTTTCCCTTAAGAATCATTTGGCAGTCAGTCTTTGCTACCCTGTTTATACCAAATTACATGTTTTATTTGACAACGTTTGTTTCTCTGAGCAGGCTGAGCGTTTCACTAGAACACTTTCCTTTCTGATTACACTTTTATTCACGTGGATTTTCTATTATATGGGGAAGGGTACATTTTGCAGCTGCCCATTCGAACAAGTATTATTCTCTTTCTGTAGGCACCTTATACACCGTCATTAGTTATCCAACACCAGAAACCAGGTAAAAGCAAAACCATTATAAGCTTGTTTATGTGTAATTCTGATACAGAGGTGGAACACATCTCAGCAGGGTGGTGAGAGCAGTCCAGAAGAGACTGCTCTGTGCAGCATAGCGTGGAGCTGGATAAGGAAAGGAGAGGGTCACCTCACAAACCACCTCAACCGTTAACAGTAGGAGTAAGCCATCGAGAGTATTTACACTTCTCTAACACCAGTATATGGCAAGACCATTTTCATTTTCTTTTTCCATTAGATAAAGATTAGATCTACCACCAACATATAGGTGCTTCGGAAATTCATACCTTAAGCAAATAACAAATAATTTTTACCGAGTTTGTCCTAAGAAATTAAAGCAAACTAGAAGCCACTTGCTCAGAACGTTAAGACAGAAGTATAAAAAACACTGTGGATTACACTGCAGTCAAACTGAACTGGTCATGTTAAGATAGTTTGAGGTTCTGGACACTTTCAAGGGCTAGGGATTGAACACTCTCATTTTAGCAGAAAGAGAAAAGGAGTGAAAAGAAATTTCCTCCTCTCTTTCATTTACATGAATACACTGAAATTTTTAGAAAATGTCTGACTCACATTTTTTTTTTCTTCTTCAACAAAGCTCTGGCATAAACTTTGAAATTGTGTCAGGAAACTGTTGCCATTTTGTCACAAACAGTAAGAGTCTTCTTTGATGTTGGTCATAAAATTATAATACTATATTCTGAAGAAATCCAAACATGCTCAATAATTAATCTCACATAAAGAAATAACAATAATCAGCCTAAGTTTGGATCATAAAATGGAAATATCTATTAACTCCTCTGTACATGGTCATCATCTATATCCTTCATGATCCCTTAAGGAAGATAAAAGAAACACAACTCAAGTATGTTTCCTAGTAAGGGGAACAGGGACTGTCTCTGACATGAACTCAGTGGCTTGCTATCTGATCACCTCCACCTGAGAGGGGAGCAGCCTTACCAGGTCAGAGAAGAAGACAATGCAGCCAGTTCTGGGGAGACCTGATAGGTTAGGGTCACAAGGAAGGGGAGGAGGACCATCCCTATCAGTGGACTAGAGAAGGAACTTGGGGGAGAAGAGGAAGAAAGAGGTGATATGGGAACAGATGAGGGAGGATGCCACAGCAGGGATACAAAGTAAATAGATTGTAATAAAAATAATAATAAATTTAAAAAACACACAACTCAGGAATAATTTATGGGATATAGATAATGAATGAATTCTTTAATTTCCTGTTATTATACAATCACGAACTCTCCAGTAAAAAGACACAGATTGACAGAATGGATACGTAAACAAAACCCAGCAATCTGTTGCATACAAGAAACACACCTAAGGCACAAAGATAGATATTACCTGAGGGTAAAAGGTTGGAAGGGGACTTTCCAAGCAAATGGACCCAAGAAACAAGCAGGAGTAGCCAGTCTAATATCTGATAAAATAGACTTTCAACCAAAATTAATAAAAAAAGATGGGGAAGGACACTTCATACTCATCAAGGGAAAATTCCAACAGGAAGACATCACAAACCTGAACATCTATGCCAAAAATACAAGAGCACCCACATTTGTAAAAGAAACATTGATAAAATTTGAACCACATATATATCCCCACACATTAATAGTGGGAGACTTCAACACCCCTCCCTCAACAAAGGACAGGTCAACAAAACAGAAATTAAACAAAGAAACAATATCTCAAACACAAAAGAATTTACCTTCTTCTCAGCACCTCATGGAACCATCTCCTAAATAGACCATATAGATGGTCACAAAGCAAACCTCAACAGATACAAGAAGATTGAAATAATCTCTTGTATCTTGTCTGATCACCATGGAATAAAGCTGAACCTCAACAACAACAGAAATAGCAAAAAGCCTACACACACATGGAAACTGAACAACTTGTTACTAAATGACAGCTGGGTCAGGGAAGAAATAAAGAAAGAAATTAAAGTCTTCCTAGAACTCAATGAAAATGAAAACACAACATACCCAAACTTGTGGGACACAATGAAAGCAGTGCTAAGAGGAAAGTTCATAGTACTAAGTACCTTCAAGAAGAAATTCAAGACAGCTCATTCAAGCAACTTAATGGCCCACTTAAAAACCCTAGAAAAAGAAGAAGCAGACACACCAAAAAGGAGTAGA
>NW_026596051.1:39195673-39213870 GCF_907164565.1 Psammomys obesus
TAACAAGAAACCGAGAATTGCTAAAACAATCCTCTACAATAAAAGATCTTCTGGAGGTATCTCCATCCCTGATCTCAAGCTGTACTATAGAGCAACAGTTATAAAAACTGCATGGTACTGGCATAGAAACAGAATGGCGGATCAATGGAATCGAACAGAAGACCCAGAAATAAACCACACACTTACGGACACCTGATTTTTGACAAAGATGCCAAAACCATACAATGGAAAAAAGATAGCATCTTCAACAAATGGTGATGGTCCAACTGGATGTCTACATGTAGAAAAATGAAAATAGATCCATATTTATCATCCTGCACCAAACTGAAGTCTAAGTGGATCAAAGACCTCAATATAAAACCAGACACATTAAATCTGCTAGAAAAAAAGTGGGGAATACCCTAGAACTCATTGGTACAGGAGAAAACTTCCTGAACAGAACACCAAAAGCACAGGCTCTGAGAGCAACAATCAATAAATGGAACTTCATGAAATTGAAAAGCTTCTGTAAAACAAAGGACACCATCATCAAAACAAAGCAACTGCCTACAGATTGGGAAAGAATCATCACCAACCCTTTATCTGACAGAGGACTCATATCCAGTATATATAAAGAACTAAACAAACTGAAAAGCAGAAAACCAAGTAATCCACTTAAAAAATGGGGAACAGAGCTAAAGAGAGAATTCTCTGTAGAGGAATATCAAATGGCAGAGAAGTACTTAAAGAAATGCTCAACCTCATTAGCCATTAGGGAAATGCAAATCAAAACAACCCTGAGGTTTCACCTTACACCCATCAGAATGGCCAAGATGAAAAACTCAAGGGACAACACATGCTGGAGAGGTTGTGGAGAAAGGGAAACCCTTCTCCACTGCTGGTGGGAATGTAAACTTGTACAACCACTCTGGAAATCAATCTGGCACTTTCTCAGACAACTAGGAATAGCACTTCCTCAAGATCCAGCCATACCATTCCTAGGCATATACCCAAAAGAGGCTCAAGTACACAAAAAGGACATTTGCCTAATCATGTTTGTAGCAGCTTTATTTGTAATAGCCAGAAACTGGAAATAGCCCAGATGCCCCTCAACTGAAGAATGGATGCAGAAACTGTGGTACATCTATACAATGGAGTATTACTCAGCAATGAAAAATAAGGAAATCATGAAATTTGCAGGTAAATGGTGGGACCTGGAAAGGATCATCCTGAGTGAGTTGTCCCAGAAGCAAAAAGGCATGCATGGTATATACTCACTCATATAAACATACAACATAGAATAAACCCACTAAAATCTGTACATCTAAACAAACTAAGCAAAAGAGAGGACCCTAACTAAAATGGTCAATCCCCATCCTGAAAGGCAAAGAGGATGGACATCAGAAGAAAAAGAAAACAGGGTAAAACCTAGGAACCTGCTACAGAGAGCCTCTGAAAGCCAGAAGAAAACAGGAAACAACCTTGGAACCTGCCACAGAGGGCCTCTGAAAGCCTCTGCAATATAGTCAAAGCAGATGCTGAGCCTGATGGCCAACTGATGGGCAGAGTGAATGGAATTTTATGTAAGAAGTGGGAAATAGTAAGAGCTGGAGGGGACAGAAATTCCACAAGGAGAGCAACAGAACAAGATAATTTGAACACAGGGAACTTCCCAGAGACTCATACTCCAACCAAGGACTATTTGTGGAGATAACCTAGAACCCCTGCACAGATGTAGCCCATGGCAGTTCAGTGTCCAAGTGGGTTACATAGTAATGGGAAGAGGGACTGCCTCTGACATAATCTGATTGGCCTGCTCGTTTATCACCTCCCCCTGTGGGGGGAGCAGCCTTGCCAGGCCACAGTAGAGGACAATGCAGCCACTTCTGATGAGAACTGATAGACTAAGATCAGAAAGAAGGAGAGAAGAACCTCCCCTATCAGTGGACTTGGGGAGTGGCATGCATGCAGAAAGGGGAGGGAGGGTGGGATCGGGAGGGCAGGAGGGAGGGACGTATGGGGGGATACAAAATGAATAAAGTGTAATTAATAAAAACTTAAAAAAAAGAAAATAAGAGTTTCTTTTTTTCCCCAATATTGATACATTCTTGTTTTTCTTTTTGAAAGCTGGAAATTTCCTTTATTTATATGTCATGCATTTTTTTATTAATTACACTTTATTCACTTTGTATCCCCCATAAGCCCCTCCATCCTCCCCTCCATATCCCACCCTCCCACCCCCTTCTTCACTTATCTCCCTCCCCAAGTCCACTGATAGGGGAGGTCCTCCTCTCCTTCTTTCTGATCTTAGTCTATCAGATCACATCAGGAGTGGATACATTCTTATCCAAGATCAAAACTCTTTTGATTGATGTATAAGTACAAATTTTACCTCAATAATTTAAGTATTATTTAGGAAATTGATGTAGGATTGAGAAAGAGACTGAAAGGAAACAAGAAATACTGAGATTGATTTCCATGGAATCAAACATTTCTTCACATCTTCATTAGTTGCAGTGTTTATGAATGAATTTTTTTTTCTGTATAAGCTATAGAACCATGAGAGGCATGGTTCTATATAACATAACAGATTATTAATAATAACTAATAAAATATATAGTATATTAAATATTATATAATTACTAATTAATTAATAATAATTGATAATAATTAATAACATAGAGATTATTAAAAATATCTCTTTCCACAGTCAGACACATTACACAGGAAACATAAGTGCTCTTCTTTATTACAGTTTTTCTAAAATGTACTCATTATATATCTTGATTGAAGCCCTGTCCCTCAACTCCTCCCAGTCCCACCCTTCTTCCCTCTTCCCCCATCTCCTTCCCAGAGACCACTAAAAGTGGGAGTTCTCCTCCCCTGTCATCTGACCAACATCAGTGCTCTTAACATAGATGTACAGAGGATGCTATTCAGATTTCTATAAGGAGAGAATACTCATATTATTATCTAAAGACAATACCTGATAAGACCTTAACAATGGATATATAACTGCTTAAATCTTCAAATACGCAGACAAATAAATGTTTCTAACACATTTACTATTTCACTATTATTACTATTTATACAATGATAAGTTACTTAGTTTTCTACACTGAAGTAGTAATTTTATAAAATCATGTATATATTTTTTGCACTAAACATCATTACTTTTTCTTTCATTAATTTGTTCCAAAACACCAAGATGGCTTAAAACTCACTTTACCTATATAAAGTTTCTATATCCTGTTATAATTTACTTCTTCACCAAGATTATGTGTTTCAGAATTTATCTACTACATTCATCTGGATAATAAAGCAAGCATTTTAGGAGAAAAATAGGCCACATACTTTTTAAAGAAAAAATAATAATAATTACATTTGAATAAAGTCTTTAACATCTACATTCACAAATTAGTAAAGATGAAGATACATAAATATATGCTAGATAGATGATTATATAAAATCCACAAGTCAAATTTTTGACAAACCTCAAAGAACTGTGACTACTACTAAACTGAAATGGTCCATTGCCAAAAACTGTAAGATATGTTTCATAAAATATGCCATCCTATATACATTTTTGGGGTTATAGATTGTTGGTAGATATTCTTTAATTTATATAACATTTATTTAGGAACAAAATAGGTGAATTAAAGGGGTTTAGTTTAATTTTTTAAAACAAAGTTTATCATAATTCATATTTCCTCTTAGTTTTACTTCTATTTATTATTCACTATTGCACTGTGTATAAAGAATAAAATTAAAATTTTATTTATATAGGAAACAATACATATTAGACATAACATTTACTCATACCAGAAGAACTCAGCATAAAAGAACAAATATACTTTAAACTGTTTCAGCATGGATTTTTGCTTTTTCTAATAGCCTTATATAAACAGACATGAAATGAATTGGCATATTTCACTTAGAGTGATGCTTTCTTGCAATTCTTTCCAGATTTTCAGTATTGAGAAAGCCTGCACTGTCAAATTATACAAATTGTCCTCTGAAATCCATATGGAGGTATTGACTCATAGAGGCATATCAGCAGTTATTCCAAATGCAGCAAGTACATTTTCATACCTTCAATATGGAAATGAAAGTGAAGCTTTGTTTTTGTAATGCTGCCTCGACTGGGCACTTTGTGAAACAAATCTCCCTTGTTAAATCTGTGTGTGTGTGTGTGTGTGTGTGTGTGTGTGTGTGTGTGTTTATGACCCCTTTGTCTGACACATTAGTATCCGATACATTGATCTGATACATTGATACACTCAATATTAATTGAGTTGGAATTTTAAGAGTTTTGTGCATTGAGGAAAATGTCTTTATGCATTCTGTCATTCTGTACAACTAGAAGTTAAATATAAAAACTTAGTTCTGAAATATAATAAGGTTGTACAGTTTTGTCTAAAATACGTTGCAAACCAGCTTAGAATAAAGACATAAAGAAATACACACACCTAAATCTTTTCCTTATCAACCATGTAAACTCTTATTTGTGGTTTACCAGCACTACTAATATATTTATAAAATCAAAGATAATATCCAAATATCCACTATTATACATATTAATGGAGGTTGTTGAGTAAATATTAATTTGTTTGTGATTTATCACATTTACAAAGTCACACCGTTTTTAGTAGCACATCTAAATAATAACAATGCCTTTCAAGAATATACTTTTTATCCTCTATTTATTGTCATCACTTCGTTAAAAGAAGCAACAATTACCTACCAGTTTGTTTTCTTAATTGAAAGAAAGTTCATGTCTTTTTATAGTGCAATTTTTTGCATAGGTCAGTTTACAGCACGCATTATGTCTCCTCCAAGCCACCAAAACCATTTACAGTGAATATCTCAACATGTGCCGGCTTCTCACTTGCCTCCAGACAGTCTGTTTCCAACAGTGCTGTTAACTGTTCTATAGAATGTAAAGGCCTCTAAATGCCTCTCATAGAGGAGCTGATAGCATTTGTTTTGATGATTAGCTACAAGAAGACAACATGGTATTCTGTTCAGGAAGTTGTCTTCTGTGCCAATGAGGTCAAGGCTCTTCCTCAATGTTTCTTCTAACAGATTTAATGTGGTTTTATGCTGAGGTCTTTGATCCACTTGGACGTTAACACTGTGCAAGGTCATAAATATGGATTTATTTTCATTTTTCTACATGTAGACATCCACTTAGACCAGCACCATTTGTCGAAGATGATTTCTTTTTTCCATTGTATGCTTTCGGCAACTTTGTCAAAAATCAGATGTCTGTAGGTGTGTGGTTTATTTCTGGGTATTCTAATTTATTCCATTGATCCTCCATTCTATTTCTATGCCAGTACCAGTTTTTATTACTGTTGCTCTGTAGTACCAATTGAGATCAGGGAAGGAGATACCTCCAGACAATTTTTTTTTATAATTTTTATATTAATCACAGGTTATTTACTTTGTATCCCAGTCTTAGTCCCCTCCCTCATTCCCTTCCAACCCCACCTTACCTCCCTCATCTCCTCCTTGTCCCTTTCCAAGTCCGCTGATAGGGGAGATCCTCCTCCCCTTCCATCTGACCCTAACTTTTCAGATATCTTCAGGTCTGGCTGCAATGTCCTCCTTTGTGGCCTAGCAAGGCTGCTCCTCCCTTTGGCGGGGGGCATGTCAAAGAGCCAGTCATTGAGTTCATCTCAGAAATAGTTCCTGTTCCCCATCCTGTTCCCCTTACTATGGAACCCACTTGGATACTGAGCTATCTTGGGCTACCTCTGAGCAGGGGTTCTAGGTTATATCCATACATTGTCCTTGGTTGGAGAAACAAAAGAAAAGGGGGACATAACTACAGACATTGAGGAAATGAAGCCAGAAGAATTTTTAATTAAATTTTATTTGTTTATATTAATTACAGTTTATTTACTTTGTAACCCATCTGTAGACCCCTCTCTCATTCCCTCCCAATCCCACCCTCCCTTCCTCATCTCCTCCCTGCTCCTCTCTTAGTCCATTGACAGGGAAGTCCACCTCCCCTTCCATCTGACCCTAGCTTATTGTAGAAGATTGTTTTAGCTATTCTCAGTTTTTCTTCATTTGTTTGTTTTGTTTTTCTATATGAATTTGAGAATTTTTCTTCAAGGTCTGTAAAGAATTGATGGGAACTACATTGAATCTGTAGATTGCTTATGGATGACAATTTTTACTATGCTAATCTAAGTGAATTGTGAGCATGGCAGATCTTTCCATCTTCTGGTATCTTCTTCAGTTTTTTCAGATACTAGAAGCTTTTTTTTTTTCATGCACATCTTTCACTTACTTGGTTGGAGTTACAGCTAGATATTTTATGGTTTATTAATTTTTATTGTTATCGTTATTTTGCCATTCTGAGAGGTGTCACTTCCCTAATTTCTTTCTCACCTCATTTGTCTTTTATATACTGAAGACCTAATAATTTTTTTTCTTTTGACTTAATTTGTATCCAGCCACTTTGCTGAAGGTGTTTATCAGGTCTAGGTGTTACCTGGTAGAAATTTGGAGGTCACATATATTTTATCATATCATTTGCAGTTAGTCATACTTTGACTTCATCTCTGATTTGAATCCCCTTAATCTCCTTTAGTTGTCTTATTGCTCTAGCAAGGGATTCAAGTACTGTGTTGAAGAAATGTGGATAGAGTGAGCAGCCTTGCCTTTTCCCTGATTTCAGTGGAATTGATAATTTTCTGTCTGTTTAGTTTGATGTTGGCTATAGGCATTCCATATATTGCCTTTAGCATGTTTCCGTATGTGCCTTGTATCCCTGACATGGAGTGGAGTAGGTGGCGAGGTTGTTCCAGAAGCTTTCTATGCTGCTTATTCTCAACTGTGAGTCTGTGGTCATTGATACCAGTACAAAAGAAGCTCCTTTGCCTTTTAAAGCCAGCATGAGCATGAATCATTGATTCCACATAGTTTCTGTTGACAGCACTGATCACAGACAACCACATAGCCTCCTGCCCTTGCCCCTGTTTGCTGCCTTAACCCATAGGCTATGCTGAAGACAGATGTCTATAGCAGGCAAACATCTGCTCCCAGAAAGGGTGCTTCCTCGTCACTCAAGTGCGTCTTCCCCATTTCAGTTCTACTAGACATATGATACTGCTGCAGTCACTTTCTTTTGTGCCGACATTAGCCAGGAAACCTGCTGTTCCTCGCAGCACTTGCACGTGTGCTCACAGGCACACACACATTCTCACACAAAATATGCAGGTTTTATATGTTTGAAATATAGACTTTTATAAACAATGTGCTTAATTTCCTGTTTCCTCCTAATATTTTAAAAATGCAGGCTGATTTGTTTTATTTTATTAATTATACTTTATTCACTTTGTATCCCCCATAAGCCCCTCCCTGTTCCTCTCCCAATCCCACCCTCTCTCCCCTTTCTGCATGCATGCCCCTCCCCAAGTCCACTGATAGGGGAGGTCCTCCTCTCCTTTCTTCTGATCTTAGTCTATCAGATCTCATCAGGAGTGGATGCTTAATCACTTATCTACTGATCAAAATTGTAGACACGATATAAAAAAATTAGTAATTTTAACCATATTCACAGATTGAATTAGAAAAAAAAAACTACTTTGACCCTATGACCCTCTTACAATTTCATGTCGACTGAAATAACCTGTTTCATTTTAGTATGTTTCTGCTTCAATCATGTACATATATTAGGGGACATGAGGTTGCTTATCGTGCTGATGTTATCTGTTTCAGCATTCTTGGATTATTGTATCAAGCTTTTAGCCAATAACTGCAAAAGAACAGATTTCTTTTTTGTTTTTTGTTTTGTTTTGAGACAGGGTTTCTCTATACAGCCTTGGCTCTCCTGGATTCACTTTGTAGACCAAAGTGGCCTTGAACTCACAGACATCTTGCCAATGCCTCCTGTACTAAGGGACTGCTTAATGGTTGTCAAACATTTCAAATAGTCATGCAAAAAGCTTGTGATCATGAATCATAATTTTAATTCATTATATATATTATTTGGCATTGCAAATAAACTAAAGTCCCTCCATAAATTACATAAAGTTCAATGCTGACATATAAATCTTTAAATAATAATAACAAAAAGCAACAATGGGATGGTTTAGTTATATAAATAATAATTAACAGACAAATAAATACATTCTGTTTTTAATCAGCTTTCTAAAAACTCATGATATTCAAATTTTAATGAAGACAAAAGAAAAGGTTAATTATACGTGGTTTTCTATTCTTTATTTTCTTCAAATAAGCTCATTTCACTGTCCTTTTCCCATAAATCTATCTTTTGTACTGCTCTTTCTGTTATTGTCAATTCTGTGTGAAATACTCAGTACCCATCGTATAGGTGTAAGTATATTAATAATTTTCTCAGAGAAAAACAGCAAACATGGATTTCACTCTACTTCTATGATTATACTTAGCTGGCATATCAAACAACTTCATCCTTAGCGTTAACCTTGGATTTGTCTGTCTTGGTTGCTCTTGGCTGTCTACCATTACAACTTAAGTCTTTTAATGCACCAGAGCAACCTGATATAACTACAACTTCTTGAATAAGATGGTACTTTATTTCTCTTTAATTTCTCATAAATTCTGAGCATCATCATTGAATTTAATTTTAATTTTTTCACAACTTATTTATTATATATCCAACTGAAACCCCCTCCCTCAACTCTCATCAGTCCTACCCTCCCTTCTTCTTCTCCCCATCCCCTTACCTTAGTTCACAGAAAGGGGGAGTTCTCTACTATTGCCATCTGCCCACAGCTTTTTAAGTCTCATCAGGACTACCTGGGTCCTTTTCCTCCATGGCCTGACAAGGCTGCATCATGAGGGACGAGTGATCAAAGAGCAGGCAACTATCCTATAATTGAAGGCATTAAAATTATATAGACATGACAGAGTTGACATACCCCAACTTCTCTGACTCTTGCTTGTCAAATCAGTATACTTAGGTTGTCCCACATATTACATTTCTCAGAAGAGACTCATCATTTATAAAAAGATAAGAGTAATAAGTTAATACTTTTGTACAAAAATAACCTAGCAAATATTACTAATACCTTATTAACTTCTATGTTGGAAGCTCATCATTAAATTTTAGACATATTACTCTTTCATTTTCATTTTTGGTAACTCAGTTAAAACAACGATCTTTGTCCTTATATATACAAATAAGAACACAATATAGGATAAACATACTAAATTCTTTACACCTAAAGAATCTAAACAAGAAGAAGGACCTTGGATAAGATCCTCACACAGAAAGGCAAATAGGACAGCCATCAGAAGAGAGAGAAGATAGGGAACAGGACAGGAGCCTAGCACAGAGGGCCTCTAAAAGACTCTACCCAGTGGTGTATCAAAGCAGATGCTGAGACACATAGCCAAACTTTAGGCAGAGTGCAGAGTCTTATGAAAGAAGTGGGAGATGAAAGATCTGGAGAGGACAGGAGCTCTACAAGGAGAGCAAAAAGAACCCAAAAAATTGGGCAAAGGGGTCTTGTCTGAGACTGATACTCCAAACAGGGACCATTCATGGAGATAAGCTAGAACCCCTGTACAGATGCAGCCCATGGCAGGTCAGTCTCTAAGTGGGGTTCCTAGTAAGTGAACAGGAACTGTCTCTGACATGAACTTAGTGGCTGGCTCTTTGATCACCTCCTCCTGAGAGGGAAGCCACAGAGGAAGACAATGCAGCCAGTCCTGATGAGACCTGATAGGCAAGGGTCAGATGGAAGGGAGAAGGACCTCCCTATCATTGGACTTGAAGAAAGGCATGGGAGGAGAAGAGGGAGGGAGGGCAGGAGTGGAAGGGGATGAAGCAAGGGGGCATAGTAGGGATGCAAAGTGAATACATTGTAATGAATGAAAAAATAAATAATTAAATAAATAAATGAATAAATAAATAAATAAATAAATAAATAAATAAAGTAAAACAAAACAAAACAAAAAAACAAACAAACTAGCAAGCAAACAGAATAACCTTAACCCTTCATCAAGGGAACCTCTAGTTGCAACAGAGAACACTGCAGAACACAACCATTCAAAATGCAGTTTTGGATTCCATTTTCTTTTTTTTTTAATTTAACTTCTTTTTGATTTTTTTATTTTATTTTTCTTTATTAATTACACTTTACTCACTTTGTATCCCCCTGTGGTTCCCTCCCTCCTCCCGTCCCAATCCCTCCCTTCCTCCACCCTCTTCATGCATGCCCCTCCCCAAGTCCACTGATAGGAGAGGACTTCTTTTTCCTTCCTTCTGATCCTAGTCAATTAGGTCTCATCAGGAGTGGCTGCCTTGTCCTCTTCTGTGGCTGGTAATGCTGCTTCCCCCTCAGGGGGAGGTAATTAAAGAGCAGGCCAATCAGTTCATGCCTGTTCTTTATTTAACTTTTAATAATTATGCTTTATTCATTTTGTATCCCCCCATAAGCCCCTCCCTCCTCCCCTCCCCATCCCAGCCTCCCTCCCCTTTCTGCATGCATGCCCCTCCCCAAGTCCACTGATAGGGGAGGTCCCCCTCTCCTTCTTTCTGATCTTAGTCTATCAGTTCTCATCAGAAGTGGCTGCACTGTCATCTTCTGTGGCCTGGTAAGGCTGCTCCCCCCTCAGGGGGAGGTGATCAAAGAGCAGGCCGATCAGATTATATCAGAGGCAGTCCCTCTTCCCATTACTATGGAACCCACTGGGCCACTGAACTGCCATTTTCAATGGATATTTCTACAAAATACTTCTGTACTTAAAGCTGAGGGAACATTGTAAGAGCTAGAGTATCTGAGAATTTGATGTGAGATTGTACCTTCTAATATATCAGAAGCTGCACTTCTAATGTCTCACTGACATGACTGTGCAAATAAAAGCTGAACAAGGACAACATCAGTGTATATGCCAAAAGAACAGGGGCAGCATAAGACACCAACCCTCCACTAGGAAGTGAGGAAAGCTGGGAAAAGGAGAGGTAACAGCACACCACTTGCTTGCCTATTGCAAATCCATCAGCCCTACAACATAACACAAATACTATTTTACAGCCTGAACAAGTCAAATTACAGAATATATGTATACATAGGAACATATATGCATGCAGTAAATTAATGTAAAAAGAATCCATGGATTTTAAGGATAGCGGGTGGAGGACATATGGGAAGGTTTAAATAGAGAAAAGGAAAGAAAAAAGTATAATTAAAAAATCATAGATTAAAAATTAATTAATTAATTAAGACCTATGATGTAATCCACCAATGTACATTTGGTTACTTTCAAAGATATTTAACTTATTATGTCAGTTAGGCAACGGTTTATTTCGTGTTTGTTATTGCTCATTACAGCAGTACTCACAACAGTCAAAGCACTGAAGATATCTGATAAAACAGGGCCATATGAAAGGGGAGGAGGTCCTCCCCAATCTGTGGACTTGGAAAAAGGCAGGGAGAAGCTGAGGGAGGGAGGGTGGGGTTGGGAGGGAATGAGGGAGAGGGATACAGCTGGGATACAGAGTCAATAAAATGTAACTAATAATAAGAAACAATTAAAAAGAAAGAAAATCAATATGTGACATTCAACAACTGCTATAACAAGTCAGGATTTCCCAACATCAAGTTTACAAAAGCACTTAAGCTCAATACTGCTCTTATAAATAGACTTTTAACTGAATTTTTCTTGCAAATTAAATTTTGTATATTCCTTGAGTATCCTAAATAACCAAGGTTCTTTTTTTATTTTAATTTTTTTATTTTTGTATATTAATTACAGTTTATTCACTTTGTATCCCACCTGTACCCCCTCCCTCATTTCCCCCAAATCCCCCCCTCCCTCATCTCCCCCCATCCCCCCCCCCAGTCTGTTGATAAGGGAGGTCCTCCTCCCCTTCCCTCTGACCTTAGCCTATCAGTTCTCATCAGGACTGGCTGCATTGTCCTCCTCTGGGGTCTGGCAAGGCTGTTCCCCCCTTAGGGGGAGGTGATCAAAGAACCAGCAACTTATTTTATGTCAGAGACAGTCCCTGTTCCCCTTACTAGAACACCCACTTGGACACTGAGCTGCCAGGGGTTATGTCTGTGCAGGGGTTCTAGGCTATACCCATGAATGGTCCTTATTGGAAAGTCACTTGTGTAAAGTGTCATATATATACAATTGATAAGGTCAAGGCAATAAAATGATTCAAGTATGATTAATCAGCAAACATACCTACACAGAAGTATTTCTCCTCATGAATAACACAGTGGAAAGAATCGGTAGTCACAGTGAAACAAGACATAACTAAGTGTAGTCATACAATAAGTCATCAAAATTTGCCTTAAAATTTGATATTCCTGTGCTTCTGGTTCAGGAGGATGTGAATTTATGGTACAAGTCCAAGGTGAACTCCCGAGAGTCTGTTCATGTAGAAAGCTCATTTACTGAATTTCAGAGAGAAGAATGAACCCATGAATTGTGCCCCTGAGAAGAAGGAAATCAGAATGGTTAAAACATGAACATGATGCTAGATTGTCCCAGAACTCAAAAGAGAACAAAAAAGACATGAACATAATAATAAAATATTAAATTAGTATGTCAATTTGACAAAATATAAAGACTACAACTATTTTAGAAGATAAAAAATTCAAAGCAAGCAACAAGCATGATGAATAATAGAGGAATTAAAATTACTCCTTAATAGATGGTTCAGTACATGGGGGTGAAGGCAAGTCACCTGTACTGATTTAGATGTTCACCATTAGGTGAGAACTTTCTGTTTAAAGACCACATGGCAGCCAATCCCAACGAGACCTGGTAAATGAGGGTCAGATGGAAGGGGAGGAGAATCTCCCCTATCAGTGGACTTGGAGAGGGGCATGGAAGGAGATGAGGAAGGAAATGAAGGAGGGGCTACAGCTGGGATACAAAAATGAATAAACTGTAATTAATATAAAAATAAAAATTGAATTAAAAATAGGACAGAAAAATAAAACCACATTGTAACATTTTTATACTTAAGCTGCCCGGTTTGCCTGATGCTGGAAACACAGCCAGCTTCCCAGGGCTACCTAGGTCACTGACCTTAGATTAGAATTCACTATGGCCACTCTGCTAGACCGGAATAATTCCTTACTACATTCAAAACCTAATCCTTATTTCCACATTTGAGTGTAATGACAGAACGGCATATCTAAGCAGTTTCTCTTTAGAGTAAATTAAAACTTTCACAAAGCAGAGATAGACAATTATGGGGCCCCAGCCACAACAAACACATCTACGTCACGTCTCCTGAGTCTCTGAAGTCTGCTGTGAAATGTCTCTTCTAAAAATGGCTCCTAAACGTAATGGAATAATGGCAATATCAATGGACGTGGCACTGTGAAATGGAGAAAATGTCGTTGTGCTGCAACCTTAGGAAAAGTGCTACTGGAAGCTAACAACTATTGGGGAAAGAAGAATTTTCTTATCTCAGGGATGAACCCCCTTACTGGTTGTTGAATGCGTAATTGTTAGCATTAAAGCCATATATACACAAACAGTAAAAGCAGACTCAGCATTTTGTTTATATATATATATATATATATATATATATATATATATATATATATATGTGTGTGTGTGTGTGTGTGTGTGTGTGTATACATATATATACTTGCATATATACACACTTAGAAATGTATGTTTATAACAACAGTAATCAGAGGAAAAGAGGTTATCAATTTATGAGTTGGAAGTATGATATAGAGTCAACGAAGGGTGCCTGTGGGGGCCTGGAGGGAGGCAAGGCATCATGAAAGTAATATAATACTATTTCAGCTAAAAACATGTTAATATTTTTAAAAATAAATTAAGACATTCCTCCTCAAGTCACCCCTGATATGACAATTTATTATAGCAATAGATACCCTACGATAAGAAGAAATAATTTAAAAATTATTTAACGTATGATTAGATTGAAAATTGTGTTGTGTACATGAAGTGCCTTCATTTTTTCATTATGACTAGTAAAGCCAGAAGAGAATAAGTTATATGGAACATCAGACAAATAAAGAAAAACACTACATAATGTTGATTACATGTGGAATTTTAAAAGAAGTAGAAAAAAGAAAGAATGTTTAAAAAGTGGTTGTCTTAAGCAGCATAGGCAAACGTGTGTTTAGAATCAAATAGTACAAAGTTGTAGCAAATACACAGAACAAATTCTAAACACTTAACCTGATGCAAGAGGAGTACATTTATTTAATATTTCATTATTATAAAATAAAATTAGCTAGAAAATGTGTTTTAGGTGCATATACCACATTTGTAAAAATCACGAGGTTAATCTGTTTTAATATCTTAACCATCACACCCGGCTTGTGCGTATCCATCCAACACATCATGTAAGTTAATGTGTACATGGAAATAAAAGAGTAAATAAGAACATAACTCATGTACAGCAGACAGCACAGCTTGAACATAAAGCATAGGCTTGCTGTTGGATGCTGTGATGGTTGTTACCATCAGAGAGAGATGCAGTAAAAAGAAAACTTGTAAGATGATAGGGCAGCTCTTCAAGGCAAAGTCGTTCATGTGAAATTCCAGTTCAAGCAGTGAGCATGCTAGTGAGAAAAGCAGAGCAACTAAAGATTACTAAATTCAGAAAGTGAAAGAATCAACATCACATAGATTTTTCTGTCATACTTTATGTTTTAGGTCAGATGAGAGGACAAAGGGCACAGGCCAAGCATATCAGAAGAAAGAATTAGCATTTATTGATAGGAATGTGATGACTTGAGAGGAATAAAATGTAACAATGGGTATCATGATGTGTAAAATTAATATATTCATTGGAGAATAAAGCTGAAGATGCAGTAAATTAAGGAGGACCCCAAGCACAGGTTGTGGGTGAAGAGGGGACACTTTGATTCTTATGGTGCCAAACGATGTGGAGTAACATGTCTATTTTAAAATGTGTCCTTCTCCCTCAGAGTTTATTTTTCATTTATTCAAACGGGGCTTAAAGGTATACTAACATTATAAGTCATAAGTGGCATGTGGTATTTTCATTGCCATGGTTTGTAGGAACTGCTAATTTCATCTTTTAGATTTCTGGAATATTCATTCCACCTGATCCATTGGAGCCAGATGGGGCACTGTCTCCAAACTGGTAGATATGTTTGCATAGGGAAGAATCCAAGCCGAGACGAAAAAGAAAAAAAAAATTACCTCAATATCCACTTGGCCCTGATATGTCACTGTAAGGCATACATGGAAATCTTTAATATAAAAGCCTCATTTATATGAGAACTGGTACAATAATTAAGACGAACAAATGGACAAGCAAATAGGGCCTATGTGATGGTTTAGCCAGTAGAGCGCCTACTACCAGGTGACAACCTGAGTTTGGTCTCTACCATACATACGGTAGGAGCAGAGAATTGATTACCACAAGTATTCTTCTGACTTTTACACGTGTGCTGTAACATGCACACACACACACACACACACACTGAAACACACACACAAACACTCAAGCACAGGCACACACAAGTAAATGTAGTAATTAAAAATAATTATGTGACAGAACAAAAAATTAAAAACAGAAATATTTGAAACAATGTGAAACTTTATATATTTGAAACAGTTCAATAAAAGTATATATTATATACATATATTTTATGCTCAAATGTATTACATATGTACATTACATACACATCTTATATATTTATATTACATTCTCAGTGTTTAAAATGAACAAACAAAAGCATGAAAAATTAGTGAAAATGGTAAAAAATGAACCTTTAGACATCTAGGTGTGTATCTCAGCGAGCTAACTTGAAAGAGAAAAAGATTCAAGACTGCAAAAGAGACCATAGTAGCTAAATGAGGAGATTGTGAGAAGATGGAAACTTTACAGAAAAATAGCTACTTTCACAAATTGGTTTGTTTACCTACACCTTCTGTTCACACATAAGGAGCACAAATTATGATTTATGAGCAGCAGAAGGTTGACTTACGTCTCTACACGAGGTTTTCCTGGATTCAATCTGGTCTTATGGTAAAATAATGTGCTTAAAGCCCAAGACGTCGTACAGTCAGCAGAGGACTGAGCTGTACTGTAATACCCAGGGATGAGCTCCCTGATAACCCGTTATGGAACATTCTTCGTGAAGATCATAATCCACCAGTGCGCTCATGGGGAGGGGGAATGCTGATTACTTCCTTTGTAATTGTTTCTTTATGGAAACCCTAATTATTTCAGAATAAACATTTGAAAATGATGTCGCATTTTGAGTACTATCTCCAAATATATTCAGAATAATTCATTTTAGCTTGCAATTTGAATTTAATGTTTCACTTTATATATGCACTATCCACACATCTATCTAATAACATCTACCTGATTTATTAAGTAAATTATGAGCTATATATTCCAAAAATACAAAAAGTACATTCATGTAAGTTTTATGAATCAAAAAGCAACCATAAATATTTATGTTAATTGAATCCTTGAATTATAAAAATGAATCGCTATATTAGAGCAATGTGCATGTTAACTATCATCTAAGCCCAGATTTTAATATTACAAAATAATATGTAAAAAAATGGTTGCTGTTTATTATTATTATTATTATTATTTACAATTTATTCACTTCATATCCCGGCTGTAGCCCCCTTCCTCATCTCCTCCCAGTCCCATGGTCCCTCTTTCTTCTCTCCTCATGTACTTCTCCTGGTTCACTGAAAGAAGAGGTCCTACTCCCCTACTTTCTGGCCCTAGTCTATCATATCTCATCAGGACTATCTGACTATCTGGATCCTCTTTCTCTGTGCCCAGAGGTGGTCAAAGAGCAGGGAACAGAGTTCATGCCAGAGAATGCCCCTGCTCTCCTTACTAGGAAACCCAAGCGGAGACAGAGCTGCCCATAGGCTACATCTGAGCAGGGGTCTAGGTCCTCTCCATACAAGGTCCTTGGTTGATTCATCAGTCTCTGCAGACCCCTTGGGTCAGAATTTTTGCCTCTGTTGGTCTCATTGTGGAGCTTCTGTCCCCTACAGGTCTTTCTATCTCCCCCTTGGTATAAAAGATTTGTGTAACTATTTTCTTAATTAAATGACTTACCTAGTGTAATACAAAAAGTCTGTAGATGATTGCAAAAGGGGAAGCCAAGAATGCAGAAGTAGAAATATGTAAATTACTTAGTATTGTATATGTATGCTTTTCATAAGCGTATTTTAATTTAAGAATTTCTTCTTCCTAGGCTTCTCCTTTTCAGAATTCTTCCATTTCTTCCACTGTATATGGAAGAAATGCCCTCATAATGATCTCTCTTTTTTTATACATTTCTTACTGTCATAATATAATATATTTTTATGCTCTAGTTCGTAAATTACATATGTTATTTTGAATCGGAAGAGCTAGATTTGTAAAGGGGAGTTTATTTGTTGCTTTACTAATTTTCTATTTGTAGAGTGAATTATTTGGTGTAATCTTGTTTGCCATTTTAATCTAAGAAGTGAAATAAATTTTCATCTTATAATGTCACAAACTTCATTATAGTCATGATTTTTATTCAAGAACACACTGAGTATCTAATATATCCCATCAACTAAAGAGGGTAGAAAATAAGATAAGACATATTTTCAAGTTCTAGGAGTTTGTACCTCCGTGTTAATGCACACAGTAAGACTCACACAGCAAATGCATTTTAAATGCTGGCTAACACCTACTAGTAACACACTGGAAGAGCAGTAGAAACAGAGGATGGAAATATTCCAAAGTGATATAATTGGGATCATCCTAGGCAAAAGACTCTAAGTTTTCAGCACATGCTTTTCCAAAGATCGATCCCCCTGCCTAGAACTATCAATTGAGATATTTGAACTTAGTGTATGAACAAAAGGTAATGAATAAGATGACCAAACCTATAGCAATAAATTAAAGAGGAATATGTTTTGTGTTAGAAGAACTTAAGCATTAGTGGGGAAAGAACAGGCGTGTGAAATCTTTCATAATAAATAATTTTATTTTATAACATGTAAAAAGTTACACAACTATAAAATAATACCATTAAGTATATGTAGAAGACTACCAGCATGTTAATCAATGTATTATCTAAGTTAAAGCTGACTTAAATACATCCTGCAGCATCTAATTATCATCTACCTGCTGCTTCTCAATCTTTCTACCTATCATCTGTTTTCATCTATCTATCTATCTATTATCTATCTATCTATCTATCTATCTATCTATCTATCTATCTATCTAT
>NW_026596051.1:39214067-39231221 GCF_907164565.1 Psammomys obesus
AGATAGATAGATAGATAGATAGATAGATAGATAGATAGATAGATAGACAGATATCCACCCAATAATGTTTCCTCTAGTTTGATGAATATTTTGAGCTCTTTGCCTTATTTTCTACTCACTGTACATAACCAATCTATGTGTTTTCTTCACTACTCTTTATCTCTATTTTAATATATTAATGCAGTTAGGAATTAGACTATTAGAACCACTCATCTCTCACTGAGTATACTTAAAGGGATGCATGATAATTGGACCCAATAAAAAGAAACCACTTATCACATGTCTTTTGTAAATGTTGTGCTTAGAGTGAATACTGTTGTGCTATGCTTTTACTAATTATTTACACAATTACTTTGAAAAATACAGGCAAGAAACTCTTTTGTTGGGCCTTAACATCATTTTATGTAATTATATATTTAAAATATTTAACTATAATTCTTCAGTTTCTCCTTATTTATGACCTAGGTTCTTTTAGCTTTCTAATATTCACTCACTTTTATCTTCACATTCACTCTATTCTCCCTCTTTTATCTGTTAGTTGAATTGTCTTACAATACCACCTTATATAGTAAATATATTTGTTCTCGGCACATTACCATCCTATCTAAGGACTGGATTGACGACTTTTAAATTGTCATATACTTGTGTTTATTTTATTTAATCCAAGGTACACATATATTTATGGCCCCTCTAATAGTCCTTGGAATGCTTTTCATGATTTTTTGTTTGTTTGTTTGATCAAGTCATACAGTTAATAAAGCCAGGAACCATGGCACGAACTTGTAATCCCATCTCTCAATGAGAAAGAGTCAGGCATATCTCTGTGAATTTGAGGCTATCCTGATCTATAAAGTAAGGCCAAGACAGCCAAGGCTACACAGAGGAACTCTGTTTCTAAATCCCCCCAAAAAAGACATTTTATCAATGTTTAATATATTTGTATTCTCATGCTAATGCTGTTATCATTGAATAAAATATGATCATCCAAAACACTTATTTTAATATTTTTATTATAAATAATATCATTATTTTCATATGCTAATTTAAATTTTTCCTATTGTTAGATTGTTTTATTTATTTTAGCATTATATGGACAACTTGCAGCATTTGCTTGAAAAATATTTAGATTTTTATGTATTGAATTCATATTTTAATATATTTTCAACTGCTTTTATCAAAGTATAATAATACTTAATAACTTATAAAAACAAAAATGATAGATTGTGACTCACTGTTTTTGTTAATATGAACTGTAGAACTACCATGCAAATTATTATATAATATACATACATGTGTGTATGTATATATATATATATATAATAGAAGACATTCTTGCTTCCTGTTCTTGCCTGAGTCTTCATCTATATCCTGAAAAGCTATTGTTTATTGATAACACATTCAGTTCTTAAAGATAGGTTTTAAAAAAAAAGTAGAAAAAAATAGTATAAGTACCACTTTGAGTAGAAGAAAATATGAACAGTACTGTGGAAATGAATAAGCCTACAAATATGAAAGAAGCGAAGGATTAGGGAGAAGAGTGCATGTATCTAAATCTTGTTGCATATTCTCTTTAAAAAGGATTTATTTTGTTTTCTGAGGTTATAATGTATTGCACCATTCACCTTTTCCCTTTCCTCTCTCTAAGCCATCGCATATACCCTTTCTCGCTCCCTTTCAAATTCATAGACTCCTTTTTCTTTAGTTGTTGAATTTTTTATATAAATATACAAAAGTCTAACTCAGGGTAAATAATTATATTTGTGTATAGCATATTAATTGGCTATCCAATAGTAAATTGTCAGCCCTGTAAACATAGACAAGTAGCATGTATTTCTGAAACCAATACTATGAAGAAAAGCTAGGGAGCTTCTTTTCTGTTATATCATTCTCTTCTCTCTTCCAGAGCTTCCCTTCCCCTCATCTTCCTTTTCATTTTCTGTATGTTTTTCACGTCTTGCTAAATACAGTTGGGTGCCAATTATAGTCAAATTGTCTCAACCAGTCAACTTCCCAAGAAATGACATGGAGTCTTTTTATTATTTATGAAAGCTTGACCTTAACTTTAGCTTGTTCCCAACTAACTTTCATAGCTTAAAATAACCCGTTTATATTTATCAATGTTCTGCAGCATAGCTTGCAATCTCCTCAGTACTAGACATCGAACTTCCTCACCTTCTGGCTGATGAATCCCCCCCCCCCAACCCCAATGCCCCCTGCCCCTCAGATTCTTTCCCAGAGATCCTACCTCTGTCCTGATGTCCCATGTATTCTCCATCCCGCCTCAGCCACTGGTCATTCAGCTTTTTATTAAACTAATCAAAAGTTGTTGGAGGGAGTGTTTACAAAATGTCGTGCAGCCAGAACAACACCAGTGCCTATAAGGATGTAGCAGAAATTTTGGTTCTGTTATATAAATATGTTTTGTTGTAGTCCCAAGTGTGGGATGCAGGAATACTTTGTCCACAGCTGATAGCAGCATTGTGAAAAGCACTTGATCTTTGTCAGCTGATAAAAAGCCTAGTGAGAAAGCACATAATCCTTCTCTACAGGAAATTGCCTCTTGAAGGGGGGGTGTGGTTTTGGCCAGTTGAAAACATACTGGTTAAGGACTCTAAAAAGCTATAAATGGGAGTGGGGGTAATGGGAGGGAGGAAGGGGGGCAGAGGGAAGAAAAGAGGGAGAGAGAAAGACTTTCAATATGCAGAAGAGTTGTTTTAAATATCAAAACCACTGAACTTTTTCCAGGTGAGGCAAAATTAACTACATTATTTTTTCCAGCTGCAACAAGTAATCATTGTATAAAAATAACCCATTATATATAACACATATTAGACCCCATAAGGGGACTATTTGGCATTAGAGCACAAAGTAAAAATACACTAGATAAAGTTTTAAAAGCAAATGTGCTAGAAGCGTTAGAATGTGATAAGAAATACCATGTTAACAGCAAATGTTCAAAGAAAGTTTTTTCTATCATTTGGCAACAATCCAGGAATTTATTTATTTTTTTAAATCCTACTCACTCTTTGTATAACCAAACTCCATTAACTGCAGGAGGCAACCCAAGAGGTACCCAAGGAAATTCAATTTGACAAATGGATGTGTTTCATTTTCCAGAGTGTGGAAAAGTAATGATAGATATACAGATACGTATTCAGGATTTCAAAGGGCAACTGCATTAAGTTAAAAAAGGCTGATTTTGTAATTACACATTTATTAGAAGTTACATGTATTATAGGGATACATTAACAAATTAAGACTGACAATATTCCAGCATGTCTCTACTAAAGAGAAACAGTTTTGTTTTTTATATGTTATAACATGAAACATAGTACAGAAAAAAAAACACAGTCCTACAGAACCAGCAGTTATAGAAAGACCTAACCACACTTTAGAAGAGATGCTTAATAAACACAAAGGGGTAACAAAGACCTCCAGATAAGATTACATAGTGCTTTCTTTAAATTTTTAAATGTCAGTGAGCATAAATCTACAGCTGCTGAGAGACACTGGACTGTGGAAAAAGCTGCTGAATTAAAGCAGCTTATGTATTATAAGGATTTATAATTGCTCTGGGGGAGAGGCTATCCCTTTATTTCAACAGAAAGTGAAAAGCTGTGGCTTGCTTTAAAATTAGTAAAAATTCCAAGGACTATCCGTGGAGATAACCTAGAACCCTGACAATGCAGCCACTTCTGATGAGAACTGATAGACTAAGATCAGAAAGAAGGAGAGGAGGACCTCCCCTATCAGTGGACTTGGGGAAGGGCATGCATGCAGAAGGGGGGGGAGAGGGTGGAACCGGGAGGGGAGGAGGGAGGAGCTTATGGGGGGATACAAAATGAATAAAGTGTAATTAAAAAAATTAGTAAAAATTATATTTGACCAGAGGAGATATCCTGAGAAACTTGGCTGTAGACACACACACAAAAATGAAACCAAGAACAACCAAACAAGTTTACTGTATGCTGATCCCTCTACAGAGGACAGCTCCATGACTGGCTGAAACATGAATGTCTATGCATAGCCAATAAATCTTGCTGGCTACAGCATCCTCATGGCTTATTATTGTGTTCCATACTTCCATACAGGATGGTATAAAATGTATATTACAGCTTGGTTATACAGTCCAAATGGACTTAAAAAGTTTGATGACTTCCACCTGCTCAAACAAAAAGCAGGGAGGGAATCATCTTTAGTTGATTTACGCACACCACACACTCCATATATGTGTTACTGCAGAAATTTATATTAATTTCAAACGTTTGGATGTTTTCAGAGAAAAATCACCAGGCACAAATGAAGAGAAGTATCCCCGGTGATATACCCTGACAGACTGTTTAAGCCAGGGTTTCCGTTGAGCACAGCAGTTTTCTATCATGCGGAGACTGAACAGCAAGTAATACAGTTAGCTCTCTTAGGACTTGGCCATTATCCCAATTTTTTGTAGGATCTCTAAAATATACAATCAACCTCAGACAGCAAAAAGCAATTTTAAGAGAATAATGCCCCATTCCCAACAGGTAGGGCGAATGGTTTATTATCATTCCGTGGGTGAAGGATGATTGTCATAACTTAAGGGGAATTGGTCAAAAGTTGTTAGTGGTTTGGGTTAAAAGGAAAAACAAAATAAAGAAGGTTAGAGTCAGGGATTTTTTTTCTCTCTTTCTCTTTCTCTCCTTTAACTTTCTTTATCTCATATTTAATGTTAATGGGAATGGGGGAGAAGGGATGAAAAGAAAAAGAGAGGATTATAGTAATGATAGGATAAAATGGTAGATTACTGAATCTACTTTAAAACTAAAGGACATCAACAAGCCAAATATTATACACTGGTATATATTGTTGTTGAATGATACTAAGTTAAAGTTATTTTGTTACAATCTATTGTATATGTGTTTCCACACTTGTTTATGGTATTGTATCATTTAAAAGTATAACTTGATGTTCTAGTCCTTTTGAAAGCTGCTATTACAAATTGTTTAAGATAATTAAGAAATGAAAGTTAGTAGTCAGTCAATCAAACTTGTCTTGTTAGGTAGTAATTCAGTTAATTGCAGAAATAAGCTTTTTTTAGCCTCCTGCAGATCTTTTCAAAGTTAAAATGATAGTAAATAGCTGGAAACAAGAGATAGATAATCTTCACAAACTTCAAAGATTAACAAATATGACATTTGAAGATATTTTAGTAATAAAAACTTTTCATGACAGTGAGATATAACTGTTCTTGGCAACAACCCCATACTATTTCAAAGAAGATGATGGGCATCAAAGAATCTTTACATGTAGTTTGCTTCAAATGTGGCAAAGATAACCACTGGAAAAACAAAACAAAAACAAACCAAAAAAAAAAAAAAAAAACCTAACAAACAAACAAACAAAATCTCTTGACAAGCATGTTGTCCAAGCTGTGTTCAAGGAGAACGCAAAGAAAGTCAACTGCTGAACTTTGCCAAGTCATCTTAGGCTGGTGCTTCATAATTCCTGCTTTACAGAGAAGTTTGTCAGATATTCTGAGCCTGAAGGCTGAAGATGGATGCTCCAGTGTTGCCGAGGAATCTTGGGTGACTGTTCAGGCTGTCAGCAGTCTCTGTCATTTGCAGTTTGTTTTAGAAGCTGCATGCTCCGCACTTCTTGTTTATCCTTCTCAGGTCTCTGATGGAGTTCAACAGAAGACGGCTATAGTCTTATGATTTTCCTTGTTACCAAATTCAGAAACAAAAATCTCAAAAGAGAGATATAAAATTTACAATATTGAAAGACATAAAGCTTAAGTAATGAAAGACTTAAGAAAATGTTTTAAGGTCTAAGAAGATGTTTTAAATTGATAAATACAAGTTATGATAGGAAATGATTTAGGTATAGAACTTTAGACTCACCAAGGTAAGATAGAATATGGAGTACTTTCTCCGTGTTTGCCAAATAAAAATGGACTGAACATATTGAATTTAATTACCTGAAAGTTTTCATAATTGTTCTTATTGTATACAGTTTATTAATGTGAAAGAAAGGGGGAGAGTTTGGAGTGATCTGTACACTGTGTAAGGTTGTCTTTGTATTCTACAAACGCTGATTTCTATACCAATGTAGACAAGAACAGGCTGGATACGGTATTATTTTTATTACTGCATCATAATTTGTAAGCACTCCCTCTACCACCTTCAGATTGGTTGAATATAGAGCCGAACATCCAGTAGGTGAGGCAGTATAGAGAATAGGAGATGCATCTGGGCAGATAGAAACTCAGAGAAAGAATCTGACATGCAAGAGAGTCAACAGTGAGATGTGGAGGAAGAAACGAGTCTGGGACTGAGATTGAGAGGACACAAGGCGTGTGGCAGCATGAAGGAGCTACGGGGAAGAAGCCTGAACTATGACCAAGCTTTCATAATTAGTGAAAGGTCTCTGTGTCATTATCCAGAAGCTGCCCATCCAAAGTCCCATTGTACCCTTGCAATGCTACCTTTTAACAGGTTGAGAATTGTTGTAGGTGGGAATTGTGATAGAAGAATTTTCTTTGTCTTGGTCATATAAAGGGATGGTAAAAATCAGTCTTTTAAATCAGTTTCTATAATAGGTCTTGCCTTAAGTAATAAAGAAGTTAACGGGATTTCAGCTTGTCAGGAACCCATAGGCTAAAGGACTTCATAGATTGCTCTCAGATCTGTCAACATGCTCCATTTTTCAGATTTTTTTTAATGACAAATATAGGAAAATTCCAAGGTCTGGTAGACTCTTCTATATCTTGAGGCTCTGTCTATTGGACAAGCTGTTCTAGTGCCTGTAACTTTTCTTTTGTCACAGGCCATTTCTCAACCCAAACAGGCTTGTCAGTAAACCATTTTAGTGGTAGAAGAGTTAGTGTTCTTCAGCAATGGCTCCCATATAAATTCAAAGAGCCAGCCTCCGATGTGTCCTGCTTATGGACAACCAGGACAGTCTGTGATTGTCTTTGATAATATTTTAAAATTTCTTCATTAGGAACATCTCATTTTTGAAAGCCTGTCCCTGATTTTGGAGGAATGTTAATCTGTAATCTCCGCTGTTGCATTAGATCTCTTTCTCCAAAATTTAAGGCTATATTAGCCACATATGGCTTTAGTTTTCCTATTTGAACTTCTGGTCCTACTTAATACATTTGAGACTTTTTTTTCCTCATGGAGAAAACCTGGACCCTTGTTCACAGGAAGCCCATAGGCTGCTCAGTTCCCAAGTAAGTTCCCTACTGAGGGGTTCAGGGGCTGTCTCTGACATGAACTTAGTGGCTGGCTCGTTGATATAAAGAACTAAAGAAGCTGAAAAGCAGCAAACCAAATAATCCACTTAAAAAATGGGGAACAGAGCTAAACAGAGAATTCTCTGTAGAGGAATATCAAATGGCAGAGAAGCACTTAAAGAAATGCTCAACCTCATTAGCCATTAGGGAAATGCAAATCAAAACAACCCTGAGATTTCACCTTACACCCATGAGAATGGCCAAGATCAAAAACTCAAGTGACTGAAAGTCTATTTTATCAGATATTAGAATGGCTACTCCTGCTTGCTTCTTGGGTCTGTTTGCTTGGAAAGTAGTCTTCCAACCCTTCACCCTTAGGTAATGTCTATCTTTGTGTCTTAGGTGTGTTTCTTGTATGCAACAGATTGCTGGGTTTTGTTTACATATCCATTCTGTTAATCTGTGTCTTTTTATTGGAGAGTTGAGTCCATTGATGTTGAGAGAAATTAATGACCAGTGGCTGTTAGATCCCTTGATTTTGATGTTGGCTGTGGTCATAAGGTTGTGTGCTTGGTTGCTTTTTGTTTTGCTGTAGTAAGGTTAATTATTTCCTGTGTTTTCTTGACAGAAGCTAATTTTTGGGGGTTGTATTTTCCCTTCCAGTGTCTTCTGTAATTCTGGATTTGTTTGTAGGTATTGTTGAAATTTGTTTTTGTCATTGAATATCTTGTTTTCTCCGTCTATGCGGACTGAGAGTTTTGTGGGGTATAGTAGCCTGGGCTGACATCTGTGTTCTCTTAGGGTCTGCATGATATCTGTCCAGGCCCTTCTGGCTTTCATAGTCTCTGTTGAAAAGTCAGGTGTGATTCTAATGGGTTTGCCATTATATGTTACTTGGCCTTTTTCCCTTGCAGCTTTTAGTATTTTTTCTTTGTTTTCTATACTTACTGTTTTGATTATTATGTGGCGGGAGGATTTTCTTTTCTGGTCAAATTTGTTGGGTGTTCTGTAGGCCTCATGTATTCTTATTGGCCTCTCCTTTAACTTGGGGAAATTTTCTTCAATGATTTTGTTGAAAATATTTTCTGGGCCTTGGAGAAGGGAGTTTTCTTTTTCCTCTATACCTATTATTCTTAGGTTTTGTCTTTTCATATTGTCTTGGATTTCTTGGAAGGTCTGTGTCAGGAATTTTTTGGATTTAACATTTTCTTTGACAGATACATCAATTTCTTCCATTGTATCTTCTACACCTGAGATTCTTTCTTCCATCTCTTGTAGTCTATTGGTTATGCTTACCTCTGTAGTTCCTGTTTTCTTCCCTAGATTCTTTCTCTCCATTATTTCCTCCATTTGTGTTTTCTTTAATTTTTCCAATTCTATCTTCAGGTCTTGAGTTGTTTTGTTTACTTCCTTCACCTGTCTGATTGTACTTTCCTATTTTTCTTTTAGTTACTTCAACTCTGTTTCTTTTATTTCATTCAGTGCTTTAAGCATTTCCTTTCTAAAGGCCACAAACTGTTTGGCTGCAACTTCCTCTATTTCTTTACATGTGGCAATATTCTGTTTGAGTTTATCTTCCTCTATGTCTTTACATATCTTATTTGTTTCCTCTGTTATCATCTTCATGAGCATAGTTGTTAGGTCATCTTCTTGGATTTCAGTTATGCTGGAGTGTCCAGGGCTACTTGCCCCTGGGTAACTGGGTTCTGGAGATGCCATATTGCTCTGTCTTTTGTTGCTCGAGCTTTTACGCTGGCCTCTAGCCATTGTGCTATCTTAGGTGTTTGGGGTTATTTTCTTGTGATTCGTGGGGATCCTGTGGTGGAAAGAATCCCCTTTACAGAAAGCTGTTTTTTTCTGAAGGATGTCTTCTCAGCTTTTTGGGTTTAGTTCCTGGATGGTTGGTGTTTTTTCAGGAGTTGCTGCTGCTCACCTCAGGGATAGAGACCTGAGTGGTAACTGTGGTCTTTGTTAGTTGAGAGGGTTCTCCTCTCACCCAGGGAATTCCTAAGGACAGCTGCCCTATTTCTGGGTTTCTTGCTGTAAATTTAATGATCAGCTGCTGTGACCCAGTTGGACAACTGGCGTGCAGCAACTGTTTGTGCCTGTGTCTGGAGCACAGCTGAGTGATGGCAGCTCGGCCCTGCCACTCTGCTAGTCTTTTTCCAGGGAAGGTTTGGGTGATTTAAGTCAGTACAGTTTTTTTTCCTTCCCTGTGGATTCTCTGGAGAAAGGGACTCCTAGTCTCATTTTTTGCCTTGTTGCGCACTGCTCAGTCTCCGCCAGCTGGCTGGCCACAGAAACTGCCTGTGTCTGAAGCACAGCTGAGTGATGGCGGCTCAGTCTCTGCGAGCTGTCTGGTGCACAGAAACTGCCTGTGTCTGCCTTTCCAGCCTTTGGGAGCCTGGGTGTCTGCCTAAACTGGGTAATTTTCCCGAGACCTTTTCGGGGTGGGGGTGTCGGCTGAGTGCTCTGAGATCAGACCAGCCGTTTCCCTCCCTGTGTGTTTGCACCGGACAGTGAAACTCATTCGCTGGTGCCCTGGTGCCCACAGTTCTATCTCAGGCGGCAAATCAGGTGTGCAGGCAGGCAGGGCTCTGTGCCAGAGCCTGGGTCCCAGTTCTGGCTCCGGGCTGGCTCCTGAGGCGCCTGTGGAACCCGAGTCTTTTCCAGGGGATATCTGGGTGACCTAAGGTCGGTCCTAATCATTTCCTGTACCGTGGAGTTATCTCTTGACTGAAAATTCCAGTCTCTGATAGTGTGGTGTGAACGGTTCAGTCTGGGACTGTGACCAGATACTGGCTTGTGGCTCTGGGCTGGGGCTGGGGCTGGCGGCTATACCACTCCTAGGCATATATCCAAAAGAGACTCAAGTACACAAAAAGGACATTTGCTCAACCATGTTTGTAGCAGCTTTATTTGTAATAGCCAGAAACTGGAAACAACCCAGATGCCCCTCAACTGAAGAATGGATGCAGAAATTGTGGTACATCTATACAATGGAATATTACTCAGCAATGAAAAATAAGGAAATCATGAAATTTGCAGGTAAATGGTGGGATCTGGAAAGGATCATCCTGAGTGAGTTGTCCCAGAAGCAAAAAGACACACACGGTATATACTCACTCATATAGACATACAACATAGGACAAACCCACTAAAATCTGTGCATCTAAAGAAACTAAGCAAGAGAGAGGACCCTAAGTAAAATGGTCAATCCCCATCCTGAAAGGCAAAGAGGATGGACATCAGAAGAAGAAGAAAACAGGAAACAACCTAGGAACCTGCTACAGAGGGCCTCTGAAAGCCAGAAGAAGAAAACAGGAAACAACATAGGAAGCTGCCACAGAGGGCCTCTGAAAGCCTCTGCCCTGCAGACTATCAAAGCAGATGCTGAGCCTGATGGCCAACTGTTGGGCAGAGTGAATGGAATTTTATGTAAGAAGTGGGAAATAGTAAGAGCTGGAGAGGACAGGAACAAGGGGAGCAACAGAACAAGAAAATTTGAACACAGGGAACTTCCCAGAGACTCACACTCCAACCAAGGACTATTCATGGAGATAAACTAGAACCCCTGCACAGATGTGGCCCATGGCAGGTCAGTGTCCAAGTGGGTTACATAGTAATGAGAAGAGGGACTGCCTCTGACATAATCTGATTGGCCTGCTCGTTGATCACCTCCCCCTGAGGGGGGAGCAGCCTTACCAGGCCACAGTAGAGGACAATGCAGCCACTTTTGATGAGAACTGATAGACTAAGACCAGAAAGGAGAGGAGAACCTCCCCTATCAGTGGACTTGGGGAGTGACATGCATGCAGAAAGGGGAGGGAGGGTGGGATCGGGAGGGGAGGAGGGAGGGGCTTATGGGGGATACAAAATGAATAAAGTGTAATTAATAAAAAAAAGAAATGAATGTGAATATAAAAAAGACTTCACATTATTACATCAGACTATTTTTTTCTATGACTGTCTATACCTATTTCCATTTTCTTTTTAAAGTACCTAAGCACATTTTCAGACATACTGTATATGTTCATAGGTTTTCTTGGTCTGTACCTGGCTTTCTTCACACCTCCAACAGTTGTCTGACCTAGTGAGACAAGCCTTATAGTGGCATGAGGTCCATGCCCGCCATGATGGACTTGACAGGAATGGGAGGTCACATGCAGTGAGCACTGACAAACCTGGCCAGAGAGACTGCAGTGTCTGCCCACTGTGGCTTCAGGGAGTGCTCTTTCCACAGGGCTTGCTAGGGCTCCTCATGTGTCTCAGCAGTTCTCCCCACCTGCTGCTCTACTGGCTGCCACAGGCCCCACTCAAGTGCTCAGCTGTATAGCAGGGACTCTAAAGGGAGCTGCACCTCCATACATTTCAAGCACTGGACCCATGTACCCTGCTAATTGGGCTGGGACAGCTCCTCTGAGTGTTACTTGCTTGGAGCAGCTGCCCTTTCCTTGTTCCAGCACTCACAGGCTCCATCCACTTGATGTCACCATTGGCTCATGCTGTCTAATGGACTTAGGGAGACTTTAGCCACTACAGCAATCTGCTACCAGGTGCTTGGCTGCTGTTCACTGAGGCTTCACCCTGCACACTATTTTTAAAACTTTATTTATTTATTTATTTTACTTTTGAGAATTTCCATATTTTTTCACCTTTTAAAAATTATTTATATTTTTTATAATTTTTTGCATTTATTTTAATTTTAATTTTTTATTAATTACACTTTATTTACTTTGTATCCCCCATCTAGTTTCCTTCCTCCTTCCTTCCCAATCCCTCCCTTCCTCCTCCTTCTCTATGCATGCCCCTTGCTAAGTCCACTGGTAGGGGAGGTCTTCTTTTACTTTCTTCTGATCCTAGTCTGTTAGGTCTCATCAGGAGTGGCTGCATTGTCTTCCTCTGTGGCCTGGTAAGGCTGCTCCCCGTTCAGGGAGAGGTGATCAAGGAGCAGGCTAATCAGTTCATGTCAGAGACAGTCCCTGTACTCATTACCATGGAACCCACTAGGAGATTGAACTGCCATGGGCTATATCTGTGCAGGGGTTCTGGGTTATCTCCATGCATGCTACTTGGTTGGACTATCAGTCTCAGGGAAGGCCCATGTGCCCAGATTTTTTGGATGTGTTGTTCTCCTTGTGGACATCCTGTCCCCTCCAGGTCTTACTAACTCCCTCCCACTTCTTTCATAAGATTCCCTGCAATCTCCTCAAAAGTTGGCCATAAGTCTCAGCATCTGCTTTGATAGTCTGCAGGGCAGAGCCTTTCAGATGCCCTCTGTGGCTGGATCCTAACTTGTTTCCTCCTTCTTCTGATGTCCATCCTCTTTGCTTTCTGGATGAGGATTGAGCATTTTAGCCAGAGTTTTCCCTCTTGATTAGTTTCTTTAGGTGTACAGATTTAATAGGTTTATCCTATATTATATGTCTATATAAGTGAGTATATACCATGTGTCTTTCTGCTTCTGGGATAGCTCACTCAGGATGATCTTTTCCAGTTGCCACCATTTACCTGCAAATTTCATGATTTCCTTGTTTTTTATTGCTGAGTAGTATTCCACTGTGTAGATGTACCACAATTTCTGTATCCATTCCTCAATTGACTGGCATCTGGGTTGTTTCCAGCTTCTGGCTATTACAAATAAAGCTGCTACAAACATGGTTGAGCAAATGTCCTTGTTGTGTACTTGAGCAACTTTTGGATATATGCCTAGGAGTGGTATGGCTGGATCTTGAGGAAGCACTATTCCTAGTTGTCTGAGAAAGCGCCAGATTGATTTCCAGAGTGGTTGAACCAGTTTACATTCCCACCAGCAGTGGAGAAGGGTTCCCCTTTCTCCACAACCTCTCCAGCATGTGTTGTCCCTTGAGTTTTTGATCTTGGCCATTCTGATGGGTGTAAGGTGAAATATCAGGGCATAATTTTTATTTATTTTATTAATTACAGGTTATTTACTTTGTATCCCAGCTGTAGTCCCCTCTCTCATTCCCTCCCAATCCCACTCTCTCTCCATCATCTCTTCCCTGCACTTCTCTAAGTCCACTGATAGGGGAGGTCCACTTCCCCTTCCATCTGACCCCAGTTTATCAGATCTCATCAGGACTGGATGCAATGTCCTCCTCAGTGGCCTAGCAAGGTTACTTCTCCCTTGGGGGGTGTGGGAGGGAGGTCAAGGAGCCAGCCACTGAATTCATGTCAGAGACAGTCCCTGTTCTCCTTACTATGGAACCAACTTGAATGCTGAGCTGCCGTGGGCTACATCTGAGCAGGGGTTCTAGGTTATATCCATGACTGATCCTTGGTTGGAGAATCAGTCTCACAAAAGTCTCCTGTGCCCAGGTATATTTGGTCCTTGTGGCACTTCTGTCCTCTCCAGATCTTACTAACTCCCCCTTCTTTCATATGATTCCCGGCACTCATCCCAAGGTTTGGTTATGAGTCTCATAATCTGCTTTGATAACACTGCTAGGTAGAGTCTTTCAGAGGCCCTCTGTGGTAGGCTCCTGTCCTGTTTCTTGTTTTCTCCTACTTCCAATGTCCATCCCATTTGTCTTTCTAAGTGAGGATTGATCATCTTACCTCTTCTTGTTTAATGTCTTTAGGTATACAGATTTTAGTATGTTTGTCCTGGCTTACAGGTCTAGCAACTGCTTGTGAGTATATGTCATGTGTTTCTTTCTGCTTCTCAGATATCTCACTCAGGATGATCTTTTCTAGTTATCACCATTTGCCTGCAAATTTCATGATTTATTTATTATTATTTTTTTTTACTTTCTGAGAATTTCTGTATTTTTTACCTGTTAAAATTAAATTTATATTTTTATAACTTAGAGTTTATTCAATTTGTATCCCACTTGTAGCGCCCCTCTCAATCCCACCCTCCCTTCGTCATCTCCTCCCTTGCCTTTCTCCAAGTCCACTGAATGGGGAGGTCCTCATCCCCTTCCCTCTGGCCCTAGCCTGTCAGGTCTCATCAGGACTGGCTGCATTGTCCTCCTCTGTGGTCTGGTAAGGCTGCTCCCCCTCAGGGGGAGGTGATCAAAGAGCCAGCCACTGAGTTCATGTCAGAAACCATTCCCATTACTAGAGCATCCACTTGTAGACTGAACTGCCATAGGCTATATCATGCAGGGGTTCTAGGGGTTCTAGGTTATCTCCATGAATGGTCCTTGGTTGTAGTATTAGTCTCAGAAAAGACCCCTGTGCCCAGATTATTTTTGATCAGTTGTTCTCCTTGTGAAGCCCCTCTTCCCTCCACCTCTTCCTATCTCTCCCTTTCATAAGATTCCCTGAACTCTGCCCAAAGTTTGGCTATGAGTCTCAGTATCTGCTTCCATACTCTGCTGGGTCGAGTCTTACAGAGACCCTCTGTGGTAGATTTCTGTTCTGTTCCCTGTTTTCTCCCTCTTTTGATATCTATCCTGTTTTCTTTCTGAGTGAAGATTGCTCATCTTACCCAGTGTCCTTCTTCTTGCTTAGCTTCTTTAGGTGTACAGATTTTAATATTATTATCCTGTATTATATGGCTAATATCCATTTATGAGTGAATATATACCATGTGTGTCTTTCTGCTTCTAGGATAACTCTCTCATACAATTCCCATCAAAATACCAACACCCTGAATACTTTTAAAGGGCTTAACCTACCCTAGTAGCACAGGGAAGCCACAGAGCAACATGTGACTTCTAGGAAAGTGCCACTCCTTCTATTCTGAACTTTTTTCAGGCTCTAAGTTTGGATTTATATCCCATGTTGGACTTCAATTATAACATGACATCGTTTGAACCACCAGCTCCCAAACAATTTATTAATTATGAAGGATTGGCCTTAACTTAAGCTTATTCCTATCACTTATAAATTAAATTATAATTAACTTATTTAAAAAAATCTGTTTCTCCATATGGCTCCTTACCTCACAGTCTCTTAGTCCCAGTACCTTTTTGTTCTTCCATGTCTGTTTGTCAAATTTCCTGTACCTCAGATTCTTTCCCAGAATTCCTACCTCTGCAAAGATGCCCCTGATTATTCTCCCTCCTTCCTCAGCTACTGGCCATTCAGCTCTTTATTCAACCAACCAAAAGGTGTTGCAGGGTGTTTTGCAAAACACTATGCCGCCATAAGAATTAGAATAGCAAACTCCAACCCGTTCTCAAGTCTGCCAGTACAGAAATCAGCATTTGAACAATACAAAGATAACTTTTACACAGTGTACAAAACACCCACATCCACAAATACCACTTTATTTTCTTGACTCATGCTTTCTGAATTATCCTCTTTTCACATATGTATGTTTTCTATTATTTTATAACTAGCCAAGAGATGTTTCTCTCTTGTTTCTCCATTCCTTCTTAACTACTAAATATTCCATTGCCAATTCTCTTTTTACTTTGTGTTACATTCATATATGTACCAGTGGTTTGACCACAATCCCAACCAGTAAGTGATTCATTGGAATAAGGAATAAACTGGCCACAGTTCATATTATTTCATAAAAATTTGCAATTCACTCTAATATAGACAAGAGAAAAGTTGCTGAACTGGTTATAAACACATTGATCAAACATCAGCTGTTATTGCTGACATTCATGACAGTTTTGGTGCTATCATTCAGCTCTCATAGTAAAGTGATAAATACAACATGTAGGAAGGCTCATGTGTTAGATTTACGGATGTCTTACAATACAACTGTGCAGAAAAAAAATTCCAGCAATGATTGTGCTTGTTTCATTTCATGCAACAAATGGATTGTTCCACCGTGACAATACTTTCTTTGGGAAGAAACACACATATCCACTAACCAAAGATAAAGAGCTTATGACAGACAAATGTATGGACACCTCCAAAGACAGACTTGGTAATCTAGTGACTTTTAATGGAGTTTCTTTATTATTAAGTAATTTATTTATTTATTCACTTTACATGCCAGTATTAGCCTGCTCCTTTCTTTCTTCCCAATCTCACCATCCTTTCTTTTCCCCTTATTGCTACTCCTCAGAAAGGGGGAGCCACCTACCCAACCACCCCAGCTTATCAAGTCTCATCAGGACTGAGTGCATCTTCTTCCCCTGGCAAGGCATCCCTCCCAGAGGAAAGTAATTAAAACGTAGGCAACAGGGTCCATGTCAGAGACAGCCCCTGCTCTCCTTACTGGGGAACCCACATGAAGCCTGAGCTTCCCATTGGCTGCATCTGTGTAGGGGGTCTAATTCCAGTCCATGCATGCTTCTTGATTCATGATTCAGTCACCACAAGATCCTCTGGACCCTGGTTAGTTGGCTCTGTTGATCTTCATGTGAGCTCCTGTCCCCTCCAGGTCCTTCTATCTCCCTACACCACTTCTCCACAAGACTATGCTTCACCTACTGTGTGCCTATGAGTCTCAGCATCAGTGTCTCTCTGCTGCTGTATAGAGCCTCTCAGAGGACAGCTATGCTAGGCTTCTATATAGCAGAACAGTGGAGTTCCTAAAAGGAATATCAGTGAGGGGTTAGTTACAAGAAAAAATGGCTCAAGGAAAGTTGCATAAGTAAAATGCATTCCAGCATGTGAGATAGCTCACGAAAGCAGGAAACCTGGGCATTCTGAACAGCATCCAGACAGCTTGAAAGGTCCGAGAACATAATTTCCAGGTTGCTCATTGACTTCTACCTCCTTAAGGCAGTTTTAGTATTTACTCCTGGGAAGGAGGGTCTAGTGAAGCTGGTCAGTTTTAGGGACATCCTGAAGCTATTTTGAGTAGTTTACTTACTTTGTTAAATAAACTTTGTTAAGGAGCTTTCTGCAGGATGGAATGCTTTAATCTAGGAAGAACGTGCTATACAACAATTGGATAAGGGTACTCAGTTTACTTACCTATATAATGGCTTTATTTGCTTTTGTTACTAGGTCTTTCTTTCTTTCTTTCTTTCTTTCTTTCTTTCTTTCTTTCTTTCTTTCTT
>NW_026596051.1:39231231-39241954 GCF_907164565.1 Psammomys obesus
CTTTCTTTCTTTCTTTCTTTCTTTCTTTCTTTCTTTCTTTCTTTCTTGGTAGATAGGTTCAATGACCTTATAATTTCTCTGAGAATCAATAAATACAAAGTTTTTGCTCTACTGATGTTCATCAACTAAATTATAAAATGAGAACTTCCAAAATTATATTGAGTATGAGTTAAAAATTTTTAAAAATATAGGTACTTAACTACACATAGAAACATGAACTTAATATTAACATAGCGAAGGAACCAATAGTTCCATGTCTGTCAAGATTATGGCAGTAATGACATAGTTCTAAATCCTCACCACCTCTTCATGAACAGTCTACACTTACACAATGTTTGATGACTATTTTTGGAGGCAGGGGGTATCTTTAAATGAATTTTTGCTCCTTTTCTTATAGAGGTAAAGATAGTAAAAGATATTTTACTCCATTTAAGTATAGTACGTAGGTGATTTTCTTTAAATTCCTTCCTAAGTCACTTTAATTTTATTTTATTTTTAAAATGGCACATATTATTGTCACTTATAAGCATATATTAGACATATAATATAGGATAATCATACTAAAATCTGTACACCTAAGGAAGCTAATCAAGAAGGAGGACCCAGGTAAGATGCTCAATCTTCATTCAGAAAGCAAACAAGATGTACATCAGAAGAGGGAGAAAACAGGACACAGGACAGGAGCCTATCAGAAAGGGCCTCTGAAAGACTCTACCCAACAGGGAATCAAAACATATGCTGAGATTCATAGCAAAGCTTTTTGCAGAGTGCAGGCAATCTTATGAAAGAAGGAGGAAATAAAAAGACCTGGAGGGGACAGTTGCACAAGGAGAGCAACAGAACCAAAAATCTGGGCACAGGGGTCTTTTCTGAGACTGATACTCCAAACAAGGACCACGCATGGAAATAACTATGAACTCCTGCACAGAAGTAGCCTATGGCAGCTCAGTGTCCAAGAAGATTCCCCAATAATAGGAACAGGGACTGACATGAACTCATGGGCTGGCTCTTTGATCACCTCCACCTGAGGGGGGAATAGCCTTGCGAGGCCACAGAGGATGACAAAGAAGCTAGCCCTGATAAGACCTGATAGACTAGGGTCAGATGGAAGAAGTTGAGGACCTCCTCTATCATTGGACTGAGGGAGGGGCATAGGAGAAGAAGAGGGAAGAAGAGATTGATTGGGAGGGGATGGGGAAGAGTGCTACAGCTAGGATACAATGTGAATAAACTGTAATTAATAAAAATAAAATAAAAAATACAAAAATTCTTCAGTATTATGTGAACTATGTGTGTTTTGTCTTGGAAACATGTTCATTTACACATTAAAAATGCTAAATAGGCATATGTTTACAAACTTCCAATAAGACATCTGTATTTTTCCTCACATCCATGACCAAAGATTAAAAGACAATGTGATCTATTAAACTCAAATAAATGTGTATTTGAGAAAGTGTGTGTAAATAACCATACAGATGGATACACCAAATATTCACCAATATAAATATTGGTCACACAAATTTTAACTATAACTGTTTTCTAAACTAGCTCTACTTGTAGAAAAGTGAGGTAAAATCCTACTAAAGATTGTTAAACTTATTATTGAGCTGATTATGAAGGATAGTCTTAAGTGTTATTGTCTTTATATCAAGAGGAATTTGTAGCCCCCTTTTTGATTGCTCCATATACAGAGGTAAGCCTTGATATGTTTTATGTACCAGCAACAAAAACAGGAACAACAGGTTGTATGTATGCATATATATTTATTAAGCACATACCTTTACATATATATGTAACTAAAAATAATAATCACAAAATGTAGCTATTAAATTGGAAGTAGAGGGCCGTAGGAGGTGTTCAAAAGAGTGCAGGTGGGAGGTGTTGGTGACAGAAAAAAAGAGAATGTGATGCAATTCCACTTCAATTGAAAGCACATTAAAACTTTTTAAAAATCAAAAATAAAGTCATTTATTATTCACACACAAAGAATATGAAACATCACTTAAGTATAATTAGCTCTCAACAACACTTCCTTTCCTTTGATCAAAAATAATGTCAAAATAACATTGAGAACAATTTTCATGATAATTTGCTGAAAATAGAAATTTATGACATCAATGCCACTATAAAATGAATAATGATAATTTATAGTGTCAAATTTTAAGCCTTCTAGTTTTCAAGTAACCATACTAAATTATTTCTGTTTGACTTAAAAAGAAGAAAATGTGCTGTTAGCCAAATTTGAAATGTTATTTTTTAAATTATTTCTTTTATTTTTTAAAATTATAATATGATTACATAAATTCCACTCTTTCTTTACTTTTTGCTAATTTTTCCATACACCTCTCTGAAGTGTTTTCAAATTCATGCTATCCTTCTTAATGAGAATATATGTGTAACATACATAAACACACATATGTAAACATATGTATGTGCAAATATATATAATGTATATATAAATATTAAATACACATCTATAAGTGTTCATATATATATATATTTCTCAGCCTACATAATGTTCCTTGTACCTCTCCTTTGTGGAAGATCTCACCTATTGGTTACATAATATCATATGATCAGCCCAGAAAATAAATTCACTGTGATGTAATTTAACCATCATTATAAAAGAGTAGATGAAACCTGATAGGCTAGGGTCAGATAGAAGGGGAGGAGGTTCTCCCCTATCAAGGAACTATGAAAAGGGCATAGGGGGAGAAGAGGAAGGGTGGGTGGGACTAGAGGATACAAGGGAGGGGCCTGCAGTGGGGATACAAAGTGAATAAATTGTAATAAAAATATGTAAAAATAAAAGAATAGAGATCTGTGTGTTTTGAAAGAAAACACTTTATAAATTTTACTAAAGTTAAGTAATTCCAAATCCTTAATTTTATATTGAGATTCTGTATATAAAGAAAATAAGCAAGCCACATAAGCCACCTTATTAATTCCTGCCTCTATTAAAATGTAGAACAATTTTATTTTTCTGAATAACAACCTTATACTTACTGCTGTCCTCCAAATTGACATCCTCAGAATGGAAGTCCTCTCCGTGCATGGTCCTCGGTCGGGATATCAGTCTCACGTTTTAAGTTCTGAGTAACACTTCAATGAATGAGGAGGGCATACAGCCAAAAAACAAAAATAAAAAAAAAAACTGAAACAACAAAACAAACAAATAAAACAACAACAAAAACATAACAAACAGATGCTTTGTTTTGTCAGCACATCTATGGCAGTTCTGGTTTTACTTTTTGTAGAATTTTTCTGTTGTTTTCCATAATAACTGCAATAATTTGCACTCTGAAACACTTCATGTAGCTATGCAAACGTTATTATCATTCGAGTAATGGTAGATCATGTCAGGAAATGTAATTGATTTACATAATGTAGTAGCACATTGAGAATGTGGTAACTAATGTTTTGAGTTCTACCTCACAGAAAGTTACATAGTTTGTTCTCATTTGAGCTTTGTCTTGCAGGTATTTATGTTGATGGGAAACTGTTATTTACTCACAATGTTTTATCTAACTGACATAGATATATTAGCATTCTCAAAAAAAATCTAGATTTGATCATTTATTAAATGTTTTATGATTTAAAATAGCATATAGTGTAGATATAATGTGGTATATTCTATAAAATATTGTATATTCACATTACAGATTTCATCATACATATATGAATTTATATTATTTTATATAATGAAAATGACTACTACAAGTATAAAATGATGAATACTTTAATACATATGTCAGTAGAAATAAAATACAATGTAAAAGCAAGTTTCACAAGGTAGGATCATGATACTTTTTGTTTGTTTTGCTTTTACCTTCATTCTTCCACTCTTGTGTACCACCAATTCCTTTTTGTGTAATAAAATTTGTAGCAATATTTCTTTTTTGAGATTAGTATGAGACTGTGTATCAATTCACTGTATAGTTTTATCTATTTTTAATATTTTTTAATAATAGTTTATAGATTTCTATGCATATATTTTATGATTTAATTAGCTTATTTTTAAAATATTGAGTATTATTACTACTGGAATATTTCATTATATTTGCTTTTTAAAAACCATTTAACATAAGCATGAACTTAGAAATTATTATTTATTAACTCAAATATTATTTACATTCTCTTAAATGTAATTCACAAATAAGAGTCATTTTATGGTATTTGTTTTCTGCTCACATTTGGAAACATTTGTTTTCATATTTCTAATCCTTTCTTTTAAAATGTACTAGTTTCTCCTATGGCACTCACTGTCTTCATACGGAGAGCTGTAAAAGTAGAGATTCAAAAGCCTCTTGTAGCACAACATTTCCATTAAAAAACACTGAATGTGGATCCATTGAGTAATACAAGTCCTGATGTGTTTTTCAGGACTTTCTTTATCAGGTTAAGAAAACTTCTCTTCTGCCGTGACTATATAATTAAGTCAAAAAAGATTTGAATTACATCCTGTGGATTCTTTGCTTCTAGTGAGGCTTGTGGTTTATTTCCTATTTTTTATTAGTGTGATAAATAATGCTGTTAGATTTTTACACCTTAAGACAGTGTCATACATTTTAAATTTTGATTTATTTTTTGATTTTTCTACTTTTTAGTGATTCTTTGTGAATTTCACATTACGTACCCCATTCCCACTCTTTACTCAATTCGCTTTCTCTCATACTCAAAACAGACAAAGGAAAATCTCGCGTGGACGCGGTGCTGTGTCACAGTGTGTCCCACAGCGCACCTTTTTGCCCATATTTCTTTGCTTCTAAATGTTCATTGTAATGACTCCTTGATCTGGCATCTGCCACTCTATCCTACTGAAACCTCACCGGGACTTCTCTCAGATATCCTGTTTTTGCCCTGTGTCATGGAGATCCTGTAGCTTGGATCTGTAGACCCCTTCATGTACTCCAAAAGTTCTTCTATGGGGTAGAGGTTGGGGTGGGCCAATTCAAAGCCTTAGATCTTGGCCAGAGAGGTATCCAGCGCTCACCTCACCAGCTCTCAGGCTCTTACGCCCCTCAGGGTTGGCTCACCTGCAATCTCCGCAACCGGAACCAGCTCTATCCTGCTTCCTGTGGTACCAGAGAGGGTTCTTCTAGGTTGTTTGTTCGCCCCAGGAGCCCATCCAGGCCTCTATGGCAGCAGACTGACAGTCATCTCAGGCTAGGGTCCTGTCCAGGCCCCTGGGTGCTGGACTGGTGGGTGTCTCAGGTTTCCTTCTTCAGGGAAGGTTAGGCTACTAGTCACTCAGCTGTTCAAAGGTCAGGACACTAAGCAAAGACATACTTTCTCTCGCCTCTGGCATTTACTGACCCACGAATGACATAGCAGCCACACCTAAAATGCCTCCAGCGGCAGGGGGTCACACTTTTTTTTTTTTTTTTTTTTTTTTTACCCTTTAAACACTTGCTATTATCACATCATTGCACTTGCTTTTTCTTTAGTTCTTTGCATCCATATCCATTAAGAATAATGAGCTCGTTCTGCATAATGTTGAGTGAGTGTTTTTATATTGTGAACTCATGCATTTGGAAGCACACACATATATGTGAATATATGGATCTATGTATAACAGTGAATCGAAAAAGTTGTCATGTATTTAAGTACACAACAAGGACATTTGCTCAACCATGTTTGTAGCAGACTTATTTGTAATAGCCAGAAGCTGGAAACAACCCAGATGCCCCTCAACTGAAGAATGGATGCAGAAACTGTGGTACATCTACACAATGGAGTATTACTCAGCAATGAAAAACAAGGAAATCATGAAATTTGCAGGTAAATGGTAGGACCTGGAAAAGATCATCCTGAGTGAGCTATCCCAGAAGCAGAAAGATGCACATGGTATATATGCACTCATATAGACATATAACATAGGATAAACCTACTAAAATCTGTACACCTAAAGAAATTAATCAAGAGCAAGGACTCTTGCTAAAATGCTCAATTCCTATCCGGAAAGGCAAAGAGGATGGACATTAGAAGAAGAGAAAAGAGGGAACAAGTCTGGAGAGGACAGGAACTCCACAAGGAGAGCAACAGAACCAAAAAATCTGAGCAGAGAGGACTTTCCTGAGACTGATACTCCAACCAAGGACTAAGCATGGAGATAACCTAAGACCCCTGCACAGATGTAGCCCATGGCAGTTCAGTGTCCCAGTGGGTTCCATTGTAATAGGAACAGGGACTGTCTCTGACATGAACTGATTGGCCTGCTCTTTAATTACCTCCCCCTGAGGGGAAGAAGCAGTACCAGGCCACAGAAGAACACAATGCAGCCACTCCTGATGAGACCTAATTGACTAAGATCAGAAGGAAGAAAAAGAAGTCCTCCCCTATCAGTGGACTTGGGGAGGGGCATTCATGCAGAAGGTAGAGGAAGGGAGGGATAGGGAGAGGAGGAGGGAGAGAACCACAGGGGGGATACAAAGTGAATAAAGTGTAATTAATAAAGAAAAAATTAAAAATAAACAGTTAGTAAATAAAATTCCAGAAGTGTATGGTTTGCTATGGGACATGAGGTCTCTGGTAATAAAAATCAGATTGTTTGAAAAAAAAAAAATAGAAAAAAAGAAAGAAAAAACAAGAAAGTATGTATTGGAAGTTTTGAAAGTATAAAAGTCTCTCTCTTCCTCCATCTTTCTTTTCCTTCTCCTCCTCTCTCAGTGTGTGTTTGTGTGCGTGTGTATGTGAGTGTGCGCACTCATGTGTGAATCCCAGATTTGTCATACATTCATACACTCAAATGTTTCTCTTTCTGTCTCAGGGCCCCATCCCCCATAATTAGGGTTATAAAATCACAGGCAAAAAACAGTTGTTCTAGGAATAATATTTTTGATAATTTATGAATTAATAAACATATTAAATCTTTAAATTACATTTATTTTCTTCAACTTAAATGTTTATATATGTATATATATATATATATTTCAGCAATGATCGCAAATCCACATCTTGTTGATTTGACACTCTTCTGGTGTTCTGGTAATAACATTTTTTCTTTGTATCTGATCTCTCTGATCTAATCAAATACAGGACATTTTATTGTTTTTTTTTAAACATAATCTCTCTTTTCACCCAATCTGTACACTTACGGTTCTAATTAATTTTTTAAGGTTGAAAGCTGTTCTATATATTAATCCTAATTTATTCAACTCCCAGTTTGACCCTCTGTGAACTACCATACTTCACTTACTACTCAGACATTTTCTGTAGCTGTTAATTCTGGAATGCTTCAGCCATTTTGCTCTTTATTGACCTAAAGACATAAAGATACATGTACGTTACAGCTAGAGTTATTGTTTCTGAATTATATCTTTGAGGAACTGAACAGATCTTTCTTGGAACTATGTATTTAAATGTTTTAAACAGAGGGAATATATAATGCTTTTAGAGAAAAATTTTCCAGTAAGAAATGTAGTTTGAAGGAAAGTGTCACATTGCTTGGTAATGTCATCACTAAAACGAATAGAAATATTTTCCTAAGCTTTCTCAAATGGGATCAGAAAGAGATTATTTGCTGTTCTCACTGTCAGCTGTGACCACATGAGGAAAATATGTAAAATCTGAGACTCTTCCTTTGATATATATTGATATTTGGAAATAGAAATATCTATATTTATGCTGAAGATGATGTAGAGAAAGGGGAACCCTCCTCCATTGCTGGTGGGAATGTAAACTTGTACATCCACTTTGGAAATCAATCTGGAGCATTCTCAGACAATTAGGAATAGCACTCCTTCGAGATCCAGCTATACCACTTCTAGGCATATATCCAAAATATGCTCAAGTACACAACAAAGACATTTGCTCAACCATGTTTGTAGCAGCTTTATTCATAGTAAAAGAATCTGAAAACAACCCGGATGTCCCTAAACAGAAGAATGGGTATAGAATTGTGGTACATTTACACAATGGAATATTACTCAGCAATTAAAAACAAGGAAATCATTAAATTTGCAGGGAAATGGTGTGATTTAGAAAAAATCATCCAGAGTGAGGTATCCCAGAAGCAAAAAGACACACACGGTATATACTCAGTTATAAATGGATATTAGACCTATAATATAAGATAAACATACTAAAACCTGTACACCTAAAGAAGCTAAACAAGAAGGAGGATCATGGGTAAGATGATCAATCCTCACTTAGAAAGACAAATAAGATGGACATTGGAAGAAGGAGAAAACAAGAAACAGGACAGGATTCTAACACAGAGAGCCTCTGACTCTACCCAGCAATGTATCAAAGCATGCTGAGACTCATAACCAAACATTGGGCAGAGTGAAGGGAATCATATGAAAGAAGGAGAGGACAGGAGCTCCACAAGGAGAGCAACAGAACCAAAATAACTGGGCCCAGCAGTCTTTTCTGAGACTGATACTCTAACCAAGGACCAAGGTCCATTCATGGATATAAGCTAGAACCCCTGCTTAGATGTAGCCCATGGCAGCTCAGTATCCAAGTGGAAGGAGAGCAACAGAACCAAAATAACTGGGCACAGCAGTCTTTTCTGAGACTGATACTCTAACCAAGGACCAAGGTCCATTCATGGATATAAGCTAGAACCCCTGCTTAGATGTAGCCCATGGCAGCTCAGTATCCAAGTGGGTATCCTAGTAAGGGGAACATGGACTGTCTCTGACATGAACTCAGTGACTGGCTATTTGACTCACCCCCCCCCCCCGGGAGGAGCATCCTTGCCAGGCCACAAAGGAAGACAATGCAGCCAACCCTGATGAAACCTGATAAGCTAGGGTTAGATGGAAGGGAAGGAGGACCTCCCCTTTCAGTGGCCTTATAGAGGGCAATGAGAGAAGATGAGGGAGGGAGGACGGGATTGAGAGGGAATGAGAGAGGGGGTTCCAGCTGGGGTAGAAAGTGAATAAAATGTAATTATTTTTAAAAAATTATAAATTTAATGTAAAAAAGAAATATCCATACTTAAGCTGGAAGCACTCACATGGAAAAGAATTATGCAGATAGGTGAAGCTATAACGTCAATATCAATATAAGAACATGAAGATGTGCTCTTATCATTTTGAAATTTAAATGACATTATCTTAATAGAACTAAAATTAGACTCAATTTAGATAAAGCAATAATCTCAAAGTTCACATGATATTAACATAAGACCTTTGCATATCAATCAGATTTGAAAATAATTTCTTCTTTTCGGTTCCTCTTTTTCTTTTCCCTAATTACTCTTTTTTAATTTTTTATTCACTTTACATTCTCAAAGCCTCATCCTTCTTCCCCTCCCAGTCTATCTCTTCCCACTTCCCTTTTTTATTTTAAGAAAAGGGAGCCCCTTTCCCATCTTGCCTAGCTTATCAAATTGCCTCAGGACTGAGCTTCTCTGCTTTTCCTGTGGCCTGGCAGGGCTGTCTCCTGGGGAAGGTGATCAAAAGGTGACAAGTGATTCCATGTCTGATTCAGTCCCCACTTCCCTTACAAGAGGACCCTCTTGAGGTATAAGATGCCCATCAGCTGCATCTCTGTAGGAAGAAAAGGGAATACTCTTCCATTGCTGGTGAGAGTGCAAGCTAATACAACTGAGGGTTGAGAAGCTGAGGGTTGTGATTATCTCTGTGAAAAGCTGAAGACCTGAGTCAGGGTAGAATCTTGAGGGATATGAGGGGTACCAAGAAGAGACTCCTAGTAACAGAGGCCATAAAGACTGAAGAGGACAAGCACTAACTAGACTAGTCTCCTAGCAGAGGGAGGGGAACACCAACCCACCCACAAAAACTTCAACCCCAAATTTACCCTGCCTACAATATGTGCAGTGGTAAAGATAGGGCAGAGATTCAGGGAATGCCCAAAAATGTCTGACCCAAACAAAGCTCCACCCTAACGCTATGAAAGATGCTCTGCAAAACTTCCAGACAGGAATCTGAGAGGTGCTACCCAGAAGCACTTCAAAACAGATGCTGAGACTCACAGCTAAACATTAGGTGGTGTGTAGGGACTCTTGTGGAAAAGTAGAGGGAAAGAGAAAGAACCTGAAGGTGACAGGAGCCCCACAAGAGACCAACAGAGCCAACTAACCAGCTGTTCTGCTCAGCTTCCTGAGACTGAAACATCAAGCACAAACTGGATATAATGACTCTTTCAATATTACTTCTGGAGAGGTGACTTGCATCCGTTTATTCTCCACCACTCCCGAAAAAGAGCTCTTCCTATCTGTTCATGCTTATTACTCTGTTATAGAATGCCTTTTAATGTTCTTTGCCTCATGTAGACTTTTATTGTTCTTCTTGGGCACTGTCCTTCATGTAATTTAGGCATCCTCAACTTCCTATATTATAATTAATTTGTGATGTTGCAGCTAGACACTAGTCTGGCTACATGGTAAACCTGTTGGCTATGGTATATCAATATATTTCTGGAAGCAATAACTCTTCATACACTCTTCTTCCTTCAGTGTGTTCTATACATTCTCCTTGTCCCATCTTTGGCTCATAGTAGTCATTCTCTTTCATGGCTATTACTTAGCTTTTTCCATTGCCTAACTGTCCTTGTGAATAGAAGACCCCAAAATTAACCGTTTTAAATGGTTGAGTTTGTGAAGTATATGGCTAGTCAAAGTGAAAAAAAATTGATGAGCAGTTATATATAGATAGACAGTATAGACAGAAAGATGATAGATGGATAGGTAGATAGACAGATAGATAGATAGATAGATAGATAGATAGATAGATAGATAGATAGATAGATA
>NW_026596051.1:39241964-39446683 GCF_907164565.1 Psammomys obesus
ATAGATAGATAGATAGATAGATAGATAGATAGATAGATAGATAGATAATGAAAATATCCTTGGATTATTACTCCCAACTTTCCATAGAAAGGAACTGGGAAAAATCAGCCATAAAAAGCATATTCATGGAAAATAAGCTCAATTGAGAACTAGGTTTTCAGCATGTATCCCCATTCCATTTCAACCATTTAATGTGTGTGTCCAATGTGATGATGTTATCATTATCTAGAGTTAATTGTTCTTTTACTTTATTGGGTTAAGGACACATTCTTCTTTGCACGAAGCCTCTCTATTAGCTTATTATCTCAGCAAGGCACCTGTCACCTTATGTCCACTTTCCCCTCAGGGGTAGCCTGACACATTGCAAATGGAAACTAGGCTGGAGGGAGGGAATTTAGCCAGCTGTGACTAGGGCAATGCAGGATCTCTGTTGGTGAGGAGTGCAGGCAATGAACATATGCTGGAACAGCTTTGCAGAACTGGTGCAGTTGTTCAGGGAAGGAGGTTCTTATGCCCCTGGGGAGGTGGCCATGGTCTCTTGGGTACTGTTTTTGTGGCTGTGTTCAACTAGCCAGGACAGAGATTTTGGAAGATGCTCCATCTACATATTCAGGGATTGAAGGGTCTGGGGGTGGGAGGAATCCTTATCAGGTTAAAAATGGAGTGAAGCCTGATAAGTGTTAAGGAAATAAATTCTTACTAGGACTGATGGTGAGCCATATTTTTTACATCAGATTGGGAGAGAGGAAGTAGCTAACTCCTGCTGTCCATATGTTTTAGGTGTCCAGAGTTAAGTCTCCCGTGACCTTTCTTTGTAAACCTGGGCCACTAAGATCCTACAGGACATCTCTGTTATATTTCTTTTGGATGATCTGACCACTCAACTTGATGTTGTTTTTAATATGTGTGTCCATTCATGTATCTATGTATCTCTATGTATCTATGTATCGCCTATCTAGCTATCTAGCTATCTGCTTATTTATCATCTTTTTGCTAATTACTATTTATTCATTTACTTTGGCTTACTATATACTACCAAAAACCTCATTTGTTTAAAACTCAGATTATGACAATTGTAGAATATTCTTTGAACAACACAAAACTAATAATAAGAAAACAGAAGTTAATAAATGAATTGGAAAGGACAGTGTTTGCTCAGTAAGCATCAAATAGATCAGTTAAAATGTCACTGCTGGACACAGGGCCAGCAACAGGCAGCGGCACAGGAAAGCCGCGCTCACAGGCTAGCCCCAGGAGCGCCCAGAGGGGGGGCTCCCGCTCAACCTCATTAGCCATTAGGGAATGCAAATCAAAACAACCCTGAGATTTCACTTTACACCCATCAGAATGGCCAAGATGAAAAACTCAAGGGAAAACACATGCTGGAGAGGTTGTGGAGAAAGGGGAACCCTTCTCCACTGCTGGTGGGAATGTAAACTTGTACAACCACTCTGGAAATCAATCTGGTGCTTTCTCAGACAACTAGGAATAGCGCTTCTTCAAGATCCAGCCATACCACTCCTAGGCATATACCCAAAAGAGGCGCAAGTACACAAAAAGGACATTTGCTCAACTATGTTTGTAGCAGCTTTATTTGTAATAGCCAGAAGCTGGAAACAACCCAGATGCCCCTCAACTGAAGAATGGATACAGAAATTGTGGTACATCTATACAATGGAGTATTACTCAGCAATGAAAAATAAGGAAATCATGAAATTTGCAGGTAAATGGTGGGACCTGGAAAGGATCATCCTGAGTTAGTTGTCCCAGAAGCAAAAAGACACGCATGGTATATACTCACTCATATAAACATACAACATAGAATAAACCCACTAAAATCTGTACATCTAAACAAACTAAGCAAAAGAGAGGACCCTAACTAAAATGTTCAATCCCCATCCTAAAAGGCAAAGAGGATGGACATCAGAAGAAAAAGAAAATAGGAAACAACCTCGGAACCTGCTACAGAGGGCCTCTGAAAGCCAGAAGAAAACAAGAAACAACCTTGAAACCTGCCACAGAAGGCCTCTGAAAGCTTCTGCAATATAGACTGTCAAAGCAGATGCTGAGCCTGATGGCCAACTGATGGGCAGTGAATGGAATTCTATGTAAGAAGTGGGAAATAGTAAGAGCTGGAGGGGACGGGAACTCCACAAGGAGAGTAACAGAACAAGATAATTTGAACACAGGGAACTTCCCAGATTCTCATACTCCAACCAAGGACTATTCGTGGAGATGACTTGGAACCCCTGCACAGGTGTAGCCCATGGCTGTTCAGTGTCCAAGTGGCTTACATAGTAATGGGAAGAGGGACTGCCTCTGACATAATCTGATTGGCCTGCTCGTTGATCACTTCCCCCTGAGGGGGGAGCAGCCTTATCAGGCAACAGTAGAGGACAATGCAGCCACTTTTGATGAGAACTGATAGACTAAGATCAGAAAGAAGGAGAGGAGGACCTCCCCTATCAGTGGACTTGGGGAGTGGCATGCATGCAGAAAGGGGAGGGAGGGTGGAATCGGCAGGGGAGGAGGGAGGGGCTTATGGGGGGATACAAAATGAATAAAGTGTAATTAATAAAAAATTTAAAAAAATAAAATAAAATAAGTGGATGCGCAAAAAAAAAAGTACACATCAGGAGGCTTAGCAGACAGATGAGAGAGAAAAAGGTGGAAACCATGAGGCTACAAAAAAAAAAGTCACTGCTGGTTTGTTATACAGATTCTTTTATAATTTGTACCATTGTAATTACAGTTGTAATTACTATACAAATGTTTAAAAAAAACATAGCTTCTATGAGCATAGTTGATGAATATCTTTATATTGAATGGTGGGGTATATTTTGGGTATATGCCTAGAAGTGGTATGTCTTGATCTTGAGATAGCACTGTTCCTAATTTTCTTAGAAAGCACCAAATTGATTTCCAAAGTGGTTTTACAAATTTACATTCCCACCAGCAAAGGAGGAAGCTTCTCCTGTCTCCACAACCTGTCCAGCAAGCATCATCCCTTCAGTTTTTGATCTTAGCCAGTCTGATGGGTGTGAGGTGAAATCTTAGGGTCATTTTGATTTGCACTGTAGAAGCAGAAGCAATTAGTATACACTATTAATATGAATTGGTAAGACTTTGCTGACCTAGTAGAAACTAGAATGTAATAGTAACTAAAAAAAGAACTGAAAAATACGGAAAAAGTAGAATGTAATAAAAATGGTGTCTTAGAAGTCATTTATCAAGCAAACAGAAGACATTAGGATAATTGAGCAAATAAAATTACTGCAAGAGGTTTTTGAGTTTTGAATATTGGAAATTTCTTTTTTTATTTTTTATTTAACTTTTATTAATTACACTTTATTCATTTTGTATTCCCCCATAAGCCCCTCCCACCTCCCCTCCCGATCCCACCCTCCCTCTCCTTTCTGCATGCATGTCACTCCCCAAGTCCACTGATAGGGGAGGTTCTCCTCTCCTTTCTGATCTTAGTCTATCAGTAGAGGACAATCAGAAGATTTCTTAAATATATCTTAATGGTAAGATATATTGGGGCAGTTAGACTCTGTAGAAGGGATCTCTCGTTTATTGTATGGATGCAACACCTGTCAATGACCTAGACACTCCTGTTCAATGGAAGCTCATAGGTTGCATAGTCACCAAATGGGGTCCCTAATAAGGAGAACAGGGACTGTCTCTGACATGAACACAGTGATCAGGTCTTTGATCACCTCCCCCTGGTGGGTGCAGCCTTGCCAGGGCACAGACAAAGATGATGCAGTCAGCCTTGATAAGACTTAATAGGCTAGGGTCAGATAGAAGAGGAGGAGGGCCTCAACTATCAGGAGACTAGGGAAAGGGTACAGGGGGAGAAGAGGAAGGGTTGGTGGTACTAGGAGGAGATGAGGGAGCGGGCTTCAAAGGGGATACAAAATGAATAAATTGTAATAATTAAATTAAAATTAAAAAATGTTTAAAAAAGAATAATTTGATATCATAGAAGTAAACAGAACCTGATCTTTGTTCAATATTTGCCCAGAGCCCACCCAGGCAGCTCGCAGCGAGGTTCAGGGTAGCTGAGGCCTGTGTCTGGCATTCAGAGTTGTGTGCCCACAGACTTTGCAAGTACTCGCATGGCACACATAGACAACACAAGGAGGACTAAAACTTCTTAAAAGTAAACTTACTACAGCCGTTGACAGACTTCTCATACAATAGTAAATAAGATCGTCATTTATTGATAGAGCTTTGTGCTTAATTCCAATGTTGAGAGTAGGAAATTAATCCCTGAGGCGCTATTGCTTTCAGGGAGAGTACAAGTAGATTACATAGAAAATACTGATCATGGACATACATGTATTAAATGCTGGCCATTTTTAGCATAAAAATGGGAGACAATATATTCTTTATCTCTCAAGTATATTTATTTTAAGAAATCACCTTATCAGGCTTGAATGATTTACAGGACTTTTTTTTTACTATCCAAATTGCTTACACTTACTTATGTGATCTCTCAGAGCAGAAGTAGCCACTCCCCTCCATGACCTGACTGCTTCCATATTGATTATGTATGAGAACCACTCAGATGCTAAATCAAGTGCTTCTGCCTGAAAGACATTTTGTAACTCTTTTTCACTTTTTAATGTCATTTTTTACTAAACTGAACAGTCCTCACAGAATCAAATAAGATTTTGATTTCATATGATGGTAAATTTGAGATCCCTTTGCTTCCTTCTCAATTAAGTTTGTTTATTTGCATTATGCTTCCATAGAGAAGAACCAAACATTTGATTTTTTATTCCAGAATCTACATTTTGTGTTTATTCAAAGTATCATAAGCAAAGCATATAAATCTATTAGTGTTCAGCTACTATAACTAAGTGCCATAGAAGTAGCTGAATTAGGAAATGAATTTTTTCCTCAGTGTCCATAAAGCTGGAAATTTGTAGATGAAAGAGGAGTAACTCTTTGACAAATAATCAAATTACAGTTGTTTAAATATATTTTCTGTTTGTGCCTGTCCATTGTTTTTTGTTTAAGGGCAATAATGCTATTAATAAGTGCTATGTCTTTATAAACTAATCCAAAGGGCTGGAAAAAATGTCTTTCAAGCAAATGGACCCAGAAAACAAGCTGGGGTAGCTATCCTAATATCTAATAAAATAGACTTTCAACCAAAATTAATCAAAAAAGATGAGGAGGGACACTACATTCTCATCAAAGAAAAAATCCAAGAGGACATCACAATTCTGAACATCTATGCCTCAAACACAAGAGCTCCTATATTCATAAATGAAACATTACTAAAACTTAAATCACACATCGATCCCGACACCTTGATAGTGGAAGACTTCAACTTTCACCAAGAGACAGATCATCTAGACAGAAACCTAATAAGGAAATAAAGACACTTATAGAGGTCCTAAATAAAATAAACCTAATAGACGTCTACAGAACTTTCCACCCAAACTCAAAAGAGTATACCTTCTTTTCAGCACCTCATGGAACCTTCTCCAAAACAGACCATATAGTTGCTCACAAAGCAAGCCTTAACAGATATAAGAATATTGAAATAATCCCCTGTATTCTATCTGACCACCATGGAATAAAGCTGGACATCAACAACAATAGAATTAGAAAAAGCCTACAAGCACATGGAAACTGAACAACTTGCTGCTCAATGATAGCTGGATTAAGGAAGAAATAAAGAAAGAAATTAAAGACTTCCTAGAATTCAATGAAAATGAAGGTACAACATACCCTAATTTATGGGACACAATGAAAGCAGTGCTCAGAGGAAAATTCATAGCACTAAATGCCTTCAAGAAAAAAATTGTGACATCTCATACAAGCAACTTAATGGCCCAACTGAAAGCCCTAGAGAAAAAAGAAGCAAATACACCCAAGAGAAGCTGATGGCTAGAAATAATCAAACTCAGGGCAGAAATCAATCAACTAGAAACAAATAAAACTATTCAAAGAATCAATGAAACCAAGAGCTGGTTCTTTGAGAAAACCAACAAGATAGACAAACCTTTAGCCAAACTAACTAAAAGGCAGAGAGAAACTATCCAAATCCGCAAAATCAGAAATAAAAAGGAGAACATAACTACAGACACTGAGAAAATCCAAACAAACATTAGGTCATACTACAAAAGCCTATATGCCACAAAATTCGAAAATCTAAAAGAAATGGACAATTTTCTTGATAGATTCCATTTACCAAAATTAAGTCAAGATCAGATAGAAAGATTGAATAGTCCTATTTCCCCCAAGGAAATAGAAGCAGTCATCAACAGTCTCCCTTCCAAAAACCTCTTGGGCCAGATGGATTCAGTGGAGAATTCTACAAGACCTTCAAAGAAGTGCTAACTCCAATTCTCTTTAAACTGTGCCACAAAATAGAAACAGAAGGAACATTACCAAACTCATTCTATGAAACCACTGTCACCTTGATACCTAAACCACAAAAAGACCCAACAAAAAAAGAGAACTTCAGACCTATCTCTCTAATGAACATTGATGCAAAAATACTCAATAAAATACTTGCAAACAGAATCCAGGAACACATCAAAAATATCATCCACCATGACGAAGTAGGCTTCATCCCAGGCATGCAAGGGTGGTTCAACATACGGAAATCCATCAATGTAATCCACCACATAAACAAACTGAAGGAGAAAAGCCACATGATCATCTCCCTAGATGCCGAAAAAACATTTGACAAAGTCCAACACCCATTTATATTTAAAGTCTTGGAGAGATCAGAGATACAAGGCACATATCTAAACATAGTATATCATTATTATATTGCTACTTAATTTTATTTCTACCATATGATAATTATTTATCAAGAAATTTGGTTTAAATTATTTAGCCAGTATACATTTTGAAATAATGCTAGATTGCCACAAACTTTTTCACCCCTACATTTTACTTATTTTATTTCTTGTTATATTTTTGTAAAAATAAATCTTGTTATTGCTGCGATTCCAAAGATTTTTTTTCTCATAATTTATAAGACAAAATGAAAGGTCAAAGTTTTCCAAAGTACTACTTTGACACAGAAACCCATCCTACAATATACCAAGACAGAAAGAGAAGTTCTTCAGGATAGCACGATTACTTCAACTTTGATGAATATAGAAATATTTTCATACATTAAGCTCATTAGAAAAAAACATAAAACAAGAAAATTTCCAAAATAAAGAACTGAATAGAGTCATAATGTAAAATATTGATTTCATTACTAGTACAGAATAAATGGCATACATAAAAAAATGGAAATATAGAAAAAGTTGTCTTTAAATGAAGGGTCAGTTTCATGATTAATTTATTAAAAACTTCATAAAGAAAATTCTATTTCATTTCTTCAAGTTTTAGGGATCATCACTTAGGTGGGCAAAAAAATAATTGTGCAAGACAGAGGAGGTGGGCTTCTCCAGAAAAATATAATTTTCTGAGAACATGGCAATGGCAAACATGAAATTAGTAGGACTCCCTGCACATGGTCAAGCCAGCCAAATTCCTGTCATGGATAGCAGAGTGACTTATTGCCCCATCACAGCTGAAAAAATGTTGGTAATTAATGGCTACTGAGGGACTCATCTTCAGGGGTGTTTCTCTTGAAATTTTACCAATGCTCCTGTAGATAGCCATATATTTACACACAGACAGACAGTATTAAATGAAAACACGGGATTAAAAGAGAAATTAAAATAAAATACCTTAAACTTGGGATGGAAAAATCATGGAGGACTAAACAGAAGGACTGAGGAATGAATTGTATTAAATATATATTTTATACTTGTATGAATTCCTCAGTAAAGATATAAAAGAGCAGAATAATATCAAGGAAGACAATTTGCATTCCTTGAAAGATGCTAGGAAGAATATAACAGAAAATAAAAGGAAAGTAATCCATGTCATTAAAGTGGCATGGAGGATAGCCACATGGTGGATAAGCAGCAGCCACTTCTTAGTTATGTAGTTGTGGGGAGAATTTTGTGGAAGACAAAGGAAGTCAAAAATATCAGAAAAAGCATACCTAGATGCAGAAGAAAGAAAACAACAACAACAAAAAAGAATAATTATAGATTTTTGAGTTATCACTCAGAAAATTGCGCAGACCAAACATAACCTCATGGTTTCTCTTCTTTTTTATTAAATTTTTATTTTTATATTAATTACGGTTTATTTATTTTGTATCCCAGCTGTAACTCCTTCCTTCATTCCCTCCCAGTCTCATCCTCACTTCCTTAACTCCTCCCTGCCCCTTTCCAAGTCCACTGATAGGGGAGGTCCTCCTCACCTTCCATCTGACCCTAACCTATTAGGTCTTATCGGGACTGGCTCCATTGTCTTCTTCTGTGGCCTGGCAAGGCTGCTCCCCACACAGGGGGAGGTGATCAAAGAGCCACCCACTGAGTTCAATCTCTTGGTTTCTTTTGAGAAATGAAGTAGGGGTTAGAAATTCTGAGAAGTCAATGTAGAAGGGTCAATATAGACAAAGAAACTGCACTACTGAATTAAAGAATTAATTATGTCTCCTATCGCTGTAGCATGGCCTTTAAGGAACTTTACTTCTTGAACGTGGTTTCTCTTATGTGGGTGACCTGCCCAAGGGGATGAAATTTTCAGGGAGAAGAAAATGGAATGCTTCTAATTAAATATACATTTCTTTCTTTTGACTAGACAGTATCATCTTTCCCTTAATTGGTCTTAACATCTACTTTAACAACCTAATTAGTTGTAAGTCAGTACTTACATCAGAAGAACTCAGAAAATTTCTAACTACAGAATAGATTTGGTTCTCTTGATGGCTTTGAGAAGTTTTAGAGTACATTTGTCCGCAGCTTGTACATTCTAATAACCATATTTAGATTCTAAGAGTGACCATGTCGAGAGCCAATAATGAAGAAATTTAATCAATACTATATCCATAATGTACTGAATTATCCAATAAGCAGGCATAGATTCCCAATTTGTAAATTGTAGATTATTGGCTACTCAGAATGTCAAAGGAAGCTATTATGTATGTATGTATGTATGTATGTATGTATGTATGTATGTGTGTGTATTTATCTATCTTCTTATCTATATATCTTGAAAGTTCTCAGAAAAAAATTGCAGCTTCAGTTTGTTCTTTTGCACGAATGATTAGCTGATTAGAACTTCAATGGTAGGAGAGATGATGGTTTACAGCCTAATTACATGAGTTATATTTAGCACTGTGTATAGACATTCTTTGCATACCTCTGTGCAGGACTCAACACACACTAACTAATGTAAAAATCTTTACACGTGTGTGCTAGCTTAACAAAACAGTCTTTTCAACCAAGCAAAAGCTATTAGTATTATCAGATAGCCTCTTAGTGGTGAAATTTCTCCAATTAGCCTATCTAAATTATCTATAAATATATTTGAAAAGTACTTTGATTTGAGGTTTTTTTTTATTCTATCACTGGTATTTATTATAGTTTATTAAGCTAGTACCACATTGGTACATAGAATTTGAGGTAACCAAAACTTGTGTTTCAAGTTGTGATCACCCATTTGTGGTTCCAGAATAAATTATCTCTTGTGGTTTTGAGAGGAAGACTGTGGTTTTGCATCAGAATAACTTACCATCCATATCACCTATTTACCTGCAATCTAGTCATCTGTTTCCATCTAAGTATCTATCAATGCCCACGTGTCTGTCTCTCTGGCTATCTTATCTTACTGTCCATCTTATTTCACTGATTGTTTGGTAGAGAAAAAAAAGCATACTTAAGACATATGGTTAGTCTCTGCAGGACCCACTTGGCTCAGATTTTTTAGTTTGCTGGTCTCCCGTGGGGCTCCTGTTCCCTCCATGTCACTGTCTTTCCACCTGTCTCTTCCTCTGTAAGACTCCCAGTGCTCTGCCTAAAGTTTGACCCTGAGTCTCAGCATCTGCTTCTATACCCTGTTGGGTGAATCCTATCAGAAGACCCTCTATGGTAGGCTCCCATCCTGTTTCTCCTCTTCCACCACTTCTGATATCTATCCTGTTTACCATTCTGAATGAGATTTAAGCATCCTTGCTAGGGTCCTCCTTAGTATTTAGCTTCTTTAGGTCTATAGATGGCTATGTTATATTATAGGGCTAATATCCACTTATAAGTGAGTCTATACTAAGCCAGTCTTTCTGTTTCTGGGTTACCTCACTTAGGATGATCTCTTCTAGTTCCATCCATTTGCCTGCAAATTTCACAATTTTTAAAAAAATAACTGAGTAGTATTCTATTGTGTAGATGTACCACAATTTCTGTATCTATTACTCCGTTGAGGGACATCTAGCTTTTTTCCATATTCTGGCAAGTACAAATAAAGCTGTGATTAACATAGTTGAGCAAATGTCCAATGGAGAACCATGCAGGGAGAGGGATGTGGCCTATTGGCAGTTCAGTCTCCATGGGGATCTCAGAGTGAGGGGAGCAGGGCCTGCCTCTATCACCAACTCAGTTGACTGTTCTTTGATCACTCGCCCCTGGTGATGTGTTCTTGCCAGGCCACTGATGAAGAGGATCCATGCAGTTCTGATGAGATTTAACAAGCTGTGGGCAGATGGCAATAGTGGAGGACTCCCCCTTTCAGTGGAATAGGGGAAGGAGATGGGGGAAGAGGAAGAGAAGTTGGGACTGGGGGAGTTGAGGTAGGGTGCGTTCTTTGGGCTATATAATGAATAAATTATGAAGAAAAACAATAAAAAATAAATAAGACATAGTTAAATGCTAAAACAAGCTTCAAAACAGGTGAATGAAAATTTTATTTCTATTATCTAAAACTAAATATTAAGCACATGAACTTATTCTAGAAGTGTAAACTCTATATTAATGCATCTCTGAAATAAGGTATCTTATTTGAATAAAAAAACAAAGAACCAGAATTAAATATTGTTTCACTGTTTCCTGTGCTTCTCTAGTCCTAAGATGAATTTTAGCCTTCTTTAATATAATTTCTTCCCTAGGGTGCACCATTACTGTAAATCCTCTCAATTCATTAATCTTCCTTGTAAAACTGGTTTTGCTTCTGTAGTGCAGAGTGCAGCTCTCCTCCAGTCACCCCTTTTACCAGATTATCATGTGAAAGTGGCTAGAGAAAGCATGCTAGCATGCTCCCAGGACGCAAATGGACTTTAAATATAAAACTGTAACCCGTATCTCATACTGAATCCCCAGAGCTGGGAAAAATCTAAAGAGAGACACAAGTGTCTCTGTCTGGCAGATTGTAGCCTTTCTTTTTCTTGCCAAATTACTGTTTATTTTATCTGGTGTGCAAGGGATTCATAGAAAAGCTTAAAACTAACCTCTAAAGGAAAGATGCAAAAGGTTTTTTATATTACCTCTATGAAAGGAGTAGAGAAAAAGAATTTTACCAGGTAATAATGGGTTTTGAGATTATATAACAAAGTGGGTAGTATTTCAGATAACAAATGGATGTTGTTGGAATCAATTTTGTGTGCACAGCCTTGAATCTAAAAGTCTCTTGGTATCAGAGCATAGAGATAATGTGATCAACCTAGGATTAACTATCTTTTCCCAGGAAAGAGCTTTTAAATGTATGTCATGGTAGAAATAACTTATTCTTCCTTTTGTTTTACATGATTTTATAAATGACCTCACTGAAATTTTCATAAGAAGGCATAAGCATAATATTGTCTACCAATCGGTAGGTCATCAATAACACAAAGCGTGATTCCACGCATGTTCATAGAACTGGTTAGTTTTTTTTTATTATTATTATTATTGTTGTGGTGTTGGTTATTACTTATTATAGTTTATTCACTTTGTATCGAAACTGTAGCCTCCTCCTTAATCTATTCCTGGTCCCACCTTCTCCCTTCTACCCCTTTATGTCCGTCCCCTGGCCCATTCATAGGGGAGGTCCTCCTCCCCTACTATCTAACGTTAACCTATGAGATTTCATCAAGATTCTCTGGATCACATCTGGGGGACGTGATCAAAGAGCAGGCAACCAAGTTCATACCAGTGAATTTCCTTGCTCCTCTTACTAGAGAATGCCTATGAAAATTGAGCTGCCCATGGGCTACATATGAGCAGAGGTTCTAGGTCCTCTCCTAGACCTTGGTCCAACAAAGATCCATGGCAACTCAGTATCCAAGTGGGTTCCCTAGTAAGGGAAACAGGGACTCTCTCTGACATGAACTCAGTGGCTGGCTCTTTGATCACCTCCCCCTGAGGGGGAGCAGCCTTATAGGCCACAGAGGAATGCAGCCCCTCCTGAGAAGACCTGATAGGCTAGGGTCAGATGGAAGGGGAGGAGGACCTCCCCTATCAGTGGACTTGGAGAGAAGTATGGGAAGAGATGAGGGAGTGAGGGTGGGATTGGGAGAAGATGAGGGACAGAGTGAATCAATTGTAATAAATAATAAATTAAAAAATAATGATAATCAACATACATGATAATGTGTTTCAATAAATATTTGCTAAATAAAGAAAATCTATGATTGCTAGTCAGCATTAACTAAAGAACAGCTGTGATAAACAAGAAACCCTAAAATTAGACAAAAACCTTCTGAGCTTACTAGAACAGTGACACTGGTCACCAAATTACATAACTACAATATATGTGTGGGGTCTAGGTCAGTCCCATGAATGTTCCATGGTTGATGGCTCAGTCTCTGGGAGGCTCTGAGGCTCTAAAGCAAGTTAGTTGATTCTGAGGGTTTACTTGTGGTGTCCTTGATCTCTCTGGACAATCCTTCCTCTACCTATTCTGTAGAATTCTCTAATTTCTGCCTAATGTTTTGCTGTGAGTCTCTGCATCAGTTTCCATCAGTTGGTGGGTGAAGCTCCTCTGATGGCAACTGGGCTAGTGAGTACAGCAGAATTACATTAGAAGTCACTTCATTGACTATCTTTTTCCATTCCTTTTTGCTTCTATACAGGGTCTCTAGACACTTCAGCCTCTGAATCTCAGCCCTCCAGGCAGTGTCGTGGGTGGGCTCCTGCTCATGGCACTGATCAATCACTCCCATAAACTCTGAGCCAACTATTAGGAGTAATATCATGTAGACAGTAGAAAATGTAGGTCGAAGGTTTTGTATTGGGTTGGTGCTCTAATCTCTCTTCTGGAAGTTTTGCCTTGTTACCTAAGATGACCAAATCATGCTCTCTTCCCCCATTACAAGGAGCCATAGCTAGGGTCATCTTCAGAGATTCCTGGGAGTTTCCATTGCTCTAAAGCAACAGGTTTCTTTCTTGTCCCAGAGTGCTCCCTGATTCCATGTTGTCTCTCCCAGTACTCTGCTCAACTCCATCAACTAGTAATGTCCATTCTATTGTTTTCTTTTCAGTGAGATTCATGATTCTCCCCTTGAGTCCTTCTTGTTACTTTGCTTCTCTGGTACTTCCTTTGGATTATAGCATGTTTATCTTTTACTTTATGCAAATATCTACTCATGAGTGAGTACGTAGCATGTCTGTCAGATATTTAAAGAGGATTTAGGACTTTTTAATGTGCTAAAAAGTTAAAACCGGTATTTGACTCCTACTGAGACAAGGAAAGTCAGGTTTCTTAAATAATGTAACTCTTGGTACAGCAACATACTCCAGAGGAGGCTCCATACCCAGGAGTAATTTTTCAACATATCTTAGACTCAGTATGTTTCAGAGAGATAGGGAGATAGGGAGGAGTAGAGGAATAGGAGGGAGGGGGAGGAGGACGAGCAGGAGAAGTTGAAGAAGACTGAGGGAGAGGGAAAGAGAGACTAAACAAGAAAGTGAATTTGAGTAGGTAGGGAGATGGAAGAGGATATGAAAGGAATGTCGGAAGGGGCGGGACGTATATAATCAATATACATTTTATGAAATAGCTGGCAAATCAGTTGGTTATAAAAGCTTGAGAGATATTAAATCTAGATTGCTTATCCTGGAATGATCTTAAATCCTATACCAAATCAATTCCATAAACTTTGATAATTAAAAATGTATTCACTTCCTATGAATATCTTTTTCAGTGACCTAGTTAAAAGTTCTTTCAATTTTTTTAGTCAAAAAATAAATTGACTTTTCCAGATTGTTTTGCTTTTTCTTTTATATGATCCCAAATTTACCAATCAAGTGCCTGCCAAAAGGACCCTTCTGATTTAAAAGTCTGATGTTCAGTACTTTGCTCATACTTCTCAAACTTTTATGCAAAAATTAAAAATAACTACTTGAGAAATGTATTAAAATTAAACATCTAAAGCATATCTCCTTCAGTTTCTGAAGTCTTTTGATTAAATTTTGTAATTAAATATTGTTATTAAATAAAGCAAAATTTTAAGTAAAATTATGAATTCACATTTTATGCATGCAAAGTATTATAAGAAACATGTGTGTGTGTGATTAAATTTGTGTTGTATGTGCTGGATAATGATTCCCCTGGACTACCAATGAAAATATATGTGAATGAACTCATTCAAAAAACATAGGCCAAAAATAAACTAAATATATTCAGGCTATTGAATAAATTTACGCTTTAAACTTTCTAGAGTATTTAGCAGCTCTCTCTGTGATTTTTCTAGCCAACAGGAAGCTGTGGCTGCCTCATACTATCCAGCATCTCCAGAGGTTATCAAACCAATATGTCATCCATAGTTCGGCGTAAGATCTAAATACAAAAGGTATTGTGTAGTCTTCAGTGGATATTCATTAAAACACTATTAAGTTGAAAAAATAAGTTCAACTGTGATAAGTTGAGAATTGTCTATACATGTAAGTAGTTTTCTAGAAGACTATTATGGAAATAGCTAAATACCTTCATATTTTAGAAGTTCTTTTAGTTTTATAAAGCAATTACTATTATTCACCAATTATATCAATTTAAATTTATTTAGTATCATAAGAGAATGTGTATATTTGGTCTTTTATCTTCTCTGACTTGCTGTTTCAGTAAAATTTATGTTAAAAATTCAATGGCATGTAGTTTTGCTCATTTATCTAATTCATAATTTCCTCTAACATTACTGTATATTTTTGCTTTACATAGAGATAGTTAACTAACTCACACCTGGCTACTTATTTCTAAAATGAGCTATAAATATTTATTTTAAATAATGTCATGGTGCATATATGGATTTATCCAAACATTCAGTAGTAACTCCTACAAGTACAATTATTTTATTATTGTATTAAAATATAAATGTTTTTTAGCCTTGCAGCTCCCTCTTATATTACTTTATGTTATTATTTTATTACACTGCTTTAAAGATAGACTTTTTAGAAGTCCTATGCCAACATATAATTTTCAACCTATTTTATATAGTTATTTTCTTTCTCATTTCTCTCTTGTAAAGTAACACACTACTATAACACACATATTGAAAGGAAATAAAGAAAATGCTTAAAATATCATTTTATTTTTTAATTACTTCCAGTAATTTCTAAGATAATATATAAAGATAACCCTATTACAAGTAATAAATTTATCAGATTAATGTGTTGGTTTTTAACATACATGATGTATATTCTACAACTTAAATTAATACTTCTAATGCTGGTTAGGTTATGTTGTCAAAGTAACATATGATAGGTGATCATTAAATATTTATGAAATGACCTAGAACCTCTGCTCAGACATAGCCTGTGGTAGCTCAGTAACCAATTGGCTTCCCATAGTGAGGGGAACAAGGACTATTTCTAACAGGAAATCAATGACTGGCTCTTTGGCCTCCCCACCCCCAAAGGGAGGAGCAGTCCTGTTAGGGCCACAGAGGAGAGCTTTGCAGCCAGTCCTGAAGATACCTGATAAAACAGGATCAGATGAATGGGGAGGAGGTCCCCCCTATCAGTGGACTTGGAAAGGGGCACGGTGGAGATGAGGGAGGGAGGGAGGGAGGGACTGGGAGGGAATGAGGGAGCGGGACAGAGCTGGGATACAGAGTTAATAAAATGTAACTGATAAGAAAAAAATAAAATTCAAAAAAATATTTATGAAATGGATGAATCATAGAATAATCATATATTTCTGTTTAATATAGCTTTGTAATTAATTATTGCAATGAATATGATTTCCCTATTTCTTCTAATTGTATTTTACATAGATGAAGTTGTCCAAAATGCATTTCTCCCAGTCTTAGATTTTTAATCTTTTACCTAATGCCTATGACAGCTTTCTAAACTTTCCAATAGATGTTTCAAATGATATATATTTCAGATGTTTCTCTAAGCTAGAAACTTTTAATATACTGCCTGTTTTCCAATATTGTTTAGAGTATGCAGAGCATAATTATCTGACACGTGCAAGCATACCATATAAGGACAGGATCCATGACTGCCTTTTTTGTTCAAGGATTCACTTCATGAGGATTCCTTGCATATCAGTAGCCCCTTGGTACAAACTATTATTAATATTAATAGAAACTTCAATATTCATTTATGTGAATTATGACATATATAACACAAATATAACAAATTGTATAGGTGATATTAGGATTGCCTTAATTAGGACTCTTGCTTTAATTAGGATTTCTATTGCTGCATTAAAGAAAGTTGGAGAGAAAAGACACTTTCATGGAGTTGTTCTTCACTGATGTCAGGACAGGACCTCAAACAGGACAGGAACCTGCAGGCAGGAGCTGGTGTAGGGGAGCTGCTTACCGGCTTGCTTACCATGGCTTGCTCAGAATGCTTTCTTATAGAACCCAGGACCACCAGCTAAGGAAGGAAACCACCCATAACGGCCTGAACCCTCTCCTATCAATAACTAAGATCAGACCTGGAGAGAGCTAGGGTGAGGGGACAGAAGGTCCATAAATAAAACAGAAACTGAGGGTAGAGGTATCTCTGTGAAGAGCTGAAGACCTACCCAGAAGGGTAGGCTTCTGGGAGGATATGAGAGATACTCAAAGAGAAATTCCTGGTAGCAGAGGCCATAGAGAATGAAGAGGACACCCACTAAATAGATGAACTGCCAATCACAGGAAGGGGAACACCAACCCACCAACAAAAACTTAACCCCAAGTTTACCCTGTCTGCAGGATGTTATAGAGCAGAGATTGAGGAAATGCCCCCAAAATGCCTGTAACAAACAAAGACTAACTCTATTGGAGAGTGCCAACCTCTAACACTATGATAGATGCTTTGCTAAACTTGCAGACAGGAGCCTGACAGAGTTGTCCTTTGAGAGGCTCTACCAATCAGAGCTTCAAAAAAATATGCCAAGACTTATAGTCAAATGTTGGAAGACATATAGGGAGTAAAGTGGGAGGAAAGAAAAAAAAAAACAACTTGGAGGTGATTGGAGTTCCACAAGAAGACCAACCAACAGTACCAACTAACCAGAGCCCAGAGGGGCTTGCTGAGACTGAATCATCAACCAAGGAACCATACAGGAAGAATGCCTCTTACAAAGAAGTAGCAGATAGGTAGCTTAGGCCTCATACTGTCCTCTCCTAAGTGGAGTGGGGGACTTTTGACAGGGACTCACTTGCCAGCTTTTTAATCACCTTCCAATGGCAGGACTGCCTTGCCAGGCCACAGGAGATATAGACATCCTCAGTCCTGGTGCAACTTGCTGAGCTGGGGTGGATGAAAAAGGGAGCTCCCATTTTTGTGAGGAAAAGAGAAGGGAGAGGTGGAAAGGGAGGACTGGGAGAGGAGGAGGGATAGGGCTACAGCATTTATTATTTTTGCTAGTGTCTGACTCCATGAAACCTTGAATTTCAGGATTCTGGTGTTTGGATATGTTTTATAATGTGCAGATTTCCTTTGGGTGGAGAGAAGAAAAGTGTGAAACAAAATATCACATAATAACTATCTAAAATATTTCATTTCTAGTTATATTTATAGAAATATTCTGCTCTGGAAAAAGAGACACAAATGACTTGCATTTCATTTTGGATAGTTAGTTAATATTTCTTTTGACACCTTTGACCAAATATCATTTCAGTTATATTAACTCTCTATGACAAAAATAATAATGACAAACTAATATCTTAATTATGTGGTAACTGGGTCCAGATGAAGAAAACAGTCTATGAATTTAACAAGTACAAGTGAATTCACTTTTGTTTATTAACTTAATTGCCAAAGGTCAGCACCCTCTGAGGTGGAACAACTTATACTAACTTAAATTAATTTAAACAAGTTAAGCAACCTTGCCAGTTGAAATTGAAAAGCAGAAACTGTTTATTGATTGATAAAATATTTCTGCAGAAAATATTCTTAGCATCTTAGTTGTAGGTAGTTAGGTCTCTGGAGAAATAGAATAGCCTCAAACCCATTGACAAAAAAAACAAAAAACAAAAAAAAACTACCAAATATATGATATTGACATTCTTTTCAAATTTATTTATTATTTATTACAATTTATTCACTTTGTATACCAGCTGTAGCCCCCTCCTCATCTCCTCCCAAACCCACCCTCCCTCTTCTCCTTCTATGCCCCTCCATGAGTCTACTGATGGGGAAAACCTCCTCCCCTTTTATCTGAACCTAGCCTATCAGGTCTCATCAGGACTAGCTCCATTGCCATCCTCTGTGACCTGGCAATACTGCAAACCCCCCCCCCACTCTGCCCACAGTGGGAAGTGATCAAAGAGACAGGCACTGAGTTTATGTCAGAGAGAGCCCCTGACACCCTTATTAGAGGGCACACTTGGAAACTGAGCAGCCATGGGCTACATCTGAGCTGGGGGTCTAGGTCCTCTTCATGCATGGTCCTTGGTTAGAGTAGCAGTCTCTTCAGGCCCCCTGGGCCTTGGTATTTGGGCTCTCTTGGTCTCCTTGTGGGGGTCCTGTCTAATCCAGGTCTTTCTATCTCTCCTTTCTTCGGTAAGGTTCCCCGCACTCTGCCCAAATTTTAGCTACAAATCTCAGCATCTGCTTTGATACCCTGCTGGGTAGAGTCTTTCAGAGATCACCTGTGGAAGGCTCTTGTCCTATTCTCTGTCTTCTCCTGTTTCCAGTGTCTATCCTCTTTGTCCTTCTGAATGAGGATTATGAATCTTCCTTAGGGTCCTCCTTTTTGTTTAGCTTTTTTACTACTACAGATTTTCATATGTATATCATATGTCTAATATCCACTTATGAGTGAGTATATACCATATGTGTCATTCTGCTTCTGGGTTACCTCACTCAGGAGCTTTTCTAGTATCATCCATTTGCTTACAAATTTTCTGATTTTCTTGTCTTTAATTGCTGGGTAGTATTCTAATGTGTAAATGCACACAACTTCTGTTTCCACTCTTCAGTTGAGGGGCATCTAGGTTGTTTCTAGATTCTGACTATTATGAATAAAGCTGCTATGATCATAGTTGAGCAAATGTCCTTTTATACTTGGACATCTTTCAGATATATGCTTAGTAGAGGTATAGCTGGATCTTGAGGTAGCACTATTATTAATTTTCTGAGAAAGCACCAGATTGATTATCAAAGTGTTCGTAAAAGTTTACATTCCCACCAGCAATGGAGGAGGGTTTTCCTTTCTCCACAATCTCTCCAGCACAAGTCATCCCTTGAGTTTTTTATCTTAGCCATTCTGTTGGGTGTGAGGCAGAATCTCACGGTAGTTTTGATTTTTATTTCCAGAATGACTAAGAATGTTCAATATTTCTTTAAGTGTTTCTCTGCCATTGGACATTCTTCTGTTAAGAATTCTCTGTTTAGTTCTGTACCCCATTTTTAGATTGGATTACTTGGTGGTGGTGTTTAAGTTTTTCAGGTTCTTCAGTTCTTTATATGTTCTAGATATCAGCCCTCTGCCAGATATAAGGTTGGTGAAGGTCCTTTCCCAGTTTCTAGGCTGTGGTTTTTTGTTCTGACGACAGTGTCCATTGCTTTGTAGAAGCTTTTCACATTCATGAGGCCCCATTTATTGATTGCTGCTCTTAGAGCCTGTGCTGTTGGTGTTCTGTCCAGGAAGTTGTCTCTTGTGCCAATGAGTTCAAGGCTCTTCCATACTTTTTCTTCCAATTGATCTAGTGTGTGTGGTTTTATGTTTGATCCACTTGGACCTTAATTTTGTGCAGGGTGATAAATATGAATATATTTGCATTTTCTACATGTAGACATTCAGTTAGGCTTGACATAATTAGTGATCCTTGATAAAAAAAATTATCTAGTATTGTGAATGAACTCTTCTATTTAATAAAAATGAATTCAAGTGATCTTTTCCATTGGGTTCTTTGTATTCTGTATCAGCTTTTGTGTTTTTTTGCAAATAATAACAACAACAATAATAACCACAACAACAACAATAATAATATTAATAATTATTATTATAATTCTCCAGGGAAAATTAGGAAATGCCTTTGATAAAAAATAAAAAATCTACTTATATCTGACAATACAATGGATGTTTTTCTTATGCATAAATTAAACATAGCTGTTCCTAATAACTATGTTTTTGTGTGCGTTTATGGTTTGTTTCTTAAGAAATTGCTTGAGATCCAAATCCCACATTCCTTATGTGATGATCATTGCATTTCCCCCCTCCCTTTATATATTTACATACTTATTTACTTATTTATTTATTTAATCATTTTTTCAGCCCAATCCCAGCTCCCACCTTCCTCTCCTCCCCTTCCTACCCCTTCCACTTCCTGAGCACTGCCCAGCTGGGTGGAAGACAGGATGCAGGAGATAATGGGAGTGGAGATCAGGTGGGCAAAGAGAGGAGGGCAGCTAAAGAGAACTGGTAGTGAGAAATAAAACCAATAAGGGGCACCTCTGGGACAGGGGAAGCTCCTGGGAGTATTTTGGGGTGACCAGATGAGACTCCAGTTAGGGAGCATATAGTAGGTGCCTCCTGTAACCAGGTGGGACTCCAAGCAGAGGGAGGGGAACACCAACCCACATTAAAACCTTTGACCATCCAGTGTATATAGGCATCAGGTTTAGAAATACTGGATGAATACTTGTAACTCTGATCTTAATTTAAATTCTTTATGTACTTACATGTCTTCCAGGAAATGTCTCAATAAGTCAAGAGTAATTGATAATAATGCAGTAGAATATAAAATTGATGTTATTACTGTTACTCACCTTCTATAAGATATCTGTATTTCAAATTATTAATGTCAGTGTAGTTATAAATAAGTTTTAGGATTATTGCAATCTCATGATGACTTCTATCTAACCAGACAATGTATCTGGTTATACTGTCCCACACTCTGGAGGCAGAGGTAAATAGATTTCTCTTTGAATTCAGCCTGGTCTATATAACTGCTCTCAGGCTAGTCAATGATGCATAGTGAGACTCTAAAATATTTATTTCAGGTATATGCAGAGCCAAAATTTTTTAAATAAAAATTTCCCAAACTTTCTTATCCTTATAACTTTGTATCACTAGAATATTGGTTTATTTATTATAGATATTTAGTAAATTATCATTATTCAAATCTTGATAAAATGTATTTGCGCCACTCATTTAAATGTTTTTTTCTAAAGGAAAGAGACTTCGTTTTTATCGCTTTTAATCAGTAATGATTGAAAGGGACAAGGGTTGTTAGAAAGTGAGGAAAGGTCTACTTTCCACACAGGGGCTTTCACTGTTGTGTGTCTGCATCAATGACTGTGGCTGTGCCCATACTCTACATCATACTGAGTTCTGCATCTTCATGGAGACTCTGGATAGACGCATATCATTTATTTCATGTCAACATTGCTTCTAAATAGCAACACACTAGTATTTAAAATACCCCCCATAATACGGCATGCATCTTCCCTGTTAGTAGATGCCTTTAGGTTTATTCCCTTGCAAAATAAAACATTTAAGGAAAAGGGTATTTATCCAAATAATTAAATATCCAATTTTTTAAAAATTTTTTATTAATTACACTTTATTCATTTTGTATCCCCCCATAAGCCCCTCCCTCCTCCCCTCCCGATCCCACCCTCCCTCCCCTTTCTGCATGCATGTCACTCCCCAAGTCCACTGATAGGGGAGGTTCTCCTCTTCTTTCTGATCTTAGTCTATCAGTTCTCATCAAAAGTGGCTGCATTGTCCTCTACTGTGGCCTGGTAAGGCTGCTCCCCCCTCAGGGGGAAGTGATCAACGAGCAGGCCAATCAGATTATGTCAGAGGCAGTCCCTCTTCCCATTACTATGTAAGCCACTTGGACACTGAACTGCCATGGGCTACACCTGTGCAGGGGTTCCAGGTCATCTCCACGAATAGTCCTTGGTTGGAGTATGATTTTCTGGGAAGTTCCCTGTGTTCAAATTATCTTGTTCTGTTGCTCTCCTTGTGGAGTTCCTGTCCCCTCCAGCTCTTACTATTTCCCACTTCTTACATAAAATTCCATTCACTCTGCCCATCAGTTGGCCATCAGGCTCAGCATCTGCTTTGACAGTCTATACTGCAGAAGCTTTCAGAGGCCCTCTGTGGTAGGTTTCTAAATATCCAATTTTAACAAAGCCAGTTTTACAGCAAAATTTGTCATCCAAATCAATAGCTACTTTGCTTGTTTGTCAAGTTCTGTGATTCCATGACCAATTTTAAGAAAGTAATTGATTTGTTCTGTTACTTACCGCTTATTTGTATTGAGGAATTGGTTTCATGATGTAAATCCATACATTTCAAATATATGGCACACTAATATTTGTTTTTCTTTATATCCATGTACAAGACAAAAATCACGAAGCATTTTCTAAAATTAAGGATGGCCATTTCTTTCCTCCAGGTATGAGAACAGTGGTTAAGACCTTGACCAGTTCGTGATAATGAATCTTCATGGTCAGTTTGGCTAGAATTCAGAATCAGTATAAAAGCATATTTTGCTGTGTCTAAGATGGTGCTCCCCAAAGGGCTTAAAGTAGAGGAAGAAATGTTCTAAATGTGGGAGGCACCATTCTGTATGTGGAGGTCCAGGAGGCAGTAAAGTAAGCCCTAGCATTCATCTCTCCCTCAGCTTCCTGACTGCAGATGCAGTGACACAATGATCTCAAGCTCCTGCTGTGGAGAATTGAATTGTTTAGGGCTGAGAACCCCATCATTATTATATTTGGCATTTTGTGGAGTCACAAGTGTCTCCATGAACATCTTCTACTTCTACAATAGATTCTGTAATGAAGAATGAGAATAGCACTAATATATGGCTCTCAACACTAGCCTATGACAAGTAGTTGAACAAATTGTCTGTTTAGCAGGACAATTATAGTAGGTACTCCTCAGGCCCCCAAGAACTCCCAGGTACGGGTACTTGACCAGCTTTACAGTATCACCCTGGTTCTCTTGTGGAGCAGGTCTCAATGCAATCATAAATTGATTGGTTGAACACAATATAATCATGCCATCATCACAGAAGAAGGCTGATCATGTCTAGCAGGTTGGCATGCTAGCTTATAGAATCTACAGCTGAGTAACATAACTAATTACTTCCCTCTCCAAGAAATTTACATAGCATCTTCTGACACTGGGCAATTTAAACAACTGTGAAAAACAAAGAGGGGGTGAATTTCTTGAAAATAAAATTTTATATAAATAGTTAGGAGATAAAAGAATAATGAGAGAAAAGGACTGAAACTCAACATGTAGATATTCTAAAGTTTCCAAGAATGAAATAATGAAGGAAAAATTAAGGATGGAAGAAAGAAAGAATAAATAAATAATATCTGAAAAGAAAACCTGAGACATTAATCTGTGAGACAACACAAACTTTCCTCCTTTGAATTTTTTTGTTGTTATTGTTCTTGGTAAGGCGTTTAATTATTATTTTTATTTAATTGTAACAATAAACATACTCAACACAACACCTTTCTACTCACACAGGAACCAGTTTTCCTATCTGCAGTTTCTCATACATTTTTTTGTATAGCATAGAGGCTGGTGATGACTGTGCTAATATTTTTTTTTCTGTAAATGCCCCCCACACCATATTAGGAAGCTCCTATGCCTAGTCAAAATGTAGAAACTTCTAGTATTTCTCTCGATATTGTGTGATCAATATCGAGAGATATGAGTTAAGTAAAATATGAGTTAAGTAAAAAATAAAATCATCATTGTAATGCACTCTAGGAACAGAATTCAGTCATCAACCATTTAAATAGAGACCCCTCTGAGCTTTACCTAAAACCATTGCTGAAAATCTCAGTAAGAGCAGCCATTTACTCCCTTCAACACAGCCATGTATTTAAGTTGTGCATGCTCGGATGACCTGACAAAACTTCAAGAATAAACATAGTGCTTTAACCTACAAAGTCGGCACTATTTCATTGTGGAGTAGTATGAAACCCATATAGATTATCTTGAATTTGTTACAATTTTAAATCAATCTAAAGTGGGTGCTTTCATTCATGATTTTAAATGGAAATTGAACAGTTGTAGGAGGCATCTAATGAAGAAAGAACTGGAATTGTGTGTCATAAGACATAATTTACTTAAAATCAACTGTTTTTCTGAAGCTCTTGTATTAACCTGTGTAATCTAGGCTCCTGTAAGCAGCCTCTCACGTGTGGTAATATGAAAAGCTTCTGCTCAATACTGGATCTACTATAATAATTTCTTAGATGCTACAGTAATAAATATATATATATATATATATATATATATATATATATATATATATATATATATATATATATATATATATATATATATATATATAACACTAAAGCGTCCTAACATGTGGACTTTGTAGTGTTTTTAATTTAAGGCTTTTTGATGGATTTGTTCTTGTACACTAGTACACTATTGTGATTGTAATTTGCTTTACCAGTGATAATATGCAATTTTGTTGGTAATCCAAGGAATGCATTAAGGCTTGGCAGGTACTTATAAATTAGAAAGCACATTTTCTTAGTGCTACCAAATAGATTCCATTCATTTCTTCGCATTTTAAGAACATGGTCTATTAAAAATAACAGAAAAATGAAAATCTAACTTTGTATAAAAATTTAAAGAAGGAATATCTAAAAGAAAAACTGTTGAGTCATCTCTTAAAAATGCTGAAGTAATAAAGTTCGTAAAAGAGCCTCACCACAGTTTTACAAAACTTTTACAATACACTAAAGAGCCTTTATAGATAGTGCTTTAATCATGTACATTGAAATTAAGATGCCATTATGCATAGGAGACTAGAGCAAAACCTTATTAAAGTGTTATGCAAACTGGCACAATACTAAATGCTGTGGTTGTAACTTGCGCAATATGTATTCTTGCTTATCTTATTTTACTGTTATAGGGCTTGTATATCTTAACATAAGGAGAAAATTAAAGATTCTCTTACAGTAACCATGTTTTCTCTATGAGGAAACGAAGCTTAGTAGCTTACACTGTGCTTTAAGAGAGAAAAAATACAACAAATATGCAACTGACAAAGTTATTAGGGATAAATGTAATGATATTAAAATATGTAAAATAAAAATTGCATTAGTTGAAGCTTCTCAAAAATTTAAATTAATGCATTATTTTTAAATCTATGAATTAGTAGAACATCTACATATTTATTTGTTGCTTTGATACATGAAATATATGGAAAAGAATATTGACATATGTACCGAGCTTATTAGAAGAAAATTCTCCATTCAAAGTATTAGGGAAGAAAAATGCACATATGAATAAGAAAAGAGATGTATTTACTTCACAAGTAGTAAGATACATAGAGAAAATTTAAACAATGCCAACCTAGAGAAGATTTACCTTAATATGAAAAAGAGAACTGTAGACACATCTCTGTGCTTTATGTGTCTTTATTCTTACAAGCAGATTTTTTTAACCATATTCTGTCTGAGATTATTAGTGAATGAAGAAGTGCTAAATCGATTATCCAAAGATCCCTCAATTTTACCAGTTTTGTTAATATATATGAATATATAAGCTAAAATATCCATAGATATGTTCTGTGTCTCTTCATTTACAATAGAAACAAAAACAGGGTGTGTAGAAATGCATGCTTTAACCTTTAACCTCAAGCACTCCTTTTCAGAAAGAGAATGAAAATTTAAAAATTTCAAAATGCCAAGGAAGATTATGAGGACCAGGAATCTCAAAAACTTACACAATGCATAAAACTTAGAAAGTCACAAGATTCACACTATCTGTCCAGGGATATAAAGTGGTAAAAAAGAAATAAGGAAGACTGTTGCGTAGTGTGCACCAAGGAAGCAGCTCTTATTTATTTATTTATCTATTTATCTATCTATCTATCTATCTATCTATCTATCTATCTATCTATCTATTTATTTATTTATTTATTTATTTATTTATTTATTTATTTTGAGTCCTTGTCCTTGCTTGTGTAGCCTTTTTGGTGATCCAACTAACTTTGAGGCATTTTTGTTTCTCCAAGTAATCTTCCACTCATGATATTATCAATAACTCTAATAAAAAATAAACTCAAACTTTCATAAGTGATACTTGGATGGGATTTTCTTTTTATCTTTCTTTTTCTCTTTCTTTCTTGCTTTTTTCTTTATTTCTTTTATTCATTCATTCTTTTTTTGTTGTATGTTCTCATTGTCCTATTTGGGTATAGAGATATTTATCCATCCTGTACAAAAAAAGGCACATAAGATATTCATGTCATTGTTACAATGACTCTGAGGTATATTTATCACTTTTTCCCTTGGTTCATGTTGTCACTTAGGAAACAGAAATATAATTAATATCTTGTTCACAGTCACATAATTATGGAAGTGGAAGATTCAAATGACTAAAGTTGCCAGTCACGTTATCGCACATTTGCTTTCTCTCCTTCTTAATTTGACTTGTTATTCATCTGTCCATGAATTAGGTGCAAGGGTGTTCTCAACTGAAACATTTGAAATTAATTTTTCTTTTTCTTCTTCAAGTACTTCAAAACTATTTCAAATCAAATGGCAAAAATCTTCATAAATTTTCAAACATGAATGTGAAATCATTTTCTAGTGAAATATAAATGCTGAATTACTCCATGAAAAAATGTTGATCATATCAAAGTTAAAAAACAGTAACACTTCTACAGGTCCTAAGATCCTTATGGTTCCAAAACAAAAATAATTTGAAAGATGAATCTGAATGAATACAAGGTGATAGATGATTATAATAGTTGTTATAGAACACAACTCCATCTTTATCCATATTCTTTCTATATTTTGTTGTTGTTGTTGGGTGAATGAAGAGACACTTGACAGTTGTGAGCCACCATATGGGTGCTGGAAATTGAACCAGGGTCTTTTGAAACAGCAGCCAAGGCTCTTCACCACGTAGGTATCACTCTAGCCTCCTTTACTCTAATTTCTAAGGCAGAGAGATAATGAGAGGCTCGGTGGAAATATGGCTGGATATATGGGTGCTGCCATTCTGGTTTATCTTACATGAGGTAACACGGGGCATAGCTGCTAAGATGGTGTCCAACCACACAAGTTACTGAAGAGTTTTGAACCATGTTCTAAAACCTGGAACACAACTTCATATAGTCAATTCATCCCCCCCCCTTTCACTGACAGAAATAAAATTTGAAATTAAAATAAAATAGAGAAACACTTAACTTGTTATATGTGCTGCAGTAAAATATGTCGGAGAGCAGTAAAATATGTCAGTAGCAGTAAAATATGTCGGAGAGCAGTAAAATATGTCGGAGAGCAGTCTGGATTATACATCCAGATGCCATATGTCATTCTCCATACTTTGTCTCAAGCCTGTGGACTTTTAAAGAACATTGCCCTTTTAAACTTTTGGAGAAATGGAGGAATGGATGCAGAAATTGTGGTACATTTACACAATGGAATATTACTCAGCAAATAAAAACAAGGAAATTTGGACATATACATTCCATGAAAAAGATCGTAAATAAGAAGATTGTTTTTAGAATGCTTCTTTCTAACATTTTTCTAACATTTTTCTAGCATCTTCTTTCTAACATTTGGCTTAGTAAAGTCCCAGGTCTTGGAGGAAAATCTGAAACCACTACTTTACTAAGCCACATAATCCCTAGTTACATCACACACACACACACACACACACGTGTGTGTGTGTGTGTGTGTGTGTGTACAGATAAATGTGTCATTGACACACAGATAAGTAAACTATTCAGGCTTTATCAAAGAAACATCTCTTCTCAACAGACAATAGATAGAGACCATTACAGAAAGATATATCCAGTCAAAATTCCCCTTTGTTGAACCCAGAGTCCAAATCAATTCGTCTACAACCAAACTCCTTCACTTAAAGCTCAGGGAACATTGCAAAGTGGTGCAAGAAAAAAGTTATAAAATCCAGAGAGGGAAGGAGATTGCCATAGTTATGTATCCTGGAAATGTCAGAAGCTACACACATGAAGCCTTGCTGATATGACTGTATCAACAATACCCAAGGAAGAACTGAGGCAAGCTACCATAAAAGAGACAAACCACATGAAGCCTCAAACCTATACAAAGAACTTCAGCAAACTAAGGAGTGCTGGAAGTATGACAAGTGATCTTCAAGGAAGAACATACTACTATGTTATATAATGCAAAATGGTCAGCCATGAGACATACACACAAGTAACATCATACAGACTGAGAAGCTCACGTTGATGTACTGGAATATATATGTACCAACACATCTTAAAAGGCCATCAATTTAGTGTGTCTGGTGTTATGTTGCAGTCTTTGATCCACTTGGACTTTACTTTAGTGCAGGGTAATAAATATGGATCTATTTGCATTTTTTTCTGCAGGTAGACAGCCAGTTAGACCAGCACCATTTGTTGAAGATGCTGTCTTTTTCCATTGTATAGTTTTAGATTCTTTGTCAAAAATCAAGTATCCGTAGGTGTGCAGTTTTATTTCTGGGTCTTCTGTTCGATTCCATTGATCTACCAGTCTGTTTCTATGGCAGTATGATGCTATATTTGATTACAGTTGCTCTACAGTACAGCTTGAGATCAAGAATGGAGATACCTCCAGAAGATCTTTTATCTGTTAGAAGAGTAGGGAAGAGTCTTGACCTCACTGGGCACAGGAGATGACTTCCTGAACAGAACACCAACAGCACAGGCTCTAAGATCAACAATCAATAAATGGGACCTCATAAAAATGAAAAGCTTCTATTAAGCAAAAAACACTGTCAACAGAGTAAAGCAACAGAGAACAGACTGGAAAAATATCTTCACCAACCCTATATCTGACAGAGGGCTAATATTCAGAACATATGAAGAACTCAAGAAGTTAAACACCAACAGAGCAAGTAATCCAAGTTAAAAAATGGGGTACTGCTCTTTGATCAGGTCTCCCTGATGGGGGAGCAGCCTTACCAGGCCACAGAGGAACACAATGCAGCCAGCCACTCCTGATAAGACCTGATAGACTAGGATCAGAAGGAAGGAGAGGAAGACTTCCCCTATCAATGGAATTGGATGGAGAAGGGGGAAGGAGAGTGGGATTGAGAGGGGAGGAGAGAAGGAGCTAAAAGGGGATACAAAGTGAATAAACTATAATTAATACAAAAAGAAAAAATGGGGTACCTAGCTAAACAGAGAATTCTCAACAGAAGAATATCGAATGGCAGAGTAACACTTAAAGAAATGCTGAACATCTTTAGTCATCAGGAAAATGCAAATCAAAATGATATTTCACCTTATAACCATCAGAATGGCTAAAATAAAAAATCAAGGGATTACACATGCTGGAGAGGTTATGGAAATGAGGGAACCCTGCTCCATTATTGGTGGGAATGTAACCTTGTACATTTCCAAAGTGATTACTTTGGAAATCAATCTGGTGCTTTCTAAGAAAATTAGAAATTCAATTAGGAATCCAATCAAGATCCAGTTATACCACTCTTATGCATATATCCAAGAGATGTTCAATCATACTACAAGGACATTTGCTCCACTAAGTTCATAGCAGCTTTGATCATAATAATCAAAACAGGGAAACAACCTACATGTTCCTCAACCAAGGAATGGATACAGAAGTTGTGGTATGTTTACCCCATGGAATACCACTCAGCAATTAAAAACAAGGAAATCATGGACTATGCAGACAAATGAATAGAACTAGAAAAGACCATCTTTAGTGAGGTAAGCCAGAAGCAGAAAGACACAAATTTTATATACACACTTCTAAACTGGATATTAGCCATATAATATAGAATAAATATACTAAAATCTATAGTCCTAAAGAAGTTAAAAAACAAAGAGGACCATAAAAAAGAGGGTGGACTTGGAAGTAGGAGAAGACAGGGAACAGGGCAAGAGCCTTCCATAGGGGTTCTCTGAGAGACTACTCATCACGATATTGAAGCACATGCTGAGACTCACAATCAAACTTTGGGCAGAGTGCAGTGAATCTTATAGAAAAAAGAGGAGATTGCAAGGACTGGAGAGGACTGGAGCTCCACAAGGAGACCTATAGAGCCAAAAACGTGGGCCAGTGGGGTCTGCAGCAACCTATACTCCAACCAAGTACCATGCATGGAGAGGCCCTAGAACCCTGCTCAGATGAAGCCTATAGACTGCTCAGTTTCCAAGTGGCCTCCATAGTAAGGGGAACAGGGACTGTCTCTAACATGAACTCAGTGGCTGGATCTTTGATCACTGCCTCTTGGGGAGACAGCCTTACCAGGCCACAGAAAAAGATGATGTAGCCAGTCCTGATAAGATTTGATAGGCTAGTGTCAGATAGGAAAAAAGGTCCTCTTCTATCAGTGGACTAGGGGAGGGTCATAGAAAGAGAAGAGTGAGTTTGGGAGGCATTGGGAGGAGATGAAGGGGTTGACAGCCTGGATACAAAGTGAATAAATTATATTAAATGATAATTAAAATAATAATAAATAAATTTTTAAAAAGTCCATGGATCTAAAAGAATCAAAGCTGTGGCTATATACAAAGGCTTGGAGTGAGAAAAAAGAAAGAGAAAATTATTTATTAGATTAAAATCTAATAAATAATAAATAAATTTCTGAAACCTTGTTTGAGAGAAATATTTAACCTTATGTTGAAATGAATATTTATTTTACATTTAGGTATGAATTTAAATGAAGTTATTTATACAAGCATGTAAATCATATTAATAATTAAACAATTTATCTGGTAGCAAAGTGAGACCAAAATCTTTAATAAAATGTCAGTGCAGGAGCCAACCAACCAATTGGAGCTATTCATCAAGGCTACGCACACATGTGTTTTAACCAGGTTTATCACGTGGCTTGATCGCCTGCTGAGGATTTTGGTTTTGTGTCATAATATATCCAGATTTTTTCCACTTATGTCTACTTTTCTATTGCATCAAAAAAGCTGTGTCTTATATTTAGTAAAAATAACATTCAAGGAAAGTTAATGGAATTGCATTCAACTGAATAGAGCCAACACAGTTGAAACAGATAGTAACAAGCATTTCTGGAGCAGGGTACTGACATGTGTATATAGGTATAGAAAAGAAAATTTGAATACATTTTGGGATGGAAGTCATAAAAACCAGTAAGTATTTCAATAGTTGGAATACACATATGTGTTTGTATGTATGTGTATATACATGTGTGTATACTTATGAATGTCTGTGTTTTAAAACAAGCAATGCGAATACAAACAAGCCAAAATTTAAAAAATATCAGCAAGGTCATTAGCCTTAGAAATATAAATCATTTTACTACAAGCGATTAGACCAAAGACACTAAAGGAATTTGTATCTGTAAACACAATAAATAAAAGATTCAATATATTTAATCCCACTTGAGAAGTAGAAAAAAAAAAGTTATAGTGCATGAGTGAATATTGATCCAAGAAACCAACAATAATAGTGCTTTGGTTGCCAGTAACATGCGGAGAAAGTTGATGGTCGTGTCTGTGGATGAAGAGACAGAGTGACTGGTCATGCCGGTGTTCTATCTAACTATGGCAGCTATGTCAAGAATAAGCTATGGTCTCTTAAAAGTACAGTCAGCTCTCAGCAACCCATGATTTCCTGAACTCATTGGCTGCTTTCTGCAGAAGTGAAAGAGCGCTGCTAAGACAGTACATAATAAAGTCTCCACATCAGAGCTGAGGACAAAGCCAATGAACTGGGTCTGGACTAGCTAACGTTGAAAACTGTTTCTTTGTTCATTCTGAATCGAGGTTGCAGCTTTATTTGGCAGTGTTCATACTTGCCCTCCCTGCAGCAAGTCCACCTATCCTGTCAACAGAGCAGACGGGAGTCCCACTGCTCCAAATCCAGGAGACTTCCCTTATTAACGGTCGGCAGAGAGGCAGGCAAATTCTCTCATCTCCTTCACTCAATGCATTTACAGTTACTGAAAATGTATCCCAAATTATCTGACTATACTGAATGTTTTTTTTTTTAATTTTATTTTTCTTTTTAGTTACATTTTGTTAACTCTGTGTCCCAGCTGTATCCCGCTCCCTCATTCCCTCCCCAACCCCACACTCCCTCCCTGGTCTCCTCCCTGCCCCTTTCCAAGTCCACTGATAGGGGAGGACCTCCTCCCCTTTCATTTGACCCTGTTTTATCAGGTATCTTCAGGGCTGGCTGCAAAGTCCTCCTCTGTGGCCTAACAGACTGCTCCTCCCCTGAGGGGGGGGAGCGGAGGTCAAACAGCCTGCCCTTGAGATCCTGTTAGAAAAAGTCCGTGTTCCCCTTACTTTGGAGAACTACTTGGTTACTGAGCTACCACAGGCGTGTGCATGTTATATTCCTTCAATTATGAAAAACTGAATTTATTTTGTTAGGCAGTGAATTGAAGGATGAGTAGAATAAAAATTTAAAAAGACAAAAATGAAAGTGCCACTAGGTAGTAAAAAGAGAGGTATATTATTGGACACAGGGATAAGGGAATGGATAAGTATAAAAATTTAAAGGCTATATTGATAATACATTACATCTGAATGAAGATCTTTAGTAAGTGACTTTCAGAACCTAATCACACAATTGTGCCACACAATAGCAAGGGCGTGCTAGTACCAAAAAGCCAAACAGGTTTGATGTATGTCATATATGATGATTACTGCTTCCTTCCTACCTATGATTCTAGAAAGTTTTACTTACTTCTTATTTCCAGTATATAATGGAAATGAAATTTATCTCTTTTTTTGTGGGAAGGCCTCAGAACACATTAAACCTAAAGGACAGAACAGCCTAGCTTAGGAAACTGCTCCTCTTTAGCCACGTGATTTCAGAAGTAACCTTCTTTTATCTGCTTCACTAGCTGCTAATTCTATTTACTCACAGCAGTTTGAGACAGAGTATAACAATATTATGGTCCATTCATAACAATTGAAGCATTTATCTTTAAATGTGACTATTTAGTATTACCATAGTGACAAATGTTAACTCCTTAAAAGCAATATTTCTTTATCATCATCCAGTGTGTTATAACTGCCTCACTGGACATCTTTCCAAGTCTCTGTTGAGAATAATTTGTGAAACAATTCCCAGGACAGTCAAAAAGTGACATTTGCACTTTTTAAACAGTTGGCTACACTCAGGTGATTTTCATCCTCAGACATGCAATTTAGTGTTCATTATTCTCTAAGCAAAACTGTTGAACACTTATTCCCCTAGATTTTATATCACATATGTACTGCAATTAACCCTGAAATGACTTACTGCATATGGGAGAATGTGTATGTTTTCTGTAAGGAACTTAAGTATGCATTTTGGCACACAAAGCAGTTCTTGAAAGCTGTCCCCGATGTTTAGCAAGAGACACTGTATTTTCTCTTTTTTTGCTGAGTATAAGTTCAAACACCTATGGCAGTTTCTATTACCACCTGTTTAACTCTTCTTCCAGATTTACATATTCTCTATCTTTAAAAAGTTAATTAAAATCACCATATTATTCTGCTCTATCATTTAAAACCCATCAGACTCTGTAAATATTTATCATGCTTGTTTTTTTCCAAATGATTTTATTTTACACAATGAGAAGTGATTTTTAGTGCTTATCACACAATATACATTGCCTAAAATCATTCAGTTTTCCTGTGTTTTGCCAAAAACTCCATTTATTGTGTATGGCGAATTGCACAGTAACTGGTGAGGCACAGAGTATTCAATATATTTCTAGGAAACTGTGAGTCAGCAGGAAGGTTCCATTGGCATGCAGGAATGAATATGACATAATGCTGAGCACAGTGTCTTCAGAACTAAAGATCTAGAAAGCAAAACCTAACCCCTCTAACTCCATCGATTTTCCAGAATTAACAAATCAAGACACCACATTTTAGATTCTGGTTATTATATAATATAAAAATAATTTTGTTCAAGTAGTATGTAATTAATTCATCATTTTACAATTGATACCTTTCTTTACTTTCTATAATAATATCTAATATACTAGATATTATTCAAATTAGTATTAAAATGTTAGGTATTGCCCTTCATAATTTTAGTAAAGTTCTGTGAGAGTGAAAACACATTATCTTGTTTTTTACATGTAGTCTGCTCACACTGAATCATTAACAATATGGACTTACTAAACAGGTTTTCAAAATATCCAGTTTTGATTTGTGATGGCTAATTTTGTGTCAACTTGACACTTGGCTAGAGCCGTCGAAGAGGAGAAAACCCCAATTGAGAAAATTCCTTCATAAGACTGAGCTGTAGGCAAGCCTGGAAGAGCATTTTTTTTAAATTAGTGATTGATGTGGAAGGCATGTGCCCTTTGTCAGTGGCACCATCCCTGACTTAGTGGTTCTGGGTTCCATAAAGAGGTAGGTTGAGAAAGCCATGAGGATCCACTCAGTAAAGCCTCCTGTTTCTTTCCTGTCTGAGCCCTGCCTTGACTTCCCTCTGTGATGGACTGCTACCTGGAAAAGTAAGCTGAAATAAACCTTTCCCCCTCAATTGGATTTAGCCATGTATTTCATCACAGCAATAGTTAACATAACAAATATATAATATTAATTAATATGTTCAAAATATTTTTCTTCTAAAGTATTTCACACTGAAAATTTATTAAGTCCTTTGACAGATTTTGATTCATCAACTTACTGTTTTATTCTAGAGAAGTAACAATGCAAATTTACTTAAGATGAGTGCTAGAAAACACTTCAAGAAATGATTAAGCATTGAATCCCAAGTTACTTAAAATGAGTTTTGAAGAAAATTAGTTTACCTTTAAAAAGTTAATGCCTAAAATATTCTGCTTTTACTTGAGTTAAAGAACAGAGACATTTATTAAAACTTTTTTTTTTCCTAACAGAGTAAAAGTCTGGCTATTTGCCTAGTATTAATAACATTCTTTGTATTTGAATTTATTTCATGCATTTACAAAAATCTAAAGTCATTTTTAAATGTCATAGAAATATATTTTTTAGCTTGGAAGAACTAAAATATCTGCTTCTGTGCCAGTCTTTGATGATGTGAGAAAAAATACATATCCACATTTTAAAGTAATTCCTTCAGGCAATTACATTTCCGTATAGAAGCATGAACAAAACATCTTGGAAATATCCAAATTATGACAAAAGGCAACATAATATTTAACAATCCATGTTCTGTTGATTGTCTAGGTATTCATTTATGAACTCAAAATGTTGCCAACTTCAAGAGCTTTTGTCCTGTGAAGAGAGGAAAGAGATAAATTGTCCTATAATTTGTAATGTGTCATCAACTTGCTATGTTCTCTGGTTTTCACTTATTCTGCTTGTTTTTTGAGGTAAGGTGCCATGTATTCCAGACTGGACTCTGTTTTTCTGTATAGGCAAGGCAGACACTGGGCCTCTTTCTTTCTGCTTCAACTTTCAAAGTACTAGGATTATAAGCCTGTGACATAATGGCTGGCTATTTGATTATCTTACTATTGGATAGTAAATGGTACTCAATTTTTTTCAATTTTAATTTTATCACTGTCAAATCCTTTATAATATAAATAATGATAATTTACCTAAGCTTCTCACTGTAATATTTAAAACAACTTTATATTTTATTTACATATTATGGGCAACCGAGAATCTGCATATGAAAAACATACACAAAATTTCTGCACAACTACAACAAATCCAACCTTCTAAATGTACAGTTAAAAAGAAAAAAAGAAAAAAAAAAGAACACACATATCCATGATCAGTCACCTTACATTTAGAGAAGGATTGGAATTTGTTCCACATGAGTTCTCTACTGAAGAGCAATGGGTGACATTGCTCTAAATTACTCTAAAAGAGAAGTTTTCTAATAACATACTTCAAAGAAAAATTGCTATCTGTCTGGATTTCTTAGAAATATTGTAGGTTTAAAAGCAATTATTTATGCTTTAGTTTAGGAGCATGGCTTTATGTGTGTGTGCATTAATATTGAGGTTTTGCTAATGAGTTAGACAAAGGAGTAATAAGAACAAATAATTTCTACTAAAAAGGCAGCCAATAAACAAACATGAATATAGGGTGTGTTGGCCATTATATCAATATACACGTTTTCTTCAAGGGTAGAACTGTTTTTTGACATTATTATGGGGCATGACAACTTCTGTAGGTTGTAAATTCATCAATGGAACCTAGGGACACAGGCTTCCCCATTCAGGCAGGTGCAAGATGTGTCTGCAAATCTATACTCAGGTGTCCTGTTCCTCTCACATGCAACATGGTTCATTGTTCCGATGAGCGGAAAGTGCTGACTCTCATCTACCTAATATCTGTTCGCTTCTTTGAAATGAGAAATATTCCAGCAGCTTTACAACTAAGAGCTTCTGAGAAATGCTACTGAAAGCAATTTATAAGACAAAGAGTTGAAGAGTCCACGCGATACTACTATTTTCATGATCATGTTTAGATAGAAAAGGGTCAGGGGACTGAACATTCACTTAAACATGAAAGGCACAGTCTGTGCCTCATTTTTTTTTTAAATTCAGAACAAATTAATACCCCATTTTAGATTAATGGCATATGCTCAACTATTTGTTTCTGAGAGACTCAAGATATAATTAGAAGGTAATATTGAACCAGGAACATTAAAGATAGTCAATAATTTAAGAATTCCTAAACTGATTGAACAGTCCATCATTGTGCCTAAAGTTTATTTATTGAAAAGTTCACTTATGAATTAAAGTGCCCAGGTATTTCTAAATGCAGAGTCAGTTGAATAGCAAGACCATCTGGCAATTTAAGTTCAATTTGTAATGATGAAAGCTTATACTAATAGATTCCTCATTGCTGGTAAAGTAGTTCCCTTGCTGATGTCTGCTTAACAGTGCTTCAGCTCAGAGGTACAGTCTGTTTAAATTTAGAAAATTTAGCTAAATTTCAGAAAATTTAGCTCCAGGAAAGTGGTGATATATATATATAAATAATCTTCATCATGATACGACTAAGGAGCTTACATAAACACAAATACTATCATACTAGCCATGTAGAAAAGGCTTAATTCTATTTGATGTTCTTTTTTGTGCATGGTGAGTAATTTGTAAACCTGCTTTCCTCTCTGGAAAGCTGCTATTGTCTCCTTTAGTCAACCATGTTGCTACCAAATCTCCTGTAAACCAGTGTTCTCAACTTTCCTAATGCTAAGACCCTTTAATAACAGTTCCTCATCTTGCGGTGACCCCCCCAACCATAAAATTATTCTTGTTGTTACATCATAAGTGTGACTTTCTACTGTTAAGAATCATAATGTAAATATATGTGTTTCCCAATGGTCTTAGGTAAGCCCTGTGAAAGGGTCATTCCACCTCCAGAGAGTTTGTAACTCTCAGATTGAAAACCTCTGCTGTAAAGAGAAAAGCACAGGTGAAACTGAGTCAAAACATCAATTTCCAAGCACCAACAAAAACAAAGTCTTTATTTCAGAGCATTAAAGATTATGATTCATAACCATGAATTCTGTGCAGTTATTAGCTGCAATTGGAAGGAGTGGAATGTTTCTTCATCCTAGCAATGAGTATTTCAAGAACACTTGAAAGACTTTTCATTTAAGTAAATTTATAGCCATTCAGAGTATTCTATATAGATACCTATTTAAAGCTATCTATAATATGGCTGATTAGAGGAATATAAATTTTAGACTCTTCTGAATAAATAAGCACTCATACTGTGTGGTATGTTTTTGCGTTGCTTTAAACTTAGCTGAAAGAAATTTATCTTGTATAGCAACAGAAAAAATCGAGTGAATAAACTTTTTTAATTTTTATTTTTTACTGATTACACTTTGTATACCCCCCCATAAAGCCCTCCCTCCTCCCTTCCTAATCCCACCTTCCCTCCTCCTTCTTCATGCATGCCCCTCCCCAAGTCCACTGATAGGGGAGGTCCCCCTCTCCTTCCTTCTGATCTTAGTCTATCAGATCTCATCAGGAGTGGCTGCATTGTCATCTTCTGTGGCCTGGTAAGGCTGCTCCCCCCTCAGGGGGGGATGATCAAAGAGCAGGCCAATCAGTTTATGTCAGAGGCAGTCCCTCTTCCCATTACTATGGAACCTACTTGGACACTGAACTGCCATGGGCTACATCTGTGCAGGGGTTCTAGGTTATCTCCATGCATGGTACTTGGCTGGAGTATGAGTCTCTGGAAAGACCCCTGTGTTCACATTTTCTGGTTCTCTTGCTCTCCTTGTGGAGTTCCTGTCCTCTCTAGATCTTACTATTTCCCTCTTCTTTCATAAGATTCCATGCACTCTGCCCAGCAGTTGGCCATAAGTCTCATCATCTGCTTTGATAGTCTGCAGGGCAGAGCCTTTCAGAGGCCCTCTGTGGCAGGTTCCTAACTTGTTTCCTGTTCTCTTCTTTTTCTGATGTCCTTCCTCTTTTCCTTTCAGGATAGGGAATGAGCATTTTAGTCAGGGCCCTCCCTCTTGATTAGTTTCTTTAGATGTACAGATTTTAGTAGGTTTATCCCACATTATAAAACCAAATACATTAAATCAGTTAGAAGAAAAAGTGGGGAAGACCCTAGAACTCATTGGTACAGGAGACAACTTCCTGAACAGAACACCAATAGCACAAGCTCTAAGAGCAACAATCAATAAATGGGACCTCATGAAACTGAAAAGCTTCTGTAAAGCTTTTTCTGTAAAGGACAGTCATCAAAACAAAATGAATGCATAAGATTGAGAAAGAATCTTCACTAACTCTTTATCTGACAGAGGACTAATATCTAGTATATATAAAGAACTAAAGAAGATGAAAAGCAACAAACCAAGTAATCCATTTAAAAAATGAGCAACAGACCTAAACAGAGAATTATCTGTAGAGGAATATGGAATGGCAGAGAAACACTTAAAGAAATGCTCAACTTCATTAGCCATCAGGGAAATGCAAATCAAAACGACCCTGAGATTTCACCTTTCACCCATCAGAACGGCCAAGATGAAAAACTCAAGTGACAACACATGTTGGAGAGGTTGTGGAGAAAGGGGAACCCTCCTCCACTGCTGGTAGAAATGTAAACTTGTACAACCACTCTGGAAATCAATCTGGTGCTTTCTCAGACAAATAGGAATAGTACTTCCTCAAGATCCAGCCATACCACTCCTAGGCATATATCCAAAAGAGGCACAAGTACACAATAAGGACATTTGCTCAACCATGTTTGTAGCAGCTTTATTTGTAATAGCCAGAAGCTGGAAACAACCCAGATTCCCCTCAACTGAAGAATGGACACAGAAATCGTGGTACATCTATACAATGGAATATTACTCAGCAATGAAAAATAAGGAAATTATAAAATTTTCAGGCAAATGATGGGAACTGGAAAGGATCATCCTGAGTGAGCTGTCCCAGAAGCAGAAAGACACACATGGTATATACTCATTCATATAGACATATAATGTGAATAAACTTTTTAACAAGAAGTAGTATAACAGTAATACAGGGGAAGGACTGCATATTTAGGATTTGAATAGAGTTGGATACACCTCTGGAACTTTATGTCTTTTAACTCTATCAACTTATTTAACTAACATGAATGAATTTCCCTTTTTGTGCGCTATGATGTCTATGAACTTTATCAGTTTTCTTCAAGATCCCTAACAACAATGTTCTATGCCTTTGAACACTGACATTATGAAATGAACAAGTCAATGTATCATCCGATAAACTTGGCCTTCAAACTTGAGTTTTAGGTTCACAGATGAGGAGACAGCACTAGAAGGGTAACCAAGCTCAGTATTCATTTCCCTGAGTCTGTGCACCAAGATGAAGCCAACGGATTCTTTAGAATGCTGGGTGCTGATGTCTTTTAGGCCTATTGGTGTGGGTGTCCTACATTCATGCACTGTCTCCTGACTAATATCTCAAAGCTAATACAACCCTATGCAGTTGCTGTTCTTCCTTCTGTGTACAAATAGCTATCAGCTCGACCTGAACTTATAACAAGAGAAAGCAGAATAATAACAATATGTTGTGCTTGTAGAACTTGTTATATGTGTGAAAACAGGTAAGGTATACTAGATGACAAATAAAAAATCCGCAGAAGTGACACAGGCAAATCTGAAAAGCCAGACTGGCTTTTCTGTCTTAGCCATATCAGCAGGGCCGTCTTGATTCTAAGGAGCAGACCAATTTCAACATGTCTGGCTCCAGTTTCTGTCCGGTCTACACTTTTCCTAAGAACAACTACCCCAAGAAACTGTTATTAATCATAGGGGTAGCACTTTGTCTATTCTTTCATTTTAGAATAGGTCTTCTTCCCAACACCTAAGATTTAAAGTCATTTTGTTCCAAATTTGGCAAGAATGTGAATTTCAGCATGTCTGTCACAAAAGTGACAGTTGCAATGTTGTTAGTAAAAGAGGGTCTGACATTGCTGACAGGATGACAGTGCCTCAGTTGCTGGATAACAAAGCTGACAAAAACTTGTAAATGGCTATGAATTCTTGACATTTCCCTACAGGGGAAAGGAAGCATATATCATAGGCTGCAGAGGTGGTAGACTCTTCAAAGTTATGATGCTCACAGGTGTTCTCTCTTCTAGACATGTGATAAGGGCTAAGCAGAAAGTGTCAGATATTTGGCTTGAACATCAAAATATAAAAAGAAGTTCCCAGCTTCTTCAATATTCCTGTACTATGACACACAGACACACATAAATGGAAATACCCATCTAGGTTGAGTTGTGTGTGTGTGTGTGTGTGTGTGTGTGTGTGTGTGTGTGTGTATTAATTCAAACATACCATGAAAGCACAGAGCTACTTTGGCTAACAAAGTGAAAGAGGTGAAGGCAGAATTAAACCAGGTGCTTGTATTTTTTTTTAAATCATCCCTGTTGTTATATACAAGTTTGAACTTTATTGGGACCTGGTTTATTTACTTGTAAGATATGATGCACTTACTGGTATAAATATTCCAGTTGGGATCCTTAGATCTTCAGGGTTCTTAAAAGTTTACATGCATGCATTGGTTGCTTGTAAGTTACTGTGACAAAACACCAGCATAAAAAATATTTGTAGAGGAGAGATTACTTTAGTTTAGAGTTGCAGAAAAGGATCCATCAGTAATGAGGCCTAGCAGGTGGCAGCCGGATCAGGGATTTAAGAGATTGTGTCGTTAACCATAATCTTGAAGGAGAAACAGATAAATTTGGGTCAAGGCTATAAACTCTCACAGTTCATGCTGGTGACATACTTAATTCAGCAAAACTCTACTCATTAAAAGTTCTGTAACATTCCACATAGCATCACCAACTTAGGAACATGGTATTCAAATACATGAGCCAATGGAAAACACTTCCTTTTCAAATCACCAGTTTGCACATAGCTAAATATAGGATAATTATTTATCAGGCTAAAATACTAGTACCTCAAACTTGGAGCTAGTAAAAGTACGTGTAATTAAATTAAAATGTATATGTAATAAGTTAAATAATCCCAATATTGATCTATGATAAAATAAGATGGCAGAAAGACATTTAAGAAAATAAAATACAATGAAATGGATTTTATAATGTATACATTGCCTTCTATAATGCCATGATTAATCTAATGCTTTTTACTCTGAAGCTAGAGTGTCAACATTGTTCTAGGTTTTAGACAGCATCATAAATATAAATCAGAGATGTGCTAATTTTTTTATTAAAGATAATAGATACCCCTCATACATTTGATGTGTTGTTTGATAAACAAGACAAAATTAAATAAATATGCTGTCACGTATTATTTCACAGATATTTGAATTATTTCACAGTTTCAGTATCATAGTAAATTGCAAGACAATTCAGAAGTTCTTGTTTTATATGAAAAAGTAACAGATATTATCACACAAACATAAAATATAACAAATATTTATATATGTTTATGGTAAACAGACAGGCAAGATGGCCCAGAAGGTGAAGCACCTGCTCCCATGACTGATGATCAAGTTCTGTTCCTGGAAAACCCATGGTGGGAAGAGGAACCTCACTCTTGTAAGGTCCCTTTCACTTTCACATAAAACAGATACATAAACATAATTTTAAAAATAGAATCAAAAACAACAGTGCTGCAGATGGGGTGTGCGGAAGTGGTACACACACGCGCGTGATTATGTGTGCAGGGTCATGTGCTCCTATATGCAGAGCAGGGTAGGACATTGAGTGCCTTCCTCTCAGTATCTGTCTCATTTTTAAAGTTTTTGTTTACATCCTTGTTGTAGCCCCATCCCTCACCCCATCTCAGTCCCACCTTGATTTCCTCTCTACTCCTCTACCCCCTTTCCAGGAAATGGGAGCTCTCTTTTCCACCCAGCCCAGCTCACCAAGTTGCATCAGGACTGAGCATGTCCTCTTCTACCGTGGCCTGGCAAGTCGGTCCCTCCAGAGAAAAGTGATCAAAAAGCTGGCAAGGAAGTTCCAGTCCTACTGTCTCTATCCCTTTGGCTGTGGTTAGGACATAGAAAGTTTGTCCCTAATCATACTATACTGTCTTTTTCCACTTTAGTTCTCATCCTAGGTGATATGTGTTCATGTGTGGGAACTTCTGATATCTCCCTAATAGGGGGGAAACATAAGACATTTGTCTTTCTGAGTCTAGCTTGACATGATGCCCCCTTTCTTACGTTTTCTAGTAAATGATAATAGTTTTGTGGTTTATGTTACTGTAGTTTCTAATAATTCTAATCATAGTAGAATGGTTTTTATATTTTTAAAATTATATTCATGTACTTTTTAAATGTAGAAATAATATAAACTTTGTATGAGTGAGTGTCCTCCTACCATGTGATCATGGTCAGCACTTTGGGGAATGGGAATTTCACATTCTGGGCCATCTTGCCAGCCTGTTTATAATAGCATTATAACTTCCGTTGGATTTATATTCATTAAAGACTTTGTAATTTCTCAGTGTCTTAATAGCTACCTATCTATTGACTATTAAAGTATATCAAATTGCTCTTTTAATACACATTTCAAAGACATTAACAAGACTGACAATGTTTACTTTATTAATTTTGTTTATTTTTAAAAATATTTTTATGGTATGTTTTTCTTTAAAATAACCAAAAAATATATTTGTCATTTTTTTATGTCCAGAATCTGAATATTTACGTAACATTTCTCATGGATATACTCTTTAAATATTCCTTTCTCAAGCATCTTGTTTTGGTTAGTGACTTAGCTCTTTTTTATTTTTTTAATAACAGTTCACTCAATAGACAACTTCTATGTTGTAGTTTATTCAAACAATTTCTTCTTACTTCTTTGAATAAATACTATACTGTTTCCTCTATGAGAACAAAAGCATTAAAGGATTTTATATTGGACTCAAATTTGCTTTCTCATATAAGCTTTCAACCCATCTGGAATTGATAGCCTGTGTTTTGAAATTGGTGAAGTAGCAACTTTAAATTGACTTCCCAATGGGAAACTATCCAGCCCCCTGTTTGGGAAGATCACTTCTGCACAGGGGAAGTGGAATGCTATTTTGGCATACACCAAGTTTCTATACAAGACCTTTAGGTCAGCTATCTTTATGCAGTTTGGGCCAATTACTTTATTTTTGGTTTAAAGCCAAAAGAAGATTATTACTGTAGTTTTTGTAAAAGTCTAATAACTGGGGATAAAAGTTCATTTTTTTCTTTTTCCTAATGATATTTCAGAGTCTCTTTACTTACAAATTGAAATTATATTTATACTTTCTACTAAAATTCTAATGGAATTTTCAAACTTCTAGTTCATCTGTCAATGAATACTTTTGTTAAACATTTCTTCTAGATAAAAAGTAGTAATTTTTTTTACTGTAATTATATATCATTTCTGTAATTATATATCATTTCTCTCCTTCCTTCTTCAGTCTTCTTAACTACAGTTCTCACCAACATGTGTATGTGTATTCATACCTATACATATATGTATGTATTTTTCTATGTATGTATAAACACAATCTGCATAGTCTCTTTACCTAATGAAAACAACAGTACTGCTTTTCACACCCTGTTGTTTTTGCCTTCTTTATGACTTATTGCATGGACTGGAACATTCACAGTAATGCTGAATAGATTAAGGTACTGAGTGCTCTTAGTCATGTTGTTCAAAAAGAGGATAATGTTTAGGTTTCTACATATGTGTCTGTAAGTTTACATATATAAATGTAATATTTGCTAACTTAAAAAATCACATATCTTAATCATATAAAATTATAACTTAATGACTTAATAGATGTGAATTTTTAATATGACTTTTAATTGAAATGATCATATAAACAGTCTTTATAACATTTTTTATGTTATTGTAAAGCTTGTAGAATTTTTGGTGTTCTTATTTCAACTGATAATCTCAATATTTTGAACATTAGTTAATTTGTTGATAAGACTGAAATAGTAGGTCTGTATCTTTGTATTGTTCTCTTTGTTTTATTTTTATTTTCATTTTCAATAATTTTTGTTATTTACAATTTATTTATTTTGTATCCCAGTTGGAGGACCCTCCCTTATCTACTCTCAGTCCTACCCTCCCTCCCTCTTCCTCCTCTATCCCTCTTCCCTAGTTCACTGTTAGGGCAAGCCCTCCTCCCTCACTGCCTGACCCTAGCCTATCAGGTCCCATAAGGATTTCCTGGACCCTCTTCCTCTGTGGGCTGGCTAGGTCACCCCACCAGGGAAAGTGATCAAGCAGCAGGCAACAGAATTCATGTCAGATGCTGTCTTTTCTCCTCTGACTAGGGAACCCACATGGAGACTGAGCTGTCTATGGGCTACATCTCAGCAGGGGTTCTATCTCCTCTCTATCCATGGTCTTTGGTTGTTGAATCTGTCTCTGTAATCCCCCCTGGGCCCTTCTTATTTTTGGCTTTGTTGGTCTCCTTGTGTGGCTCCTGTCCCCTCTGAGTCCTTTCATATCCCTCTTCTTCCCTGTGTTCTGCCTTCTCTACTCACCATTTTTCTTTCTTTCCTGCTTCAATCTCACTTCTCTTCAAATTCAATTCATGCTGTGCTTATCCTCTTGTGACTGTGGCCTTCACTGGCAGGTACTCAGGTTCACACCCTTAAAGAGAAAAGAGTAACTCTCTTCCAGTATCTACATACTATCAATAGTTCCTTAGTTAAGGGTAAGACCTCATGCCCATATTTCCACTCCATGCTGGAATTTGGTCTGCCCTGGCATTGCCCAAATTTTTATTTTTATTTTTTTCATTTCATTCATATTCTGATACTGTAACTTCACAACTACCTGAGGATTAACTTTTTCTTCAGCCTCTCGAGAAATAAACAGTGTCTGTTCCATTTTGAAAATACTTCCTTGCTTTAATTTACACAGCACATCATCCTAAAGTTCTTCCTTTCATTATTCTACTTTAAAACCAGTCTTACAATTAGACACAGTAGCATACAACTTAATCCCAGCATGTGAGATGTGGTGGCAGGAAGATCTGAAATTCGGTCATCTGTCACTACATACAGAGACAGAGAACAACCTGGAGTATCTGAAACTCTATAAATAGGTAGACAAATATATACGTAGATAGGCCAAAAGTTAGAAAAAAATTGTCAACCACTAATCTTTAATTTCATGCTCATTACATCCCAGCTTCTGCTTCCTTATCACTCCTTAATGAAATTTCATCATAACAATTTTGTAGGTCTTTCTTTAAAAGACTCCAATTTTCATATTAAATGACAGTATCAAATGATCAAGGCCATTAATGATAATTCCTTATTAAAAGTTTACTTGGTCCCTTTTTTCTTTCTTCTTTGTATTTTCTTTTTTCAAGAAGGTGTTTCTTTTATTTTCTTTCTTTCTTCTTTCTTTTCCTATTTATATCCCAGGATTTTCTGAAACTAGCTGTGTAGACCAGGCTGGCCTGAAACCCACAGAGATCCACATGCTTCTACCTCCTTACTCCTGGGATTAAAAACATCTGTTACCTTGCATAGCTGGTCTCCTTTTTTGTAAAAACAAAACAAAGAAGTCATTATGAGCTGCAATGGCTTTTCAGAACCTCACTAATATTTATTCAGCATACCACCATACAGATCACTGTTTTTATAAAACCTCTTTTATTTTTTAAGTTTCTAGACCTCTTAATATTCTCAGAGGTTTTGGTTTCAGGGTCTTTAACTCGATTTTCATTCCAAAATTTTTTTAGGAACATGTATATGTTTTTTTTTTTTTTCATTTAGATTTAGTGTGTCTGGTTTTATGCTGAGGTCTTTGATCCACATGGACTTTAATTTTGTGCAGGGAGATAATTATAGATCTATTTGCATTTTTCTACGTATAGACATTGGTTAGACCAGCACCACTTGTTGAAGATGCAGTCTTTTTTCCATTGAATGGTTTTGGCATCTTTGACAAAAATCAGGTGTCCATAGTTGTGTGGGTTTACTTCTGGGTCTTCTATTCGATTCCACTTAGCCATCAGTCTGTTTCTATGCCAGTACCATGCAGTTTTTATTTCTGTTGCTCTATAGTACAGCTTGAGATCAGGGATGGAGATACCTCCAGAAGATCTTTTATTGTACTAAGTAATTTTATCTATTCTGAGTTTTTGTTGTTGTTCTTGTTGTTGCTTTGTTTTGTTTTTCTGTATTGAACTGAAAATTGTTCTTTCAAGGAACTGAGAATTGTTCTTTTAAGTTCTGTAAAGAATTGTGTTGGAATTTTGGTGGAAATCATGTTGAATCTGTAGATTACTTTTGGTAGGATGGCCATTTTCACTATGTTAATGTAACCAGCCATGAATATGGGATATCTTTCCATCTCCTCATTTCTTCTTCAATTTCTTTCTTTAGAGCTGAAGTTTTTCAGATAGGTATTTCACTTTCGTGGTCAGAATCACACCAAGGTACTTTCTGTTTATTTTGGCTAAGCATGTTGTTTCTCTAATTTCTTTCTCAGGGATTTTGTCTTTTGTATATAGGAGATCTCCAAGTTTTTTGAGTTAATTGTGTATACAGCAATATTGCTGAAGGTATTTGTCAGCTGAAGGAGTTCTCTGGTAGAATTTTTGGGGTCATTCATGTAAAACCCAGTGTTTTTGTTTTCTTTTTTATCATTTATTACAATTTATTCAATTCATATCCTACCTGTGGCCCCTCCCTTGTCTCTTCTCATTCCCACCCTCACTCCCTCTTCTCCCCCTATGCCCCTCCCCAAGTCCACTGATAGGGGAGGTCCTGCTCTCCTTCCATCTGACCCTAGCCTATCAGGCCTCATCAGGACTAGTTGCATTGTCTTCCTCTGTGGCCTGGCAAGGCTGCACCCCTGGAAGGTGATCAGAGAGCCTGCAAGTATTTTAAAATATGTTAAATACATTTGCATGAGGATAGTCAATTCTTCACTGGAATTCTAAACATGTATTTTATGGGTGTAACTTTAAATATATATTAATATATAGGATTCATGTATAAAATATTTCCCTCCTTACACTATCTGGTGTCCCAAATTAATCCCTGTAATCTCTAAATGGCAAACAAATGCTATAATAATTTATTGTCCTAAACATTTTTTTATTTGTGTGTAGACGGAACATCATGTCTCCTGACCATGTCAGGCTTATTCTCAATATCCTATTCTTAAGAAAATTGTTTATTCTCTCTGGAAATGTCTTCTATCCCTACCAATAGTTTTGTTTTCCTTTAAGTGTGGTAACTCAATACTGATATCTAACATCTGAACTTTAAAAACTCTATGCAGCAAGACTTTTTATTTAAAAGACATTTCCTTTTTAAAAAGATATATACACTGGACTAAAATACCTATGTAAACATATCTTTATTTAGATTGCTGTATAAAATAAATAACATATTGTCATAGTCGCATATTTAATAATTAACTGCATGTGATGGTCTATTTATGCATATATCTATATTCAATAGTAAATATATTATGGACTGAAATCATTATTACTCTTTCACACAATATCATCATGCAGGACAATATTGTCCAAGTAATCAATAATAAGGGATTTATAGAATTAATCAACATTCACTCTGCTTACAACAATAGGTGATTCATAAATTAATAGAAAGACATATATATATGACAATAATGTTAAATATAAGTTATGTATAGTATTTTACATTTCTAAAATTTTTCAAGGAAAATAAATATATATAAATATCACTGGTTTGTAATAATATATATATATATATATATATTTTACTTATTTTGAACCATTGTTATTTTTGTATCAAACTACTGAATTGACATTTTCACTGATGCTACATTGAATCTGATTGGAATCTGGGAAATAATTCCAGACTTAGAACGAAGGGAGGGAAAAGGCGAAAGGGATCCATTTGTTGAATAACATCTCCACATATGTCCTTCTCACTTTCTCAGAGTTGTTACTATAATAAATGTTCATTTGCTTTGTTGTGATTGACATTTAACTGGAAACATGTCTGTGTCTTATTGATTTAAGATATAATCACAGTCACATTATTCTACTTCAGTTTAACTGTGTTTCCATATTCTTATTATTGAGAAGCATGTTATATGCCTCCTTGAGTTTTCTTTGAAATCATTTAAATCATAGTTGGTTATTGAACCATATAGTGTTGCAACATAATAAAAAAAAATTAGGAAGATCTTACATTGGACTACAATACCCAGATAATGTGACCTTCTTGCATTTGTTTAAATTAATTCATTTATTGTTTTCTCGTATGTTATATCCTGACAGCAATTTCCCCTTCTTCTTTTACTCCTAACCCTTCCCCAACACTTCCCATCCACCCCAGATGCATTTCTGCTTCCTTTCACAAGGAACAGGTCTCCCAGTGGTACCAACGAAACATGGCATAACAAGTTACAAGATGGTTAGGTATGTACCCTCATATTAAGGCTGGATGATGCAACCCAGTAAGAGAAAAGAGGTCCCAAAAGCTGGCAAAAGAGTCAGAGACAGGCCTGCTCCCAATTTTTAGTGGTCTGGCAAGAAGACCAAGCTACAAAGCCATAACATACATGCAAAGTAACTAGGTCCGACCTATACAGGCTCCCTGATTGTCGGTTCGCCCCTGAGAGCCCCTGTGAGCCATGGTTAGTTAATTCTCTAAGGTATGTTCTTGTGGTTTGCTTGAACCTTCTGCCTCCAACAATCCTGCATCCTCCTCTTCCACAGCATTCCCTGAGCTCAGCTTAATGTTTCGCTGTGGGTGTGAACATCTGTACCTATCAGTTGCTTGATGAAACCTCTCTGCTGACAATTTTATTAGGCTCGAGTATACTAGTATACTAGAATATCATTTCAATGACTTTGTTGCCATCAGTAATGTTTTGTTCTATCCTAGGTCTCTAGACTACTGAACCTCTGGTTCTTGGCCATCCAGGCATCTGCTGTCAATCTTGGTGTGGATCTCAAGTTGTATTTGGCCACTATCACAAATGCTGCACCACCTTTATTTTAATACATATTGCATGCAGGAGGACAAATTGTAAGTCAAAGTTTTTGTGGATTGGTGGTTTCTCAGTCCCTCTACTGGAAGCCTTGCCTGGTTAGAAAAGATAGCTGGTTCAGGCTCCAGGACCTCATTATCAGGTGACTTCACTAGCACCAGCCAGTAGATTCCAGGGAAACCCAAAGCACCAGGTCCTAGCGAAATGCTCCCCACCCCATTACAGTTTTGTCTCTCAGGATTCTCTCTCTCCATCACTTTGTCCCACAACTGATTACTCCCTTTCCCTTCACCACCCACCCCTAGTCTATCTAATAATCTTTTATGTTTCCCCTTCCCAGGGAGATCCCTGCTCTCCAACCACCACCCACACCTCAACCCACACACACTATTGAGTCCTCTTTGTTACTTAGCCTCTGTGGCTCTGTGGATTATGGTATGATTATCCCTTACTTTACAGTTAATATCATTTATAAAAGATTACATGCCATGTTTCTCTTTCTGGGCCTGGGTTACTTCACTTAGGATGATTATTTCTAGTTCCACCCATTTTGCTGTAAATTTCACAGTGTCAATTTTTTTAACAGCTGAGTAATACTCCAGTGTGTAAATGTAACACATTCCTTCACCCAATCATCAGTTAAGAGGCATTTAGTTTGTTTACTATTTATGGCTATTATGAATAAATCTGCTTATGAACATGGTTGAACAAGTAGCACTGTAGGATGGAATATCCTGTAGTTATATGCCCAGGAGTGGTAGAGTTAGATCTTGAGGTATTATCAGTTCTCAAATCTGAGAAACGGTCCTATTGATTTCCAAAGTGACTGTACAAATTTTGCCCTCCCACCAGAAATGTCAGAATTCTTCTTGTTCTACATTCTCACCAGCATGTGCTGCCACTTGTATTTTTTATCATAGACATCTTGACCTCTGTAAGATGGAATCTCAAAAAAAAGTTTTGATTTGCATTTCTCTGAAGGCTAAGGATGTTGAACATCTCTTTCTTTTTCAGCCATTTGAAATTCCTCTGTTGAGAATCCTCTGTTAAGATCTGCACCCCATTTTCAGTTGAATTATTTGATTTCTTAATGTCTAGTTTCTTGAGTTCTTTTTTCTTTTTTCAGTTTTATAATTTTATATTTATTTTTATTTTTTATGAATTATTTTTTATTCACTTTGTATCCCAGCTGTAGCCCTCTCTCTCATCCCCTCCCAGCCCCACCCACATTCCTCTCTTCCTCTCTCCAAAGCAGATGCTGAGACACATAGCCAAACTTTGGACAGAGTGCAGGGAATCTTATGAAAGAAGGGGAAGATGAAAGTCCTGGAGGGGACAGGCGCTCCACCAGGAGAGCAACAGAAACAAAAATCTGGGCACAAAAGTCTTATCTGAGACTGATACCCCAAGCAAGGACCATGTATGGAGGTAACCTAAAATCCTTGGACAGATGTAGCCCATGGCAGCTCAGTCTCCAAGTGGGTACCCTAGTAAGGGGGACAGGGACTGTCTCTGACATGAACTCAGTGGCTGGCTCTTAACCCCCCACCCCCAAGGGAGGAGCAGCCTTGCTAGGCCACAGAGGAGGACAATGCAGCCAGTCCTGAAGAGACCTGATAAACTAGGGTCAGATGGAATGAGAGAAAGAAATCCCCTATCAGTGGACTGGGGTAGGGGCAAGAGAGGAATTTTTTTTTTCATTTTTCTTTTTTTTTTCTTTTTTTATTATTATTTTTTACACTTTATTCACTTTGTATCCCCCATAAGCCCCTCCCTCCTCCCCTCCCGGTCCCACCCTCCCTACCTCTTCTTCATTCATGCCCCTCTCCAAGTCCACTGATAAGAGAGGAATTTTTTATATTTTTTGTATATTAGCCCAGATATGGAGTTGGTGAAAATTTTTTCCTATTCTATAGGCTGCCATGCTGTCCTATTGAAGGTGTCTCTTGCCTTAAAGAATCTTTCAGTTTGATGGACCTCAATTTAGTAAATTGAAAAAGATGCCAGAAGATGAAAAGATCTCCTATACTCATGGATCATGAGGATTAGCATGGTAAAAATGGCCATCTTACCCAGAGCAGTTTAAGAGATTCAACAGAATCCTCATCGAAATTCCATCTGAATTATTTACAGATCTTTAAAGAACAATTCTCAACTTAATAGGGAGTAACAAAAAAACAAAACAAAACAATACAACAGGATAATTAAAACATTCTGCTTCCTGTTCTGTGATTATTTTTCCAGTAACTGCCACACACTTCTGCCATGATAGCAGGCCTTCCCATTTATGAATTACTGAAGTCTCCAGAAATATGAGTTGGAATCACTATTTCCTCTTTAAAGCTGTTTCTGTTGGGTATTTGACAATAACCATTCAAAGTATTCTGATAAAATTTGCATTCCTTCTAAAGTAAGTTCACTCATTAAAGACTGGCAAGAATGGTATGGCTGCATGAACAATGTAATAAAAACAAGCAGTTGGGATGGGGTAATATTGGTTTGTGCTAGTGTGGTTGTTCAAACTCTCAAGGTACAGACTCAATATCTACCACCACAAATCAGAAACAATGATAAGAACAACAGAAAAATCCATACTTTTTGGTTATTAAATTTCCTAAAATATCAGTTCTAAACATTGAAAACAACAGCTGGTTTTTTGAAAATGTACATACAGTGTCACTTCATTAAAGAAAAGGTAACACCTTTATAAATAGAGAATAAACTAAGTATACTTACATAGAAATGATTATTCAGATCTTGAGGAGGCATGAAGTGAAACAAATGTTTCCTCTAGATTAAATATTCATTTATACTTTAGAAAAATAATGCAGAAGCCTGAAATAGTTTACTGAATAATAATTTTGAACAGTATAAAATTAATAATATTTTAAAGTATAGTTTTCTCACAAGTATTTGACTTTCTGATTTATCTCTAAAATATCTATCTTGATTGCAATTAGAAAAAGATATTTTTGTTATAAATTTAGAATTATCCGTAGTCTTTGGAAAAAGTCAAAGTATGTTCAAGTCTACTGATTACATTGAAATAAAAATGTACTTTTCTGCTTCAGATCAAGAAATCTCAATAGTTCACTGAAATCTTTGCAAATAGGTTAGTGAAAAATGAAAAAGGCCAAGGTTGTCAGGGGTATATTTGATTTATAAAGATAGATGGCCATTTTTTACATATTTTTACTGAATCCAAATTTACCCAGAGTGGACTGTACATGTCTTAAACAGCAAAGTCAACGTTGTGACACACACACACAGCAAAGAGATGTCAAAACCAGGACAACACACTCTCACATACACTGAAAGTTCACCCTCCCCTCGCTCCTCCCAGCAGTTCGTCCTTTCTAGTTTCTGGTATCAGGGCTTACTTTTGCGTACACTGAGTTAGGAAGACTGATGTAAAACTTCCACTTGGTGAAATCTTGAATCACCTGGAAGACAGAGTTCTCAGCATGCCTGCGAAGACGTACCTGATTCTCTAACTTGAAGTGGGGAGATGCGCTCACAGTACTCTTCCCGGCCTAGGTAACCTGAACTGCATAAGATAGATAGATAGATAGATAGATAGATAGATAGATAGATAGATAGATAGATAGATAGATAGATAGATAGACAGACAGATAGATGGATAGACAGATAGATAGATGGATAGACAGAAAGTGGGCTGCCCACCAGCACCTATTGTTTTCTGATTCTTGACTGGAAAAGCAATGGCAATAGCTCCTTCAGATTCTTCCTGCTGTGATTTCTACACTCAGAAAATGAGCTAGAATAAACCATTATTCCACATGTTGCTTCTGTCAGGACATCTTTTCATAGAAACTGGAAAATTAAATAAGACATAGTCTATATAAAATACTTTAAACCACATTTAATATTTGGATTTGAAATTATTTTTATTGGATTAGATATTGGGTCATTTCTCAAGGAAATCATTAATATTTGTAGAAGTGAGATATTTATTATTTATTGTTTAATTTTAAATTAACATTACATTATATGAGTATAACAAAAAGTTCCTTTCTCTTGGATATTTGAGCTATTTCTTACATTTCATAACTGTCAATTGAGCAGCCACAAATATCTCAAGAAGTTGATTTTAAACAAAAATAATTTTATTACTTCAGTTTGGGAAAGAGATAGGATCAGGATTGATGGGTCACATACTGACTGAGTAACTATTGTTATGAGACATTGCTGAAGAGTTTTCATGGGAATACTACTTATTTTCTCTCAAAAGTATTTGCACACAACTTGTGTCACATACTATTTTTACTCCCACAATTCCTTTAGTCTCTTGAACTATAGGTATTGTACACATTTGAAATTATAACCATTATAATTTGAAAGGTGCATGTTTTTTCCAATATATAAAGATGTTATTTTGACCTGTTCGGTTGCTGCCAATCGGAGGCATGCTTCCTTCTGACCAGAAATGCAGGGGGAGTAAATATGGGAGAAAGGGAAGCTTGGGGGAGCTTAGAGAAATGGAGGGATGTGGAAAAGGCAGTTGTGATATACTGTATGAGAGAATAATCAAATTCCAAAAAGAAAAAATAAAAGGTTGATCTTCTTTATTTCATATGGCCACATCCCTACTACTAAAATATGTTCTAGTTACTTTTCTTGCTGCATTCTTCTTATTCATTGTTGTATGGGCATTTATTTTCCAAACTCAGAAGCAAACCAGATACTAGCGGTGGTGTGTTGTTCTTTTATATTTTCCTGAATCCTTCTTTTACAAGTCATTTTTTGACATTTCTTGCTTGCTTTGGTGATTTAAGTTTTCTCCACATCTAAAAGTGCTTAATTTGTGAAATGTTAATTTTCTTTTCATGTAAGCTTCCATTGTTAAATTACATGAGGCCAGTACTTCATACCTGAGATGGATGATGTTAAGTCTGTTACGTCCTCTCTCATTCCAATTGTATAAAAATAACCTTTAGGAGATACAACATGAGGTGGGGGTAGTACATTTGTTTAGGCCCAGCACTTGGGAGGCCAAAACAAGCAGATCTCTGTGGGACACAGGCCAGCCTGGTCGGCAAAGTGCTCCGGCCCACTTCAATTCATCTGTCCCTAAATTCTTAGCACTCTGACTCCTCTTTCTCTGTGGCGTGGCTGGGTCACCCCACCAGGGAGAAGTGATCAAGGAGAAGACAACCAAGTTAATATCAGAGGCTGTCTCTGTCACTGTCTTCTGAGTGCACCAATTTTCCGGATGTTCATGTCAGCAGTATGGATAATGTAGCATATAGCAACATCATCCTGTTTCTCTTATTTTCTGATGTGCTTTTTTTTTCTACCTGAACATCCTGTCACAAGAAAATATTGTTTCCCTAGACATTAGCTAGACTAGGCCTTAAGCTCCACAGAGGCAAAGACTGTCTTTCCTGTATCATTAAAGAATGCCTTGAAGATGGCACACTGCCTAAGTTATACATTTGTCTATAGGTCCTGTGTTTTCAGTTTATGCTCTGCATTCTACTAAAATAATGCCCATGCTATGCAAATGCGGCTGGACAATCTTTAAGTATCTTAAGTCAAAAGGTAAGTAAAGAAACAAGCATGGTAATCCCTCTGGTAAATTTTGAGTTCTATCAAATGTATCAAGTAATACCATTAATCTGTAGTTAGAATATGAAAATATGAAGAAAAATTGTTAGAGCATTAATTCCCCCCCAAACATACAGAAAGCTTTGTTGTCATAAAAGATAGCACAGAGACTTCAAATAAGCAAGTGAATAATAGGTTATTCCTGTAAAGATTAGAAAAATCAAGCCTTTCCCCTATAGAGGGCTTATTTATTCTCCAATTATGTTGCCTATTTTGAGGATGATTCATTGATCCTCTAGTGAACCTTCTAACAATTTTTGTCCCTTACAAGATTTTTTCGTACAAAATTTAAAAGATACTTAAGAATTCCGATATCACAACAAATTTAAGTGATTTGTTCTTTTAATTCCCTGTCTTTTTCCTTTATTATTGTTGTTTTTACAATTTATTTACTTTGTATCCTGGTTGTAGCCCCCTCTCTCATCTCCTCCCAGGCCCTCCCTCCCACTCTTTTCCTCCCATATCCCTCCCCTTTAGTCCACTGATAAGGGAGGTCCTCATCCCCTACTGTCTGACCCGAGCCTATCAGATCTCATCAGGATTGCTTGGATCCTCTTTCTCTGTGGCGTGGCTGGGTCACCCCACCAGGGAGAAGTGATCAAGGAGAAGACAAGCAAGTTAATATCAGAGGCTGTCTCTTCTCCCCTTACTAGGGAACCGACATGAAGACTAAGCTATATCCTTGTTCTTTTAATTCTCAAATACACTAATCATTATATTTATGTTTTTCTTTTACAAAACAAACTTATAGAATTGGCAAAATAGTTCAGTGATTATCACACAAGCATGAGTTGTGGTTTCAATCTCCTCAACACTGAGTGTGAAATGTGCACTTGTATCTTAGTGTTGGTAAAATGGACAAAGATGGATCCCTGAAATTCTGCGGCCAGCCAACCCATCCTAATAGATAAGCTAGAGCATCAGGAAGACACATTCGTGATATAATAAGATAGATAGCTCCAAACAAGTAATGACTTCAAGGTTGTCTTCTGTCCAATGAAGAAATACGCATACAGATTCACGTGTAACCCATATACACACACACATATGCTTACATGCTCATAAAAACACATATGTACATTCACATAAATAAAAATAAGCAAATACAAATTAATTTAGGTGAACATACTACAAAATAATTGCTATGAAATTTTACTTGTTTATATTTCATAAATATAACCAGAAATACAGATGAAATACAAAAATGCATATATGTTCTTAGGGAGGATCACGCAAACTTCATCTAACAAACATATTTTATTTTATTTTTTTAGTATTAAGAAAGCTCTTTGGAATAAACAACTTGAAGGCACAGCTTGAAATGGGCCAATTGTGGGAAACAGAGTGGCAAAGTTATGCTACCACGCACAAGCGTAAATAGGCTTTCAGACAGCTAAAATGTGCCATTTAGAAGGAATGCGTCTCATTTATCCATTGTTTAGAGTGATTGAAATACATTGCTCTCACCAGCTTCTTGGCAAGTGTTTCAATTAAGTGGGCACAAAATTTATCCTAGTGCAGTGTTCTATTATTCCGCTCTGTAGTATATAATTGCATGTGACTTTGGACTTGTGGAGGCCTTCCATTGTAAGGAAAATAAAATAACACATCTCGTTTAAGGTAATAACCATAACTTTTCTCAGTGGAAATTCTTGTTTGGTAAAAAGCCACTGATGCTGGAAGCACAGGGCTTTTATTTTTATCAGAGTATTAGAAAATAAAGGAAAATGTCAGAAAATGGGCAAGAGATTCAAATAGACTTTTCTTAAAAGAAGGCATACTAACAGCCAACAGGTATGTGAAAAAAGGTCTTACATCATTAGTTGTCAGGGAAATGGCAAAGCAAAAGCACTCTTAGATTCCACCTCACCTCTAACCAAATGGCTGTTAACAAAATAACAAAACATAGCAAGTGTAGGTCAAATGTGGAAAATGTGAACCTCTAACCACTCTAAAGGCAAATGAAAATTAACATTTCCATTGTTTTAAAAGTATTTATTTATTTATTTATAGAGATTATAATATAATTACTCCATGGATTTAGTTTACATTCTAATGGTGAGCCAAGAATAGAATAAAAATATCTAGAACTCATACTTTCTCTTTCTTTGAGGGTAAAAAGGTATTAAAAGAAAGATGTATATACTTCATTTATTTTATAAAGTTGTTAAGGAAGACATATAATTACGTCAATATAATTCGCCGTGTATTGTTTTCATTATATTGTCAATATTCTGATATTATCTGTATTTTCCAAAAGCTAGGGACTATAATGAAAATGAAAACACTTTCTAGTATTTCAAACAGAGATATACACACACACGTATGCACACAGATATCCAGTCATGTACTTTTATTTGTTGTAAGCAGTATATTTTAATGTAATAACAGAAGGACATGTTTATATTCTGAATACCAGAAATCCTTGTCCCAACCTTGCCAATATACTAGTGACAGGAATTTTACATAATCTGTTGCTTCTCTGAGTGTCTATTAATCTCATTAAAATAAATCATTTTATTTAAAACATCTAAGCATTTTCAAACATGCACTTAGGGCTTTCTAACATTTTAAATTTGATTGTATGCATGATATGATGTGAGGAACACCACAGGTATAGAACTTGCAGGGTTTTTCTTTGCTAATTACCAGCTTTTTCAAAATCTCTGTCATTTTTCCATAAAATGTTTTGATTGATTCATATATCCTTTTTTTTTTCTCTTAGAAATAGTGTTCTAATTTGGAGAGTAACATTTTCAGAGGGAAAGTTGTTACACTTTTAGCTGGTATTTGTTTGTTTGTTTTTACTTCTCTCACTGTTGCTCACAGTCAGCTGAGAATTCAGGCTCAGTCACTCTCCAAATGTATACAGAAAGCAAAACACAGGTTGGGCACTTTGGGTCCTTGGGCTGAAAATACCCTCAGCGTCGTGCCTACAGAAACACCTTGACCGCCCCTCTGACTACAGGGACTTTCCATTAGCAGGTTCTAGATCTGCTTCTCTCTATCTCAGGAATATTCTACTTATTTGTTCTAGTTTCTAACTTTAGATAACGTTAAAGTACTCATATTCTCTTTAAATAAACTACTGTTAATTAGCCTGCCACAATCCTCTATTGCTGCAAGAAAGAAAACTTTTTTCTTTTTCAGATTGTTACTGGTCAAACTCAAATCACACAGCTTCAAGTCAGGCTAAGTGTTACTTGGAAAAGAAAACCTCAGGAGATACTTTGCGTGCATGAATTCATGCATTCAATATGTTAAAACTTCTGATTTTGATTAAACTATGCTATAGAAAGTAGTCAAGACATCAGAGATATGCCAAATCTCTCCAAATGTTGAAATGGATAAGTTACTTATTGGATCTATAGTAAAATCATGTATAACGATAAGATTAATTACAGGTGCTATGAAGATGTATTTTCTGCAGAAGGACAAGTTAGTCTTGTTCCACTGAATGTGCTTATAAGCTTTCAGTCTACAGGACGGGAAGGGAACAAAAGAGTGGAGCAGCATTTCTGTCTGTCAAGTTGGTGATAGATCAATACACATCAATAGCAGGAATATTTACCATAAATTTTGAATGTTCTAAGGAATCATTGTAACCACTTTATAACTTGCTGTGAATCAAAGCTATACCATTTTCTGCCTGACCTGTGGTAGGTTTCCACAATGTTCTTAAGCATCAATTTGGCTTTGGAAACTGCTGTTTCACAGCAGAAATTGAAAGCGACCATCATAGTTATGTTGAGAAAAGTAATAATTTGCAATTCAGGGGAAGCTTAGATTTGGGGGGGAAAATAAAAAAAAAACAGACTGACTTTCTCATGAAGTTTTAATTCAAATATCATTACTGAGGAGAATGGAGTACATGTTGCAACAGAATTATATGGCTTTCTCACTGAGCACTGCATTCAAGTATTCCAGCAAATTGAAACCATCATTACTCTATCAAAACAAACATGTACTGACTAATTATATACTTCCAGACGGCATCTTGAGCTACTTTGCATAGTATAAAGTTGCTTTCTTTGAACTTTCAAAGCTGTTTTCTTGTTTCAGGGCTTTTTGTACTCTGTCAGAGGACTAACTTTTGCTCTGGTTAAATAACGGTAAATAATTTAGAGTCTGATTTTGTAGAAAAAATATTTCAATAAAAGAAAAGTAAGAAAAAAATAAAATAGAACATTATACAGTCTAATGCTGAAGTAAATAAATTCATTAAGTTAAATTTTATTCATGTATACATGTGTTTGCTAACCTACTCACACTCATTTTTCTTATTTTGTCATATTTTTGGATAATTTTCTTAATATTTTATTGCTTTTGTTTTAAAGTTTAAGAGGTATAATGTATAAAACAATTATTTCTTAAAATATAAAAATTTCTACTAAGGTAATTATTACTTGATGTCTCTCTCACACACAAATGAATTGCTGAAAATCAGCGTTTAATGTAATTTGTATCAACTAAGGGAATTTGGGGTACAAAAAACAATCTAAATTTCCCCATATCCTTATTCTCTGTTTAACCAACAACATATAAGAACTCCTGGCACGCCACATTCTCACAACTGTTTCTATCTTTTGTTTCTCTGAGGTTAGTTATACTGTCTAGTGTATAAGCCGAACCTCAGTTGAATTTTCAGAAAAAAATTCATTGTTAAGTGGACACTCGGAGACTAGTATGAATATTCCAAAACCCTGGATAAGAACTAATAAATGTCCAAAGTAGAAAGAATACAGAAGCTGTGGTCTCGTTACCAGAGACTGTATTGATGTCTTTCAGAAACCGTTTTTGTGCAGGATCCATCTTCAATAGTGAAAGAGAGAAGTGTGCACTTGCTACCACAAGAAAAATCAAAAACAACACCCTTGTTAGTTTTGTTTTGCGGGTCCATCTCCCTTTTCAGTATAGTTAGTAATTTTATTCTTCAATCTCCCCAAAGACACTCAACAAAGACCAATTTACCTAATGTGTGTGTGTGTGTGTATGTGTGTGTGTTTATGCTTCTACCTCCTATGAGCTAATGCAAACGCCTGTGCCACCACACCTGACCATATATATTTATATTTTAAGTAAATAAATAAATAAATACATTTGTGGTCACATTCCTTTTTTCTGTGTTTAAGATGCCCTTCAAGGACCAGTTCTCAGTCAGTAAGCTGTAACCCATGTGGGGTTTGCAGAGCAGATACACTGAATATCAGACATTTGTATTATGACTCATAATGCTAGCAGAATTACAGTCATAAGGTAGCAACCAAATAATTTTGTGTTTGGGGTAAGCACTACCTGAGGAACTGTATTAAATGATCGTGGTGTTGGGAAAGTTGAGGACACTGCTATAGATTAGCAGAATTGACATCCTTTTTTTACATATTAGCTTTGAGACTTGTTTCTATTTTCAAATAATAAGCACATTTCACAAAGCTGTATATGATAGAATATAGAAGTGTATCAATAATTTCATAGAAAACCCTACTGCTAGCAAAACAGTTTTATTAAGCCAAAGGATCCATTTCAGCTTCTGGAAAATGCTAACACTGCCAGCTAGAACCTATTGTGAAATTGGAAACAGACTGGTTATAGACATAAAAGCCTGTAATACTGTGTCAGCACTTTCTAAATATGTAGTATACTTCTTTCCAAGTGCAACCAAGGCCAACCCTATTCCAGAAAACGCATCTCAGAAACCTACAAAAATACCCCATGGATTTATCGATAAGGACAAATCCATAAGGATTTGCTCATGCCCTTTACTCTACAAAGGATCTCATAGGAAACAAAATGAATTGGATCCATGTAAGATTTTTCAAAGTATAAATTTAAAATGCATTTTATTAAAAATACAAATGGGAGAATAGTTTTGTTCTCATGTAATAATTTATGCATTACTTTTATATTTATGTGCAATAATAAAAGACTTTGTGCAAACTAGTCTTAAATCAACGTTTCACTGAGGTTTCCTAACCTACTCAGGGATATCTTACAATGAATAAGTAATCAAAAGTCATGCCAGAATATATGAAATTAAGAGAGATATAGTCAAATAAAGTCTGTTAGGCTAAATGAGACTGTGATGATAAATCAACTAAAATTTTAGTCATGTATAATACAACAGTTTTCATGCTGTGAAAGCAGGCAGGAGACTATGAACTTTTTTTTTTAATTCTTTATTAATTACACTTTATTCACTTTGTATCCCCCCTGTGGTTCCCTCCCTCCTCCAGTCCCAATCCCTCCCTTTCTCCACCCTCTGCATGCATGCCCCTCCCCAAGTCCACAGATAGGGGAGGATTTCTTTTCCTTCCTTCTGATCCTAGTCAATTAGGTCTCATCAGGAGTGGCTCCATTGTCTTCTCCTGTGGCCTGGTAATGCTGCTTCCCCCTCACGGGGGAGGTAATTAAAGAGCAGACCAATCAGTTCATGTCAGAAACTACGAACTTTTATACTAGAAATGTGTCACCCAATGGCAAATATTCCTTCTCAGTAGTAGTATTCCTAGCACAAAAGTAGAGTTGATAACAAAAAAGAATAACACAATTCCAAATTAACTAAAGAGAGGAATATTTGGTCTGATCTTTAAAAGTGAATAAGTATATGGACCTTAATTTAATAATCATTAGTACAGAGTTTAAATATATGTGAGACAAGTACATATAGTACAAAATCATTATGAATTATATTACTTATTATTAAACTGAATTCTCCAAAAACTTAATATTATTATAAAATAAGCTAAACATACATTTTTAGAAAGGAGAAACATTTCACGTTTCAGAATTGAAAATACTCCTATATCTATGAAATGCTATGTTAAGATACTGAGTTGGTAACCTCCTCGCAGAAACAGACCTAGTGTTTCACATGGTATTCAGACATGAAGTCAGTGTGGTCACCTTGTCAATGTGTAGGACCATAGCCCATCTTCTCTGTGTGTTTAACGGAGACACAAGAGCAAGGGGATAGATTCTGGGGTTAAGAAAAGAAAGTTGGCAGAATGGTACTATCTGGTGCTCCCTGAGATGGACCAACAATCTGCTTCTCTCTGGCAAAACGTATCATCAAAAACGCTCTCTCTCCAGCCTATCTCTAAAAGAAAGAAGCAGCAATTGGTTCAGTACACATGGATGAGTTCACACAAGAAAATTTAACTGTCGGAAAAGATTGTCATATCTCCTAGGCACAAAAGGAAACTTGAAACATATTTCAATCAATTTCTAGCTTTATTAATAATTCATTTAATTTCTTCAACATAATAAATAGTTTGAATTTCTTGGACACTTTTGGTATAAGTGTAGATCAGGGCCGGAAGTCAAGATGTCTGTGCTATATTTCAAACGTCAATTTGCTCAATCATTCTGTTGTATCCATGCTCTCACAGCAAATTCCCAATACCAGACCCTCTTGAGAAATATTTACTCAGATTCAGAATTCACAGCAAGACATTCTTTGACCTTTCCCTCTCTGTCCTCCATTTCTTCCACCATCCGCATAAATTCTCCATATCTCAGCTCTCATTCTCAGGAAACATGTTTTGGAATCTGCAGCAGCTGCTCCATAGGTTCTCTTTCTAGTTCTTAGAAGACTTTATGGAGCACACAGATTACTTCAAAACTTCTCTGCAGCAGAGGTTTTGGGTTCTTTATTATTATTATGATTAGTCATTCTTTCATTTATTTATTTTTATTTTTGGATTAGCACTCTTTAATGAGACTGGTTTCCTCGGTACAAGCGTTTTATTAATCTGAAGCTTGTGTCCTCGAGGCTTTGCTTTCCGCTCCACAGGCGTCAGATGGCAGTTTACTGCAAGCTCCGTGGTGCTTTTGAGGCAGGTTCTCCACGTGTTCTCTTCAGCGGGAAGCCCCTGTGGGAGGCCGCAGGGCCTGGATCCAAATCATGTGTTCAACCACTTTCAGTTCTGCGAGCACTGAGGGAATGTTCTTGTGAATTTGAGGGCTGTGTGCCTTCTGTAGTCGAAGCATCTTGATCGTGTCATTCTCCCAGTGTGGACGTCTTTTCTTACTTTTTATTCTCGTAACAATGTGCAGTTTATGAGGGTTCTGGGGATCTCCTCCATATTTTTCATTATCTTCTGGTCTAGACTGAAACACTTTATATGGGATTCTTGATCAGTACCAACGAGAGATTTCATACCTTTTTTCACAGTCTGTATGTAGTCTGTCTGGAGGGCTCTGAAATACAGAGAGCAAAACCCCAGCCATAAGTGTAGTAATTCTTTTGGATTCAGCGACCACTGTGCCCAGTCTGAGCATCCCTTGTCCCTCAGGCTTTGGGTTCTTTAAACACTCAGTTGTGTCATGTGAATGTGATTTTGTTTCGGTCCCAAGTGTGAGATGTGGATTTTTTTTTTTTTTAATCCACTTCTGAAAACAGCTTCCTGAGAGGGCTTCTGATCTTTGTCAGAAGATGCTGTGGGGGGCATGGTTTAATCAGCTTAAAAACCGTCCTTGTGTGGACTTTAAGAAGGTATAAATAGGAGCCCTGAGACTTGGAAAGAAGGCTGCCCTTCTGTGCTTCACTTTTTTTCTCCCAGAGAGAAAAGCTCTAGAGAGCACTGAGTGCAGCTTCTGCTGAATCTCGCCACTGCCTATGATTCCTGTTTGCCCTTTGCTGATAGCTGCTGCTTTCTCTTTGCTGTTGCTGGACTGTTGGAATCCTCCTGAAGAAGAGAGGAATGGCCCCAAGGGATTAATTCTGAAAAAGTCAACATCTCCTGCTCAGACGCAAACCATAGACTCAGTATCCAAGTGGAGTTCCTAGTAAGGGGAACAGGGGCTTTCTCTAGCCTCAACGGTAGGCTCTCTGATCTCCTCCCTCTAGTGGAGGGGAGGGGTGCAGCCTTTCCAAGCCAGAGAGAAAGACAATGCAGCCAGTCCTGATGAGACCTGATAGGCTAAGGTCAGATAGAAGGGTAGGAGGAACTTCCCTATCAGTAGACTAGGGGAGGGGCACAGGGGGAAGAAGAGAAAGGGAGGGTGGGATTGGGAGATGAGGGAGGAGGCCACAGCCGGGATACAAATTGAATAAATTGTAATAAATTATAAATATATATATATATATATATATATATATATATATATATATATATATATATGTCAACATCTTTTATCCCCCCTAACCTTTCTCTCCTACCTAAGATAGGGGGTTTGAAGAGATGTAAAGGCATGAAATTTGCAGGTAAATCATGGGAACTGGAAAGGATCATCCTGAGTGAGCTGTCCCAGAAACAGAAAGACACACAAGGTATATACTCACTCATATAGACATATAATATAGGATAAACCTACTAAAATCTGTACATCTAAAGAAACTAAGCAAGAGGGAGGGCCCTGACTAAAATGCTCAACCCCCTTCCTGAAAAGAAAAGAGGAAGGACATCAGAAGAAGAAGAAAACAGGAAACAAGTTAGAAACCTGCCACAGAGGGCCTCTGAAAGGCTCTGCCCTGCAGACTATCAAAGCAGATGCTGAGACTTATGGCCAACTGTTGAGCAGAGTCCATGGAATCTTATGAAAGAAGAGGGAAATAGTAAGATCTGGAGAGGACAGGAACTCCACAAGGAGAACAAGAGAACCAGAAAATGTGAACACAGGGGTCTTTCCAGAGACTCATACTCCAACCAAGTACCATGCATGCATGAAGGTAACCTAGAACCCCTGCACAAATGTAGCTCATGGCAGTTTAGTGTCCAAGTGGGTTACATACTAATGGGAAGAGGGACTGCCTCTGACGTAAATGATTGATCTGCTCTTTGATCACTTCCCCCTGAGGGGGGAGCAGCCTTACCAGGCCACAGAAGATGACAATGCAGCCACTCCTGATGAGATCTGATAGACTAAGATAAGAAGGAAGGAGAGGGGGACCCCCCCTATCAGTGGACTTGGGGAAGGGCATGAGTGAAGAAGGGGGAGGGAGGATGGAATTAGGAGGGGAGGAGGGAAGGATTTATGGGGGGATACAAAGTGAATAAAGTGTAATTAATAAAAAAAATTAAAAAACAAACAAACAAACGAAAAAAGAACCCTGAATAAAGTAGGTTTTATGAAATCAAAGGCTAGACTTCTCAGAGGATTTTTGTAACTTTTCTGTAGTTCTTACTTGGATTGGTTCTACAAAATATCTCTCTAACTTTAACTTTGAGCACTATCACAACTATACAATTTTAAAGATTCATTTACCATTTTCTACTCATCTTCAGTCCTTATAATAGACTTCCACTTTTTAAAAAAATATATTTATTTTTATTCACTTTATACTCTGATTGTAGCTTCATCCCTCCTCCCATCCCAGTCCTACCTTCCCTCCATTATCCTTCCTCTTTTCCTCAGAAAAAGCGAGCTCTCTTTACCATCTACCACAGCTCATCAAGTCGCATGAACACTTAGTATGTCTTCTTCCCCTGTGCTCTGGCAAGTCAGTCCCAAGAGGAAGAACTGATCAAAAAGCTAGTATGTGAGCCCTTGTACAATGCAGTCCTGACTTCCCACACTAGGGACCCACATGAAGCCTAAGCTGTCCATCTGGTACATGGCCCTTAATTTTAGACATACACAATTTTATTTCAAATTAAATTATCTCTTCTATTTCCATTAAAATTAATAGTTTATAATTTATATATATATATTATTCTTGTTTTATTGCCTCTCTCTTCTTTACTATTTCATAAAAATAAAACATATGTTTCAATATCCATTGAAAGGTAATAGCAATGAGGACCCAAAAATAAAAGAGTGAAATAGCAGATATATCACTCTGCTGTACATCTTGAACATTCACCAAACATATATATGCTGGAAATTTAGTCACAAATGAATGGGTACCATTGGAAGGTGATATAATCATAAAGAAAAAAGCCTATTTAGAGAAAGTCAGGAGATTATAAATGTGCTTTAAAAGTGTTTATTGAGATTTGTCCCTCACCAATAATGTGCTCCCATAGAGAGATAAGAACATATTCTTTAACAAATTTAAAAGTTCAGCCACATATTTGCAAGACAGAATTGCACTCTGCTTCTACTTCTAATCAGTTCTTGCCTCTATGTCTTCACCTTTTTTACCTCATTCCTTTCTATGCTATTTCTATGCTATCCTTAATCATGTGGAAAGCCATGTGCAGCATCCCTTAGGAAATTGTGAACTACCATCAGAACATCCTGAATATGGCTTGACTGTGTCCCCCAGGGATTCAAATATTTAAATACAAGCCCAATTATAATGTGTTAAGAGAGTAAAACTTTATTTAAACAATGATATCTAATGATTCTGCTTTGTGGAGATGTTTAGGACAACACAGTTCATAGTCCAATGACTGAACAAGGAGAGAGACCAGAACAGATGTACATATATTTGCTTTGTGTCAACAATCACACCCTCTAGAATACACCAGCAGAAAACTGTACCACTTGGGCTTGGCATCCAAGAGTTGGGGGAACCAACAAAATTACATATGGATTGAAATTGACCTATTTGGTAGCTTTATATTATACCAACAATAAATGGACTAATAAAGTCATGAAGATGCAAGTTATAAATTGTGTGCAAATTATATTATTTTATGGGCTATCTGTTCAATGAAAACAGCAATATAGTGAAAATATAAAATATTTGTAGATATTTTGGTATTGTTACTGTCTTTCTGGAGTTCCTGTCCTCTCCAGGTCTTACCATCTCCCCTTCTTTCATAAGATTCCCTGCACTCTGCCCAAACTTTGGTTATGAGTCTCAGCATCTGCTTTGATATATTGCTGGGTAGAGTCTTTCAGAGGCCCTCTGTGGTAGGCTCCTATCCTGTTACCTGTTTTCTCCTTCTTCCAATGTCCATCCTGTTTGTCTTTCTGAGTGAGGATTGATTGTCTTACCCACGGTCCTGGTTCTCCTTATTGCTTGGTTTCTTTAGGTGTACAGATTTGTGTAGGTTTATCCTACATTGTATGTCTAGTATCCACTTATAAGTGAGTATATAACATGTGTGTCTTTCTGCTTCTGGAATACTTCACTCAGGATGATCTTTTCAAGATCCCACCAATTGCCTGCTATGGCTTGGCAAGGCTGCACCCCTTTCAAGGGGAGGTACTCAAAGAGCCAACCATTGAGTTCATGTCAGAGGCAGTTCCTGTTCCCATTACTAGGGAACTCACTTGGATACTGAGATGCCATTACTTACATCTGAGCAGGGGTTCTAGGTAATATCCATGAATGGTCCTTGGTTCAATGCAGCCAGTCCTGAGGAGAACTGACAAGCTAGGGACAGAGGAGAGGGGAGGAAGACCTCCCCTATCAATGGACTTGGAGAGGGGCTTGGAAAAAGATAAGGGAGGTAGGGTGGGATTGAGAGGTAATGAGGGAGGGGGCTACATCTTCTGAGATACAAAGTGAATAAACTGTAATTAATATGAATATAAATAAAAATATTTATAGATATTTATCACTGTCTATATAGTAAGATTTTTTTGCCATGATTTTATTAAGTAAACAATGAAACCATCTATTTTTCACAAGTGATATTAAAGCAGGGGTATGGTTAATAACAACTAAGTATTATCAATCTATGTGGACAAATACTTCAAAAGAATAAACAAGATTATTATTGGCTTCTATACTCAACAGAAAGAGAATTCCAACAGCTCATTTCCATTAGAGCACAATTTCTGAAATATTTTATCCTAACTTTTCAGAAATGAGCAATTATTGGAATTGAACTCATTGACCAATATCAGTGAAGGTCTCACTTTTTACATTGTGAGTGACATTTTTAGCACAAATCAATCCATGTGATAGGCTATTTTTAGGGAGAAAAGAATAAATGAGAATGCCCTATCATAATTTCCTTATTATATTAGTCTCAAGCTCTTCTGCAGATTCATTTACTGTGATCAATCTATTTCCATTTTTACCAATGGAATTTATTCTCCAAATTCAGTCAGAATATATTAATTTTTATACTGGCCAATAACATTGGCATGTAAAAATTATGTACATATTTCTAATGAAGAAGTAACACTCTCAGCCATGCTGTTAACTATTGTTATATTTGTCCTTCAGGAAAGTAGAGGATGGGCCTTACAACCAAAGCTTTCATTAGCAATACATTTATGTTAATACTATAATTGTTTTTACTATCAAAGTTTTAATTACTGTTCATAAATGTTATACATGAATGATCTAAGCTTCTTTACCATTTCTTTTTTTTTTTTTGAGTTTTATTTTTTCTTATCAGTTACATTTTATTAACTCTGTATCCCAGCCATGTCCCGATCCCTCATTCCCTTCCAGTCCCTCCCTCCCTCCCTCATCTCCACCATGCCCCTTTCCAAGTCCACTGATAGGGGGACCTCCTCCCCATTCACCTGATCCTGTTTTATCAGGTTATCTTCAGGACTGGCTGCAAAGCTCTCCTCTGTGGCCTAACAGGACTGCTCCTCCCTTGGGGGGTAGGGAGGCCAAAGAGCCAGTCATTGAGTTCCTGTCAGAAATAGTCCTTGTTCCCCTCACTATGGGAAACCAATTGGTTACTGAGCTACCATTTTTAGAGTGCTGCAGAAATGTACAATGAACATGTTAGTTTTTTAAGCAGTAAACAATGTATGTTAAAAACTTTAATTTCAGAGTATGAGTCTCTCCATAAGTAGTGTTTTTTTTTCCTCTTGTTTATCTATTTTGGAGGCAGATCAAATAAAAAAAAACAAATATAAATCTAAATATTCACATATACTAAAAATAACTTTTTATTTCAAAAAAATCAAGGAGTCAAGCCATCATAATTTTTCTGATCACAAACTCTACCAAGACCACACAGAAGATTTTAAAGATCTTTATAAAGAATATAATTTGTTTATCATTTTTATGATAGACTAAAAATTAATCAGAAAATAATATTATTTTTCTATTATATTTGTGTCAATAATGTTTTTCATATTTGCTTTTGTCATCTGGTTTTAAAACCATAGTCATATCACGTCAAGTTTCACAGATACACTGTATTATATTTCTTCTACTAAAACAAAGCAAATATATATTTTCAAACTCATTAAAATATTTAACATACAATCATAAAATAAGGGATTTAACGTTAGAGTCATTATAATGTTGAGATTCCTCGTAGGTTGTCACATATTGATATACAACAAACCACAACTCATCAGGAAATCTCTTTTTCAAGAGGTGATGACCATTACAGAAGACTACAACAAATCAAAATGCAGAGCTGTGGGGTCCATTCTCTATACTTTATAATTCCTGTACCTACTGTTCAGAATCATTGTGGAAGATGGTGAAAGAAAGGTTAAAAAGTGTCAGGAAATAAACAAATTATAATAAAGAAAAAAGAAATAAAAATTAAAAATAATTGTAAGAAAGATCCAGAATTTGCAGTTACACTGTGTCTCCTATTAAGGTCAGAAGCTACTCACATCGATATGACTGCTTAAATATGAACTGAACAAGGACAACAACATGAGATATGTGATTATGGGAGTGGAAACATTCATGAGACATTAAAACTCTACACAGTGACCCAGGCCCAGCTAAGGAATGCTGAAGCAGGAGAACAAACCTTCTCCAGGGAAAAGCATACCATTTTTAAAAATTTTAATACCAAACAGTAATCCCTGAACACACATACATAGAAATCAGATGCAGACCGAACTAGTTTTATCTACATATTTATGTTGAACTAGTTTCACCTACGTAATTATGCATATACAATTAATGAAAAAAGTCTCCATGTATTTGAAAGAGATCAAGGATGGGTATATTTTAAGATTTGTAGGAAGAAAAAAGGAGAAATACAATTATAAATTAATTTCATAAAATAAAAAAATAACTTTTAAAGGGGGATCAAAAGCAAGGAATGAATTTAAAAACTTGAAAATCTGTAATTAAAAAAATACCTCCAATGGTTTTTCTTCATAATTGTTATTACTACAATGTCAGAATGACTAAATGGTTTCTCAATTTTGTGTGAACTGAGGCAATTGTTCTGAAAACAGACATCTTTCACCAGAACATGGTAGCTTGTTTTGTCTGTATTTTACATATATACAGAGACGCACTGCATCTACTCTGCTCTATTTATTGTTTTTATTTTGACTTTATACAGTATCCTAAAATCATAAAAGAATAATTGATTGGTGTTCTTTGCTTAAGACATGGAACTTCCCATCAGTGTCTTTCCTTTACAACAATTATCAGTTACTCATAGTGCCCAAAAATTATTAGTTATCATTTACCCTCTCAAAAATATCAAATTAAATGTACATCTTTAGACCTGTAGTAAATTATTCAAAAACACTATTTATAAAACAAAATCAATATGAATGTGTTTTCAAAAAAGTTTCTTTTTATTTTCCTTTGGAATTCATTTTTAGTTTCTCAGATTGCTTTAGTTATGATTATTTTTGCAAATATTTTTCCCATCTGGATTATGAGCACGTTGTAGATCAGCATTTGTATAAATTGAATCATGGAAATGTTTGCACATGAGTAAAATGTGCACTACTGTGGTTTGGGATAAGTAATCAGCTGTACAATAAAAAAAATAATAAATAAAATATGCAAATGAAAACTGCAATAAATTTCCCAGATGGTTTTTTATGATCTAATTTGCTTACTTGGTCTGCATTATTTTTTCTTTACAATTATAGCTTTAAAGAGATAATTTTCAAAGTTTTCTCATACTTTCAGGAGAAACCTAATACAATTTCCCAAATTAGTCAAACCCATTACTTGCAGCTTCTTGTACCCACTTCTATAGGTTTTGAATAGATGGGGAGATTATTGTTTTCCCTACATGTCAGCATCTACTCTTCCTTAGTTAAATCTGAAGTTCATATTTTTCATTTCTTTTCAAAATCAAAGGTACTATGATTTTGTTCCAGATATTTTTGTAAAAAAGTCATTGACATAAAACTCAAAGCCACACTTTGAATTGTTATGGTGTCTCACATACTTTTGAGTATCTTTTTAGACAAGTTTGTAAATTGCTCAACTTTCTGTATGTTATATGTTTTCAATAAAAAAAATGAACATGTTTTCTTGGAAGTCACTAGTAAAAGGCAAATTAACGGTGCATTATTAAACATTTTTAATTTTAAGTGTGTATGCTATGCTATATCATCCTAAGATCTATTTAAAAGATACCACCACTGTGTATGGAAAAAAAGATGCATACATATCAAAATAATTCCATACAATTATAAAGACTTCTGTTTTTAAGTGGTAGAATTAAAATCACTAATAATAGACATAGTTCTGAAACATTACTAGAAAATATTACTAATTCTTAGCATGCATATTTGTTATACAGTTTTGATTAAATAGGCCAGAAAAATGGCTTTGATAAGATGATTTTATTATCAAATGACTTTCTCAGAAATCAAATGCAATGCCCTGCTTATATCCTGTGTTGAGATAAGGTATAAATAAAGAGAGGTTTAGCTAAAATAAAGGATATAAGAGGGAAAAGGTGGGAACTTGTTATCTTCCACTCTCATTGGAAGCCATGTAGTGCAGTTTGAAGGCAGATACCTTACAAGGATTCACCACTGTGGTTCTACCAGTAACAGGTCACTAAACAAAACAAAATGCAAAATATATGATACTTTCACTGGAGTTGCTGGTCAGAATGGTCTTAGAGTCCCGAAAGTGATACAATACTTGCTTTTTCCATTCCTCTTAGTTGCTCATTAAGCCAGATAGTAAAAACCCATTGCTGAAAATACCACACATTTTGGAGGTAAGATATATAGAAATCAAGCTGTAATCAAGTTGAAACTTTCCTTTCTACTCACTATGTTTAACAGTTATGAATGGGCCTATGAGGGCTTCTGGTGGAGAAAGGGAGTAAACACAAGAACGTTCTTACAAAGCAGTGAATTCTATAGACTACAGTACCAACATGAGAAACAATTATGACCAACACAAAATAGAGGTGCGACAATGGTGAGAGTAACCAGTAATTCTGTGGTTGCATTCCAGGCCTGTCCAACATGACCTATACCTCCTTCTCTAAACCTTGTCAAAACCCCATGACTGAAGCAGTCTTAAGCTGTAGGGAGGAAATGAATATTGCTCCTTAGATAAATTGATTATCATAACATCAAACCGTCTTCTAAGTGTTTATATTTATTCCAATGGGTATAAGATGTTCTCAGACTTATACCTCTTCCTTCCTGTAAACAGAAGTGAGTACTGAGACACATAGCTGCAAAGGTACTGAGGATATAGGATGGTGGAGGGTTCATTACATCACCACTCCCATGCTCATAAAACATGCAGAAGACTGTGTGGAAAGAAAGTTTTGCCAAAGGTTAAGAAAATAACTGTGAAATGCCATGTTCTCAGCACGTCATTGTTATGACGATCGTGAACTCAAAGCAGCTATGTCTACAGAAACAGGACCGATATGAGTAGAACCCTCAGTCATCTCTGGAAAGGAAAAGATTCTTAGGGCTCAACTAATCACTTAAAGTAATGTTAGATAGTGTTTAATTCAGTACATACTTTTGTTTACTGAGTAACAAGTCACATCTGTTTGAAAGAATTAAAGAAGAGCCTCATTTAGCACCAGGTTTCTACATCAGAGTTCCTTCTTCTACAGGCAAAAGGTTGCTAATTTCTATAAGTCATAGGCTGAAGTAAAAAAAAAAAAAAGAAAAAAGTAAAACTACTCAATATAATTGATCCTAGTTTCTTTTTCCAAGTGACCTCTTTTCTTTAAAAATTACAAATTAAATTACATTTTGTAATTAACTAAAATCTTCACAAAAGATGACTGTATGAGTCCAGTAGAAAACTACTCTTGAAGTGAAAATCCTATATTCTGGGAAAAATGTACTTTCTCATCTTAAAGAAAAAGACATTAAAGACAATCTTCTTACTACATGTAAAAATCAGTAGCTTAATTTTGGAAAATAAATGAGAAAAATAAAATAATGAAAGTCTAAATTCATATGGTTATTTTTCGTAGTAAAAAAAAATCACTGCATAGAATAAAGTACCAAAGAAGAAAATGCAATGTTTTTAACTAGTTGTCAAACCAAATTAGCAAAAACATTTTTATAAATCCAATTACAGTTACATAGGTCAAACATTACTAATGGTTCTGCCATCATAAACATTTTTATAAAAACGTTAGAACCATCTGGATTTATAAGTGAGACACTAAATGAGATGCAGCAAGAGCAGGTTAATTCAATTAACAAAGTGATGATAACAGATAAACACCGCATTTTCTTAAACAACTTCATTTCTAGTTGAAAACTACATTTTATATCACTTTATAACTAATTCAAATATATATTTCTATTAAATTTAAATCTTTTTAAATCTTTTATTTTTAACAAATTCCTTTCATATCATCAAAAACACGCTGAGTATGATTTATACAGACTTTAAAAACAAGTTATATCGAAAACATCCTTGCTAAATAATGATATAGTGACAAAAATACTAAAATGACAGAGCGAAAGAATAATTTGAACGAAAGACAGAACAAGCTTTGGGTAAAAGGTAAGAAACTTAAATACAGACCCCTGAAAATTTTTCAATTAGAAATAAAGTAAATACTTTTATTGTGTAGGATTATTTTAGCTATTGGATTTTTTTCTTTTTCTGTATGAAGTTTAGAATCATTCTTTCAAGGTCTATAAAATCTGTGCTGGTATGTTGAGGGGGATTGAACTGACTCTGTAGATTGCCTTTGGTAAGACGCTCATTTTTACTCTGCTAATCCTACTGATCCACAAGCATGGAACATTGTTCCATCCTCTGATGTCATCTTCATTTCTTTTTCCTGAGACTTGAAGTTCTTCTTATTCAGGGCTTTCACTTGCTTGGTTAAAGTTATACCAAGATACTCTCTATGACTTGTATTGTAAAGGATATAATTTCCTATAATTTCCCTAATTTATTTTTTCAATTTTTTATTTATTACAATTTATTCATTTTTTATTTCACCTGTACCTCCCTCCATCATCTCCTCCCACTCCAGCTCTCCCCCTTTTTTTCCTCCCACATTCCTCCTCCAGTCCACTGATAGAGGAGGTCCTCCTCCCCTTCCATCTCACCCTAGGTTAACAGTCTCATCAGGACTGGCTGTCTTGTCTTCCTCTGTGGCCTAGCAAGGCTGCTCCTCCCCCAGAGGGAGGCGATCAAAAAGCCAGCCACTGATTTCATGTCAGAGACAGTCCCTGTTCCCCTTACTAGTGAACCCACTTGGACACTGAGTAGCCGTGGGCTACATCAATACAGGCGCTCTAGGGAATCTCGATGCATGGTCCTTGGAATCTGGAAATAACCCAGATGTCCCTCTACTGAGGAATGGATACAGAAATTGTGGTACATTTGCACAATGGAATACTGCTCAGCAAGTAAAAACAAGGAAATCATGATATTCTTAGATGGAACTAGAAAAGATCATTCTGAGTTAGGTAATCTAGAAGCAGAAAGACTTGAATAATATATACCTACTTATAACTGGATATTAGGATATATGCCTAGGAGTAGTATAGCTGGGTCTTGAGGAAGCGCTATTCCTAATTGTCGGAGAAAGCGCCAGATTGATTTCCAGAGTGGTTGTACAAGTTTGCATTCCCACCAGCAATGGAGGAGAGTTCCCCTTTCTCCACAAACTCTCCAGCATGTGTTGTCACTTGAGTTTTTGATCTTCACGATTCTGGTGGGTATCAGGTGAAATCTCAGGGTAGTTTTGACTTGTATCTCTCTTACCGGTAAGGACACTGAGCATTTCTTTAAGTGTTTCTCTGCCATTTGATATTCCTCTACTGAGAATTCTCTGTTTAGCTCTGTACCCCATTTTTTAATCAGATTGCTTGATTTGCTGCTTTTTAACTTCTTTAGCTATTTATTCTGGATATCGGCCCTCTGTCAGATATAGGGTTGGTGAAGATCCTTTCCCAGTCTGTAGGCTGTCGTTTTATTTTGATGACTGTGCCCTTTGCTTTACAGAAGGTTTTCAGCTTCATGAGGTCCCATTTATCAATTGTTGTTCTTAGAGCCTGTTGCTGTTCTGTTCAGGAAGTTATTTCCTGTGCCAATGAGTTCCAATGTCTTCCCTACTTTTTTTTCTAACCGATTTAGTGTATCTGGTTTTATGTTGAGATCTTTGATCCACTTGAATTTTAGTTTTGTGCAGGGTGATAAGTATGGATTTATATTTGCTCAACCATGTTTATAGCAGGTTTATTTGTCATAGCCAGAACCTGGAAACAACCCAGATGTCTCTCAGTTGAGAAATGGATACAGAAATTGTGGTACTTTTACCCAATGGAATACTACTCAGCAATTAAAAATGAGGAAATCATGACATTTGCAGAAAATGTTGGGACCTTGAAATGATCATTCTGAGTGAGGTATCCCAAAAGCAGAAAGACACACATGGTATATACTCACTTATATAGACCTATAAGATAGGATAAACATACTGAAATCTATACACCTAAAGAAGATAAACAAGAAAGAGGACCAGGGGTACCATGATCAATCCTCACCTAGAAAGACAAATGGGATGGACATTGGATGTAGGAGCAAACAAGTAACAGGACAGGAGCCTACCACAGAGGGCCTCTGAAAAACTTTACCTAGCAGTGTATCAAAGCACATATTAAGTCTCATAACCAAACTTTCAACAGAGTGCAGGGAATAAAAAAAAAGGGGGGGGAGTGAGTTAATATGTCCTGGAGAGGACAGGAGTTCCACAAGGACCAAATATATCTGGGCACAGGGGTTATTCATGAGACTGTTTCTCCAACCAAGGACCATGTATAGATGCAACCTAGAGCCTCTGCTCAGATGTAGCCCTTGGTAGCTCAGTATACAAGTGGATAACCTAATAAGGGGAACAGGGACTATTTCTGACATTAACTCAATGGTAGGCTCTTTGACCTCCTCCACCCCCAGGGAGGAGCAGCCCTGCTAGGCCACAGAGGAGGACTTTGCAGCCTGTCCGGAAGACACCTGATAAACAAGTATCAGATGGAAGGGGGGAGGTTCTCCCCTATCAGTGGATTTGGAAAGGGGCAAGGAGGAGATGACAGTGGGAAGGTGGGATTGGGAGGGAGAGAGGAAGTGGGATACAGCAGGAATATGAAGTTAACAAATCGTAACTAATACCAAAAAAAAAATAAAAATTATAAAAAAATAACTGGATATTAGCTATATAATATAGGATAAACATACTGAAATCTATATCTCTAAAGAATCTATACAACAAGGAGGACCTTAGGGAAGATGCTTATTTCTCTCATTCAGAAAGGAAGTCAGAATAGACACTAGAAGTGGTAGAAGAGAGGGAACAAAATGGGAGCCTACCACAGTGTCCTCTAAAAGTCTCCATGCAGCAAGGGATTGAAGCAGATGCAGAGACTCACAGTCAAAATTTGGACAGCGTGCAAGGCATCTTAAAAGAAAGTGGATATAGAAGGATCCAGAGTGGACAAGAGTCCCACAAGGAGACCAACAAAGCCAAAAAAATAAAATAAAAAGCAGGTCCCAGGGGACTGTAGAGACTAATGCATCAACCAATGTGTGATTTTGTGTGTTTGTGTGTGACTCAAATACTATCCCTTCAAAATCTGAAAAAAAAAAAATGAAATAAATTCACACAACAGTGACTTTTTTTATTATGTTCCATTCAGAATGACAGTTAAAGAAATTCTTGTGTCATTTCAAATTACTGGAAATGCATAACATTGTACTCAGTCCTATGTGGTAATAGCAGAGGCAATGTTTGAATTCTGCATTCATATCATCTTGTATTGGTTTTGTTGTGTTCAGTTTCTTTTTTTCCAGGATGAAGTTAATTGTATTTTTTAAACAATTCCATGCGTGAGTACTGTGTTTGCATCACTTACACACCTCTACTGCCCTACTCCAACTCTTACCATATCTCCTTATTTCAAATCAACCATCTCTCCTGCCTACCAGTTCCTTATTATTGTTCCCATGTACATGTGTTTAGGGCTGATCACTTGGGACTGGATAGCTTCTAAAAGATCACATCTATGGAGAAAACTGATTCTCCCTCTTTAAAATGTCATTCTGCTCGGGCAAAAATTACCTACTCAGTGCATCACAAAAATATCTTATTTAATTAGACTTCCATAAATTTTACTAAATTATTCTGATAGGTTTTCTTTTCTTTATTTTTTCTCCTTTTGTCAATACTTTTATTCTCCAATCCAAACCCAGAATCAGTGTTTCCTCTAGAGTATCTGAATCTGTGCAGATACTTTTTTTTTTTAATAGAAATTTGTTTGGAAAATTTTATATATGCTAACAATCTGTCTTTTACCTAAATGCATTTATATGTCTATGTTTATAGCTACTCAATGATCACCTATGATATATTGCCAAGAAAATTAAATTTCACTTATATAACAATTCATAAGTCTTGTACTGGCTACTAAAAAGATAAGCCACAACTTACTGCAGAGATACACAGAAAATCTGACCCTTGATAGGATGCTGATGGAATAGTAAAATGCTCCAGCTATATGTAAGATAATGGTTATTAGACTGAATTTCTGAGTACAACAGGAAAGTTACACACATGAAATCCCAGCAATATGGCTGCTTAAGCAAAATGAAAACTATGACAGTACCAGTTGACATGTGACGAATCTCTAAAATCCCATACATGCAGAAAATGGAGCTTTTGACATTTAACAACCAAAACTTATAAAGATAGGAAGCTAAATTTGTCACTTGAAGGGCAAAGCAATGCATAGGTAAGCAACTGAAAGTATAAAACTAGCCTTGCAAAACAATCTGTAGTCAAATAAGAATTTCTGATTTCTCCATATTTTCTGTCCAAAACATGACAATCACAATGTCTGTCCTCAAGCCACTGTACTCTGGCAAATTTGCAAATTCTGACTAATCAGTCAGAATAAAGTGAGAGAAAGAAAAACAAACTACAAGATCAGCTTTTAGAAAAAGATGCTATTTTAATTAAATAGTGGTAGATAGAATTTCAGTAGGGTTGCAATTTGCCTTTTGCTTCTGGAGTTCTTACATTAAAAGGAACTGGCTGATTTCAGGGAGGCATAACACAGAATTCAGATATGAACATAAGGAGAGAGCAAATCCTTTTTAAGACTTGAATGTGCTGAGTCATCTATGAAAGCCACTGAGGCCTCTGCCAAGGGCTGCACTTCTTCCCATTAAATGTCTTTTTTTTAATTAGCTCATGACAGGTAGCTGAAGTATATTTTCCAATTAGTTTGTTATTTTTTTTGCTCTCTACTTTGTTGGTAAGTATTTCATAGCCTTTCACCCACATCGATTTTTATTGAACATGCAAAAGCATTGCAGGGAAATGAGTAAACAATTTAAATGGTAGTCCTTTATTGAGATGGCCAAACTCCCTTAACCAAGCAGTTCTTTTCGTATAGATTAATTCTGTATTACAAAATTAAGTTGACCTCATGTTTGTGCTGTAGCATTTGCATGCATGCAATTTAGTAAAACACCATAATCTCACTTGCACTATATTATTATTCCTTAAGATGAAATCTGAAGGAAGAAACTAATAGAAAAATAAACCACCATGAACTGATTTTAAAATGGCATCTAAACAAAGTTCTCAAAAAACATTAAAAAACAATGAGGTTCTTTTACCCAATTAATTTCTTTCATATTCATTTTAGCTATAAAACATTTAAGTTTTGTTCAGAATGATTTCTAGAAATTAGCATTCAAAGAAGTATTTAGACCTGCTATTCACTATTTGCTTCTATTTCTCCATGAAAAATGTTAAGTACAGAAACATTACTTCAATTGTTGTGATTAGCATACTTATCAGGATAAAATGTAAGTAATAAAAGTAAGTAGAAGAAAAATATTGTCTATTTACTACCTCTCTAAGTCTAGAGTGGAATGGAATTTTTTTAATTAAATAATGAATTGAGAACTGAATAGTAATAGTTTGTAAACACCTCTGAAAAGAAATCATGTACAATTCATGTTACATAATATAAGAGATATGCACATTTTCATGTTTTATCCATCTATGTATCTTTTGGAAAAGAGCCATTTGCCTCATTATGAATTAAATGCTGTTAGTCCCTTGGTTCTTCAGCAAAATTTTAACTCTGACAATGTGTGTATGTTTCTAGGAAAAAAAATAGTTTTTAATAAAACATTAAAGGCTGAGATACATAGCCAAACTTTGGGCAGAGGGTAGGGAATCTTAAGAAAGAAGGAGATAGAAAGACCTGGAGGGGACAGGAGCTCCACAAGGAGAGAAATAAAAAATCTGGGACAGGGGCCTTTCCCGAGACTGATACTCCAACCAAAGACCATTCATAAATATAACCTAGAACTCCTGCACAGATGTAGCCCATGGCATCTCAGTGTCCTAGTAATGGGAACAGGGACTGTCTCTGACATGAACTCAGTGACCTGCTCTTTGATCACCTCCCCTGGATGGGAGTGCAGCCTTGCCAGGCCACAGAGGAAGACAATGCAGCCAGTATTGATGACACTTGATAGAAAGGGTCAGATGGAAGGGGAGAAGGACCTCCCCTATCAGTGGACTGAGGAAGGGCATGGGAGGAGAAGAGGGAAGGAGGGAAGGTGGGATTGGGAGGGGACAAAGGAGGGAATACAGCTGAGATACAAAGTGAATAAACTGTAATTTATAAAATAAATAAATAAACTTTAAAAATTAGATAATTTATTTATCTAACTTTTTATTTTATGTGCTCTATCTGCATGTACACATGCATGCCAGAAGAGGGCATCATATTGCAATATAGATGGTTGTGAGCCAACATGTGGTTGTCAGGAATTGAACTCAGAACTTCTGGAAGAGCAGAAGAAGGTTGAGGAGGAGGAAGAGGAAGAACAAATGAAGAAAGAAGAAGAAAAAGAAGAGGAAGAGAAATATCATGTAGTAAATACAGGCTTTTGGGACCTAGAATCTTTATGCATAATATTTGTTTTTAATCTATGATCAAACAAAAACACAGATAAATGAGTAAATAAGTAAACAAGGTGAAAGAATCTGCTACAAAAAGTTGAAGAGAAAGTAGATCAATTTCAGGTTCAATTTTTTATTTTTCAAAAATAAAAACTTTTTGCCACCAGGATATTGTTATTGTTTTATGTCAAATTTCACATTTTCCTGCTGAATTCATCATTACAAAGGTTTTATCATTTTAAATTTATATTGAAGAGAGAGATAGTTAGGATAAGAGGTTTGAGATAAGGCAGAAGTTTCAGACGGAGCTCTGCACTTTTTATTTTTACAAGTATATATTCCTATGTTTTGGAAGGAAATCAATAACAGTTCTTCAAAACAGTCAAACCAGCTACAAGCAGTTCTCAGACTTCGAGTGTCTTGTTTTGCCTTTCGTTTGCATTTAGAGTGCATCTTATTGTATCTGGCACGTAGAACTCTCACATCAATAAGAGAAATAGCAAAACAGCTTACATTTCTGAAGCTGCTATATGTTGGTCTTATTTTATATTTTGAATATCATGATGGGGATTGAACATTTTAGTTAGGGTCCTCTCTTTTGCTTAGTTTAAATGAGGAAGTTTAAAAATATATTCATTTCTTAGTTTGTTTGAAGTTATTGAATTGTATATTGTTTAGGATAATATTTTTGTTTTCATTAGAAGTTAGCTTAAAGTCTTGGGGTATATTTAAATCAGAATATTACATGTAGGATGACTATACAAGAAGTTAGAGCAATTAGTACACTCAGTTGGATCTTTATTATAGAAAAATATTGTCTTTGATCTTAATGATCAGTGCTGGTTCGTTCAGGAAGGAGACATTTATTAACCATCCAGCTCACACTGCGATGTGTTTGGTTGATATAAAAGGTCTGAAGCAAGTTCTTCCTTTCTGAAAATTAAGGGCATGACAGAAGAATAAATATGAAAACAATATTGTACAAAATTACACAATTTATTAATTACTATAAACAGCAGAATAAAAGTAAAAAGACATTAGTAAAATACAATGTAAACCATGAGCTATGAAATATTTTATTATCATTTTTTTTAATCTGAACTACTGTCAGTTGCTCAAATATTCCTCATCTTGACTCTTTTGTTAAGAAAGATTATTCCTGGACTCTGTTACTGGTTAAATAATGTATTTTAAGTAATTTAATAGTATCTTTTTGGGCATCTTTGAATAAATCACCTGTAATTACTCACTAAGAAAACTTTTATTGAACTTTTATTTCTTCATCTTCATCAGCAGCCTGACCAGGCCACAGAGGAAGACTATGAAAGACAGTCCTGATGAGACCTGATAGAGTAGGGTCAGATGGAAGGGGAGGAGGACCTCCCCTATCAGTGGACTGGGGGAGGGGCTTACATGAGAAGAGGGAGGGAGGCGGGGCCGGATTGGGAGGGAATGGGGTGAGGCTACAGCTGGGAAACAAAGTGAATAAATTGAAATAAATAAAAATTATCTTAAAAAAGAACTTTGTACATGCATTTCTCTTGTTAAGTGTTTCTTCATCTCATCAGAAAGATGTTTATCTTAGCAGATAAACCTTGAGTCGCTGTAAGGCTAAAGTAAGCTCCACTGAGTCAAGGTCACTACTCTACATACAGCTCCCCTGAAGTTTTCTGTGGGTTTTTAATGAAAACTGATCTTTTCTACATACGTTCTTTGAGGGACTGGCTTTGGTTTTACATCTTTAATTTGCAATCCAATCCTACTATAGTTTTCCACTTTTTGATTTGAGTCTTCCCACTAAGATATTCCACCTAATTAACTATCATCCTTGAATTTAAACTCACATGATTTAAACAATGCACTTTCTTATAAACTGTCTTTCCTGAATGTATTATAACAAGTTGAGAATATGAGAATTATATATGTATATATACATATATATGTATATATATATATATATATATATATACATAGTTTGTAACAAAATTTATGACTGATTCTCTATAACTATATTTCACTTCAAAAATGTCTGTCTCTTTATTTGCCTGTATGGTATTTTATAAAGCTTTTCTCTCCATTCATATGCTGAACTTCAATTGCTCTGGTCTCTTTCATAATTCAATCACTAGCATCATATCCACATCAGTATTTAAAATTTTATTTAAAAGACTGAAGGTGAATTTCTAAGATGTACCTCCTTCTTGTCTATCTACGGATCTCTCAGCTTACTTTTACTTACTTTTTTATTCATTTTATTTTATTTATTTTTCAGTAATTTATTCACTTTATATCATAAATGTAGCCCCTCCTCCAGAACCCACCTCTAGCTCTCTCTCTTCCCCCCATCTCTCTTCCCCAGACCACAGAAAGGGGGAGCCTTTCTCCTCTAACTTCTGACTCCAGCCTATCAAGTCTCAACAGGGCTGCCTGGATCCTCTTTTATTTTTGCCAGTCAAAGCCTCCTCTCCAGGGAGAAGTGGTCAAAGAGCAGATAACAGAGTCCATGTCAGAGATAACTCATGCTCCTTTACGAGGGAACCCACTTGGAGACTGAGCTATCTATGGACTACATCTGAGCAAAGGTTCTAGGTCTTCTCCATGCATGGTCCTTGGGTGGTACAACAGTCTCTACAGTGCCCACTCTCTTTCCAGGCCCAGATTTGTTGGCTTGTTGGTCTTCTTGTGGAGCTCCTGTTCCCTCCAGGTCCTTTCTAATCCCCACTCTTCCATAAGACTCGCAGGCTCTGCCCAAAGTTTGGGTGTGAGTCTCAGCATCTGCTTAGATCCCTGGGTGGAGTCTTTCAGAGGACATCTATGAAAGGCTCTTGTCCTTTCAGCTACTTCTAGTGTCTATTCTTTTTGTCCTTCTGAATGAGAATTAAGCATTCTCTCTAGGGTCCTTCTTGTTATTTAGCTTCTTTAGGTTTGTGGATTTTAGTGTATTATCCTGTATCATATGGCTAATATTTACTTATGAGTGAGTATATACCATGCTTATCTCTCTGGTTCTCAGCTACCTCACTCAGTAAGATCTTTTCTAGTTCTATCAATTTGCTTGCAGATTTCATGATTTCCTTGTTTTTTTAATAGCTGAGTAGTTTTGCTTCTTATGACTACTACTGACCATCCAGTCCATATTAGAAGGTACTGTCAGCCTATTCCTTAACACCAAACATATCATTATTTTATTTTTACGACTGACTTTGCTGTTAATATTTATTAACAAAATTTAGGAGTTATAAAATACAAATTTCTTCTCAATAATTTACTTCCTACAAAACTTAGCCAAGAAAAGCCACTCTAATTTTTATTTAAAGGATGAGTGCAGGTTCCACAACACTCAAGAGAGACATAGTAATAAAAGTGATATATGTAGAATAATCGAGGACATGCCATAAAGAAAATGCCATGAGGTAAGGATATTTTGTTCTGATAAGAGCTACACCCTATTGTGGTGTTTCTTAACACCTTAAATAACTTCAATAAATTTTCATTGAATATAAGTTAAAGTTTGAAAGGCAATACTTGGAGCAGCTATGAGCAACAGCATGAACATTAGGATCACCTTAAAATATAAATTTTTAATATAAAAAGAATAAATTTTATCTGTTCCATAGACATTACACATAAATACCCAAAGAAACCTTCAAATATATGCACTGCCTTTTATGTCAAATATTGAAAAGAATACAAGAGTTTCTTTTGGGTCGTTGTATAAGATAATGCAATCAAGGTAATGAAGAAGCCTGAAATAACTGAAAAATCAGGGAACACTGTAATAAATTACTCAATACTGAGTGACTTTCACTGAGGAGAAACAAAGAAAAGCACTTCCATTTTGGATTAATCTCTAACAAAACTTTTGTGAGTAATCAAAATGAAAAAACCAGCTCTTTTAATATAAAATGTATCTGGCATTGAATTATGTCATTTTATTAATGTACATATAGTGTTTTGTACTATCTCAAAGCAAAGTTAATTGAAAATGTAGGTATAAAAAAAATAAAATATGAAATAGTGCTTTTTAAAAAACACAGTTAGGGGTCCTATTACTTCATTATGTTAATACATGCTTAATATTTTTATAAAAATACTTTTATGATTTCTAATAATACTTTTATATTTGTATGTGGCGGGTACTATACCCAGGGATGTTTGAGGGGTCAAGTCCCATAGAGTTGCAGTTACAGGCATGTGTAAGCTGCTGGATTTGGGGACTGAGAACTGTACTAAAGTCCTCTGCAAGAGCAGTACTCACTCTTTATTAATTATTTTATTTTTATATTAATTATAGTTTATTCACTTTGTATCTCAGCTGTAGCCCTCTCCCTAATTCCCTCCCAATCCCACCCTCCCTCTTTCATCTCCTCCCTGCCCTTCTTCATCACAGAGGAGGACAATGCAGCCAGTCCTGATGAGACCTTATAAAGGAGGGTCAGATGGAAGGGGAGGAGGACCTCCCCTATCAGTACTCACTCTTAATAACTCAATCACCTTACAGTTCCCCAAGCCTAGTGTTTAATACAACTGTTTGCATTACTTTCCTCTCAAAATCTTGTAGCTTTCCATAAAAACCTTATATTTCTTCCTATTACCTCTGTGAACTTAAAGAGTATTTCCAAGACACCATTAACTTTCGGAGTATTTACAATGAAAACAAAATAATAAAAATTCAATCAATACTAAGAAAAGTTAATTTAAGCTTAACCTGAGTGATAACTCTCAATGTGATTCTATTTTAGAATGATAGAGATCTTAAAATTTTGAGGAATTAAATATCATCTCATCAATTACAAATGTAAAATAAACAGCTTTTAAAAGACAGGGCATGATCCTACCACAAAGGGTCTCTGAAAGACTACCCAGTAAGGTATCAAAGCAGAAGCTGAGACTCATAACCAAACTTTGGGTAGAGTATAGGGAATCTTACGAAAGAAAGAGGAGATAGTAAGACCTGGAGGGGACAGGAGCTCCACAAGGAGAGCAACAGAACTAAAATATCTGGGCCCAGGGTTTTTTTTCTGAGACTGATACTCCAACCAAGGACCATTCATGGAGATAACCTGGAACCCCTGCTCAGATGTAGCCCATGGCAGCTCAGTATTCAAGTGGGTTCCCTAGCAAAGGGAACAGGGACTGTCTCTGACATGAACTCAGTGGCTGGCTCTTTGATCACTTCCACCTGAGCAAGGACCAGCCTTGCCAGGCCAGAGAGGAAAACAATGCAGCCATTCCTGATGAGACCTGATAGGCTAGGGTCAGATGGGAAAGGGGAGGAGGACCTTCCCTACTAGTGAACTTGCAGAGGGGCAAGGAAGATGAGGGAGAAAGGGTAGGATTGGGAGGGACTAAGGGAGGGTTAAAGCTGGGATACAAAGTGAATAAACTGTAATCAATATAAAGATTAAAAAAAAGACATGAATGTACCATCATGATTTAAGTCAAATATTTTAAGAGAACAAATGCAAGTTTGTAAAGCTATTCATTGTTGTATATAACACACTGAGGGTTACAGAATGTAGATACCTTCAAGTCCTTTAACAAGGCATTGCACCTTGATTTTTATACAATTGATATGTGTTTTATAAGATCCTATGGAACACAAATAAAAATATTTTCTGTCTCCAAAACTTCTGTCAAATGCCACTATTTTTTGTTTTGCTTTGTTTTTGTTTTACTTTCTTTATAATTGTTCTCACTCTAACTCTAAGCTTTTCTTCAGGTTATACTATCATTTGATCACTAGCTACACCTCAGCTGCATAAAATGAAATATCATTCCTTGCAAAATTATAATTATATTAAGGTCTGCAGAGATGGTTCAGTTGTCATAACACTTGTTATTCTTCAGAGGAGCCAAGTACAATTCCCAACACCAACTTCATGTGCAGCTCAGGAGCATGGATCCTGTGTTTTCCCTTGGGATATCCAGATGTTGGACTGGAAAAAATATAGTTTAGTCAAGGTTCAGGGGAATGTGGACGAGCTTCTCCAATGTAGGTATTTCATTGATACTGCTCTCTCTTTTTTGGGATTAGGTAGAGGTTTTAAGGGTGGGTGTACCTCATTGGCTGTGGCTAAGTTGCAGTTGCTAGCTGGACATGTTTTCATGAGTAAATCTGAAACTTGGTCACCAGGCAACATGTCCCTCAAGGGTGGTGGAAGTAGGGATAGCAAGACTATGTGCACTGGACATGCAGGCCCAGAACAGGGAAGGAGCAACTCTTACTCCTGCCTATCTCAAGATGAGATTTTCAGGGTTCAGATGTTGCTCAACGTCAGTCTTGCTTCAGGCCAGTTTCTTTGTCATGGCATTCACATGCAGCACAGTCATGTTGGAGGACTCTCAATCTCCTCTCTGATTCAGTTTCCTTCTCTCCACAAAAAAAAAAAGCATTTTGTATCTTTGAAACATTTAAAGAAAACTACTAGTAAAACTTCAGAGATAGAATATATAAAGAGAAAGAAAATGAATGTTGAAAAGAAAGAAATGTTCCAACAGACGAATTTAAAGACAAACTAAAGTACTTGTACAAGCGGAAGATGCTCATAAGATCATGTCCTCTCATGCTTTTGTTTTATGATCATTACATGAAAGCTTAGGCCATACTGACATGTTTAAAATGATTAAATACAGTGTTTTGCAGGGGGATCATGATATACTGTCTAGATATACTCCAAACAAGACCATTCATGGAGATAACCTAGAACTCCTGCACAGAAGTAGTCCATGGCAGCTCAGTGTCCAAGAGGGCTCCCCAGTAGGGGGAACAAGGACTGTCTCTGACATGAACTTAGTGGCTGGCTCTTTGATCACCAGGCCACAGAGGAAGAAAATGCAGCCAGTCCTGATGAGACCTGATATACTAAGGTAGATGGAAAGAGAGGAGAACCTCCCCTATCACTGAATTGGGGGAGGGACATAGGAGAAAAAGAGGGAGGGAGAGTGGGATTGGGAGGGGGTGGGGGCTACAGCTGGGATACAAGGAGAATAAACTGTAATTAATAAAAATAAAAATAATTTTTTTAAAAAATAATTCCTTAGAGACCAACGAAGCCAAAAATAGTTGGGCCCAGGAAGAACTGCAGAGACTGATGCATCAACCAAAAATCATGCACAGAGAGGACCTATACCCCCTGCTCAGATGTAGCCCACAGACATGTCAGTCTTCATGTGAGTTCCTTAGTAAGGGGAGAAGAGACAGTCTCTGACATGGACTCAGTTGCTTGCTCCTTGATCACTTCTCTCTGGTGGGATGATCTAGCCAGCTCACAAAGAGGATCCAGACAGTCATGATAGGACCTGATAGGCTAGGCTCAGGCAGTAGGAGAGGACTTCCCCTATCAGTGGACTAGAGAAAAGGGATAGGGGAAGAAGAGGGAGGGGGAGAGTGGGTAGGAGCAGGAGGAGATGAGGGAGAGTGCTACAACAGGGATACAAAGTGAATAAATTGTAAATTTAATATTAATCAACAAAAAAGAATTCCTTAGTGTATTTGAGTTATTTAATTGCATAAAAGTTCTCAGGTAGTAATGCAACACAAGTTGACATAACAGCTTAAGTGTTTTCTGTATTCTCAGGGACTAAAAACATTTTTCAAATATGGTTTTAGCAGTTTGATTTATAGAACCAGCAGGAGTTGTTAACCCATATTAAATTAATATATCATGAAATATAGAATTATTAATACAGCTCAACTTAAGCATCTGTGGTTCACAGAAATTATGTGGAATTATTTATTGTTGCTCTTTCCCCTTTCTGACTTTCCTAACTGCCTTTGATGAATGAGGCTGCCATATCTTTGTCTTGACATAAAGAACAGAGTCTGTGCCAAAACATATGGCTCTGGGTTTAAAAGTTAAATTATGTGCATATTTATGGCAATGTCTAATATATAAATATTCTAAAAGTTCTGAATGGTGGAGATTTAGTGTCCAATTTCATATGGAGAGAAAAGGTGTCTTTGAATTTGGAATGTAATTATTTACTATGTCTTTTATTTCTGAAATTATAGCTGTATCATTTTTCCCTTCCTCATGCTCTTCTAAGCCATCTCATATATCCCTCTTAGGCCTCTTTCAAATTTATGTTATATGCATGTATGCATGTGCATATACGTTCTACAATGCATAAATACAACCCCTAAGTCTGTATAATGCTGCTTATATGCATGTTTTCAGGGATGGTCATTCGGTATTGGATAAGCAATTGTTGGGATCTCCCCTGCGCAAAACAGTTTCTCCCGCTGTCAGCATTCCTAGTTGCCCACCGTTCTTCATGTAGGGTGGAGTCCTCTTGGGTTTCCCCTGCCAACTTTAGCATATCTATTTAGTTTTTTTCTTCGGTTCATGTTTAGAATGTCATGCGATGAAACCTCATGGACGTAGCTTGTGACACGGTCAGAGACAAGGTCTCACAATAAACTCCCTCATCTTCTGTCTCTTTTAATCTTTCCATTGCATTTCTACAATGATCCCTCAACCTTTAAGTATAGGAAATATTTCCTGTTCCTTAAGCAATAATTATGAAGTGGACACTCTGCTAATATAGTTCACTCCTACGTTCAATTAAACTGTTCAACCTGTGCTAGAATGCCAAGTAGCAGCTAGGATTATACTGATAGACTATCTGTCAATGCTAACATACTTGGAACTAAGGGAGGAATATTCATGACTCAGGAAAGGTACGGTAAGTCACTTTTTTTGGTGAAAATTCAAGACAAGTCTGGATATACAACATTAGTTGGCTTCTTGGGAATTCATTGAAATGAGACAATCTGTTCCTGGTCACAGAAACAAAAATAGAGACATGCAAAAAAGTGAGACTTTATTTCTAGGCAAATACAAGAAAGTGTATACTCTGCATTGCCCAGATTTCCAGCAATTGCCCCTCCTGGCACAATGCTGCGCGTGTTTAAGGAAGCCCGTAATAGTTAAGAGAGTACAATTCCACTGTTGGGATGAGAATCGTGAAGCTGTACTTTACCTATGTTTTGTGATTCAAATCACGCCATAGCATTCATCAACACACCTATCAAAATAGTTTTTTTAGCCCTTAACTTTTCCGGCTGTGTAGCTTCTTCATACCAATTTTATTATTCTCTCTTCTTTGTCTGTAACTGAGTCCCATACCAATTTCTACAAAACTATCCAGTATAGCAAATGTGCAAGCGAATGTGTGTGTGTTGCTGTAGCTTTAGGGAGGTAAAATGCCAGAAGAATTAGAACTGTAAATCATTGCCTTTATCTTTGTAAATTAAAGTGATTCTCCACATAAGCATCACACTAGAGTAAATAAAAACAAAAATTGGAGACAGGAAATGTTCACTTGCAAATCACTAACACTCAAAAACAATTTATACTATCTAGGATACTTTACAGTTTTATTATACTGTCATACAATGCATAATTTTATTTTAAATTCATAGTAGATACTGTCAGTAACTCAAGTAACTTGAACCTTTAAATTTTTATTATCCATGGGTCAGGATGTTATTTTGGTCTGTTCTGAAAAAAGTGTATATTAACTATATATAATACTGGGTTTTAGAATGACATTTTCATACAAATACATAGTGAAATTCTAACATATTCCAGCCATTTGCCCCCATCCCACTTCTGCTCCTCTTATCTTACTTTTCCCAACTGCTTTCGTTTCACATTTTGTGTTTCATTTCATAGGGTTTATTACAAGAACGTGGGTTAAGAGTTATTTACAGACACATGGCATATTAAGAAATTCTACAACACTGAAAAAATTCTCTATCTGTCTCCTTTCAAACATTCAATTGTACAACACTTCAACCATTATTGTAAATAACGAGAAAGGTAGGCCTCTGTGACCCTCTTTCCCTTTCATGGAGGGTGTTTGAAGGCTCAAACTTATGTCAGTCTTGTGTAGCAAATCTTAGCTGCTGTGAGTCCAAGGGGAAGAGACCACAATGGTTTAATAGATGAGGGAGCAGTGTAAAACTCTGACTGCAGGATGACTTGGCTGTTGTATCCTTACACGAAATTGGAAGGGCCAATGTTTATACCCATGAGACCCACACCTGTCTTTTCTGTGAGAAAATGTCACAATATGCTTTGTTTCCACTTCTCCAGTTTTCAGAGTTAAAGGAATATGATGATTAATTGACATTTTTCTCCATGACACTTGCCCATCTTTTTCTTTAAGTGAACAATTTGTTGTAAAAACTTCTTTTGTAACTTTTTTCTTAATTTATTTATATTTTATTAATTATAAATATTTATTCACTTTGAATCCCAGCTATAGCCTCCTCGCTCATCCCCTCCCAATCCTACCCTCCCTCTCACTTCTCCTTCCATGCCCCTTCCCCAGTACCCTGAGAGGGAAAGTCCTCTTCCCTTTCCATCAGACACTAGTCTATCAAGTCTCATCAGGACTGGCTGCATTGTCTTCCTTGAGGCCTGGTAAGGCTGCTCCCCCATCAACAGGAGGTGATCAAAGAGCCAGCCACTAATTTCATTTCAGAGACAATCCCTGTTCCCATTACAAGGCAGCCCACTTGGACACTGAGCAGCCATGGGTTACATCTCTGCAAGGATTCTAGGTTATCTCCACCCATGGAACTTGGTTGGAGTATCTGTCTCAGAACAGACTCCTGGGCCCAGATATTTTGGTTCTGTTGCTCTTCTTGTGGAGCTCCTGTCCCCTCCAGATCTTTCATCTTCCTCTTCTTTCATAAGATTCCCTGCACTCTGCCCAAAGTTTGGCTATGAGTCTCAGCATCCATTTTGATATCCTGCTGGGTAGAGTCTTTCAAAGGTCCTCTGTGGTAGGCTCCTGCCATCTTCCTTGTTTTCTCCCTCTTCCAACGTCTGTCCCATTTACCTTTCTAAATGAGGATTGATCATCTTACCCAGGGTCTCCCTTTTGCTTAGTTCTTTAGGTGTACAGATTTTAGTATGTTTATCCTATATTATATGTCTAATATCAACTTATAAGTGAGTATATAACATATGTGTCTTTCTGCTTCTGGGATACCTCACTCAGGATGATCTTTCCTAGATTCCACCATTTGCCTGAAAATTTTGTGATTTTCTTGTTTTTAATTGCTGAGTAGGATTCCATTGGGCAAATCTATCACAGTTTCTGTATCCATTCCTCTGTTGACGGACATCTGGGTTGTTTCCAGATTCTGGCTATTACAAATAAAGATGCTATGAACATATTTAACAAATGAGTATATATGTATATATATGCATATATGCAAGTATATATGTATACTTGAGCATAATATGGATATATGCCTAAGAGTGGTATAGCTGGATTTTGAAGTAGTACTATTCTTAACTGTCTGAGAAAGCACCAGATTGATTTCCAAAGTGGTTGTAGAAGTTTACATTTCCACCAACAATGGAGGAGGGTTCTCCTTTCTTCGCCTCTCCAGCATGTGTTGTCACTTGAGTAATTGTTCTTAGCCATTCTAATGGGTGTAAGGTGAAATCTCATGGTCATTTTGATTTGCATCTCCCTGATGACTAAGGACGTTGAGCATTCCTTTAAGTGTTTCTCTGTCATTCCATATTGCTCTATTGAGAATTATCTGTTTAGCTCTGTACCCCATTTTTTAAATTGGATTACTTGATTTGTTGATGTTTAACTTCTTGTGTTCTTTATATATTCTGGATATTAGCTCTCTGTCACATACAAGGTTGGTGGAGATGGAGATCCTTTTCCAGTTTGTAGGCTATCATTTGTTCTGATGACAGTGTCCTTTACTTTACAGAAGCTTTTCAGTTTCATGAGGTCCCATTTATTCATTACTAAAACCTTCTCTCAAGACTGATTTCTGTTGAAATCAAAATTTATAATTTAAAGTTTTTCTCATATTTCTATGTTATTTCATATCCTTCTTCAAGTTGTGCTTGGCACAACTAATTTTTTGTGCATTTGCTGAAATCATGTATTTTTCATTCCTTCAATATTTGCTTACAAGTATTTTCCACTAGATAACATTTCAATCTCAATAACAGCTTACTTCCTCTTGTAGCTCTCTACAACTACAAACATATCATGTCTCTTCCCCTTCTTGTAGCTATGCACAGATAGTTTAAAGTGAGTTTTTGACATAAACAGCATTTATACTGTATATTTTCATATCTATATCCCTTTTCTCTTTTTTGTTTTTTCTTCCATGAATTAGTTATGCTGTTTCTTCGTCTCCTGTGGCAATCATATTCCTCGAAAAAATTGTTCCAATGATCCATGTGTGATTTTTTTTCTTTATACTACAAATAAATATAAAACCATCCTTTTTACAATGGAATTGATTTGCTTGTTAGATACTAACTTATACCAAATGAAATCTTATCATACAGATGCCAACAATTTAATATTAATGAGGTTGCTTATCGAATAAGCAGGAAGAGCTTATTACTGCTGAGTTTACTATTTTATAATTAAACAATCAGAAAATAAATAAAAAGACCTTTAGGTCACCCGATGATAATGTGTATATGAGCCATTTTAAATAACCTTCTTTTTAAATATATCAGTTATTCTCCTCTTATGCTAACAATGTTTTAAACTGTCAAATCTCTCATATTAGTATTCTTACTAAGTGGCACCATGTGAAAATAATAACTGCATATATATTTTATACTTTTCTTGTTCATGCAAATAAATTTGCTTTCACTTAGCTCTCTCTCTCTCTCTCTCTCTATATATATATATATATATTTTAATATGCCTGCTGTGTGACTATGGCTATTGTTCATGCAAACACAGTGATAACAGACTTTGTTTATGTAATTCACAAAACCCCTTACTAATTATTCAGCAATCAGCATCATACAATAGATAAGTTATTAATATTTCCTTGATGATAATTACAATGCCAAAGCAATTACTTGAGGAGTTTGCTACCATGCAGAGTGTATTTACTAATGAGAATGAGACCTTTGCCTGTGTGGTCTGTCAGAAGAAAACAGAGCATATCCACCCCAGATAGCAGGCAACATCCCTCCACAGCATAAAAGGTGAAGTAGAAAACACAATTAAAGCTCTTCTTTTGTATTTGGAAACACTGTATTTGTAAGGTTGTATTAGTAACCCCGTGAAAAAAATTTCAAGCATACTGTATATATCCCATATGATATATATCTTATATATAATATATGTATGTGTAAATAAAAGTAATCCTCTACATACAGCAATATCATTAAATACATGTTTAAGTTTACTATAAATGCATTTACTTTTTCTTATACATAAGAAACAAAAACTACAATATCTACAATATGTATAAATTTAAACTAAAATGAAATTGTTCCTATTTGTGTGGAAAATATCATAGCTGAATACTACACTGAAACTATGCATATGAAAAAGATTGCATCATATGTATGCATATTTAGGAAACTAAGACTATATTGATCAATTTTAAAATGTTCCTATCCCTCTGTGATTTAATATCTCTACATATGAAGGTTTTTACTGACTATCCTCCAAACTTTAGAGTCTAAAGGTAGATGGGCAGAAGTAAATGACAGAAGACCATCAGAAACTAAACTTTAAGTTTGTTCCTAAAAAAGAAGAGACGCATTTTAACTTCGCTCACCAAAGGAAAGAGCATGCAAGCGTAGCTCCTAAAAGCCTGAGCCTTTCAGTTATAGAGGTATGTCATAAAATGGCACTTTATTGATTGATATATTTGAACATTTTTATGCCTCATGGAAGAAGTTCTCTCTGCCATGGAAAGCAGCTTCCAAGTAAACATCCTCACAATATTCATAGTGATACTACACTTAAAAGCGAGTTCTCTGGTCAAACACAAGGACCAATTTGACCCACATTACAGCAAAATCAGTGGTGAAAAGTGCAGAGCTGTTTTCTACTTCCAAATGGACCCATGCTTAACTACTGACATTTTAAGGATGTATGTGTGCAATGCCATGATTTCCAGCTAGTTTATGTTTTGGTGTCTTGATTTTTTTTTCATAACTTTAGCTCACACAGCCCATTACAATTAAGTTTTCTGAATATTATTTTCTGAGGCTTGATAACAAACCATGCTTCAATTCCAATATGAAAGTCTATCTGAACCCAACTGTCATGTTTCTGTCATGAGCTAGCTAAAAGCTGAGGTAGTTTGAATGCCTAAGTGAGGTCAAAGAAATATTGGTATTTCAGACAGACATTTACCTAGATCAGTAATGACTGGGATCTTACATGTTATGCATACTTTTCTATTAAAATTTGTCTATATATAATCTTGCTGAGATGTCTCCTTTTCTATCACAACAAGTAACTACAGAAAAATAACAGCTTAGGTACATTTTAATATACAGTTCATTTATGTTCATATAAAATATGAACATATTGTTGTATAAAACTTTAGTGGATAAAATATATTCATGGAAGGGACAAGATGGCACTTGTCACCAAGTTTTATAAACATGAGCTCAGGCCCCATGACCTACAAATGGAAAGAAATATGTTACATCTATAGGTACGCAGTGTCACTTGAGCTTTGCACATACCAAATAAATAAATACAAGTATAACAAAAATACATACTTATAATAATATATTATAATATAAGCTATCATATTTTGCTGCTCTCCATTTATTTACCATAAGAACTGACTTCAAAACTCAATCATCTTTAAGATTTGAGTCCTAGGGTAACAAGCCTTCTTCAGTAATGTACAATAAAGTACAGGGAATAAAAAATCTTGATTTACAGAAAGATGGTTCCCTTTGAAAGAACTTACTATCTCTCATAGCTAACGAGCACGTTGAGAACGAGGTGAGAAAATGATAAGATCTAAGACTTAACACTATGATCCGACAGCTCACAAAGTGTAGGATGATAAAGCAGCACATGAAAGATGAAGCAAGGGCAACATAAATTGTGAGGCTGGCATCAATAGAAAGGCAGCCTCAGAATGCAGCACTGAGAATGCACAAAGCTAGGTGCTCTGAAGGTTATCTTTGGCATTGATAAGTAGTATGCCCTTAGTCTGGTAAGTCAGTGACCTAGACTGTTTCTTTATATTAGAAAAAAAAAAAAGATAAAACAAAATAGCACATCACCTTTAGCATATATATTTTAATTTACTGTCCTATCAAAATTAGGACTTAAGGTGATATTTTTCTTCCAGCATATCTAAATAACTTCTAATCATTCATCATCCACAATCACCCAAGTGTTTGTTCCATTCAGGGTTTCAAGCATAATAACTGGAAATTACTTTTAGTTTTAAAAGTTAATAAAACTATTCCCATCTTAAGTCCTCTCACCTAAAAACAATTTCATTCAAAAGTAGTATATTCTTAGGTTATAGGTTGTTTGCTGACTATAAAAGCATGCCTTCACAGTTTATGTTTCACTGATTAGAAATTAACATGGATGTGTGGATTTCTTAATTAAGAAAAATATGTGTAAATATCTATTTTTTATTTATTCTTGAAGCTAAAATAAAAGTTACTTTCAGGTTTAAGAAATTTAAAATGAGTGAGTATATACGATGCCTGTCTTTCTGCTTTTGGGATACCTAATTCAGGATGATCTTTTCTAGTTCCATACATTTGCCTGCAATTTCCATGATTTTCTTGGTTTTCATAGTTGAGTAGTATTCCATTGTATAAATGTACCACAATTTTGTATCTATTCCTCAGGTGAGGAACATTTAGGTTGTTTTCTGATTCTGGCTATTACAAATAAAGCTGCTATGAACATAGTTGAGCAAGTGTCCTTATTGTATGGTTGCAGATCTTTCAGATTTATGCCCAAGAGTAGTATATCTGGGTTTTGAGATAGCACTATTTCTAATTTTCTGAGAAAGTGACAGATTGATTTCCAAAGTGGTTGTAAAAGTTTGTACTCCCACCAACAACTGAGGAAGGTTCCCATTTCTCCCCATCCTCTCCAACATGTGTTGTCATTTGAGTTTTTGATCTTAGCCATTTTGATGGGTATGTGGTAAAGTCTCAGGGATGTTTTGATTTGCATTTCCCTGATGACTAGGGACACTGAGTATTTCTTTAAGTGTTTCTCTGCCATTCGATATTCCTCTGTTGAGAATTCTCTGTTTCGCTCTGCACCTATTTTTTTTAATTTATATTTTTATTAATTACAGTTCATTCACTTTCTATCCCAGCTGTAGCCTCCTCCCCATCCCCTCTTAATCCCACCCTCCCTCCCTCTTCTTCTCCTATGCCCCTCCCCCAGTCCAATGATAGGGTAGGTCCTCCTTCCCTTCCATCTGACCCTAGTCTATCAGGTCTCATCAGTACTGTACCGGAAGTTTTAATTGGATTATTTTGTTTGTTGGTATATAATTTCTTGAGTTCTTTATATATTCTGGATAGTAGCTCTCTCTCAGATGTAGGATTCATGAAGATCCTTTCCCACTGTAAGGCTGTTGTTTTGTTCTGTTAACTATGTCCTTTGCTTTACAGAAGCTTTTCAGTTTCATGAGTTTCCATTTACATATTGTTGATCTTAGAATGAGGTATCCCAGGAGCAGAACAACATATATGGTATATATTTACTTATAAGTAGAAATTATCCATATATATGACTAATATATTCAATATAGGATAAACATGCTAAAATCTAGGGACCTAAATAAGCTAAACAAGAAGGATCCCAGGGAAGATGCTTATAAGGGAAAACAAGATAGACACTGGAAGCAGTAGAAGAGAGGGAACAGGATGGAATCTACCACAGAAATCCTCTAAAAGAGGCCACTCAACAGGGGAGTGAAGCAGATATAGAGAATCACAGCCAAACTTTAGACAGAGAGCAGGGAGTCCAATGGAAGAAAACAGATATAAAAGAACCCAGAGGGAACAGAAGCAACACAAGGACACCAGCAAAACAAACAAACAAACAAACAAAATCAGATGGGGGGATGCAGAGACTGATGCATCAACCAAAGACTATGCACAGAGAGGACATAGAACCCCTGTTCAGATGTATCTCATAGAGGCTCAATCTCCATGTGGGTTCCCTATTAAGAGTAGAAGAGACAGTCTTTGACAGGAAATCTGTTGCCTGCTCCTTGATCACTTCTCCCTGGTGGGGTGACCTAGTCAGCCCTTAGGCTAGGGTCGGACAGTAGAGGAGGAAGAGGAGGACATCCTATCAGAATAGTGAAGAGAGATAGGGGAGGAAAAGGGAGGAGGGTGTGACTGGGAGGAGGTGAGGGAGGGGGCTACAACTGGGATATAAAGCTAATAAAGTGTAAATAATAATACTAAGAAGAAAAAATAAAAAATAGAAATATAAAGTATGTAAATTTACCCAAAAAAATTTCAGTGAGTAGGCCAACATTGGACTATAAAACTGATGCACTGTATCCAGCTCCATTACCAATTACTGTTGGAGAAATAACTTAAAATTGTTCTTAGAATAAAACCGAGAACACACTACTTAGGAAAAGGTGATTTAAATGATTATCAGTATTATGTGTTTTTTTTTTATTCTAATAATGATATATTATAAGCTATGACCATCACCACAAATTGAATTTTTTGTTTCCTCTGCCGTTTCATTGTATATTAGAGGTGTGGAGAATGAACATTAATAAAATTCAGTACACCAAGAAAGGAAATGTATTCAGTCACAGTATTATACATGAACAATTCAATGAAACTATCATTTAACAAGTTGCTGACACAATCTTCAAGGATGTTAAGTTCTGCCCTTTGTTACCTGCTTACAGGACCATCAAAGACAAATACATCTATTTGGAAGCACTCAAAAGCATGAGTCAGATTGATTTAAAATTTTATATAAAGATTTGTTTGTAGATAATTCAATAAAAAAGGATAATGCTGCAGCTTTTCAACACACTTATCTGTCAGAAGAAATTTACTTTTATGAGAGAAAAATAAACAAAAATTGCAATGTATTGTATTCATTTGGAATTCAGTTTCTTTCATTTAGAAAGTGTTAACAAAATACTGTTTCTTAAACAAAATTCAGACTTATGATCCTGAGAAAGAGGGATTCTCTCATGACTATCTTTTTAACCAAAGTCTGTGCAATAGGTTAATTAAATGGACCAGTGTGCTGGGAATATGCAGCGATCCAGTTGAGACCTATGTGTTTAATGGTTCTTTCTGTGGTGGTGGCAGAGCCTAGATAGATGCAGAAAGTTGCCGAACAGTACCTGAGTGGGGAGTAAGGATTTAAAATAATTAAAACAAATCACACTACACATGGGATGGCTAGAGAGGGCTGTCAGTATAACTGAAGCAGTGTGGGTTTATTCCAGGGTTCATTTTTTATAGATGAAAGCAAAAACAAGTCACATCAATTCAAAAGAAAAGGTTCCCGGAAATGCCCAACTTCCTTTTCAAAAACTACCTCCCTATAGCTGATATAGTCCTTTTCGAAAACTAATTCCCTAAAGCAGTTATGGTCCAAGGTCACACAGACAAGCTTTTAAGGAATTTGGAACAAGCTTTTAAGGAATTTGCCCAAACATCCTTTTTTCTCTGTCAGGGTAAAGGCTAAGGTGAATACATGAAATGCGAATAACTAGCAGCTCTCCACAGTAAGTGGCTTTTTGGTAGCATTAATTCTTCAATTGTATTCTGCTCTAACCCCATGTTATCTAGTGTGGGGTGACTAGGTTCCTTCCACTTGCTCCCATTATCATGTTCATCCGTCTCAAGTGTCAAAGGCCACTCAAGCATGAACCAAGTCCTTTGTAACTGTGAACCAAAATGAATCTATGAACCAAAATAAATCATCTTTCAGTAAGATGTTCTGATGAGACCGGATAAGCTAGGGTCAGATGGAAGGGGAGGAGGACCTCCCCTATCTGTGGATTCATGGACTTTGAGAGGGGCACAAGAGGAGATGAGTGAGGGAGGATGAGATTTGGAGGGGAGGAGGGAGGGGACTACAGCTGGGATACAAAGTGAATGAACAGTAATTAATATAAAAAATAAAAATTTAATTAAAAAAGCTATTTATAGAAGATATTATCTTATTTTTAATTAAATTATTATTTTTTGTTTTAAATTTATTTTTTATTAATTACAATTTATTCACTTTGTATCCCAGATGTAGCACCCTACCTCCTTCCCTTCCAAACCCACCCTCCCTCTTTCTTCTCCTCCCTAATCCAGTTCAGTGGACTTGTAGAAGGAAATGGAAGGAGATAAGGGAGAGAGGGTGAGATTGGGAGGGAGTAAGGGAGGGGGCTACAGCTGTGATACAAAGTGAATAAACTGTAATATAAAAAATAAAAATTTAATTATAAAATCAGGGTACCGAGGTAAACAGAGAATTCTCAATAGAGCAATATCGAAGGCAGAGAAACACTTAATGAAATGCTATGGGCACAGGGATCTTTTCTGAGACTGATACTCCAAACAAGGACCATGCATGGAGATAACCTAGAACCCTTGAACAGAGGTAGGTCATGACAGCTCAGTCTCGAAGTGGGTTTCCTAGTAGGGGGAAGAGAGGGTGTCTCTGACATGAACTTAGTGGCTGGCTCTTTGATCACATCCCACTAAGTGAGACAATGAAGCTAGTGCTGGTGAGACCTGATAGGCTATGGTTAAAAGGAAGGGAAGGAGGACCTCCCCTATCAGTGGACTGGGGGAGGGACAAGAGAGGAGAAGAGGGAGGAGGGGTGGGATTGGTAGAGGCAAGGGAGGATACTACAGCTTGGATAAAAAAATAAATAAATTGTAATTATTTTTAAAAAATTAATTTAAAAAAATCTCAACATCATCAGTAATCAGGGAAATGCAAATCAAAACGACCCTGAGATTTCACCTTACACCCATCAGAATGGCTAAGATCAAAACTCAAGTGACAACACATGCTGGAGAGGATGTGGAGAAAGGGGAACCCTCCTCCATTGCTGGTGGAAATGCAAACTTGTACAACCACTTTGGAAATAAATCTGGTGCTTTCTTAGAAAATTAGGAATAGCGCTTCCTCAAGATCCAGCTCTACCACTTCTAGGCATGTATCTGAAATACGTTTCACTATACAACAAGGGCATTTGCTCATCCATGCTCAGAGCAACTCTATTCATAATATCCAGATTTTGGAAACAACCCAGATATCCCTCAACTGAAGAATAGATACAGAAATTGTGGTGCATTTACATGATGGAATATTACTCAGCAATTCAAAACAAGGAAATAATAAAATTTGCAAGCAAATGGTGGGAACTAGAAAAGATCATCCTGAGTGAGGTAACTCAAGAACAGAAAGACACACATGGTATATACTCACTCATAAGTGGTTATTAGACATATAATATAGGATAAACATATTAAATCTGTACTCCTAAGGAATCTAAACAAGAAATTCCATAGAGAAGATGGTCAATCCTCATTCAAAGGGCAAACACAATAGTCATCAGAAGCAGGAGAAAAAAGAGAACAAGACAGGAGCCTACCATAGATGGTCTCTGGAAGACCCTACTGACCAAAGTAGAGACTGAGACTCATAGCCAAACTTTGGGCAGAAAGCATATAATTGTATGAAATAAGGGGTGATAGCCTGACATGCATAAACGTCTATCTTATACAACAACAAAAAGCAGAAAATCCAGGAGCAAGCGTGAAAGCTTAGGTGAAGGTTGGTGTCTTCTTTGTATGTTTCACAGGGCAGTGCTGTTTGACTCCTTTAGCCATGCTATTCTTTCAGATTTTCCCTTATTTTAAATTTGAATTTTATCCTTTATTAATTCATTTATTAATATATTTTTTAAAGTTTTTAAAATTTCTATTAATTAAATTTATTCACTTTGTATCCCCCCTGTAGCTCCCTCCCTCCCAACCATACCCTTCCTCTGCCTTCTCCACCCATATCCCTCTCCCAGTCCACTGATAGGGGAGGACTTCCTCCCCTTCCTTCTGATCCTAGTCTATCAGGTCTCATCAGGACTGGCTGCATTGTCTTCCTCTGTGGCCTAGTAAGGCTGTTCCCCCCCACGCCCCCGAGCAGGGGGAAGTGATCAAAGAGCAGGCCAATCAGTTCATTCTGAGACAGTCCCTGTTCCCATTACTATGGAACCCACTTGGACACTGAACTGCCATGGGCTACATCTGTGCAGGGGTTCTAGGTTATTTCCATCAATGGTCCTTCGTTGGAGTATCAGTCTCAGAAAAGACCCTTGTGCCCAGATTTTCTGGTTCTGTTGCTCTCCTTGTGGAGCTCCTGCCCTCTCCAGGTCTTACTATTTCCCACTTCTTTCATAACCCTGCACTCTGCCCAAAGGTTAATCATAAGTCTCAGCATCTGCCTTGATACTGAAAGACCCCAGCCTCACCCTAAGTTAAACATAGCTAACACCATTTTGTGAGACACCACCACTGTTTTGTAAAACTCTGAAGGCCAGATGAGAAACTGGAAAATTACTGAAAAATCCTAGCTGTGTCACCCACTTGGGATATCTGTGGTCAGGCTGCCCCTGTTAAGTTAAAAACAACTTTGTCCTGACCACCCTCATGGGATATCTGACAGGTGGTCCGGCTGAGATAGGAGTCCTGGGAAAAGCAACATATGGCGGCACTAGTCAAGGTCGTCATAATTGTTTTGACCACCCAGTTCCTGGAATTCTGGTGTCCCTGCCAACCTGATTTATGTTATGGTTTCATGTGAAAGAGCCAATCAGCTCCCTATAACTATGCTTCTTGCTTCTGTACCAGTGCTCCTGCTCTAAAACCCTATAAAAACCCCAGCTTCCTATCTTGGGGGCGCGCAAAAGTCCTTTCGAGTGACTTTCGCCCCGGGTACCCGTGTATCAAAATAAAAGCCTCTTGCTGTTTACATCCGAAAAAAAAAAAAAAAAAGAAAGACCTGGAGGGGACAGGAGCTCCAAAAGAACAACAGAGTCAAAAAACCTGAGCCCTGGGAGACTTGAAAAGAATGATACCCAACCAAGGATAATGCAGGGAGATGACCTAAAACCCCTGCTCAGATGTAGCCCATTGGCTCAGTCTCCACGTAGGGTTCCTAGTAAGGAAAACAGGGACTGTTTCTGACATGAACTCAATGGCAGGCTCTCTGATCACCTCTCCCTGGGGGTGTGCACCCTTTCCAGTCCACAGAGGAAGACAATGCAGCCAGTCCTGGTGAAACCTGATAGGTTAGGGTCAAATCAAAGGGGAGAAGGATCTCCCTTATCAGTGGTCTAGAGGAGGGGCATAGGGGGAAAAGATGGAGGGAGAGTTGGATTGGGAGGAGATGAGGGAGATGGCCATAGCTGGGATACAAATTGAATTATTTGTAATAAATGATGATTATGATAATTATAATAAGATATTTTTAAATAACTCCATGTGTTTTCTATTGGCTTTCTTTTAAAACAGAACTGAATCATCAGAACTCATGACTGAATATGTCACAGGACCTGGGGTATTATTACTGTTATTTTCCTGAATAGCTATATTGTTGAACTGCCACTAAAACTTAATTTATACTTCCAGACTTGGTTTATCATCAGTCTTTGTCAGAGAATCTTGTTTTTGCACTGGGACTGTGTTCAATTCATAAACTCATAAATGATCAACATGAAGAAAATAAATGACTGTGAGCACACAGTTTTAAATGGGACACCTGTATCAAGCTCCTACCAAGTCTTAGCAAATATCAATAAGAATAAATAGAATAAAGATAAGAGTCAGAGGATATATTTGACTTCTGTAGGCAAAACATGCTTATTATGTCCAGGAATTCATAGCGAATATGTTTCCCTGCATAAAATAAAGCCAGTGAAATTTTCAGTATATATGAGGGTGGATATCATGATGTTCCACCTCAACTGGGAAGTTATTAGAAGTTGAGAGATACTAAGGCAGGAAAGTTATTAATTTTGGTGTGTGGAAATTGGTACTGTCCAAGCACACATGGACGATCATTTGTGCACGTATAAGCTGCACTGGATGGATTTCATCAGCTATTTTTATTTATTTTTATTACAGTTTTTTTAAATTTTTAATTAATTAGACTTTATTCATTTTGTATCCCCCCATAAGCCCCTCCCTCCTCCCCTCCCGATCCCACCCTCCCTCCCTTTTCTGCATGCATGCCACTCCCCAAGTCCACTGATAGGGGAGGTCTTCCTCTCCTTTCTGATCTTAGTCTATCAGTTCTCATCAAAAGTGGCTGCATTGTCCTCTACTGTGGCCTGGTAAGGCTGCTCCCCCCTCAGGGGGAAGTGATCAACGAGCAGGCCAATCAGATTATGTCAGAGGCAGTCCCTCTTCTCATTACTATGGAACCCACTTGGACACTGAACTGACATGGGCTACACCTGTGCAGGGGTTCTAGGTTATCTCCATGAATAGTCCTTGGTTGGAGTATGAGTCTCTGGGAAGTTCCCTGTGTTCAAATTATCTTTTTTTTTTTTCTCATTATTTAGCCTTTATGAGCACACATTAATAATGCAGGGTCTTATATTTACTTTTTTTTTGTATTTTATTTTTTTCTTATCAGTTACATTTTATTAACTCTATCCCAGCCGTGTCCCTATCCCTCATTCCCTCCCAGTCCCTCCCTCCCTCCCTTCTCTCCACCGTGCCCCTTGCCAAGTCCACTGATAGGGGGGACCTCCTCCCCATTCATCTGATCCTGTTTTATCAGGTATCTTCAGGACTGGCTGCAAAGCTCTCCTCTGTGGCCTAACAGGACTGCTCCTCCCTTGGGGGGTGGAGAGGCCAAAGAGCCAGTCATTGAGTTCCTGTCAGAAATAGTCCTTGTTCCCCTCACTATGGGAAACCAATCCGTTACTGAGCTACCACAGGCTACATCTGAGCAGAGGTTCTAGGTTACATTCATACATGGTCCTTGGTTGCATGTCAGTCTCAGAAAAGACCCTGTGCCCAGATATATTTGGTCCTTGTGGAGCTCCTATCCTTTCCTCATCAGACTAACTCCCCTTCTTTCTTATGATTCCCTGTACTCTGCCAAAGGTTTGGTCATGAGTCTTTGCTTTGAAAACACTGCTAGTTAGAGTCTTTCCAACTCTAGCTCAGTAGACTCCTGTCATACGTTCAATGCACATCCCATCTGTCATTCTAAACAGAAATTGTGGTATTTTTACACAATGGAATACTACTCAGCAATCAAAAAGGAGGAAATCATGAAATTTGCAGGCAAATGGTGGGATCTAGAAAAGATCATCCTGAGTGAAATATCCCAGAAGGAGAAAGACAAACACGGTATATACTCACTTATATAGACCTATAAGATATAATAAACATAATGAAATCTGTACACCTAAAAAAGATAATCAAGAGAGCGACATGGGGTAAGATGATCAAATTATCTTGTTCTGTTGCTCTCCTTGTGGAGTTCCCGTCCCCTCCAGCTCTTACTATTTCCCACTTCTTACATAAAATTCCATTCACTCTGCCCATCAGTTGGCCATCAGGCTCAGCATCTGCTTTGACAGTCTATACTGCAGAGGCTTTCAGAGGCCCTCTGTGGCAGGTTTCAAGGTTGTTTCCTATTTTCTTCTGGCTTTCAGAGGCCCTCTGTAGCAGGTTCCGAGGTTGTTTCCTATTTTCTTTTTCTTCTGATGTCCATCCTCTTTGCCTTTCAGGATGGGGATTGAACATTTTAGTTAGGGTCCTCTCTTTTGCTTAGTTTGTTTAGATGTACAGATTTTAGTGGGTTTATTCTATATTGTATGTTTATATGAATGAGTATATACCATGCGTGTCTTTTTGCTTCTGGGACAACTCACTCAGGATGATCCTTTCCAGGTCCCACCATTTACCTGCAAATTTCATGATTTCCTTATTTTTCATTGCTGAGTAATACTCCATTGTATAGATGTACCACAGTTTCTGCATCCATTCTTCAGTTGAGGGGCATCTGGGTTGATATTAGTTACAGTTTATTAACTTTGTATCCCAGCCACTCCCACATTATCTCCCAATCCCACCCTCTCTCCCTCATAACCTCCCTGCCCCTTTCTAAGTCCACTGATATTGCTAAATCTGTCATATAGATTTTTCATTGTGAAAAATATAAGAATGTTGTAATGTTGTTAATGATGCTATACATTATTATGTTCTTACAAAATAGTATAGGTTAAGCTATTCCTAATTTTGTATTAAAAATCAAATTGTCACTTTTTTAGTTTGAATGGTCAATGCTCATATTTGCTTCAAAGAATGCAATCATTTATCAAGGAGTTACCTGAGCGTGTTCCCTGCATTTTCATAAAAAATGATAAAATTTATTCTTAAAATATTTATATTGATAATTTTAAATTTCAATAGAAAGCATCTGTGATGTTTTGATCAAGAATAGTCCCATTGGATCATATAGTTGAATGCTTAGTCATCAGGGAATGGAACTTTTTGATGGAATTAGGATTTGGAGGTATAGCCTTACTGGTGGAAGTGTGTCACTAGGGGTGAGATTTTAGGTTTCAAAGTTCAAGCTAGGCCGAGTCCCTCTCTTCCTGCTATGTGCAGATGCCGAGTAAAAATCTTAGCTCCTTCTCCAGCACAGTATCTGCCTACAAGCCACCATGCTCCCTACCATGATGATAATGGACTACACCTCTGAATCAATAAGGAAGCCCTATTTAAATGGTGTCATATATAAGGGTTGCCTTGGTCTTGGTGCCTTAAGATAGCATCTGTATTTGTTACATTGTGGCATTGTGAGCAATGATTTATTTGAGCTCAATGTTTCAACAGATTTCAGTTTATTACTGTGGGGAAGGACTACTGGAGTGTCTCAGCTCATGGCAGTGGGAGAGCACAGCAGGGTCTATCCATATGCCAGCATATCTGTAACCAGAGAGAGCAGTCTACAAATGGAGCCAGGCTATAGCCTTCAAATCCCACACTGAGTGACACATTTTATACCTGAGTCCTTGCCCTTCAAATAGTCTACAGCATTGCAAAATAGCAACGACATGTAATTTAAACGAGAGAGAGAGAGAGATGTCCTAAACCTGAAGCTGTGAGTAATATGCACACTCAAACATTCCTACTAGATGCTGCCCTCAATAAGCTCAGAGCCCTCAACTAAAGTAAATAGTACTAAGAACAACTTTAAGACTGCTCACTTTTTTTTTTTTTTGGCTTTAAATTTTTTTTTCTTTATTAATTACACTTTATTCACTTTGTATCCCCCCCTGTGGTTCTCTCCCTCCTCCTGTCCCAATCCCTCCCTTTCCCCACCCTCTGCATGCATGCCCCTCCCCAAGTCCACTGATAGGGGAGGACTTATTTTCCTTCCTTCTGATCCTAGTCAATTAGGTCTCATCAGGAGTGGCTGCATTGTCTTCCTCTATGGCCTGGTAATGCTGCTTCCCCTCAGGGAGAGGTAATTAAAGAGCAGGCCAATCAGTTCATGTCAGAGGCAGTCCCTGTTCCTATTACAATGGAATCCACTTGGATACTGAACTGCTATGGACTACATCTGTGCAGGGGTCTTAGGTTATCTCCATGCATAGTTCTTGGTTGGAGTATCAGTCTCAGGAAAGAGCCCTGTGCTCAGATTTTTTTTTTTATAATTACAGTTTATTTACTTTGTATTCAAGCTGTAGCTTCCTTCTTCATTCCCTCACAATCTCACCCTCCCTCTCTCATCTCCTCCCTGCCCCTCTCTAAGTCCACTGATAGGGGAGGTCTTCCTCCACTTCCATCTGACCATAGCATATCAGGTCTCATCAGGACTAGCTGCAATGTCCTCCTCTGTGGCTTAGCATTAGCAAGGCTGCTCCTCCCTCCTGTGTGGAAGGGAGGTCAAAGAGCCAGCCACTGAGTTTATATCAGAGACAGTCCCTGTTCCCCTTACTGGGGAACCCACTTGGATACTGAGCTACCATGGGCTACATCTGTGCAGGGTTCTAGGTTATCTAAGTAATTGCTAAGAGGGGAAATGAGGCTCAGCCATTAAGGGCTAGGCTCACAACCTAAAAGGCTAGAGTGAAAATGGATGAAGCAATATAGTACAAAAATGGTAATACCATACCTACTTTCACCCAATTCTTCATATTTCTTCCAAGACTTCTTTGTTGTTACTAATAATTCAATTAACAAGAAAGAAATGTGATATTTTCAATAAACCTGGTATAATTTTTACATGAAACAGACAAAAACACTGCTAAAAAATGTATTCTCAATATAAGAATAAAAGACATCTATAATTTTCATAACAGCTCTAGGTCTAATCTATGATTCAGTCACCCTATGTCCACTTGTCTTCCTTATCCCTCATACATGAATTTCAAGCAAGCACAGCAGTATACCTTGATTGCCTAACTTGGACTCTATAATCTCTGAGATTAAAGCAGACTACTGAGCCAAAATACTGACAGATTACAAATTCAGAATGTGCATGATCAACATGATTAAGTCTTCCTTGTACCAGTCCCTAGAACTGCACTGTCACTGCGCGAGGCATTTGCAATAAAAACTGAGGAGCACAACCACCTCACCTCACTGGACTGTGAGTAGCATCTGCTCTTTTTGTTATATTTTTTTAAATGTTTGCAGTAATATATACCAAATATCTTTAAAAACATAAAACATGGTAATTTAATACTGTCTATAATTTTCTTATTAAATTCAATTTCTGATTTTGTCCTCTGTATTTATGCATTAATTTTAAACTTATTAATTTATTAATTTGGAAAGTATAAAAGCCAAATATGTCCTGATTTTATTGCAAAAGTAGTAAATAAAATGCACAAATTATTCCTTTAAATATATTTTTATGTCTGGGACTGAAATAAAAAAGTAAATATATTTACATATATTGCTTCATATTACAAATAATATATTATTTTTGTAATAGTATTATACTGAATTATACAATTATTACCTAATGGTAGCTATTTCCTTAGTATCACACATAGTCCTGAGGGTAATATTATTAAATTGTCACAATAAACCTGGCACAAGTTTTTATAGTATTCTTCATTTTTATGATTAAGGCAAATAAGGATTGGAGTGTAACGGTAAAATTGTTCACAGTTGCTTTTAGAATAAAAACATAATCACAAGGGGGCTTTCAGAGACTGAGATATCAACTAAGGAGCATGCATGATCTGGACAAAGGAGCCGTGCACACATGTAGCCAATGGGTTGCTTGGTCTTCATATGGGATGCCTGGCGAGTAGAGAGAGGTACTATTTCTAAGCTGCACTCCATTGCCTGTTTTTGGATCACTTCGCCCTTGAAGGGCTGTTGTGCATGGCCCCAGGGGAGGAAGGTGTGCTCAGTCCTGATGTGACTTGCTGTGTTGGGAAGGTTGATACAGGGGAAGGGGAGGTTCCCCTTTTCTGGGTGGAAAGAGAGAGTGAATGGAGGAAGGAGGAGAAGTTGGGAGGACTGGGAAGACTGGAGGGAGGGGGCACTCTTGGGATGTAAAGTAAAAACAAATAAACAAGCAAACAAAATTAACCTAATATAACATGTAATAAAAAGAAAAGGAAAAAACCGAAGGAAGATAGTGTATAAAACCTCTAGCACTATGTTATGATTGCAAAACCTTGTGGAAATAAGTGATGTATGTTATAATGATTTGTCATAGCTAGTTGATATCTGGGGGACCTGCAGGAGAAAAGGAGGAAGAGTGCATAGGTGTGGAGCTACAAGGGGAGGAGAGAGAGGAAACTATGGTTGAGATGTAAAAATAGATAGATTAAGATAGATTATAGAAGATAGATAGATAGATAGATAGACAGACAGATAGATGGATAAAAGTAATACAGATAAATCAGATAAGATGATGATTTCCTCCAAGAGTTCAAAGACAGCCTCCCTAAGAAAAGAAAGAAGATAGTCACTATTTCGGTGAACTCAACTAGTGCTCCTTCGGGGAGGAGGTGAGAAGGTGTGGAGTCAACAACTCAGTCCCTGGCAGTCAGGTAATAGGCGAAACCAGACTCCTTTACTGCTGAAATGAGGCAGACTTTTATACCCCACTCCCTGTGTCCCATTGGCTCCCTGACTGCATGCTATGACTGTGGTTCTTCTTCATCGGCTTGTGCTGTCATGAATCTCTGGGCTCTTTGGCAGGCATCAGGTTGGCCCTGCCAGGAAGTCTTAACTACGCTTACATTGCATGCTTACATTGCTTAGTAGCCAGCTTTGCTCTTCCTGCAAGTCACAAAAATAAATAAGGAGCACCATGATGAGAACCTCAGAGGGAAAACAACGACAAAACCCCAAAAAACAAACAAGCAAACATTAGGAATGCCCCTCTGTCATTCAGGCATCAAAATATCCTCTCTACAGCCAGAGGAAGAAGATGGTAGAGTCACCACAATTGTGAGGACCAAAAGGTACTTCACTTTCTGTCTGGAAATTTTACATATGAAGAAAAAAATCCTAAAGGCACTTTAAGCCCAAAACTGACACATTTGTTTGAAAGACTATGAGTTTTGCTCCTAAATTTTGCTCAAAAAAAAAAAAAGTAACAATATTCAAAGTGCAAAAAGGAATCTGTTAAAATTTAAGAGAAGCTAAGTAAAAATGGCAAGAGAGTTGAGCACCTGTTTCTATATGTTTATTGATTAGGCTAATACTGCCAAAATAAAACAGCTTGGCATAGAAGGAAAAAATTAGTCTGACTTTGATATGTGACCTTTGTTAGTATTTTGGCAGCCTGCTTCTGGGTCGCCTAGCAATCTATGATGTCATCATGTGTCTCTAGCAGTCGTGGTCATATTGCTCCTTCTAGGGATCACCCTGCCACTTTGTCCCTGTCTTGGCTCTTGCCCTCTCTTACCCTCTCCCAGTTCTCTGTCAGGGCACCCCTTCTTTTACCCCTATCATGTCTCGCTCTCTCTCTTCATCTCCACCTAATAAACCTCTTTCATATAAAATCTGCTGTGGGCATTGCATCATCATCACTGTTTTATTTGGTCTGAACAACCTTGGCACATACAAACATAGGAAAATATGGGCAAAGAGAAACCTATTGGTAGATACTGTATTCAACCTAGGTTTGTAAAACGGTGATAACCTTAGTATCACTAAATTCTCTAGGATAATATCCTAAAACTCTTTATTTTTTTTCTCATTTATTATTTTTTTTCACTTTACATCCTTGTAAACCTTTTTCCTCCTCATCTCCAGGTCCCACCCTCTATCCCTTCCCCCGCCCTTGTATCCTGTTCCACAGAAAGGGAAGCTCCTTTTCTTATCCACCCCAGCTCTTCAAATTTTGCATAAGGACTGAACATATCCACTTCCCCTGTGGCTTGTTAAGGCAGTCCCACCAGGGGAAAGTCATCACTAAGCTAGCAAGTGAGTCCGTGCCCAATGCAGTCCCCAGTTTCCTTACTAGAGGACCCACTTGAAGCCTAAGCTGCCCATCTGCTACATCTTTGTAGGAGGCAGAGGTCCAGTCTGTTCCTGTTCCTTGGTTGATGCTTCAGTCTCAACCAAGGAACAAGATGCAAACCCCTCTGGGTTCTGGTTAGTTGTCTCTGTTGTTTTTCTGTGGAACATCTCAACTGAAGAATGGATTAAGAAACTGTGGCAGTGGAACAGTACTCAGTGGAGTACTACCCTGGTACTAAAAACAAAGAAATCATGAAATCTGCAAGCAAATGTATGGAACTAGAAAGGGTCATCCTGAGTGAGGTGACCCAGACACAGAAAGGTGAACATAGTATATATTCACTTGTAAGGGTATTTTAGCCATTTAGTACAGGATAAGCATACTGTGAGGCACAGATCCAAGGAAGATAATTAACAAGGAGGACCCAAAGAAGGATGCATAAATCTCACTCCAAAAGGAAGACAGACTACACAGAGGTAGTGACTAAAGAGAGGAAACAAAATAGGAGAGGTCACAAAGAGTTACTAGGTAGAGATCAGACCTAAGGAGAGCAACGAGAAAAGAGAAACTGAGAGTGGGGACATCTCTGTGATCAGCTGAAGACCTAAGTCACAGTAGGCTCCTGGGAAGATATGAGGGGGATTCAAGCAGGGATTCCTAGGAACAAAGACCATAGAGACAGAAAAGGACCTCCTCTAACTAGACTAGTCTTCTAATAAAGGGCAGGGAACACCAAAACCCACAAAAATTTTGACTCAAAATTTACCCTGCCTACTAGATATGCGATATAAAGATAAAACAGATAGAGCAGAGATTGAGGGAATGTTCAACAGATGCTTGGCCCAATCGAGACTCACCCTATTGGAGAGTACCAACCCCTGACATTATGAAAGAAGCTCCCTTTATACTTGCAGAGAGGAGCATGACAGAGTTATCTTCTGAGGGACTCTACACACCAGCTCCTCAAAACAGATGCTGAGATACACAACAAAACATTGGAAGAGGTAATAGGGAGATTTGGGAAATAGTGGGAGGAATAAGAGAAAAGGATACAGAAGTGACAGGAGCTCCACAAAAAAAACAGCAGAGCCAACTGAAACTCTATAGAATAAGCTCATCTAGCAAAATAAATGAGGTTAAACAAATAAAAATTTAGTAATGAGATTACTTTAATAAAACTTAAACTTAACATTAAAAGCTGTAATTGAGTTTAGGGATTGATAAAGCTGTGGGTATATTTGAAATAATTTGGCTTATGGATATGATTTTTCAATAAATTCTATAATTGATCTTCATCCTATAATTTGTCTTCTTATTCTACAATTTTAAGTTAATTTACAATGAAAATTGTAAACCCTCCACTTTCCATTCGTTCCAACTTTTCCCTTCTAATGCATAGTAGCTGAGGACATGACATTTCTGGTATCTACCTTGAGTTATACATTTTATCATTGTTTCGTTTATTCAACCATAAAGAGAAAAATTATACTGCAAAGGACCAAACTTGGAACACTTCAGTTGAAGATTGTAGTTGTTGATTCACTTACCTTTCTCACTCCAATGATCAAATAACTGACAAGAAGCAACTTAAACAAAACAGGGTTTATATTGTCTCATAAGTTGAGTAACTACAACTGCAGGTAAGACGTGGAGGTAGTACAAGATGGTGGCAACCAGCACATACCTTATCTGACCCGGAATCTCTGAAATTGGTGAGTGGAGGGGCAGCTGAAGACAGAACATTGACATTGAGGCTTCCTGGGCAAGAGGGAACAACTGGTGAGCTGGGACACTTTGGATCCAGGTCACCATAGAAACCCGGGAATGAAGATGGCGAATATTCAACCCACCTGCACTTCCACTTGCCCCAAGCACCAGCCTTCCTGCTCCACAGAGGCAGCAATGGCTGCCCCAGGCAGGAACCTCCATGCTGGGTAACTGAGACAGCAGACGCTGTGGCAATATGGGCCTCCCATCAGGAGCCTCCGTTCACTGTGAACAAGATTGCAGAGGCAGCTGTGTCAATTAGAGGTCTCCCTGATCAGCTGCTAACCAGTGGACACCACTGAACTGACAGATCTCGTACACTTTTATTTGCCCCTGTGGGCCTCAAGTCTGAGAGTAGAGAACAGGGGAAACACCTGTGCCAGCTAGTGAGCGCTCCTTCAAGAGAGTGCATGCAGAGCCCCATATCCAGTGTCCTCTATTCTAACAGCCTGACCTCAGATTCCTATACCCACAGCCCCACTATGGGCAACATAGTGATCCTTAGGACAGCCTTGTCAACATTGAAGCCCCTGTTCTATCAGACTACCACTGGAGTCCAGGCAAACAATTCCTGGAGCCCAGACAGATCTGAATATCAGAAGGACAGTACTACAGGCCTGTAGGCCAATGAGGTATTCAGGGCACCTGTGTATGCACATTGCACCTGAGAATAGCACCAGCTCCCCCTCCTCTGCGTATGCTCTACCCTTCCAGGCATCTACTCACTAGAGCACCCTGTCCATCAAAGAACACTACCACTCCCAAGCCCAGGCTTGCTCACATGCGCCTGTGACCTTTCTCTCTTAGCTACACCTGAAACACCAGCATCCTCTCTCTAACCTGTGGACCTCTCTCATCTTCCTGAAGAATACTCCAGACTCCAGAGACGAATGACCCAGTCTGAAGTACAGACTCCAGGAACAAACAACAAAAGCTGTACCATCAGAAGGCTAGAGGTAGGCATAAGAACATATCCAACAAAAATCAAGATATGGCTTCACCAGCAACCCCCCCCCCAAAAAAATAGTGGACATTTAAATACATTGGACACTCAGGAAAATAATTTTAAAACTATGATTATCGAGGTATTTGAGTCACATAAACAGGAAACAAACAAAACTCTCAAAGAAATACAGGCAAGTATATTCACACAAATAGTGGCATATAAAGAAGAATCGAATGAAAAAAAATTGATGTCATCATGAAAAAACAGGAATCCACATTCAAACAAAAGGAAATGGTGTAAGACATGAAAACAGTATTAGAATCAATAAAGAAAACACAAACAGAGAAAACACTGTGGCTGAAGACCTTAGAAAAATGATCAGGAACCACAAAGGTAAGCATCACCAACAGAACACAAGAGATGAAAGAGAGATCTCAGCCGCTGTATATATAATTGCAGAAATTGATACATCTCTCAAAAATTGAAAAAGTTCCAAAAAGCAAAATATCCAAGAAATGAAGGACACCATGAAAAGATGAAATCTAAGAATAATAAGAATAGATGAAAAAGAAGATTCCAGTCTCCAAGGTCCAGAAAATATTTTCAAGAGAATCATAGAAGACAATTTTCCCAACTTAAAGAGAAAGATGTCCATAAATATATAAGAGGCCTACAGAACACCAAATACACTAGACCAGAAAAGAAACTTTTCATGTCACATAATATTCAAAACTCTAAATCTACAGAACAAAGAAAAAAAATAAAAGCAACAAAGGAAAAAGACCAAGAAACATATCAAGGTAAACCTATCAGAATCACACCAGACTTCTCAAAAGAAAATACGAAAGCCAGAAGGGTCTGGACGGATGTCATGCAGAATCTAAGAGACCACAGATGAAAACCCAGACTACTATACCCAGCAAAGCTTTCAATCAACATAGATGGAGAAAACAAAATATTCCATGACAAAACTGAACTTAAACAAACATAGCAACCCAGACCTACAGAAGATAATGAAGAAAAACTCCAATCCAACCAGATCAACTACACCCAAGAAAAAACAGGATATAGATAACTTCACAACAAAAATTAGAAGAAAACAAGCATAGAAACACAGCAACACCACCAACTCTGCAATGAAGGAACTAACATTTATTAGTTACTATTATCTGTCAACATCAATGTACTCAACTCTCCTATAGAAAGACACAGAACAACAGAATGGTTGCAGAAAAAGGCTCCAACATACTCCTGCATCCAAGAAACACACCTCTGCAACAAAGATAAACAGTACCTCACAGTAAGGGGCTGGACAAATGTTTTTCAAAACGGACCCAGAAAAGAAGCTGGGATTATTAATATCTAATAATATAGACTGTCAACTAAAATTAAACAAAGAAGATGAGGTGGGACACTTCATTCTCATCGAAGGAAAATTAACTGGGAGGACATCACAAACCTGAACATCTATGCCCCCAAATACAAAAACATCTACATTTGTAAATGAAATATTTTTAAAGTTTAAATCACACAACGATCCCAACACCTTGATAGCAGGAAAAAAACAACACTCTACTCTCACCAAGGGACAGATCATCTAGACAGAAGCTAAATAGGGAAATAATGGCATTTACAGAGGTCCTAAATCAAATAGGCCTAATAGATGTCTATAGGACTTTTCACCCAAATTCAAAAGAATATACCTTCTTTTCAGCACCTAATGGAATCTTCTCCAAAATAGACCATATAATTGGTCAAAAGTAAGCCTCAACAGATATAAGAAGATTGAAATAATCCCTGGTATCCTATCTGACCACTGTGGACTAAAGCTGGGCTTCAACAACAACAAAAAATAGCAAAAAGCCTTCATACACATGGAAACTAAACAATTATCTACTAAATGACAGCTTGGTAGGGGAAGAAATGAAAAAAGAAAAAAGAAACTTCTTAAAATTTAATGAAAATGAAGGCACAACTTACCCAAACTTATGGGACACAATGAGAGCAGTGCTATGAGGAAAGTTCCTGACACTAAGTACCTCCAGAAAGAAGTTTGAGACATCTCATACAAGCAACTTAATGGCACACCTAAAAGCCATAGAGAAAAAAAAAAAAAAAGAAGAAGCAGACACACCCAGGAGGAGTAGATGATTGGAAGTAATCAAAATGAGAGCTGAACTCAATGAATTAGAAACAAAGAAAACAATTCAAAGAATCATTGAGACCAAGAGCTGGTTTTTGAGAAAATCCACATGATAGACAAACCCTTAGCCAAACTAACTAAAAGGCAGAGAGAAACTATCCAACTCAGCAAAATCATAAACAAAAATGGGGACATAATGACAGACAAGGAGAAAATTCAGACAATCATTAGTTATTACTACAAAAGCCTACATGCCATAAAAACTGAAAATCTAAATGAAATGGACAATTTTCTTGATAGGTTCTAGTTAGCAAAGCAAAACCAAAATTAGGTATATAGATTAAACAGTCCTATATCCCCCAAGGAAATAGAAGCATTCATCAAAATTCTCCCTTTCAAAAAAAAGCCCAGGGCCAGATTTCAGCACATAATCTTACCAGACATTCAAAGAAGATTTAACACCAATTCTCTTTAAACTATTCCATAAAACAGAAACAAAAGGAACATTAGCAAACACATTCTATGAGGCCACAGTTACCTTGATACCTAAACCACACAAAGACACAACAACAACAAAAAAAGGAGCATTTCAGACCTATCTGTCTTATGAACATTGACACAATAATATTCAATAAAATACTTTCAAACCAAATCCAAGAACACACAAAGACCCAACAAAAGAGAACTTCAGACCTCTCTCTCTTATGAAAATAGATGCAAAATTACTCAATAAAATATTTGCAAACCAAATCCAAGAACATATAAAAGATAACATCCAGCATAACCAAATAGACTTCCTTCCAGGCATGCAGGGGTAGTTCAATATATGGAAATTCATCAATGTAATCCACCATATAAACAAACTGAAAGAGAAAAAATAAAAAATAAAAAAAAATAAAAAAATGATCATCTCCTTAGATTCACTTAACAAAATCCAATACCCATTCATGTTTAAAGTCTTGGAGAGATCAGGGATACAAGGCACATACCTAAACATAGCAAAGACAATCTACAACAAGCCTGTAGCCATTATCAAACTAAACAAAGAGAAACTTAAATCAATCCCACTGAAATCAGAGACAAGGCAAGGCTGCCCACTCTCTCCATATCTCTTCTTAACAGTACTTGAAGTTCTAGTTAGAACAATAAGACAACTAAAGGAGATCAGGGGGATACAAATCAGAAGGGAAGAAGTCAAAGCATCACTATTCTTAGATGATGTAATAGTATACATGAGTGACCCCAAAAATTCAACCAGACAGCTCCTTCAGATATAAACACCTTCAGCCAAGTGGCTGGGTACCAAATTAACTCAAAATTAAATAAGTAGCCCTCCTGTATATAAAAGACAAAAAGATGTAGAAAGAAATTAGGGAAACAACAGCCTTAACAATAGCCTCTAATAACATAAAGTACCTTGGTGTGACTCTAACCAAACAAACAAATAAACAAACAAACAAACAAACAAACAAAAAAAAAGTTCAAGTCTCTGAAGAAAGAAATTGAAGAAGATATCAGAAAACTGAAAGGTATCCTATGCTCATGGATTGATAGGATTAACATAGAGAAAATGGTCATCCTGCCAAAAGTAATCTACAGACTCAATGCAGTTCCCATCAAAATTCCAAACAAAATTATTTTTAATTAAATTCTGATTTTTATATTAATTACAGTTTATTCACTTTGAATCCCAGCTATAACCCACCTCCCTTATTCCCTCCCAATCCCACCCTTCCTTCCTCTTCTCCTCCCTGCCCCTCACCAAGTCCACTGATAGGAGAAGTCCTCCTCCTATTCCATCTGACCTTAGCTTAACAGGTCTCATCAGGAGTGGCTGCAATGTCCTCTTCTGTGGCCTGACAAGGCTTCTTCCACCTCGGGTGGCAGTGTTCAAAGCGCTCAACATTGAGTTCATGTCAAAGATAGTCCCTGTTCCCCTTACTAGAGAACCCACTTGGTTCCTAAGCTGCCATGGGCTACATCTGAGCAGGGGTTCTAGGTTATATCCATGAATGGTCCTTGGTTGGAGTATCAGTCTCAGAAATGACACCTGTGCCCAGATATGTTGGACAATACAATTCTTTACAGACCTTAAAAGAAAAATTCTCAACTTCATATGGAAAAATAAAAAACCCAAAATTGCCAAAGTGATCCTCTACAACAACAGATCATCTGGAGGTATCTCCATCCCTGATCTCAAGCTGTAATACAGAGCAATAGTAATAAAAACTTCATGGTTCTGGCATAGAAACAGAATGGTGGATCAATGGAATATAATAGAACACCCAGAAATAAACCCACCTATGGATACTTGATTTTTGACAAAGAAGCCAAAACCATACAATGAAAAAAGACAGCATCTTCAACAAATAGTACTGCTTTAACTGAATGTCTACATGTAGAAAAATGCAAATAGACCCATATTTATCACAAAACTAAAGTCCAAGTGGATCAAAGACCTCAACATAAAACAAGATACACTAAATCTGTTAGAAGAAAAAGTGAGAAAGAGCCTTGAACTCATTGCCACAGAAGACAACTTCTTAAACAGAAGAGCAACAGCACAGACTCTAAGATCAAAAATCAATAAATGCAAACTCATGAAACTGAAAAGCTACTGTAAAGCAATGGGCACTGTCATCAGAACAAAAAGAGAGCCTACAGGCTTGAAAGGATCTTCACCAACCCTATATCTGACAGAGAGCTAATATCCAGAATACATTAAGAACTCAAGAAATTATACAGCAACAAATCAAGTAATCCAATTTAAAAATGGGGTACAGAGCTAAACAGAGAATTCTCAAGAGAGGAATATCAAATGGCAGAGAAACACGTAAAGAAATGCTAAGAATCCTCACTCATCAGAGAAATGCAAATCAAATGACCCTGAGATTTCACCTTTCACCTATCAGAATGGCTAAGATCAAAAACTCAAGTGACAGTACATGCTGGAGAGGATGTGGAGAAAGGAGAACCCTCCTCCATTGTGGGTAGAAATGTAAACTTATACAAACACTTTGGAAATCCATTTGGAGCTTTCTCAGACAATTAGGAATAGTGCTACCTGAAGATCTAGCTATACCACCATTAGGCATTTACTGAAAATTTGCTCAAGTATTCAACAAGGACATTTGCTGAAACATGTTAATAGCAGCTTTATTCATAATAGCCAGAACCTGGAAACAATCAAGATGCCCCTCAACTTAGGAATGGATACAGAAACTGTGGTACATTTACACAATGGAATGCAACTAAGCAATTAAAAAAATAAAAACAAGGAAATCATGAAATTTTCAGGCAAATGGTGGAAACTAGAAAAGATCATCCTGAGTGAGGTAACCTAGAATCAGAAAGACACACTTGTTATATACTCACTTGTAAGTGGATATTAGACAAATAACATAGGATAAACATACTAAAAAAGAGTAAAACATACTAAAAAACAGAGGGCCTTTGAAAGTCTCTACCCAGCAGGATATCAAAACAGGCTCAGACACATAGCCAAACTTTGGGCAGAGTGCAGGGAATCTTATGAAAGAAGGGGGAGATAGAAAGACCAGGAGGGGACAGTATCTCCACAAGGAGAGTAACAGAACCAGAAATCTTGGCCTAGGGTTCTTTGCTGAGACTGATACTCCAACCAAGGACCATGCATGGAGATAACCAAGAACCCCTGCATTGATGTAGCCCATGGCATCTCAGTGTCCATAAGGTTTTCCAAAATGGGAACAGGGACTATCTGTGTCATGAAATTAGTGGCTGTCTCTTTGATAACCTCCCCCTGAGGGGGGAGCAGCCTTGCCAGGCCACAGAGGAAGACAATGTAGCCAGTCCTGAGGAGACCTGATAGGCTAGGGTAAGAAGGGAGGGGAGGAGGTCCCCACCTATCAGTGGGCTTGGGGAGGGGTATGGGAGCAGATGAGGGAGGGTGGATGGGGTTGGGAGGGAATGAGGAAGGGGGCTGCAGCTGGGGTACAAAGTGAATGAACTGTAATTAATAAAAATTTAAAAATTACACACACACACACAAAGATGTGGAGGTACTGCCAGAATGTGTGGTAGTTCCATTTCATCTTCAGTCAGTGAACAGGGAGATCAATGCTTTTTCCTTTTTAGAGGCCAGGCTCTCAACAATTGTGTGGTGCCATTCACATTTAGGGTTCTCTTTCTTCCTTGTTAGCCCACTACATAAACTCCCTCATAACACATCTAGAAATATACCTCCCTCGCAAATGCTTATCCTGTGAATCTGACATCCATAAACATCATCAGGAATTTTTTTTCTCCACTTTTTGTCTCTAAAGACATTTGCCGTATCCTGAAATATAGTCTTCAGTGAACATGTTCTTTTACACTTTGTAAATATGAATATTGTGTATGCCAACATTAAATGTATGGCATACTCGCTGAATGTATTCTTCACCTATCATAGGACTGGTTATTCATTGTTCTTGAGCTACTGCTATCACTTTATCTGTTCTTTTCAGTTAACTTGATAAGAGGACAGCCCAGCTCAAGCTTTGCAGCTGAGCATTTGAACAGAGGAAAAGCACTTAATGTTTACAGGCAGACTTAAAAACCTTAAATGGTGTCTCTGAATAAAAGTGAAATGATTTCTGTGACTCTACATGATAGACAAGCTCTATACCCATTAATTTCCTGCTTTTTTGTATAATTTAGAAAAATTATATGTTGTTTTCCTTTCCTACTTCCATTTTCTGTTGCTGTAGAAAATGCCTTTACTACTTCCTTAGAAATAAATAAAAATTCATCTCATCTCATAAATCACTGTAAGAGGCAATTTTTTACGTTCTTCTATGTGATTTAAAACATATTAAGATGGTTGAATGGGCTACCGCTGCACAACTCATGGGCTTCTCACCCAGTAACCGAATTTTGTTGGATAGTTTCTACTTGTTCCCATTTCTCCTTCCTGATTTTTTATTCTTCCCTATTCTGCTGTACTTTAATTGTGGTTTGAATACCACAGTTGATTTTACCCAGTATGGGTATGTTCTTTAACTATCGTTTCTTCTAACACCAATTCATTTTTAACTGTATATACCCCAAGAACAATTGTATCACATTATAAAGTGCTCAAAACTCAAGTTATTATTTGGTTGAAGGACATTTATTCATAATAGCATTCTGCTTGTTATGAATAAAACTGCTATGATCATAGCTGAGCAAGTGTCCTTGTTGTATGATAGAACATTAATGCTTATATATCCAGGAGTGGTATAGCTGGGTCTTGAGTTAGATCTCTACCCAATTTTCTGAGAAAGTGTCAGGTTGATTTTCAGAGTGGTTGTACAAGTTTACATTCCCAACACAATGGAGAATGGTTCCCCTTTCTCCACAACCTCTCCAGCATGTGCTGTCACTTAAGATTTTTATCTTAGTCATTCTAATGGGAGTAAGGTGAAATCTCAGAATTGTTTTGATTTTCATTTCTTTGGTGAATACGCGCATTGACCATTTCTTTAAGCATTTCTCAGCCAATCGATATTCCTCTGTTGAAAATTTTCTGTTTACCCCTATACCCCATTTTTAATTGTATTATTTTGTTTGTTAGTGTTTACTTTCTTGAGATATTCATATATTTTAGATATTATCCCTTGGTCAGGTATAGGGCTGGTGAATATCTTTTCCTCATCTATAAGCTTCCAATTTGTTCTATTGACAGTGTCTTTTGACTTACAGAAGCTGTTAAATTTCATGAGGTCCCATTTATTAAGATACATTTAAACAATGAAATACTACTCAGCTATTAAAAAAAAGAAAATCATGAAATTTTCAGGCAAATAAATGCAACTAGAAAAGGTGATCTTGGGTGAGGTAACCCAGACACAGAAAAACAAATATGGTATATACTAACATATAAGTGGACTTTAGCCATACAGTACAGGATAACCATACTATAATTCATAGACCCAAGAAAAGACAAGTAACAAGGAAGACCCTAGAAACGATGCTTAATTCCCACTCAGAAATGGAAAAAGAATAGACAGTGGAAGTGGTTGAAAAGAGGGCACAGGGTAAGAGAGGGAGCATGAGAGAAATAAGGGTTGATATCAGATATATGAAGACTTGAGAGGGCTTGTAGAGAGAAGGCTCCTGAGAGGATATGAGAGTGACTTTAGCTAACATTCCTAGTAACAGGGGTAGTGGAGATTGAAGAGGTCACCCTCTAAGTAGACAGGAGTCCTAGGAAAGGGAGTAGAACACCAATCCACCCACAAAAATTCGCATCCCAAATTTACCCTGCCTCCAAAATGGGCAGGGACAAAAATAGAGCTTAGATAGAGGGAATGTCCAACGAATGACTGGCCCAACCTGAGAATCATCTCAGGGGTGGCAGCCAGCCCTAACAAGGTTAACAATAATCAGCTATGCTTGCAGAGGGGAGTCAAGCTGTCCTCTGAGTGGTTCTACCCAGCACCTGATGAAAACGGGTACAGAGACATACAACCAAACATTGGGTGAAGTACAGGAAGCCTTGTGGAAGAGTGGGCAGAAGGATAGAAAGAGAGGGGGCAGATACTCCACAAGAAGACCAACAAAATCAATTAGCCAAGGTCCAGGGGGAACCTGTGGAGACAGATGCATCAACCAAGGACCATGCATGGACTGGACCTATACTTCCTACACAGATGTAGCTAGTGGGCAACTTGGTCCTCATATAGTTTCCTTAGTAAGGGGAATGAGGGCTGACTCTGATATGGACTCTGCCGCCTGCTTTTTGATCACTCTCTTCTAGTAGGGCTACCTCACCAGGCTACAGGGAAAGAGGATGTGCTCAGTCCTGATGCAACTTCATATGCTGGTATGGGTGGGTAGAGGGGGCTCTCCTTCGCTGAGGAGTAGGGAAGGGGGGCAGAGAGAAGGTGGGACTGGGAGGAGACGAAGGAAGGGACTACAATCAAGATGTAAAATGAAGAAGCAAATATAAAAAATTAGGAAAAAAAACTTATTAACTTGTTATGTGGCATTAACTAAGGTGTGTTTTCAGCCTACCTTATATGTAACGCTTAGAAAAACTTGAGGCAAATATTTAATTTTGAAAGTAATCAATAAGACAATATCACAAAATGACAAAACAAGGAAGCAATAAAAAAATGTGTCTGACTTGGGAAGATCAGTCAATAGGTAAAGTGCCTGCTGTAAAAATCTCAGAACTGCAGAGCTCTGAGTTATGATCATCTGCAGTCAGGTAAAGGCCAGTATGTGATTATGATACACTGCTGTGCCAATGTCGGAGGAAACACGGTTAGGTTCTGAGATATCATTCGCCAGAGAATGGAGTGGAAATGGCATCCATTGGTTTGCTGAGAGGAAAACCTGTACAAGCAAGGATAATATGTCTTTCCTGGAACAGACCTATTTACAACTGAGTCTCAATAGAAGGAAAAGCAGAGTTATAGAGCAAGATACCAGTGTTAACCTCAGGCCTCATTCCAGGTAAGTGAACTGGCACATGTACTCCAAAATAAATAAATAAATATGGGCATATAACACACACATAAAAACAAACAAAAAAAAAAAAAAAAAAAAAAAAAAAGAAAAAACCAACAACACTTTGGTCATATTTAAATATATGTAGCTCATACAAAAATATCCCTACATCACGGAACTTCTATCACCTCCTAGCTTTTAATATGATTCAGTGATCTATTGACAAATTGTTCTCTCTACCCATTTTCTTGAATTTCTTAAGTGTTGGCCATTTACTTCATCTGTAAGCTTTCTTTTTTCAATGATGTCATTTTATTATTATTATTATTATTACTATCATCATCATCATCATCATCATCATCATCATTCTCCCATACAACATATCTCTACTACAGTTTTCCCTTCCTCCACTCCTCCCAGTCACCACTCCAATCTCACCTTTCTTCCAGATTTATTTCAGAAAAGAGCAGACCTCCCAGGGATATCAACTCAACTCTGTATAACAAAATACAGTAAGACTAAGCACAAAACTCCTATCATGGCTGAGCAAAGCGACCCAGTAGGAGGAAAAAGGTCCCAAGAGCAGGCAAAGGAATCAGAGACACCAGCACCCCCTTTGTTAGGTGTCCTATAGAAAGCTAACCGTCATAGCATAGGGAGAAGGCCTAGTGCAGACCCCTACAGGCTGACCATTGCTACTTTAGTTTCTGGGAGCCCCAATGAGCCCTGCTAAGTGGAACCTGTGGAAAATGTTATCCTGCTATCCTTGTATTCTCTGGCTTGTATAATTCTTTCTCCCATGCTTCTGAGGGCTTCCATAGGCTTCACAGAGACACAAGAATTGAATTCTTCAATTTGGGCTCACTCTCCACCTAATGCTTGGCTGTGGTTCTTTGCATCTGCTCCAATGAGCTACCAGAGGAAGCCTCTTTGATGATGCCTGGGCTAGGGATCAATCTATGAGTTTAGCAGAATATCATTAGGAATCATTATCTTTTCTATTTTTCCTATTTTTATACTTTTATGGATAAGGTATAATCATTTTAGTCATGTTTTAGTTATAATTATCTTGTTATATGTTTCATAATAGTATTAATTCTTCCCACTATAGAAAACTTTTACCTAAAATTTATATTTGTGTCTCTTTCTCTACAATATCTACAATATTTATTGTTGTATTAGTCACGATCATTTCAATTTTATATGTGTCACATATTTAAAAGAACATGGCCATGGGCCATGCATATATTTGGTGATATATGAATACATATAGCCGTAAACATATATTGTACTAAGTAAATCAAGATTTACTGAAAGTAGAATCCTAAAAATACACATTTTCTTGAACATTTTTCCAATTTTATTAATAAGTTCTGATATCAATATCTTATGTTAATAAAACCCATGTATTTTATTTTTGAAGGAATTACCTGTGATCTGGGTAGCAGATATTTTACAGCAGTATAAAGCTTCAGTGAGGCAAGTATATGAACAGAAGCATAATCAAATGTTCAATATATTTGTAAGGATCTTTATAGGACTTGGCTTTCTTCCTCTGTTTAACAATGCATATGATATTTATAAGATAATGTAAATATTCCCACATTAATTCACCATGCTATCATTTTAAATATGCAAAATTGTTAAATGGAGGTAAAAAATGCAAAATGTTTTATTAAGCTATTATGCTAAGCACATGCAAACAAGAGTATTGATTACTGAAATAATATTTTGTTGGTTTTGAAATGTTCATTTTATTAACACTCATGCTCCTTTAAATTTTTGTACTTCATATTATTTTGAGAAAGTACAAGGATATATATCAAATGATTTCGTTAATGTTACTTGCTAGTATATGAAATTAAAAAGATATTCTGAGATATAGATACATTTTAAAATAGCAATAGCAATCTTCTATGATCCTTCCTAGGATTTCAAGATATGTTCCTCAGATGCTGAGAAAAGTTTTCAGTTAGCTCTCAGATCTTGCATTTCAGAAAATCACTATCATCTATAGATTTACTTTGTAAATAGAGTTCTCCTGTCTCAGATACATATCTCCAGATGGCCGCATATAATTAATAAAAATTCAGCCCCAATTAGTGAGGCAACCTAAGGCTTTTTTATAATCCATACCTTTCCTTATTTCCCCCTCTTGTTACTCATCCTCCTGTATTTTCTACATGGCCATCCCTACCTAGAGTTGGAGCCCAACCATAACAAGATGCTATCATGTAACAGGTAGCATGCTGTGTGTTTTATAACTGTTATATTATTAACTCTTCTAAGTGTCATTATGAAATAATTGTCATTATGACTTTTATTCTGCAGATAAAATAATTCTGTTTTAATGGTTGTCTGAACAAGTCTTATATAGAGGATATACCCATTTTCTTTTTAGGTCCCAAAACTCATGTTTTATGCTATAGACTGCATTTCTGTTCTTGCATAAGATTCAGGCTAAGCAACACTGTGATCTCCTTGTATTAGAAGTGATGTACTCTCTTCAAGATCCATTGACCTATGAGCTCATTCAAAGGACATCCCACATGTGGTGTCTTCCTAATTTGATTTACAGTTAATTTTACATATATATTATCACTCTCACTAGGCCATAAGTTCCATAAGAAAAGTTAATGGACTCATACCTGGTACTTCAGGGAACTCTAAGAGTCAAGTACACTTTAATAAATGAATGTATTCTGTTGTATTCATTAGGTTTATTCATGCTGGTTGGCCACAATCTGCTCTACTCAGACTTCCTTATGATTAAGCCAATCTGAAATAGATTATTAAATAACCACTTGTTCTCTGCTGACAGCTCCAATTTGATCACTGGAGACATTTTATAGATAATGAGCTTTGTAGTATTGTTATGTATTGCATGAATTATTATTACTCCCTTTCTTGCATTTCTACTCTCTAATGCACATTCGCTTTTAAATATGTACATTTTTTCATTTTTCACTTCATATATTTTGAGCAATTCTGGCTTTTGACTTTTGGTTCATTCATATAGCAAAAGATTCCAACAGTGTGGAAATTCACATCTCAAGTCATAAAATATCAGACTTCTAGAGCAGCATAGCTTAGCTACAGAATACCTTACCTTCTGTGATGCCCTTAGTTTTAGGTCAATTATTGCAACAGATATTAAAAAGTAGTGAATTCTGTATTGTTTTTTACTTACTACATTTTTTTCTTTGCTATTACTTGTGATTCCAATATTATCTTTTTCATGTTATTTTGTGTGTTATAGCTTGTTTTTCAGTGTCATTGTTTTCACTGAAAACAGTGACAATTGTTTTCAAATACAATTGTCATTGTATTTGAACCTAATCTACTTTCACGATACTGAACATATTGATAATTGATAATCACTAGTATAATATTGGTCATTCTTATCTTTCATTTACCCCAAGCACAAAGCCTAGAACGATCTTGCTAGTAAAATGTTGTCCATACTCCCTAACATAGTGGTTGGTCCTAATAATTACATATTTAAAAACATCTAAATGAGTACTTAAAATGGACTGTGTCAAAATACAGAAACTGATGCTTGATGATGCATTAGGATACTTATTTTGTTATTAATTCTGCATAATGAAGTGCTGTGGTTTAACTCTGAAATGTTGTCACCGGTTCATGTTTTTTTTGTTGTTGTTGTTTGTTTTTTTGTTTTTTTTTTTACCGGTTCATGTTTTCATGAATGCTTATTTTCCAGCCAATGGCATTGTCTTGGAAGGCTGAGGAAATTTTGAAAATGCAGACTACCTAAGTAAAGCTGACACCACCACCGGGCTTTCAGGTCGTAACCTAGCCTGTGGCTTTGGCTTTGTTTTTGCCTCCTCGTCTACAGGAATGGGAACAGCCTTCCCATACTGTGTCATCACAGGATAATGGATTGAACTCACATGGACCGTGAGTAAACCAAAACTGTCTCCTTTAAGGTATTTGGTCATATCTTCACAAACACAACTGCTGGAGTTTACAAATGTTGTCATTTCCATAAGCACAGAACAAAAATTGTGCTCTAATGAAGGAGTAAATGAGATTAAATAAAATAAAAGATTGTCAAGTTTCATAGAAGTTTTAATACTCACCAAAATAAATGTATTTTATAAAATGCTATTGTATTCTTCATAATATTATCAGTTTTATATATTTTTAGTCCTTACATTTAAAACTTTTATGTTTATTAATAAGTTTGAATACAAAGTAATTTTTCATAAAGTGAGAGACTGAAGTATTGAAATGATGAACACAGATCTGGCTCCTCCCTCGGAGGTGGGGGGGGGAAGTCAAAGAGCCAGCCATTTCTGAGTTCATGGTCCTTTCTGAGTTCATGTCAAAAAGCAGCCAGTCTTGAAGATATCTGATTAACTAGGGTCACATGAAAGGGGAGGACATCCTCCCCTATCAGTGGACTTGGAAAGGGGCAGGGAGGAGATGAGGGAGGGAGGGTAGGATTGGGACGGAATGAGGGAGGAGGATACAGCTGAGATACCAAGTTAATAAACTGTAACTAATATTAAAAAAGAAAAAAAAAGAAAAACTGGCATTAAATATATATTCTGCCTAGTACATTAAAACAAACAAGCAAATAAAGAAATCACCTGGTATTTAATAGACATTTTTATTGACATAGAAAAACCCAACTAAAATTTTTGATGTTAATAATGTGAAAAGTCGTGTCCTTTATTTCACCCTTTCTTTTTTTTTTTCTTTTTTTTTTTTTGTATTTTATTTTTTTCTTATCAGTTACATTTTATTAACTATGTACCCCAGCCGTGTCCCGATCCCTCATTCCCTCCCAGTCCCTCCCTCCCTCCCTCCTCTCCACCGTGCCCCTTGCCAAGTCCACTGATAGGGGGGACCTCCTCCCCATTCATCTGATCCTGTTTTATCAGGTGTCCTCAGGACTGGCTGCAAAGCTCTCCTCGGTGGCCTAACAGGACTGCTCCTCCCTTTCTTTTTTCTTTTTATTTTTTAATATTAATTACAGTTTATTCACATTGTATGCCAACAAAAGTCCCCTCCCTCATTCCCTCCCAATCCTGCCCTCTCTCCCTCATCTCCTCCCATGCCTCTCCCAAGTCCACCAATACAGAGGGTTTCCTTCCTTTCCACCTCACCCTAGCCTGTCAGGTCTCATCAGGACTGGCTGCATTGTCCTCCTCAGTGGCTTTGTGAGGCTGCTCTCCCATGAGGGAGAAGTGATCAAAGAGCCAACCACTAATTTCATGACAGAGACAGTCCCTATTCCCCTTACTAGGGCACCCACTTGGAGACTGAGCTGCCATAGGCTACATCTGTGCAGTGGGGTTCTAGGTTATCATTCATGGTCCTTGGTTGGAGTATAAGTCTCAGAAAAGACCCCTGGGCCCAGATTTCTTGGTTCTGTTGCTCTCCTTGTGGAGTTCCTGTACCCTCCAGGTCTTTCTATCTCTCCCTTCTTTCATAAGATTCCCTACACTCTGCTCGAAGTTTGGCTATGAGTCTCAGCATCTGCTTTGATATCCTATTGGGTAGAGCCTTTCAGAGGCCCTCTGTGGTAGGCTCTTGTCCTATTCCCTGTTTTCTCCCCCATCCTATTTGCCTTTCTGTGAGGATTGATCATCTTACTCAGGGTCCTCCTTCTTGCTTAGCTTCTTTAGCTGTACAGATTTTAGTATGTTTATCCTATGTTATATGTTTAAGTTCCACTTATAAGTGCTTATATACCATGTGTGTCTTTCTGCTTGTGGGATACCTCACTCAGGATGATCTTTTCTAGATTGCACTATTTGCCCACAAATTTCATGATTTCATTGTTTTTAATTGCTCAGTAGTATTCCATTGTGTAATTTTACCACAATTTCTGTATTCATACCTCAGTTGAGGGGCATCTGGATTGTTTCCAGGTTCTGACTATTACAAATAAAGCTGCTATGAACATGATTGAGCAAATGTCCTTGTTGTGGACTTGAGCATCTTTTGGATATATGCCTGGAGTGGTATAGCTGGATCTTGAGGAAGCACTATTCCTAATCTGAGAAAGTGCCAGATTGTTTTCCAAAGTGGTTGTACAAGTTTACATTCCCACTAGCAATGGAGGTGGGTTCCCCTTTCTCCACATCCTCTCCATCATATATTGTCACATGAGTTTTTGATCTTAGCCATTCTAATGGGTATAAGGTGAAATCTCAAACACTTAAAGAAATGTTCAATGTCCTCCATTATCAGGGGAATGCAAATCACAGTTTCTTTTAATTCTTTTCTTTGCTTGTTTGCTAGCTCTTGAGGTACTTGATATATTTTGTTTTTCTAACTATCTTAAGTGCACTTGTCAACAGTTCAATTTTTGATTGAGTCAAAGTGTCACTTTTGGTGTGGAAATCTGGTGTGCTGTCAAAAAAGAGCAAGCCATAAATTGTGAATTTCACCTTCCAGTGTTTCAGAGCTCCATGATAGCTGAAAACCCTCTCCTATAAGAGAAACACTTAAAATTAGTTTACAGAGTTTTGTAATTATCCATGATATAAACCCTATACAATAGTATGTTCATGGAAATGTTCTTAAAATTAAAGTCAGCAGTCTTACTCTCTATTTGTGATAAATATTATTGTTAGAGATATATAATTAGCGTCAAGAACAGAACCTGTAATTAATAACTTATGAAATTTATGTCTAAGAAAGTCGTATTAAAGTGATCTACATAGTTTCTGATGTTAGGAGCAGTGTCATGCAGTGTGCTCAGTACTGTATGTACGATGTAACGTGTTTTCTCTCAGCTTTCAAAATTACAAAATTCACCAACTGACTTCATAGTGATAAGGAAGTTATTTAAACTGAACTGCATAACCCCTAGCTAAAATAAGTAAGTAGTGGAAGTCTACCAAATATTTAGGTCTAGAAGACTTTAAGGAAAAAAATCTACCAGCGTTTCAAAGAAGAGTTAATACAGATAGTACTCAAATCATCCTACAAAATGGAAGCAAGGAACATTGCCCAATTCTCTTTCTGAAACCAAAGTTATCGTTATATCCAAATCACATAAACACCAGTTTTCTTTATGAACATTGATTCAAAAATTCTCAATAAAATGCTTGCAGACTTAATTCATAGAACACATAAAAAATTATCCACTTGATCAAGTAGGCTCTATCCCAGAGATGTAGGGATGGTTAAAAATACACAAATTAAATATAATAAACTATGTGAACAAAATAAAATACAGTAATGACAAGATCATATAGTTAGAAGCAGAAAACACATTTGAAATAATAAGCACTCTTTTATGATGAAAATCCTGGATATGTTAGGGTCAACAGGGGGCAAGGTATTTACCTTAAACAATACAAAGGCATTTTACAGCAAGCCCATAGCCAACATCAACTGAAATGTAGAGAAACTCAAAGCAAATTCCAGTAAAATTGGGAACAAGACAGGTTGTCCTTTCTCTCCATACCTGTTCTTATAGTGTTTGGTGTCTTAGCTAGAACAATTAACAAAACTGAAGGAGACCATGGGAATAAAAATTTGAAAGATAAATATCAAGGATCTTTATTTTCAGAGGATATGATAGCATATATAAGTAATCCTAAAAATTCCACTGGAAACTTTTACATTGGATAAACACTTTCATTAAAGTAGCTAGATACAAAATTAACACACACACACAAACCAGTATCCCTCTTAGATACAAATGACAAACTGACTGAGAAAGAAATTAGGAAAACAACATCCTCCATAAGAAACTCAAATAATATAAATTATCTTGGAGTAACTCTAATCTAGCTGGTGAAAGACTTCTATGAAAAAAAAAAAAAAACTTAGACATTGAGGAATGAAACTGAAGATATTAGGAGATGACTCTATCTCACGTGCTCAGGAATCAGTAGGATTAACGTAGTAAGAATGGACATTGTACCAAAAGCAATATATGGACTCAATGCTGTCTCCATCAAAATTCCAATACAGTTATTGAAAAGACAGTCTTAAATTTCACGTGGAAACACACACACATACATACATGTATGCACACATACACAAACACACCCCAGAAAAAGAAAACACTAGGATACTAAAAAAAAAAAAAAACCTGAAAAATAAAAGACAGCTGAGGTGACAACATCTCCATTTGAATTGTAATACAGAGTTAAAATAATCAAATCTGGCACCAGCACAAAAATAAACACATCAATCAATAAAATAGAATTAAAGATCAGAGATAAATTCACATCCCTATGGACACCTGATTTTTCACTAAGAAGTCAGAAATACATGCTGGAAAAAAATAAAAGTCTCTTCAACAAATGGTGTTGGTCAAACTGGATGGCTCTGTGTAGCAGTATATAAATAGGTCCGTACTTTCACTCTGTACAAAACTCAAGACCAAGCAGCTCGAAGACCTCAGCATAAACCAAACCCACTGAAGCTGACAGAAGAGAGAGCGGAGGTAGCCTGGAAAGCACTGCGTCAGGGGACAACGTTCTAAACAGAAGACCAATAGCACAGGCCTGGATAAATGCGACCTCAGAAGACTGAAAATTCTGTAAGGAAAAGGACACCATTAATAGAACAAAATGACAGCCTACAGAAAGGAAAGGCTTTCTGAACAAAACACCCTTAGCGCAGTCACTGAGGCCAACGATTGATAAACGGGACGTGACTGAGGAGCTTCTGCGAAAGGTGCAGGCATTAGGACAAGACGGCCTACCAAACAGGAAACATTCGTTCTATCTGTTTTATTTCCACCTTCATAAATGTGACGAACTAAAGAATAGTGTTGTGAAAATACCAGGGATAAATTTGTGTAATATTTTAATAGTTTTATTCTAGGATTTTTATGAGCTTAAAAATACATGTCAAGGGTTCACTTTTTCACTACATATTTTTCTTAAGCTAATGATATACCATCTTCCAATTATTTATTTATTTGCATGTATGATATGAAATACTGTTATTTAATATTAATCTATTTCCGGGGAGTGAGTCCATGCATAGGACTGATCCTTTTATAAGTCTGGCAAGTGACTCTGACTTTTTTTTTGCCACAACTTTGTAATGCTGTCAACATCCTTGTTATTTAACTCTCAGTTGTGAATACTGAACAACATAAACCATTGTCGAATATTGTATTTGTAAAAACTATAGGCTATAGCCAAGAACGGTGAGAATTATTTCTCTGCAGGTGTCTTAACAAGTACAGATGGTACAATCTGTACCCTGCTACTCACCACTTTATTTCTAGAGAAACATGCAACAGTGAAGTTTGCACCTTAAACTGTCCCCACAGGAATTTGGATAAACTGAAACTGTATGAGGGAATATTGACTGTCTTTTCACACAATATTAAAACAGGAGCGAGAGCTTTCCAGTGGCAAACATGCTTGGTGTCATAATGAAACACTTATTTGCAGCAGTTTCCCTTGTTTGCTTCTAAAAAAACATCAGGAAGGGCAGAAGAGAAAGAGAACAAGAGTGGATTATGTGGGTGACATCGGGCAATTACTGCAACCTTCCTAGAAAGCAGCCCAGCTGCTCCATTTCTGAGCTTTAAGCTGAGGCAGATCTGACCTTGGGTTTAAGATTTGTTCCCGCGGAACTAATTTCCCCTGTGCCCTGCCTGTATTCTTGACATTATCCTCTGCACACTCTCTTTACCACTACATTCACCTAATATGATTCCATTATTTCCTGTCCTGAAGATAGATCTGACTTGAGCCTCAGTGACATTCCATGAATTGTATAAACTTGTTGATGGCAAAGTCAGGGTCAAGTCAATCAGTCATCTTCCACTCCCCAGACCAGAGCCAGAGGCAAACTAAATTTACCAGGACAAAAAAAAAAAAAAAAAAAAAAAAAAAAAAACGAAAACAAGAGCACACCACAACAGAATGGTGGCTCAGGCCTTCTACTCATGTGAGCCATACAATTATATAAACCAGCGTTTTAGAGCAGCAAATTCTTTTTTTTTTTCTTTTCCAGTTCTTGAACAAGTACTTATTTTGTCTCTAATGTGACCCAAGGCCCTTCTTGAACATGGTTCTTTAAAACACTAGCTGCTATAAGCTCAGCATAGAAACTATTTATCAAGATGTCACCCTAATTTCATTAGAAGAATATACCTTGCTTTGTAAGAATATAGCTTAGAGGAACATAGCTTATAACAAACTAACATTAGTTTGAAATTATCTGTACAAAATTCTCCACAATGCCATATAATAAGCGTGTTCTCTATAAAAGATTGATATATTACAGAATACTTAACTGGAGCAATTTACTAGACCTGCACCAAAAAACAGAAAATTCTAAAAAAAAAAAAAAAAAAAAAAAACTGATAAGATAATCAATTTTCTGATCTTTATAAGACCAAGGATGTGGTTTTATTAAATGGCTTTAATTATTTTATTTAACAGGCATTCATTGGCTTCTAAATTTTATGACACATTAAGAAATATGTTTAAAATTATAAATTCCTATATAAAATGAAGTCACAGGTTGGAGATTGTAGTTTGATAATTGTGGATTGTTAGTGACTGCTAATCTTGATTAAATAATTTTATCATGTTTCTCTGTGGAGAGAATACTTGTAGTTTTCCCAAATTTCATATACTGAAACCTAAATCTGCAATGTGATAAGATACAGAACTCTCCCTCCAAAAGATGTTGAATATATTTTTAGCTGGGGTGTGGGGCATAAATGACTCTCCTACCTGTGGTCTTCTGTGATTACAGACACGTTTTGTGATTCCTTCTCCCACCCACGAGGTCACTTAGCCATCAAAATCAGCCTGGATCACCTGGACAGGTTGAGGAATAGCCATCCCATCACATTTTCAAAATGGCTTAAAACATAGCAATCATTTAAATGGACTCTTTGCCCAAAGAATAATTTAATGCATTACAAAAACAGGATAGGCATTAAGAAGGAAGGTTTGAGTGGTGGTAAGTGGAATGAACATTTTTCCTTCTTGCATTTATGTCCCAAACAAATGCACACTAAACTATCTGACATTTCAGCTTTAAAACTTCTAAATGTATTTTCTTTCTACTCAAATGTTATTTCTGTGCAAAACAGCAGTGAAGATTTTTAAGTTTTGAAGGTATTCTTTAATGTGGACATCTTGTGACCGATGTGTAGTTAATCATAGTACTTTTACACAGTACTATTTATCAGAAGTGCCTGGAGTGCTTTAAAGTCCTTTATTTTTAACATCAAGGGGCAACTGTTGCGTTATAATTTTTTTTAACCTTTAGGGAAAAGAACTGAAGCAGAAGTAAATTTGATCTTTTTAGCTTCTCAGAATGAAACACAACATATAAACACAAATTATTAGCTACTGATTTGTTTATCATTCACAAAGTGAGTCATTAAAAAATATGTCAACAGGATGTAAGAGTTGCTTCTCAGTGTTTTACCAAATGAGTTGTTGAGCATTATTTGTTCGGTGACAGTGGGTGTCTGACAATTTTGATTTAGTTTAGGAAACATTCCTAAGCCAACACACAACCTTTCCTTCCATTCCGCCAAACTTGTTTTTCTAGCCTAAATAATAAAAATTATAAAATTTAAATTTAAATCTTCATCTTACAACGTTAAATTTTAAGCACAATATAATAAGCACGTTGTCATGTTCTTAACATTATAGAGTCCTCATAGAATGGGTTATTTTAAAGTACAAATAGAAAAAGCATCTTTACCTAAATTTTCTAGAAATCATGCAAAGTTTTACATTTTCCATTATCAGTTTAGAATTTGTTATTGGAGATAGTCTTACATTGCAATCATAACAAAAATTGAATGTAGGCAATAAAATTAAGTTTATGGCCAATTTTCAGGTTGGGTAAATTTTTGTCAGTAACACTGAACAAAACTGACTAATGCCAAAAATTTGAAGGAGAGAAATACCTAAAACAAATTTATCTATAATATTTGTAGTCAGTACTCGTACGAAATAGTATGATATGTGGCAATCAGATTAGAATAGAAACGTATACCTATATGATTGTAATCTTCGCACTTGGGAAGCTAAGGAGTATCTGCCATTTTGAGAAGAGTTGGAGATAAGTAAAACAAAAGGCCTAAAAAAAAAACAATTGTGAAAAATATAAAATATAGTATTAAATATTTATTAAAATTTGGTAAGTAATAAATATTAGTTAAATAAACTCATACTTATGATCTTGGGAGAATACCAGTATACATCTTTGTAAGTCCATTAATAACTATGACATGAATGACAGAGAGACGACTCCGTGGTTAAGGGCATTCGTTGTTCTTCCTGAGGAGCTGAATTTGATTTTCAGCACTCATATTGCGACTCACAGCTCTCTGTAGTTCCAGTTCCATAGTTCCAAAATACTCTGGCAGAATCTATGGCACCAATCCCATCTGTGTGACATAGACATACCACAAACCACATAAATATATACTGATAAAACAATTGCAATGATTTTAAGCAAGTACAAAGAGGAGTGTATACATACAAAATGAAGGCCCTGCACATATTCTTATCTAATTCATCTTTTTGCTAACTCATTTATGTTGCTAAGGATTTTAGATATAGAATGACGCCTTTATAAAATTAGAAAATATTTTAAAATATGTGTTTGTTCAGAAAGGTTTGTCTTTACTTTTTACTTTTACTTTCCATAATAAAAGTTTAAAATTTGTAAAGCACAATACATAAATTTTCATTTGGTGAGTAGGATTTAGAATAAATGCAGGATACAGTGAATTTACTGTCTTAGAAAAATGTTAGAGAACAGTTTCCGCCACTAAAATGTAGTCAATACTTGAAACTATTTACATTGTTGGGTAGCACAACATTTAAGACATCTTCAGTAACAGGGATTGTATTTTTATTAATCTAACTGGATAACAAGTCCCCGGATCATCTGTATCAGTTCCTGCTAATTGTGAATAATGGAACCATTAATTGGAGATTAAGGATCAAATCTACATATAAAAATTATAGCATTAAGTAAGAATGTAAGAATAGATTTTATCATTGCATCTTATGAAACAGGACTGTTTTACTTTGAAATATAAATAGGAATAAATGAATTGGCTATAATTTTCTTCTTTATCGCCTATTACTTAATTACTTATCAAATTACTAATCAAATGATTAATATTTCTTACAATGGTAGCTATGTTTTATACTTAATAAATGAAGAAAGTGAATGGTAAGAAATTAATTCAGTCCCAATTTCCAAGGATTATTAGCAATACAATTTACATTCTAAGCCAGAGTTTAAAACTAACCAGTTTGGGGCTCTGTAATAATTCTTGTTCTGTGTTTCTTGGCGGCCTGTCTTCCTACTACATTTGCTACTTCTAATCGTCTGTAGAATGGGGGAGTCAGAAAACTAATTTTCTTAAAGTTGGGTATGAAAATAGAGAAGTAATAAGGACATGAAGGTCAATGTAAGAATGAGATTCATGAACACCAGGGAGTGAACTTTTCACATTAATACTCATGACATAAGCACAATGCCTGTAGTAATAGCTGTGACACTGTCACTAGTGGACGTCTCCTGTCAGATACACATCATCTAAACAAGCTAACATGCAGTCAGGCTAAACAGAAGAAGCACATGAATACAGTTTGCACATTCCATTAGTTGTGGGCACAAAGTCAAGCTGTTTTAGTACTGCTGTTATAAAGTTATATAAGAAAGGGAACTGCATATGTGAGTGTTTGTGGGTGGAGAGACAGTTTCCTAACATTTCCAGGCTCAGGGTTGACAGTGCTGTGCTTCTTCTGAAATTTATTTTTGGCTCTTGAGGTACCTTCTTCTCCTGATTTTCTTTCTTTGGGGTACTATTAAGTTGATTAGGCATTAAATGCATCAATTTCATAATAAAAGGGCAAAACAAAAGAGGCTTCCTTCTGGAGCAGGTTGATAAGGATCAAAGCCGAATGTGAATTCCCCGCTTGCTCTCTGTCTGTAGTCTGTGGTTTGTGGCCTGTCTATAGTGCCTTTTAATGGGTGTCTTTCCAGTCCTTATTGCCTGTCTGTCCCATCTGTCCCTAACAAAGGACTTTTCTCTGTATTGACACAATAGCATCTAAAACACAGTATAGGGAACATTTTTGAGACAATTTCCTTCAAAACTACTTACCAGAGGTTTAGAAGAGAGGAAGTTACTTTTTTGAACCTGACTGACATAGAACAGCACTTAAAAGTATACTCTGATACAGTCAACAAATATCACGTGGAGCTTTCAACATTTATGGAATATTTGTTTTAAGGTTGCTTTCAACCCGTTTCTTGTTTTCAGCAAATGATTAAAACAACACACATGCACACACACACACACACACACACACACACACACACACACACACTTTATTCTGGATCAGAGGTGTGGAAGACTACATAATTTAATATTAAAGTTAGACATTTAACTGAGATTATAAAAAGCGGTTGCATGGGAAAAGCAAAGAAGAGTGAAGATGGCTTCATTGTTCTCCTGAAGGCAGGATGAACTTAAACAGGCTAAGTATACAACCTGATAGAAGATTAAGTACATCGTCCTAAATTATCTCAAGGCATATTACTGACTCGCTTAAAAGGTATAGCAAGATTTCAGTTCCTCTGAAGGCAAGATATTTTCACAAGCTATACCATGACAGATAGGACTCTTTTTATGATTCAAGGATTTATTAAGTCATACATGCAAAACATACTTCTAACTGCTGTAGCAAAAGATCAATTTAAAAACACTCCACAATTCTGCAATTGTCAGTTGAGACAAAGTTTATTCTAGGGGTTGAAAAGCCCAAAACTGTGTTCTTTTTTTTTTTTTTTTCAAATTTTAATTCTTAGTTTTTTCTTCACAGTTTATTCATTCTATATCCTGATTAAAGTCCCTCTTTCAACTCCTCCCTGTCCTACCTGCCCTTCCTCTTCCCCACCATCCCTTTCCCATAGTCCACCGAAAAAGAGAGTTCTCCATTATTGCCATCTGTCCATAGCATGTTAAATCTCATGAGGACTGCCTGGACTCTCTTCCTCCATGGCCTGGCAAGGCCACTTTACCAGGGGCGAGTGATCAAAGATCAGTCAACCAAGTTCATGATAGAGGCATCCCATGTTCCCCTCACTCAGAGATCCACGTGGAGACCGAGCTGCCTATCAGCCACATCTGTGCTCTTGCCAGGGCTTTTTCTTGAGTTACGTTGTGCAAAACAGCATTAATACTAGCAGCCAACATGACTCAAGGAGGGGAGGTACCCCCAAAGACAGCAATTTAGACAAAGCAGAAAAATAATCCCCCTGCATGAGGACAACCCAAAAAACTAGCTGAAAAAGGACTCATCATTCATCAGTCTGCCAGATTGGAAAACCTTGATGCTAAAATGGACATTTCCTGAGGACAAATGATCAGACTGCAGTTATGAAATATCATCGCATCAACAGATCTTCATAAGAACATTTGGACTGCTAAATTTATGGGATTGATAACTGTTTCTGTTGTAATAGTTAAACTGTGTACACTTTTTAGCTTAAACAGAAAAAGGAAAGATGCAAAGGAGTATTAATTCAGCAATATCACTGTTCTTGCCAGGGATTACATCCAGGGATTATAGTATGCTCTTGCAGGAATACAGTCTCTTAGTACACATCTTTAATGCCGAACAATTAAGGTTAGTTTATAGAAGGAACCAGCCATGTTTGATAGTGTCATCTAATTGAGGGGCAGATAAAGTGATGGAGCAGATAAAGATTTGACAGAATGAGTCAGAGATAGGATGAGTCCAGTTCTCATGAGAACAAGACAAGAAATAGGAACAACTTAAGAGCACTGCAGGTTTTTTCTTTCTTTTTTCATTAATTACAGTTTATTTATTTTGTATCCCAGCTGTAGCCCCCTTTTTCAGTACCTCCCAATCCCACACTTCCTCCCTCTTCTCATTCCTTGCCCCTCCCCCAGTCCACTGATAGAGGAGATTCTCCTTCCCTTCCATCTGACCCTAGCTTATCAGGTCTCATCAGGACTGGCTGCCTTGTCTTCCTCTGTGGCCTGGTAAGGAAGGAAAGAGAAAGCCTTGAATTTGAGAGGGAGGAGAATGGAGAAATGGAGGGGTGAAATTATACAAAAATAAAAAAGTATTAATACATGTAATTCTCAAAACTTAAAAAAATTAAAAAGAAATACTCCATAATCAAAACATTAAGGAAGATCTTTGTTGCTACTAACTTGATGTAGTAGATAAAGCTAGTTTTTATTTGTTTGTATTCTTATTTCCTATGTGGAGTCATGACTAGCAAGAAATGACATCCTGGTGGACAGAATACTTAATTTTTTTATAAAGCCTGATTTACCCATAAAAAGAAAGAAAGAAAGAAAGAAAGAAAGAAAGAAAGAAAGAAAGAAAGAAAGAAAGAAAGAAAGAAAGAAAAAGAAAGAACAGTACAGTACAGGGAGAAAGAAGGGAGTTTTTAAACTTAGACTTGATTAGCAGGACAGTTTTACACCACTAGTTGTAGAAAGAACAAGTTAGACACAGGTGAAGGCAGGACAAGCTGGAGAATGGGAAGGATACAGATTAATACATATTGCCAGAATCAGTTTAAGGCCAGGCAATTTGAATCAGTCAGATTGGAGAGAAGTTTAGGCCAGAAGAGCTGACTTGACCCAGCCAACCAGTGAGAGTTCAGAAAGAGCTGGAAAGCCTTGGAAACAGCTTTAATAATCCCTGAAATATTTCAGAGATTTTTTAAAATTGTCATTTTTTTAAGTCAATAATGATATTCTAATGATTTTTTAGTAATAACTGATATGTAAAAATAATCAAAAGAGTAAATATACTCAAATATATATGGATGGAATTAAAATTTTATGTGTCAACCATGAAGCAGGTTGAATATGATATGATATATTATGATATGATATGATATCATATATGATAAACAAAATTGACCTGTGACTTTATTTGTGCTGATATAAATTAAACAAGCTATTAGGTGTTTCTACAGAGTACAGATTCTCTAAAAGAATAACCTGTAATCATTTATCTCATTCTCATTTCTGTGCATTAAAATACTGCTACTTTTTTCTGAAGTATTTTTTTTTTCTGGAAAACATTGATAAATTGGTCTCCTCTAGTAATCATGGACTCTAAGATACTATTTACTTCCACTTAAGTTAATAAATTGCATAAATACATATTTTATATACATTTCATTTAACTGAAATATATTCAAAAAGTAACAAATGGACCTGTTTGAATTATAAATTTATAATATGCCCTTTCCTGTACATATACTGTTTTGAAAGCCTAGACTCTAATGACAGTATGCATTGGTTCCTTTTGACCTTTGAACCCATTTTCGCTACTTCCCACACAGGGATCAGCAATGTTGCTGAAGAGAAAGCTTACATTTATGAAGCTTAACCACCAACATCTGTTACATATTCAGACCCACATCAATGTCATTTTTCTAATATTGTCTTTAGGTAATTTTCAAAATTATTCACAGTTTCATTTCTGAATTCTTAAAATTAGTTCCTATTTGAGCAAAACAAATTTAAGTTTAAAAGAAGGAGATGAATAGAAGGGAGATAAACAGACAGATGATAATGAGAAAATTGTTTTCCAATGAAATACCATGAGCAAGAGCTATTGCTTTTTTAGCAGATCTCACAGAATGCACATGAATCAAGAGTTTCTATACAAACATCTTTTAAGATGATTCTTCCTTGCTTAGTTGGCTATGTTGAACAAAACAAATATGTCACACAGTATCATTTCAATAAATAATAAAATATTTTCTCGTATTCTATTTCTACAGGTAAAAATAGCTGTTCACATTTTTTTAAAGGAAGCTCACTATATATTTGACCAAGTACCAAAATAGAGATACTCTTATTGTCTTATTATTATACTCTTTATTATCAGGTTAATGTACCTTCTTTAGAAACAAAAGTATCCGTGGACTCCTTTACTTAAATGTCCAATATGTCTTATATGTTTTTCATTTAAATAAATACCATGCAATCATTCTTCTCACCTGTGTAGGAACACAGACTTTCTTTGTAATGTGATTTAGTAGAACATCAATTCGATTTTCTTTTGTGAGTAGAGTGTATTTGACAGAATTGAAATTCTGAGCTTATGAAAACTAGTAATCTTTTTTCTTTTTCTTTCTTTTTTTTCTTTGAATTTGAATTTACAGTATATTCTCCTCCTCACAGATTCTCCTTCCCTCCTCCTCCTAGATCTTCTTCAACACTAGGCACATTTAATTCTAGGCTTTCTCTTTCTCTCTGTCTTTCTCTCTCTCTCTCTCTCTCTCTCTCTCTCTCTCTCTCAGGCAAATAAATAAAAAATCAGAATTTTTAAAAAGCAACCGTACAAACAGGAAGAAAAGAAAGAAAAAGTTGAGAAACATAAACATGCACACACAAAAGAGAGACATATAGACACAGACATACACACACCATAAAAACTCAAAACCAGAGGCCTTAATATATAAGCAAAAGACAAGTAAGGTTTAAAAAGTACTCAAGTAAAGCATTGCAGGCCAAACATCCCCAAAATACAATAGCATTTAATTTGTGTTGGCCATTTACTGCTAGGCATGAGTCTCTTAAATCTAGTTTGTATACCCAGCAAGGGTAGCTGTGGTTTTCTTTTTAATTAATTAAATTGTTTGTTTATAACAATTTATTCACTTTGAATACCCACTGAACCCCCCCTCTCTTGTCTCCTAGTCTCAGCCACACTCCTTCTCACACTATTCCCTTTCCATAGTCCCCTGAGAGGGGAGGACCTCCTCCCCTCCGTCTGTTCCTAGCCTATCAGGTCTTATCAGAACTGGCTGCATCATCTTCCTCTGTGGCCTGGCAAGGCTGCACCTGCAAGAGAGAGGTTATCAATGAGCTGGCCGCTTAGTTCATGTCAGACACAGCCCCTGTTCTCCTTACTAGCAAACCCACTTTGTAGACTGAGCTGCCATTGGCTTCCTTTGAACAAGGGGTCTAGGTCCTCTCCATGTATTGTCCTTGGTTGGAGTATCACTCTCTTCACGACTCCATGGACCCAGATTTTTTGGCTCTGTTGGTCTCCTTGTGGAATTTCTGTCCCCTCCAGTTCTTTCTATCTCCCTCTTCTTCCATGCGTTTTCCTGTACTCTGCCCAAAGTTTGGCTATGAGTCTCAGTATCTCCTTGGATACCGTGGTGGGTAGAGTCTTTCAGAGGTCCCTTGTGGAAGGGTCCTGGCCTGTGTCTTGTCTTCTCCTACTTCCGAAGTCTACCCTGTTTTCCCTTCTGAGTGAAGTTTCAGCCTCTTCCCTAAGGTCCTCCTTGTTGTTTACCTTTAAGACCATAGACTTTGGTGTGTTTATTCTTTATTATATGGCCAATATCCACTTATAAGTGAGTACATGCAATATGTCTTTTTCTATTTCTTGGTTGCTTCACTCAGGATGATCTTTTCTAGTTCCCACCATTTGCCTGCAAATTTAATGATTTTTTTTGTTTTGTTTTTAATTGCTAAGTAGTATTCCATTCTGTAAATGCACCACATTTTCTGTATCCATTCCTCAATTGAGGGGGCTGTTTCCAGATTCTGGTTATTACAAATAAAGCTGCTATAAAAATAGTTGAGCAAATGTCTTTATTGAATGGTGGGGCATATTTTGGACATATGCCTAGGAGTGGTATAGCTGAATCTGAGGTAGCACTATTTCTAATTTTCTGAGAAAGCACCAGATTGATTTCCATGGGGTACAGAGCTAAACAGAGAATTCTCAACAGAAGAATATCGAATGGCAGAGAAACACTTACCAGGGTGGGAGTGTGGGGTTGGGGAGGGAATGAGGGAGCGGGATACAGCTGGGACACAGAGTTAACAAAATGTAACTAAAAAGAAAAAAATAATAATAAAAAAATAAAAAATAAGCTGATATTCAACAAGAAAAAAAAAAGAGATGCTCAATGTCTTTAGTCATCAGAGCAATGTAAATCAAAACGATCCTTAGATTTCATCTTACTCACGTCAGAATGGCCAAGATCAAAAACGCGAGTGACAACACATGCTGGAGAGGTTGTGGAAAAAAGGGAACCCTCCTCCATTGCTGGAGGGAATAGAAACTTGTACAACCACTGTGGTTTCTTATAAAGAAGCTGAAAATCATGTCATAGTGAACTGCCTCTGTCTAGAAGTTCAAGTAAATGATTATCAAGATTCCAGCTCATTTGGGGTTCTTTTTATTTTATTTTGAATTTTATGTGTTGGTGTGTGGATGGATAAGTGTGTACAGGTATGTGTATGTGTACCATGTGTAAGTGTGTATATGTGTATCATGAATCGGTGTGTATACGTACCATATATTTGCCATGCTTTCAGTGTCCAGAAGAGTGAACTATATTTTATGAAGTACAGTTAAAATTGGCTGTAAGCCTCCTGATCTGAGTGCTTGGAATCAAATCCCCAAACCTCTATTAGGATAAAGATCACTCTTAACCACTGAGCCATCTCTCTAGGTAGCCCCACACTTTGGGATCTTAATTAGGCTCTCAAAGTTTCTCCAAGGTAACAATATAGTTGCTTGCCAAGGAAACATTTTTAGCCACTTTCAATCACATGAAAATTCTAAATAAGCACAGAATCACCTTAACTTTTATATGTCTAATTTGTCTCACAAGGAGATTGTTGTTGAGGTTAGTTAAGTATATTATGCTCAGTAAATACATGCTCAGTAGAGATTCGTATCTTTAAGAACATTCGGGGGATACAGATATAGCGCTATCTCAGTTGTAAAGTGATTGCCATGAAAGTGCAAGGAGAAGAGTTCTGTGTTCAGAACTCATGAAAAAGTAAAATCTATCCATGGTGATAAATGCTTTCCATCCCAACACTGTGAAGGTGAAAGTGGAAAGCTATTCCTGGGGCTTATGTCAAACAGCCTCCCTTAATTAGTGAGCAGCAGGCAAGTAAAAAGCCTTGCAAAATATATATATATATATTTTAGTGTAATACCCCTGGTTGACCTTTAGCCTCTATACAAACGTTCACACATGCCATCAGCAGCTATGCATTCCTGTGACCTCCAAAGTCTCCCTCCCCCGTTTGTGTGTATTTTGCTTGCTCTCTCACTCTCTGTCTCTCTCTGCCTATTCCAAAAGCATATTGTAGATAATAATAGTGTAGCTTTTAGATTCTATGATAGTTTTACCAGTTTCACTTATTTTTTAGTTTATTTAAATCAACTGTGAATTATAAGTCTAAACGAGTCACGGAATTCAACCTGCTGATTGAGTAGTTCTAAAAACTAGAGTATCATCATTTTATGACATTTTATTTGGTTGCTTAGACTGAGCTATTTTTTTTTTTTTGTCTTTTTTACGTAGAGAATGAAGACTGTTTTCATTATCAAATCAGTGATTTTAGAATGAAACCTAATACTACATTATCTCTATGGTCTTTCATGTTGATTCAATGTTTTGAAAATAACTCAAAATTCAAAGTCTCTTCTATTAAATAAGCATATTTAATTAGACTGTTTCTTTGAATAATTCATGGAGTCTTTAGTAGCGATTGGCTGTAATGCATAAATAGTAGTAAGTGAATAAAATAGGTAAGTATTCAGTTATAATCTATATATGGTAGACGATAAGTTTGTGTGACCCACAATTGTTAATATACTGTAGTTCATTATCATGAAATATTGAACAAATTAAAATTTGTTTTAAGGCAATTTCCTTTGTCCTTGTAGCCCAACCACACAAATTCTGTGCTCCTACTTCAACTTATGCACTGCTTCATTGTTCAATATTTCAATGTAGGTTTTAGTTACTGCACTCTTAAGGGCTTAGTCAATCTTATATCTGTGATTTTTACCTTAGAAAGAACTATAATGCATCCATATCTGATAAAAATAAACAAACGTAAACACACTATAATGAATGAGCATAAGGATGATTTTGTCATTTATCGTGAACTGTAGAATTTCGTATATGTTGACTAGCTTGGATGGAGAGCAAGGTAAGGTAAATTGTAAAATGTTTTACACTGATTTGCAAAAAATAATAATTTGGATTTTTAAATGCTGTAGTGTTGCTTTGTGCATTATTATTGAAATAGCCTATTGTGATGCACTAAAATAAATTAATTACACACTAGGAGGTGTATGCTATATGAGAAATTTCAGAGAAGAGAAAAGTTACACAAATTGATGGTTCCCTCATCATCTGTTTATAATAGTATTTAGGTTTTATGGAAAAAATAGAAAAATAGCAGAAAACTGCAATAGTAGAATTTTAAAGTACTCACTAATTAACAGAATCAATGATGGAAACATACTAGAAAAAAATTAATTCTTTTCAAATAAGAAAACCTTCATAGAGAAGAGAAAATTTATTTTCCATTTTTTCATTTAATGATTTTGAAAGATGAAAACTTGGAGATATAAACTTGCCCATTCACTTTGGAATCAACCTGGAGTTTTCTTAGAACACTGAGAATAGTGCTACCTCTGGACTCAGCTCTACCACTCCTGGGTTTGTATCCTAAAGATGCTCACCCATAGAAGGATATTTGCTCAGCTATGTTCATAGCAGCTTTATTCATGATAGCCAAGATCTGGAAATAACCTAGATGTCTCTCTAACAAAAGGAAATAAGACAGTCTCTCAGAAATGCAGTTGCCTGGTCCTTGATTACTTCTTCCTATGAGGCTACCTAGCAATTCCAGAGTGGAAGATGATCCAGGCAATACTGATGGGACTTGATAGACTAGGGTCAGACAGTAGAGAGGGAGGGCTTCCCCTATCAGTGGACTAGGGGAGAGAGGTAGGGAGGATGGACTGGGAGTAGAGGAGAGAGGAGACTACAACTGGGATACAATCTGACTAAAGGTAAAAAGTAACAAAAACAAAGAAAATTGAGACTGGCTCCTTTCAAACTGAAACCCCTGAACCAAAACATAGGAGAGGGAAGTAACTCAAAAAAGAACTTCTTGAATAGTAGGAGAAAAACTGTGTGAGGAAAAAGATTATGAGCCTCTCAAAGACACAGATTTGAATCTTTGAAATACATGTATTCTGTTCTGATAGCCCTAAATTATAGTACATACCAACACACACTGCTAAGTGTGACTGTAAGACATAAAATGTGAAGTCCAATTGGTTCACCAAAGCTGTGGCATGATTAGCACCTCCATAGTCTACTTTGGGTAACTCTGAAAGTGGCTAAAATGTATAAAATTTATGCATGAGTTGAAATTTAGTTCATTACTAATAAGTATCTCAATAAATAGAAATTTGAGCACCCTAGACATCTCATATTAGTCCATCTTATACAAATTTGTTCTCTAGGTTTCCAAATCCACTCAAATACTCACCACCTCAAATCAGAGCATGGCAGCACCCATCAGACCCACATTCCGTTACTCTGGACTTTGAGAGTATTTTCACCATGCACACCTAAATTTTCAAGGTTGTGTCATCTAAATGTATACCCTCTCTTATTGTTTCTTATCTGTATTCCGATATTGTTCTACTTTTTTTCAGGGAAGGCTTTCTGATAGTATTTCTGCTTCCAAAAAGCTGGGTTGGCTCTTGTTTTGCCCGTTTTATTTGACTTGAAACACATCACTGCAGTGCTTTCTTTGTGCTGTAGTTTCTGTGCACGGCTACACATGTACGTAAATGCACATAAACGTGTACACGCATGTAGAGGGAAAATGTCAATTTCTGATGTCGCTGAAGACGGAAGCTCTTTGTTTTCAGACACTATCTCTCATTGGCCTCTACCTCAGCAAGGACGCTATGTTGACTGCTCAATGAGCCACAACAACACACCTGTATTTGTTAACCCAGTGTTGTTGGGTTACAGGTGAAAACCACCAAGCTAGACCTTCTAATGGGAATCTCAAAATCAAACTGAGATGCACAGAAATCTGTGGATCCTGAGGTCCACAGAAATGCATGGAAAGCATCTACACAATGGAATATTACTCAGCAATAAAAAACAAGGAAATCATGAAATTTACAGGAAAATGGTGGGATCAGGAAACGATAATCCTGAGTGAGCTATCCCAGAAGCAGAAAGATGCACACGGTATATACTCACTCATATAGACATATAATATAGGATAAACCTATTAAAATCTGTACACCTAAAGAAACTAATCAAGAGGGAGGACTCTTGCTAAAATGCTCAATTCCTATCCAGAAAGGCAAAGAGGCTGGACATCAGAAGAAGGAGAAAAGAGGGAACAAGTCAGGAGCCAGACACAGAGGACCTCTGAAAAGCTCTGCCCTGCAGACTATCAATATAGATGCTGAGACTTAAGGGCAACCTTTGGGCAGAGTGCAGGGAATCTTAGGAAAGAAGTGGGAAACAGTAAGATCTGGAGAAGACAGGAACTCCACAAGGAGAGCAACAGAATCAAAAAATCTGAGCACAGGGGTCTTTCCTGAGACTGCTATTCCAACCAAGGACTATGCATGGAGATAACCTAAGACCCCTGCACAGATGTAGCCCATGGCAGTTCAATATCCAAGTGGGTTCCATTGTAATAGGAACAGGAACAGGGACTGTCTCTGACAAGAACTGATTGGCCTATTCTTTTTTTTTTTTAATTTTATTTTTTTTATTTTTTATTTTTAATTTTATTTTTCTTTTTAGTTACATTTTGTTAACTCTGTGTCTCAGCTGTATCCCGCTCCCTCATTCCCTCCCCAACCCCACACTCCCTCCCTGGTCTCCTCCCTGCCCCTTTCCAAGTCCACTGATAGAGGAGGACCTCCTCCCCTTTCATCTGACCCTGTTTTATCAGGTATCTTCAGGGCTGGCTGCAAAGTCCTCCTCTGTGGCCTAACAGACTGCTCCTCCCCTGGGGGGGGGGGTCAAACAGCCTGCCCTTGAGATCCTGTTAGAAATAGTCCGTGTTCCCCTTACTTTGGAAAACTACTTGGTTACTGAGCTACCACGGGCCACATCCGAGCAAAAGTTCTAGGTTATATCCATAGATGGTCCTGGGTTGAGTGTCAGTCTCAGAAAAGACCCTGTGCCCGGATATATTTGGTCCTTGTAGAGCTCCTATCCTTTCCATATCATACTAACTTCCCTTCTTTCATATGATTCCCTGCACTCTGCCGAGGGTTTGGTTATGAGTCTTAGTGTCTGCTTTGAAACACTGCTAGGCAGAGTCTTTCAGATGCCTTTTGTGGTAGACTCCTGTCATAAGTTCAATGCACATCCCATTTGTCTTTCTAAATGAGGATTAATCACCTTCGCCTGTGTCCCCTTTCTTGATTATCTTCTTTAGGTGTGTAGATTTCATTATGTTTATCATATCTTGTAGGCCTATTCTTTAATTACCTCCCCCTGAGGGGGAAGCAGCATTATCAGGCCACAGAAGAAGACAATGCATCCACTCCTGATGAGACCTAATTGACTAGGATCAGAAGGAGGGAAAAGAAGTCCTCCCCTATCTGTGGACTTGGGGAGGGGCATGCATGCAGAGGGTGGAGGAAGGGAGGGATTGGGATGGGAGGAGGGAGAGAACCACAGGGAGATACAAAGTGAATAAAGTGTAATTAATAAAGAAAAAAAAAGAAATAAAAACTCAGTTAAGGAATGATTCCAATAAAAGATATAATTCTTGAAATTTTAGTTCAAACTCATGAAAATTCCATGAGTTTTTGTTTATTCTAAAATCTCTTCAAGTAGTGAGTCATTTGGTCAAGCACAGTTTCTGTTTGTGTCACCAAAGATGTTTTGAGATTCTATTGACCTTTAAATTCATAGAGTTAACAAATTTTCTACATCAGTCAGTATGATTGTCTTAAATGAAGACAAGTATAAAAAGACAGATTCATGAGAGATAAAGCTTTCTACATGACTTCTCTATGAGAAATGAACTGCTTACTGTTGTTAAACTCAAATGAAACTTTAGCTACATTGAGTCTTGAGTCTGCTACTTTGAGGCTAGAACAAAAAAACACATTCTCTTTTGCCAGTTGCAGATCTTAGGATTTCTTGACATCCATAATTATTTTAACTAATACTTTGGATTAGACAGTTAATTGATGATAGATAGATATAGACATAGACATAGATATAGATAATATGTCTTTACCAACATTATTTTTATCTCTCTTTTGTTTAAACCACGTTGTTTTCTTGCTGTGCTGAACTTTGACTTTAAATCTATATTTTCTCAACTAAGAACTAAACTTTTCTTCCTGTCTCAGTTATAGTCATTAATCTTCTGTTTAAATATATATTATTATGGTGATAGAGCCTGCCCAACCTATTTTATGTTTAAATGAAAACATAATCTTTTCTTGTCACTCATGATGGCTTGAAATCATCTATACATTTAAACAAACTCATATCTTCTAGCATATTGAGTATATTCGTTAAATTTATCAGTTATTATTATTTTCTACCTCAATGTATATTTTATCATACCTCTGTTAGCTTTACACAGTCACCTGCTCCAAGAAATTAAAACAATACACAGAGCATAATTGATGGTTAACAAACAGTTGTATAATCAAGCTAATATTTATCAAGGCTCAGCTGTGTACCTGAGAATATTCTACAGATTAATTTAATCCCAAACCACTTAATGAAATAGTTTATTTCATTACCCAATTTTTCCAGTCAGGAAATTAAAATGTTGTACAACTTGCATATAGGTTAGCCATTAAATTACTCTAATGAAGATTATAACAGCAGAAATTAGGTAAGTTCTCAATACAACTGAGTTATACCAACACAATTGCCTTGGACCTGAAAAACTGTGTTTCATTAATTTTTCTGTATTTACATTTTTTTATTCAACTGAGTCTTCATAATTTTGTATTCTTACATAACGAGACTATCCAATATACGAATGTATATATAGGTGTGTGTGTGACAGGTTTTTATATATTGAGATATTAATAATATGAATAGAGATGTGTTGAAATATAAAGCAACAAAGAGAACTGAACATATTCTTTAATTGAAGATTCTTGGCACATAACTGCTATTAAAAATAGCAGTTAATTCTAAACTTAAGTCTTTAGATAGATTAACAACATGAGATACCTTGTACAAAGTTGCTGCTATATGCCAGTCAATGAAGATCAAAGAATGGTACATTGTGGTCCCATCTTTAGCAACATATAGTCATCTTTAAAATTACCCAAGGGACACAAATCACAGTGGTCTGGAAATGTAAGGGTCAGAAATCCTGAGAAGAGTAGGTTTTAGTTCACTGATCAGAATATCCAAACAGTCATTAACTATTCCAATCATGAACTCACACATGGTTTTCCTTTGAAATTCCCCTTAATGTATTTGTAACAGAATCCAGAGTAACAAAATTCTCATCCACTTTTCAAATTATGTTGTAGTACTTACAGCTGAAGATACACACACACACACACACACACACACACACACACACACACACACACACACACAGAAAGACACACCTTCATCTCTGTATGGCCATTATAAGCCACTGATGTGGACTAACAGGAGATCAGGAGATGTCTAACGCTTCATCAAATGTTGTTTGTTACATGGACATTCTTGTACTCATCTGTGTATTGAAAGGAATAATCTACTATAGAAACTAAAATTTTAAACAACTTAAGATTTTTTTTTTTTTGGAGGTGAAACAATTTTATTTCACAGTTGTCTTTAAAACTTCAAAGACACTATTTTCTTCATATAAAAACATTGGTATAGATACCCATACTTTCTAGAAAATGATTATGTAGACCCTTTCAAAGAAAATGCACCCCATTATATGGTTTCTGTGAAGTTGCTTGGAGAAAACTCACATCTGGACTAATTCCTAACACATACCACCCAATATTCTGCAGCTGTTGGTTCAAAATACAGATTACTGTCACCAGTGAATGTCCCTGCATCCTTGTGTCTCTTTATCCTTCATGCTTAATGTTCCATTGGTTCATCAGCTTTTTCTGCAGGTTCATCAGCTGCCTGTGAAGGCTGTGTTTTTCTCTGTGGTCTTTCTTCCAGACCATCCAGGAATGGAGACACATCATCATCATCATAGATTGTAAACTCCAAGTCTTTACCAACAATTCCAATGGAAACATTCTTTGTAGTCAGGTCCTGCTCTGCAGGGAGTGTTTCTCTTAAGGCACGCAGACCGTGTTTAACCAGTTCATCCAAATTGCAGTCCATGAATTCAGTCACATGTCTCTCCAGGTAAGTACGAGCTGATTGAGAACGGGCTCCAATAGACATAGCTCTGCAGTCAAAATAGTTAGCAGATGGACAGGTTTGGAAAATGTGAGGGCCCATATCATCATAACCAGCAATAAGCAGCCCAACACCATATGGTCTCCGGCCATAGCGCTGTGTTGGAATCTGGGTCTTGCTTCCAATTAGAGACACAAGACTAGACACAGGAAGTGGTCTGTCAAATACAAATCTGGAATCCAAACATTCCTGGCGCATAAAATTACATAGCAGCCTAGCATCAGCAGTCAGCCCCGCAATTGAGATACCAATATGGTTGTCGACATGGAGAATTTTCTTCTGGTGAGCTGCAAGTTCTGACTGCGCCCTCTTCAATGCAACCAACACTGCATGTGTTTTTGATTTTAGACCAACTGTGGCTGAACCCTGTTTAACAGCTTCCATTGCATATTCAATTTGATGAATCCTGCCCTGTGGGCTCCAAACAGTGACATCATTGTCATACTGGTTTCGAAACATAGCTCCGGTGAGGTGACAACTAGAGACAGCAGGGGACCCAGGAGCACGGCCTCTATTCACAACTTAAGATTTAGTTTAAGATTTACTCAACATTCCAGTAATGCCAATAACATATCCAAAAAATGTATGCCTGCAAGCTTGATTTGGTAGATCTGATTAATCTTCATCTTCTAAAATGCTTATACTAATTTCAATTATTGATTATTTTTATCTATATTTAAAGAAATTATTCTGAGAATATTTAGAGAATCTGGCCACTTTAAAATACCTAAACCAGAGATACTGTGGAACAAAACTAGTAAATTCGCCAAAGAGATTTTCAATAAGCATTTCAGGAATTGGGAGAAAGGATCATCCTGTGTTATTAGAACAGGTACAATCTTTCCAGTTTGCCAATATAGATACATAACTTCTTTTTACAAAATATTTAATTATTTATTTTATGTATATGAATGCTCTATTGGCATGTACACCTGCATGCCAGAAGAGGGCATCAGATTGCATCATAGATGGTTGTGAGCCACCATGTGGTTGCTGGCAATGAACTCCAGACTTCTGGAAGGGCATTCAATGCTCTTAACCTCTGCGCCATCTCTCCAGCCCCTTTACATAACTTCTAAACAATGAACAAAATAAAAGGACACTACTGTGAATTCCATGGCACATATTATAAAGGAAGTTATTCACAACGAGTGGAAAGAGAGATATTGATATAAAACCAGCTAGTAGAATTGTATAAGCAATTCATAAATCCCACAGAGGTCTCAAATATTTGTGATATACAATTATGATGTAAAGAACTCAAGCATCACTCAGAGCGCTATCTATGTTTAGTGCTTGGTATCAGTTAGGGTACCAATTATAATGATCAGAGCATTCCTTCTAGTGAGTATGAAAAGTGAACTATCGTGATGGATAGTGATACTCAATATACCAAAGCAAGATTATCAAGGACTTTCTTATTGGGGACACAGAAATAACTTTAGTTGAACTAGTATTGTTAAGTTATATAGATAGATAGATAGATAGATAGATAGATAGATAGATAGATAGATAGATAGATTCCTTTATGAGAATAGATTCTTCGCCCCAAAAAAACATCCCAACTACAGTTTCTCCTTCCTCCACTCCCTCCCTCCTCCCCTTGCCACCTCCCCTCTTTAAATCTATTCTTGTCTATTTTCCTTTAGAAAAGAACAGGCCTTCAAGAGAAACAACCAAAAGCAACTATAGAGAAATTTTTATCCAGCAACATGGATGCTCAGGCAAAGGATCACATCTGAAGACTTTCTAGATCTTTTTGATCCAGTTGGATTGCAGGCAGGCCTCGGATTATAGCACGATCTGGCAGGAATATAGACACACCCTTAGTATACCCTTTTAATTCTAAGCATTGAAAGTCTACAGAAGGAAGCAGGGATGTTTGAAAGCTGCATTTAATTAAGGGGCAAACAAAATGACGAATCCGAAAAATATTTGAGAGAATGAGTCAGAGATAGAATACGCCCAATTCTCATGAGAACAGACAGGAAAGAGAGGTTACTAAAGGGAAGTTCAGGGAGAGTGAGGAGAGCTGAGTTCCATACAGTTCAGTTGCATGAGATTAAGTTCAGTTGAGTTCATTCAATTCCATTCAGTTTGTGCAGTCAGTGCAGCCATTTCATGGAGTTCAGAGACAGTTTTTCCAAGTAGAGAAATTCAGTCAGAAGCAGAGAGAAGCCATTTTTTAAATTAATTTTATTTATTTATTCATTACAATGTATTTACTTTGTATGCCCTCTGCAGCCACCTCCCTTGTCTCCCCATAGTCCCACCCAACTTCCCTTTTTTCCCCTATGCTCTTTCTCTAGTCCCCTAACAAAGGATAACTTCCTTCCCTTCTATCTGACCCTAACTTATCAGGTCTGATCAAGGCTGGCTGTATCATCTTCACCTATGGAAGTCATTTTGAATCAGTCAGTTTGGAGAGAAGTTTTAGCCAAAACATCTGAGTTGAATCAACCAGACAGAGTTCAGAAAGAACTAGAAAGAGTCGCTTATTAAGCAGTAAGAAATGGTAAGCCTAGGTTAGCAGAGAGAGGCTGGAGCTGAGGCCTTCAAAGACGAGCTTTCAGAATATTAGATTGTATGGTGGGTAGAAGCTTCTAGGCCTAGGTCTAGGGATATATAAAACAGACAAAGAAATGCTCTGGTTTCAGCCTAAGCTGTGTATTCATACCACTTGGGCATGGCTCTCATCTCATCCCTTCCTCTGAGAAAATAAAAACATTTATACACAACAAAACAAGATACAATAAGACAAGGCAAGGCCCTTAAATCTAGGCATGACCAGGCAATGGAATTGGAGGAAAGGAGTTCCAAAAGCTGGCAAAAGAGGTAGAGACACACCCACTTCCGTTGTGAGGAGTTCCACAAAACACCAAGCTAATAGCCATAACATACATTCACAGGACCTGGTGCAGACCCTTGCTGGGCCCATGCTGGCTACTTTAGTCTCTGTGGGCCCAAATGATCCCTGCTTAATTGATTGGGTGGGCCAATCAACTCCTGGTGTCCTAATTCCCCTCTGACTCCCACAGATTTTCCTTCCCCTCTCCTGGGTTCCCTGAACTTTAGGGATAGGTCTCTGCAGGCTACAGAGAAGAAACTAGACCCATACCCAGCAACAAAACATTTAATCTTACCTTCAAGATGTGCTGGACCAATAGTGTCACAGAACATGTCGGAGTGAGCAAACTGATGGTTTAACTTGAGGCCCGTGTCCCAGGAATGAGGTCATGTTCCACTCTGCATTGGATGAACAGTCAGAAACTGTTCATATAGTCCTATAAGGCAAGGCAATTAAGCTTTGGCTATTCAAAAAAAATGATGAGAAGACAGCCTTACACAGATAAACATACACTGATATAAATATATGGACAGATTGTATTGTTTTCATCATCAGTTTTTAACCATATGCTGAGTACAACAATAGACTTACTCATGCCAGAATAGCTGTGTCCACACTGTTGGAGGATATTTAATCCCATTACGAACTCCAAGATTCTGAGTTGTAAAACCTGTTTCTTGTTTGGTGTGATTCAGCAAACACCATTAGTCCAAAATTTTTCTGTTCATGGTAAACAGGTGATTATGGCGTGGCTCAGACCTAGCACACACCTTTAATCCAAAAGCTTTCTGTACTCTGGATTTAATAAAGTTTACTCTAGGTCAAGAGGCAAAGCAAGAAACCAGCTGACAGGGATTCAGTAGAAAGGAGGGGCATTGAGTTAAAGGGTATTTAATACAGCATGGTGAAGAAGAAAGAGCTCCTTATGTCTTTGGCCTTGGACTCTTGGCATTTACCTTCTGAGCAGTCAGGTGAGCTAGCAGGTCTTTTCCTCCTGGGATGTCAGGTGAGCTATCAAGCTTTTGGACTTGGGCTTTTGGCTTTTAACTTTTGGCTTTTGACTTTTTCTTCTGTGAAGTGAGCTGAGTAGTAAGATCATCTGGGTGCTTTCTCTGCCTCTATGAGCTAGCAAGTTTGCACCCTAGCATCTGACTCCTACCTCTTTGGTAAAACAAACCAAATTGAGACTTTCATTTAAAAAAAAAAAGAAAGAAAGAAAAAAACAGAGTAAGGAAGGGAAGAAAGAGCAGGAAGTAAAAGAAAGTCAACAAACAAGTTGAATCTCCCAGTGAACACAGAGTTCAGAAAGCTCACAAACAAGTAGAGCCTGTGATAAAGGATGCTCTTCCTTGTCCTTGTTCTCGTTCTTTTCAAACCCCAAGTCTTGTGCTTATTAGGCAGAACTCTGCAAAATAGTTATATCCTAAGCTTCAATTAGACATAAGTAATAGCACTACCCAGGTGCCATCAGGAGTCACTGCTTAAGGAGGAAACCTTTAATATATCTATCTTATATTCACCACAGCTCCTGATGTAACTGTGATCTCTATTTATGCATCTTCCCTTTACACCAATGCTATTAAAAAGAAAACTAAACTCAGCTCAATTTAAGAGCATGTTAGGTACTACATTATCGAAACAAGTAAGTAGCATTCCAGTATGAAGAAGATTAGAAAACCTTTAGGGTTTTCTGTAAGTCTTATTTATTGCTAAGAATAGCTAAGTGGCTATGATAATAGATGCTTATGGTGTTGGTTTCTCTATTTATTATTTTTCTCATTTTCAAATGAAGTATTAGTTTAAAAGATAATTGTGAATATTCTCAGGCAGTTCCTTCAGGAACCATTGAAGAAGATGAGATTTTCACACATTTGTGAATTTGTTTGAAGACATTTTAGTGTAAGTAATTTCCATGATGCTAGCGTAAAGACATAGTGCCTATCAATACATTTAGTAAAGTGTATACTTACCAGGAAATAAAACACGGTACACATGTACATGAATATGCTTATATACACATGTATATTTATATGTATATATATATATATATATACATGTACATGATGAATTATAAGATGATAAATTGTACATAAAAACAGAAATCAAGGGGAAATTTAAATGCAAACTTAGGCCAGTTTTTAAAGTTCCTCATTTGAAAATAATTCTCAGAAATAAATAGAATAAAGTTTCATGGTATATTTTTTAGAAAAATTTCACATAAAAGATTAGTAAAATTTTAAAGCAGTAGATGCACATATTTTGAAAAGCTTAGAGAAACGGAGAAAACATACATGCAGCATTGAAGTCAGTTTGTCACTACAACACCACTGTATTAGCGCCAAACTGCATGTCAGTTCGCACTCTTTAACCTGGACACGGAGCACTTAAATAATGTATTAAACAACTGAGCCAGAATATGTTAAAACCTAAACATCATGCATTAATTTTCTGTCTGTGTAAGAGTCTGGATTATCATTTAAAAAGCTGAAGAGAACGATACCCCAACTAAGGACAATGCATGGAGAGGACCTAAAACCCCAGAAGTAGCCCATAGACTCAGTCTCCAAGTGGTGTCCCTAGTAAGGGGAGCAGGGGCTGTCTCTGGCATGAACTCAGTGGCTGCTCTCTGATCACCTCCCCTTCGGGGATGCAGCCTGGCCAGGCCACAGAGAAAGATGATGCAGCCAGTCCTGATGAGACCTGATAGGCTAGGGTCACATAGAAGTGAAGGCAGTCCTGGCCTAGGGGAGGGGCATTGGGTGATAAGAGGGAGGGAGGGTGGGATGGAAGGAGACCAGTGAGGGGGCCACAGCCAGGACACAAACTGAATACATTGTAATAAATGACAATATTTTAAAAAGCTATTAATGTTACCTTGACATAAAAAATACCAAGAATATATATATGAACACTATGAACACACACATACATGTATTATGTTAATGAAAATATTTACCAGAAAATGAAAAATGGCACGCACATGTATACATATACCTACATATACACATATATGTATGTAATATACAAATAGATGATGAATAATTAAATTTAAAACAAAAATTTGCGAAGTATTCATACCAGGATTGTTTGTAATATCACAAAAATAAAAGTAGCCCAAGATCTAGAAATAATTGTACTGGTGTTGGAGAATCATGTACTTATTCTTTATAATTATTCAAATGTTTAGAAATCAATGTTCTCCAATCATAGAGTCAAAATGTATAAGTTTTATGAATATAACAGTGGAACATGTATCCATTAGAGAACAATTATCTAAGAAACAAAATTCTACACAGCCAAGATACTGTGCGGTTACTTAGCAAATCATCAAAGTTGGAGAGTTCTATAAAAATTTCCATTTTTCTAAAATGCATGCAACCGTAAGATCGATAGTCTTTGGGCATTAACAAAATTTACAGGCATGCTCAGAACTGAAGAATATTCAGTCTTCTTATAGCAGAAATAAAATATCAGGGGTACTCCTTTATATGTTCCTATATATCAGCATACAGAAGATGGAGAATATGAAAAACAGCTGGAAAAACTTTGTTTCTGAACATTGTTGCACAGAATTTGAATCTCAGTTTGGACGCTTGTTAGTAGAGCAGGTACATTTGAAATCTTGTAACTCTTCTGAATGCTTTTAAAAAGAAATAAAACTGATCACAGTGATTAGTTTTTACAGTTTAAGGTCATAATCCATATAAGATTTCCTGTGTGTGTGTGTGTGTGTGTGTGTGTGTGTGTGTGTGTGTGTGTGTGAGTGTGAGAGAGAGAGAGAGAGAATATTTCTGTGCAAAGCAAGGGTCTGTTGTTCTTGTGGAGCTCCTGTCCTCTCCAAGTCTTACTATCTTCCCCTTCTTTCATAAGATTCCCTGCACTCTGCTCAAAGTTTGGTTATGAGCCTCAGCATCTGCTTTGATAACACACTGGGTATAGACTTTCAGTGGCCCTCTGTGGTGGGCTCCTGTCCTGTTCCCTTTTTTCTTCCTCTTTCTTTTTTTTAATATATTTATTTACGTATATGAGAGCTTTAGCTGCATGTACACGTGCAATACAGAACAGAGCATCAGATCCCGTTATAGATGGTTGTGAGCCAACATGTGGGTGCTAGGAATTGAACTCAGGACCTCTGGAAGAACAGCCAGTGCTCTTAACTGCTGAGCCATCTCTCCAGCCCTTTCTCCCTCTTTCAATGTCTATCCTGTTTGCCTTTTTTTATAATTAAATTTTTTTACATTAATTACATTTTATTTGCTTTGTATCCCAGCAATAGCCCCCTTCCTCATTCACTCCCAATCCCACCCTCCCTCCCTCATCTCCTCCCATGCCCCTCTCCAAGTCCACTGATAGGGCAGGTCTTTCTCACCTTTAATCTGACCCTAGCTTATCTGGTCTCAAATGGACTGGCTGCAATGTCCTCCTCTGTGGACCAACAAGGCTACTCTTCCCTTGGAGGAGGGGGGGTTAAAGAGCCAGGCACTGAGTTCATGTCAGAGTCAGTCCCTGTTCTCCTTACTAGGGAACGCATTTGGATATTGAGCTGCCATGAAGTAAATCTGAGTAAGGGTTCTAGGTTATCTCCACGAATGGACCTTGGTTGGAGTATCAGTCTCAGAAAAAACCCCTGTGCCCAGATAGAGAAAAGATCATCCTGAGTGAGGTATCCCAGAAGCAGAAAAACATACTCTTTACCCTCACTTATAAGTGGTTATTAGAGTATAATATAGGATAAGCACTAAAATCTAAAGAAGCTAAGCAAGAAAGAGGACCCTGGGTAAGATGATCAATCCTCCTTATGAGGAGATGATCAGTCCTTATGATCATCCCAGGGTCCTCCTTCTTACTTAGTTTCTTTAGGTGTACAGATTTTAGTATGATTATCCTATAGTCTGTCTAATATCCACTTCTAAATGAGAATATACCAAGTGTGTCTTTCTGCTTTTGGGATACCTCACTCAGGATGGTTTTTTCTAGATCCCACCATTTGCCTGCAAATTTCATGATTTTCTTGTTTTTAATAGCTGAGTAATATTCCATTGTGTAAATGTACCAAAATTTCCGTATCCATTCCTTCAGGGGTCTTTTCTGAGAATGGTACTCTAGCCAAGGTCCATGCATGGAGATAACCTAGAACCCCTGCATAGATGTAGCCAATGGCAGCTCAGCCTCCAAGTGGGTACCCTAGTAATGGGAACAGAGACTGTCTCTGACATAAACAGATTGGCCTGCTCTTTGATCACCCCCCCCCCAGGGAGGTACAGCCTTACCACATCACAGAGGAAGACAATACAGCCATTCCTGATGAGACCTGATAGGCTAGGGTCAGATGGAAGGAGAGGATCACCTCCCCTATCAGTAGACATGGAGAATGGCATGGGAGAAGATGAGGGAGGGAGGGCAGGATTAGGAGTGAATGAGGGAGGGGGTTACAGCTGGGATAAAAAGTGAATAGACTCTATTCAATAAAATAGATAAATTAAAAAAAAAGTATGGGTCAACATTTGTGAGGTTGCTATTCAATTTAGCATTGCAGAATTTAAGTACTCTTATTTTTAATGTTTTTATTATAATTTATAATATTTTTTTGCATTTTCTTTCTCTTTGGCCTGGCAAGGCTGCCCCCCTGCCCCCCCCCCAGGGGGAGGTGATCAAAGAGCCCTCTGAGTTCATGCCCAATAATGCTAAATTCAGAAAAGTAAAGACTAGAAATAGCCTATTTTAAGGAAAATGTTATACTGGAAATAGGAATGTCAAAGAGGAGATGCATTTATTGCAGGAAATTTCTCTGATAGGTACTACATATGTAGTGGTTTCAGTTCTTCACCTTGCTCATCAATTTACTATAGCCAGAATATAAAATTGAACCAGGGCCCGGGGAGGCCTGCAGATACGGACACTAACCATGGACCATGCCTGGAGAGGACCTAGACCACCTGCTTACTTTCTAAGTCACTTCCCTAGTAAGGGGGTAAGGGCTGTCTCTAACATGAACTTAGTGATGGGCACTTTGATCACCTCCCCATGGACGGTGCAGCCTTGCCAGGCCACAGAGGAAGATGATGCAGCCAGGCCTGATGAGACTTGCTAGTCTAGGGTCAGATAAAAGGGAAGGAGAATCTTGCCTATCAGGGGACTAAGGGAGGGGTATATGGGGAGAAGAGGGAGGGTGAGTGGGACTGGAGGAGAGGAGGGAGGAGGCTACAGCCAGATACAAAGTAAATAAATTGTAGTAAATACTGTTTAAAATACCTTCTAGTCAGTGTGTCTGCATCTGTTAGCATGTCCCTCTGTTTTTCTTTAGGAACCAAAACTATGCTAAACTTTACAGAATCAGTTGAAGATGAAAACAGTTATCTTGGATGTATCATCTTCAGGTTTAACATAATTTCTAGGCATATTTCTAACTCTAAAGACAACTCAGTAGGCATGATCACAATAGGTAATGACAAAAGGAAGCATATCTGTTTAAATTATAAAATCTCCCACATATGACATTAAAGATGGCAAGTTGGAAAAATGCACCAGCAAACAGAAGGGAAAAGTATTCTTTGAGAAAAATTTTAGAATAGCATAATATGGTAGAGATGTACTGCCGCTCTCTGAGTTACAAGGCAATTACGTCACAGCAAACCCAGCATACACTGAATACACTGCAAGAGGAAAATGCATTGGTTATACCTAGACTACTGAGCACAATGTTTTTACAGCCAGGTACATTGTGAAACACTAATTGTTCAGATTGTACACTTAGGGGGAAGCTGCTGTTCAACATCTTGAGACAGCATCAGACTATATCTGACAAATCAAAGAACAGGATGAAATTTCAGAATTTGAAATACAATGTCTATCAGATATCTATGCTAAACACCATGATAACATTAAAACTGCGAATTAAATTTAACTATGTTTAATTGCCACACTTACTTTGTGACTACCTTTATTTCATGGTTCTAAGAAAGAGAAGAAAAGAAAAGTACTTGGTGAATCCAACTACAAGCAATCTAATAGCATTGTACATTGTACTTTGATATGCACCTGATAAGTTGATTTAAAGAAATAGACACCTATGACAAGAAAAAGGTTTTGTTGAAAAACTATATGTAATTAGAATGTCAAAGTGTATTTGTGAAACATGATATTTTTGTGGAGTAGACATAATTTCTTGAGGCATGCTAATGCAAGATCTTCTTTAAATTTATGTTTTAGTGTAGTTGCCCATTATTTGAATAAGCAAACATTAGGAATACAATTAGAATGCTCCAAAAATTATTTTAACTTCAATTTTTAAGACTGTGTAAATCTAAGACTAGATATCCATTTGAAAGATTTGAGAATCAGATGAAAAGTCCTCTCTTTTCTCGAATAAAACTGATGGTGCAGAAAACAATTTTTAAATATTGAAATTTCTTTCTATGTTTTGCTATTTTTTAGTTCTAAACTTTTCTAATTTGTTTCATTATAAGAGTATCTTTTATTTTAAAATGTTTTCTTAATTTTACCTTTCCTTACATAAATGGATTTATTCTGAAAGTGAAATGCTTTGACTAATGGAGTAGTTAATTTTCATCAAAATGCTTTCATGAATTTCATGTTTACACCTGCTTGAAGAATTTTTCCAAAACAAGGGGAACAAGGACTATTTCTAACAGGATCTCAAGGGCAGGCTCTTTGCCCTCCCCCCTCCCCCCCCAGGGAAGGAGCAGTCCTGTTAGGCCACAGAGGTGGACTTTGCAGCCAGCCTTGAAGATACCTGATAAAACAGGGTCAAATGAAAAGGGAGGAGGTCCTCCCCTATCAGTGGACTTGGAAAGGGGCAGGGAGGAGATCAGGGAGGGATTTGGGGAGGGGGAGGGAATGAGGGAGCGAGATACTGCTGGGACACAGAGTTAACAAATTGTAACTAAAAGGAAAAAAAAAAGAAAAAAAAAGAATTTCAATTTATATTGAAAGAAATACAAACATTACACTGACCTTATGTTTTCTGGAATTTCAAAACAAAAACAATTATTACAGTCTTATGCTTTGAAAATATTACTTTAGCTTTATGACATCATTTAATGGTTTTGTTTATATTAAATTATGCTACACTTTATGATTTCTGAAATATATGTGAATGGAATTTGTGTAATTTGGATTTTATTTTGTTGCTTACAAAGAGGGCGCCTCATTGGTTATAGAATTATTTTCTATTCCATTTACAATCCTCTAGGATTTCTTGTTGGCCAAAGGCCATAATTTTACCCTCAAATTTTTAGTACAACCATACCAGAAAACACTTACCACCTAAGTTTTTAGATCTGTTTATCATCTCACTGAGATGATATATATTTAGGAATATAAATCAAAACAAAACAAAGTAAATGGCAGATCTCATTTACCTGAAGACTCAGTCACCTGCAGTGTACAAATTCTCAATTCAGTGCAATTTCTCCTTCATTGATGGCAATGAGGAAGATGAGAACACATGCTTAATGATTTAACAGTGGGATAAATGTATGAGCTACTTATGGTGTATTTTAACAAAAAGATATTTGTGCCTTCTTCTCAGTATTTCCAGTGAGAAAGGGGAAATAGCAATCGGAGATCAATACTCAACAATATGAAACCACACTCTCTATATCGACTGACCAGGAAGTAACTCATAATGAGCTCACTTGCAAACTTATTTGTCCTGATGACAACTTCCACACCACCAGTCCCAGGCCTTTATAGTCATTCTTCTCACATGTGTTTGTCAGGAAATACCATTATTTAAGAAAGCATGGTTTGGGTTTGTTTGGTTTGGTTTTATTTTTTGTTTGTTTGTTTTGCCAATCTAGTATACTCATCTAGATAAAGTCTTCTAACTATAGACATTATATATATATATATATATATATTTTTTTTTTTTGTCAAATTGGCTTTCGATAATAATTTAGGTCCATCTCCTTTCAAGAATTTAACCCAACTGGGTACAATGGCATACACCTTTAATCCCGGCACTCAGGGAGGCAAAGGCAGGTATATCTACAACGCAAATCCAGGACAGCCACGGGTACACAGAGAAACCTTATCTCAAAAAAAAAAAAAAAAAAAAAACCCAGTCTATATAACTACATCTATATCTGTATCTCCCCTACTGAAGTAGGCACCACATCAGTTCCATTTACTGTTCATCATAGACTTAAAGACAATGCTGGAAGCACTGTAAATCATTAGTAAGGCCAGGATTAATGGTGACTAAATGGACAAATGATGAATGAGTATTACTGCCTATAGCAAAGTAAAAGAATACCCTCTTCCTGTTTTTCTTAAATAATCTAGATTTTAATTACACAGAATATAGACACATCCCATGTAGGTTATTGAATTTAAAACATGGCAAGTGTTATTAAGAAGGGGAACTTTATTCTATTTAATTTTAATGCATTTAAAATTGATTTTGAATACTAAATAGTTGTTAACATGTCAGTAAAGTTACTAGCATAGAATTCATAGTCATGCTCATGAAATATATGACAAGTTTGAGGAAATAATTTTCAACTTGGACATCATTTATGAAAAAGGAAAATCAGTAATTTCATGACTAGGGATAAGAAGAACACAGAACACAAAATCCAAGTTTCTTTGAAACATAGCTCTGTTCCAAATACAGTAAATTGTAAGTATTTGTTATTTTTAAAGAAAAATAACATTTTCACAATTTAAAAGAAAATAGTTTCTTACAATATTCGCTTTCCTCAGAGACACAAGGAAATACTAGAAGACACAATAAAGATTACTATTAAAGCACTCTGCCACTATCGGTTGCATGAATAATTATGTGGTTATTGATTATGATAAGAGTGCCTCACCACATTGTAGCTTCCATGTTTAAAATTTCTGTCACATGTTATATAAACTGCATGAATTAGTAATCTTTGTCATTACTGATGACTCCCTCATGACAAATTAGTTGCATTTATTTATCACTTTTATATCAGTAACTCAGCTATACTAAACAGAAAATTTGTGTCTGTAACTTTTAATTAAATATGCACCATTTAAGTGTGACAGTGTATCAAAGGTTAACAATGTATAACAGGTAGGTGAAGTCAATGCATACTTGTAACTCTGACTATAATAAAAGCAATTTTAGTATATTCATATAATTATAAATGAATTTATATGTTTGAAAATATCCTATATTTCATCTGTACCATTGTTATTAAAAAAACATATTTAATAGATGTATTTCTCTCAAGCCACAAGAATACCCCATGGTTTCCTGAATGTTCAATTCCATTCATTTCCCCAAAAGTCAACTCTTCTAGCCTTCAGACTTTGATACAGTTTTGTTTTGTTTTGTTTTCCCCTTGTGTAAGACTAGAGTTAAAAAAGAGAATAATGTATGAGAAGACCCAAAGAATGAAGAACAGTCCCAATGCAAATGAGATCAGTTCAGGGAACACCGATATTTGTTACTATCTTTTTAGAATCTGTGTGGGTCACGTTGGCCTGAAGTCATAATCCTCTTCCCTAAACATCCTGATTGCTGGTGTTATAAGACTGCACCGTGGCTGCCACCATGCAATGAGGATTTATTGAAAAAAAATTAATCAAAAGTAACTTTTGGATTAAATTGTTCCCATGTGTACATCTCTATGACTATCACTGTATTCTAACTTTAGTTTGATCTCATCAATAAGGTAGAGCAGCCTTAGAGTGTTAAGTTCTGTATTTCTGCACGCAATGATTGGGATAGTATTGAATTAAACATATGATACTTCATCTTAGTCAGTTAGTCAAGACACTGTACCAACCTCCTCTCCTAAAAGATGACCTTCCCCTCTGAAGGTGTTCCATTTGCATAATCATCCATATTCATGCAGATGCTATCTAGTTCATTTTCCCCGAGCGCAGTTTCATGTTCTTCCTTAACCACACTATAAAGTTCTTCTTAAAAACTGATTTATTTTTAAAGATTATAATGGAATTACATAATTTCCTTTTCTTCTCTCCTTATACACTCTCCCATTCATTTCCTGTAGTCGTTTTTCAAATTTGTGATTTTTTCGTTAATTGTTGTTGCATACATATATGTCTAAGATTTATTTATAGATATAGATATTTCTATGGTCATAACTATAACTCCACTTCCTACGTTTGTGCAAGTAAACTTCAAATTTATTTATTTATGTTACCTATCCCTTCTGTACTTTCTAATTCTATAGCCCCAAATTCCTTGCCATCTCCTTGATATTGGAACATACCTTTTTAATACATTTTTTTTATTTAGTAATTCTCTTTATAACTCAGTCTTAGCTCCCTCCCTCCTCTCCTCCTTGTCCTTCCCTTCCATTCCTATGCTCTTATCCCCTCTTTCCTGCCCATCAGAAAAGGGGATTCTGCCTACAGAAGCCCACCCCAGCCTCTCCAGTCTCATCTGGACTATGTATTTCCTTTCACAGTGCCCTGACAATGAGCCTCCAACCCCATTCAGAAGTGATCGGAAATCATGCAACAGGAACCATGTGAGAGATAGGACCTGATCGCCTTTCTAGGGAACCCACATAGAGGCCAAACTTCCCACTGGGTATATATGTCTATGCAGACTATGTCTAGTCTATGCATGGTCCTTGGTTGGTGCTTCAGACGCCACAAGCCCTTCTGGACCCAGGTTACTTGGGATGGGTACTCTTCTTGTGGAACGTCTGTCCCCTTTGGTTCCTCTGTCCTGACCCCACTCTTCCATAAGGCTCCATATACTCCATCCATTGTTCGACTGTGAGTCTCAGTTTCTGTTTCAACCCATTGCTGGGTGGAGCTTCTCAGAGGCTAGCCATGCTGGGCCCCCCTTTTGTAAACATAATAGAGTGTCATCAGTAGTATCAGTGGTTGACCTTCTTCCATGGAATGGAGCTCAGGTTGGGCTAGGCAGTCATTGCACATTCCCTCAATCTCTGCTCTGTCTTTATCCTTGCACACTTGCAAGGATAAAGGTAGGATAAATTCTGGGAAGAAGTTTTTACGGGTGGATTGATGTTCTCCTTCCTCTCCCAGTAGTCCTGTTTGATTAAAGGATGACTTCTTCAATCTCCATGATACTTGCCACGAGGAATCTCAGCGAAGATCACCCCCATATCTTCCCAAAGGTCCACCCTGTTGCAGGTTCCAGCTTTTCTCAAAGATGCCACTGTCCATGTTACTATTTCTGCAAGCCCTCTGTCGTCCCCCCCCCCCCCTTTCCCCCGTGTTCCCTCCTGTCTCCTTTTTCCTCTGTGCAACCACTTCTGACTATTCTGTTTCTCCTTCTGGGTGAGATTTGAGATTTTGTCCCTCCTACCCCATTGTTACTTATCTTCTTTGGGTCTGTGAATTGTAGTATGGCTGTCATGTACTATATGCCTAAAATCTGCTTATAAGTGTGTGAATAGCATGTTTATTTCCTGGTCTGGGATGATCTCAGGATGATCTTTTCTGGTTACATCCATTTGCCTGAAAATTTCATGGTTTTCTTGTTTTTAGTAGCTGAGTAGTATTCCATTATGTAAATGCACCAGTTTATCTATTTTAGATTGAGGGATATCTGAATTGTTTCTAGTTTCTGGATATTATGAACAAAGCTGCTAAGAATATAGTTGATCAAATGTCCTTGTTGTATGATGGAATATCTTTTTTGTACATGCCCAGAATTGGTATAGATGGGTTTTGAGGTAGAAGTATTCCCAAGTTTCTGAGAAAGCACCAGATTAATTCCCAAAGTAGTTGCACAAATTTTCATTCCCACCAACAATGGAGGAAGGTTCCCCTTTCTCCACATCCTCCCTAGTATCTGCTATCACTTGAGTTTTTTGCTCTTAGCCATGCTGATGGGTGTAAGATTGAATCTTAGAGTGGTTTTGATTTGCATTTCTCTGATGACTACAGATGTTGAACATTTTTTTAAGTGTTTCTTGGCCATTCAAGATTTCTCTGTTGAAAAATTTTCTGTTTAGCGGTGTATCCATTTTTAAATTGGATTGGTTAGCTTGTTGGTGTTTAATTTCTTGAAATCTTTACATATTTTAGATATTAGCCATTTGTCAGATGTAGGTTTGTTTGATGAAGATCTTCTGCCAATCTATTAGCTGTAATTTTGTTCTGATGACAATATCCTTTCCCTTACAGAACTTTTTCAGTTTCATGAGGTCCCATTTATTAATTGTTGATTTTAGAACTTGAGCTATTGGTGTTCTGTTCAAGTTGTCTCCTGTGCAGATGAATTCAAGGCTCTTTCCCACTTTCTCTTCAAATAGATTCAGTGTATCTGGTTTTATGTTGAGATTTTTTTTAATTAATTACAATTTATTCACTTTGTATCCCAGCTGGATACATCCCCTCCCAATCCCACCCTCTCTCTCTATTCTTCTCCTATGCCCCTCCCCTAGTACAATGATAGGGGAGAACCTCTTCCCCTTCTATCTGACCCTAGTCTATCAGGTCTCATCAGGACTGGCTTCTTTGTCTTCCTCGATGGACTGCTAGGTAAGGCTGCTCGCACCTCAGGGGGAGGTGATCAAAAAGCCAGCCCATGAGTTCATGTCAGAGACAGTCCTTGTTCCTATTATTGATCCAAATTGACTTGAGTTTTGTGCAGGGTGATATACTTAGATTTATTTGCATGTTTCTACATGTTGACACTCCACTTGCCACCTTTATGCAGATGAACTTCAAGTTTATTTATCTATGTTACTTTTGTCCTCTGAACTTTCTCCTGTTCTGCCCAGTTCGTGAACCCCAAAAGACAGGAAATAAACAGATTCCACTATAAATATATGAGGTTTTTAATTGTATACACATTAGAACACGGGATACAAACCTCCTGTGGAAACAGAAGAGGAATGCAGCCCCGAGGTCTAGGGGTACAGAGTTTTTAAGGGAAAAAAACACAAGCAGTGATATACATGCTTTGGCATTACATGATTGGGGAAAGGAAATTGACTTTTGAAATGATTGGTCCACGTTAGGTGCCAAGACTACAAACAGTTCTGGCCTGGTCATATGGACTGATTTCCTAGCAACTGTATAATTAGAGGGCAGGGAAAGAATGCAGTAAGATGAGTTCTTTCCCTCAGGGCATTACTAGACAAGTCTGCACACAGCTAGCCTTAGATGAGGCCTTAAACTTTAATAAAACCTGCTGATTTTTAATCTTTTGGTCTCTCACTCCTTCTATAGCCCCAAATTCCTTGCCATTTCCTTGATGCTGGAACATACTTAAAGGCAATACAATGATACCAAACAAGAGTTACAGTACCCAGATACCAGTAGTTACACTTTGTAGGACAACTGTAATAGCAAATGATGTCACTATCCTTGCAAAAGTATAATCAATGAAACCTATAACATTTTCGTGACAAATAATATATATCACATGTCTACCCATTCATCAGTCTTAGTCTATTAATGTCCACCTCCCCCACAATTACAAACATTCATTCACTACGATAAGGTATCTATACAGTCCCTGGGTATCTAAAATGATTTCTGTACTATCAGTTATCTGGTATTTATGATAGAAACAAAAATTAAAGTCATAAAATCATACTAAGAGTAGTCTGGTGGTTAAAGGAGAATGGACCCCATAGGCATAGAAATTTGAATATCTGTTTAGAAGAATTTTGATCCAGCAACATGGCTGTTCTGGTAAGGAATCATATCTAAAGATCTTCTAGGACTATGTGATAAGGCTGCCATACAGACATTCACTTAGTACTTACCTTTAATCCCCAACAAGGAAGGTAAGATTACTTTATAGAAAGAAGTAGACATGTTTGAAAATGATATCTAATTGAGGGGCAGACAAAGTCAGGAATCAGGGGAGTATTTGACAGAATGAGTCAGAGATAGGATATGCTCAGCTCTCATGAGAATAGACAGGAAGGAGAGGCTAATTAAGAACAGTTCAGGGAGAGAAAGGAAAGTTGAGGTCAGTACAGTTCAGTTAAATGTGGTTGAGTTCAGTTCAGTTTGTGCAGTCCCATTCAGGTCCAGTTTGAGTATTCAGTGTTATCAGTTCAGTTCAATTTGTGGAGTTCAGAGGTAGTTTTTCCAGGTAGAGCAATTCAGTCAGTGAAAGAACAGTAAGTGCTTAATTGTGAATCTATGGTATATAATGAAATTAAGGATCATGATAGACAACCATTGAACCTATAGCACTACCTATTAATGAAACTGAGGCTGTTGTCTCCTGACTGCTGGGACTAAAGGCATGTACCACTACCGCCCAGTCAAAGATGCATATTTTTATATTTGATCTTATGGATGTGTATTGGTAGATTTTACATTTCAATAAAACTGTAAATAAAAATAAAAGAATGCAAAGAACACACACACACACACACACACACACACACACACACAAAAGAAACTGAGGAAAGGCGATCTCTTCCATTAGCTTTCCTAGTTACCTGGGAACAAATACCAGGAAGTGGTGAAAATTTACAAAATGAACAAGTACCATGGAATCCTATTTAAATACAAGATCTTTTAAAGAGTCTATAGTAACTTATAAATGCATTCACCCTATTTTAGGCAAATGTTAAATACCTAGGCTACCAAAACAGAATTATTTCCCAAGACTGGAAAGATTTAGCAGCAGGTGTAACGGAAGCTGGTTCTCAGTTACAAAGGCTGATACAATAGCAAGAAGACACTGCAAATATGGAAAATTATAATAGCTTGAAAGGCGTTAATATCATGAAAGACCAGTTTTTAGGAGAAAGTCAATGTACTTTAGAAGCTTTAAGAGCCTGGAATATGGTAGAAAAACAGCAAGAAGGTCTGTGTCATTCACAAAGATTATGCAAAGCCCAGGCAGGACTTTTATTAACTTCTTCTACAAAGATTAACCTACAAAGATATACACAGGGAAATATCAGATCCAGATGTGATATGGGTATTAATTGAAACTTTAGCTTTCAAAATTACAAATGCTAAGTGTAAAAAAGTTCTTTGACCTGTAAGTGCTCAATCAACACCCATGGATAAGTGGGTTAGAACTAGTGCTGGAACTGACCTTAATGACTATGTCACTGGACAACCAATAACCAGCAGTCTTCAATATCAAAATGCTCATTGGTTTAGCTGTGGGACACAAGGTCATTTGAAAATGGATTGCAGGCAAGGAGTTCCTAGAGACTTCTCTCGAAGACCTCAGCCTTCCAGATTTGTAGAAGGTGTGGTAAAGGTGGGCATTAGATTAATGAATGCAGATCAGCAAGAGATATGAGACATAATCTCTTAACAATAGGAAATTCCCTATGAGATAATCCTTTAAATACTGGAAACTCCCTAAGGGTATTTGCTTGTGCTGGGCAACCAACAACAGTAGACAACTATCTCCTGTCAGAAATCCACAAAGCAATTAGAGAAAGCTAAAATACATATTGGAGACCTAATGCACTCTTCAGAAGAAAGAACAGCCCTAGACTTAGGCATAAGTAAAAATAGCCACTGGTGGTCATGAACCTCAACCCACAAAGATATTAGGAATGGTTTTAGGAAAAATTTACTCAAGTATTCATGGTGCATCCAGGAATTATATAGAAAGACTACAAGGGAGATATTTAGACTATGCCTTACATTTAAAAAATATTCAGGAAAATATGCAGGTTCTGCTTCTACTGCTTTCATACGTCAAAGACAAAACATACAATTGTGAGAAGAGGAGGTTTTGGAAGTACTGGACTCAGGATGAGAAGGTTTGGTTGTGTGTATGGCCTTGTTGGAGGAAGTGAGTTACTGGTGGCAAGCTCTGAGGTTTTTCAAAGGTCCTGCTAGTCCTCGTGACTCTCATTGTCTGCTTCTCAGGGATCTGGATACAGAGCTCTCAGCTTCCTCACGGTACTTCTCAAGCACCGTGTCTACCTAAATGCCATTATGTTTTCCACCATAATAATAATGGACTGAACTTCTGAAACTGGAAGCAATGCCAGTTTAATGTTTTTTGTTCTGTTTTGTTTTGATTTTTTTTTTTTCCATAGGAGTTACCATGGTGGTCATGCTGTTTCTTCTTCATACTAAGACAACTAGTATGAAAATATGACTAACAACCTATTCATAATATATTATAAAAATTCAAATCTTTACAAGTTTTCATAATTTTGGCTGCATCCTTCCTGTATGTAATAATTATGAAAGACATGATCAATTTTATACAAAAAAAAAAGAAAAACTTGCGTTATTCCCCTAAGACAATGTAAACATTAAATTTAATTTGTGTGTATGTGTGTGTGTGTGTGTGTGTGTGTGTGTGTATTCATACACAGGAAGAGGTATTTATTTGATGTTTTGACTAGATTCAGGGAGTTTCCTTGTTGAATTTTAGTAGATCTATGAATGCTTTCTCTTAATTTTAATAATAAAATACTAATAGATCTAGCCTGACTATAAATTGACAGGATTAGAATCTTCACAGTGGCACTGTGACATAGTTTTATTAAATGTGTAGCTAGCACTGTTCTTAGATGAAATGCTTTTACTTCGATTCTTCTTCACTAGGTCATTACCTATAACATTGTATGGCCTCGGCTTAGAACCTGGGTCACTCCGTTATGTATTTCTTGTCTTTGCATTGTGGATGAAAAAAACGTCTGATCTGTTATTTGGGGATTTGGGAAAAATTCTCAAGTTATTTGAACCTATAAATGGGTCAATGTTTTCTTTAAACCTACAGAAGCAATATGCTGCAGCAATGTGATGAGAAGTATTCCCAAAATAGTATTCCCCATTTCTTTCCAAAAGCATCAGCCGTATCACTTTGTAACTGAGATGGGAAACTTATAAGCAATAATAAAAATGACTTAGTTTTGTTTTCTATATTACCTTGTTTCCACACAGGTAAATGGAAAATTAATTTTCACATGGTACTGAGTATTTGACAATTTATATATATTATCAAGTTTATTTAAGGTTCCAAAGACACTATATTCCTGAGATAGAAACTTTGTAACCACCATATGACAACAATATAACTCGATGAAAAATATCATATTCACTCTAAAGAGGTAGCTGGCATCATTTTGACAATAACAGGTTGTTTGCCTGAATTCAACTTTATTTTACTGATCTAAGCATGACAGGTTCTCATGTGTTCAGATGGCCTGCAATACATAATTAGAGTGAAGATTTTATGACAACCAGAAACTTACTTAAATGTGTTTCTATTTTATATCATGAATTCAAAATTGCTTTAGCACAAATCTTTATAAGGATCACCCTAGTTCACCCCTTCTTACCAAAACTTTTTCTAAATTTTTCTTGTAATTGAAGCAGACTTGGAAACTTTGGTACTATTTTGATTTGGTTTGCTTTGGATTGCTTTGGTTTTGGTTTTCTGAGACAGGATTTCTCTGTGTACCAGCCCTGACTGTCCTGGAACTCCCTTTCTAGATCAGGCTGGCCTGAAACTCGGAGTTTTGCCTGCCTCTGCCTCCAGAATGGGTCTCTACAACAATATTTTCTTAAGGCTTTTATGACGTTTCTGGTTTAATGTAAATTTACTTTTTTTTTTTTTTTGTCTCTTTAGACATTTGTTTTTCACAGGTCATCCTTATGTTTCGAATAATAAATCAAATAGAACACAAAATAGTTTTGTGATACAAGATTATAAGCGATGGCAGATAAAGATTTAATGGGAATCAAACCGCCAAGACAATGGTGGGATCAGGAGAGGAAAAGGGCAGAAAACAAGCTGATTATACATCACAGTCAGAAGGTAGGGACCCAAGCAGGCTGTCCTGGATTGATGTGGTATTAGGTTCCCTGGCCAGGGGTCACTGACCTTAAAGGGAAGTTTAAGAAAGATTCAGTCTTCATGCCCAACTCCCCCTGGCCCTTAGGAGTATCAGCTAGAATCACACCCATATCCCCCTGAAAGCCTACCCTGTCAAAGGCCTCCAGCTTGACAAAGAGATGTCCTCCCTCAGTTTCCCTTCTTGTTCCCAGTCCTCTCAGCTCCCATCCCAGTTCTCCCCACTACTGATCCCTACCCTTATTTCCTTCTCATTTCAATCTCCTTCCCAATTCTCTCTCTTCATCTACTTCTGTTGTCTATTTTATTTCCCTTCTGAGTGACATTCAGGCACTCTCCCTTGAGCCTTCCTTGTTACTTAGCTTCTTTGTGTCTGTGTGGAAGTGTGTGGAGTAAGATGGAAGGATCTGGAGGGGACAGGAACACCACAAGAAGACCAACAGAGAGAACACACCCAAACCCATAGGGGCTTACAGAGGCTGAGCAAGCAAAGTCTGAGCCTAAGCCTCCTGCACATATGTGTCCTCTGGGTGGTTTGGTCTCCTTATGAAGTGCCTGGCAATGCAGTGGGGGAGAGCTTTGCTAACATGGACTTCATTGCCTGCTTTTGAATGACTTCCCACTGGCAGGGCTGCCTGGCTTGGCCTCAAGGGCTGAAGATATGCCCAGTCCTTGTGTGACGTGATGTGACTTTGATGTGCTGTGGAGGGTTGGTATGGGGTGGTTCTCTTTTTTTGAGGGGAAGGGGAGAGGGGAAGAAGGAAGGAGGGGGGACTGGTAGAAGAAGAGAGAGGGGCATCCTTGGGATATAAAGTGAATAAACCTAAATAAAATAAAAATTATAGACAAAACAAAATATGTTTCCATGTTCTTGATAACAGTTTGTGTGCCTGGTCTTATTTGATCTTATTGGTCCATGTTCAGTTGATGTCCTTGGCAGCCCTGCTCTGCTTTGGAAGGAGATGGGGGGGGGGTGGATCTGGGGGAACCAGAGAGCTTGTGCAGGGCCTGGGAGTACTCCAGGAGGGAGAAGCTATTGTCTTGGTGTATCTTATGGGAGAAAAATAAATATTTAAGGAACAAACTCTTTTCTGGTCTCTTTGTCAGTAGTCCTCACATAGCTAATCATATTTTGATTTCAGGCAATGTAATTTTCACTTAATATTTTGAAATATAATAACATTTCTACAAACTACACTCCTCAGGGCTTGGCTTGTTTTATTCATCACTACATATATGAGCTGTATAAATTTTGCCTTTCATACTGGCAGTTATTTTATTTGGATAGCCAAATGAAACATTTTTGCATGAATATTTACAACATAGCTCTCCCATTGGTGGGTATTTGCAATGCATATGAGTCAGCAATTGCTATGCAAATATTACTACAATGCATAGCATTTTTCACCCTCTTTTGTTAATTTACAGTCACTAAACCAGGAATGTGGGAGTGGTTTGTGGATCTGTTTACCTGAAAACTCCCAAAAACTTTAAGATCTAAAGGAGACTGAAAGTGCCACACTTAATCTCCCACAAAAGACTGTTGACAGGCCGAATTTTCTTGCAAGCTGTTAGAGATTTTGTTTACTTATCATATGACATCTTCTATAAGATTGTCAACATATGTCAATTTGCTTCTTCAAGAGATAATAATAGGAGAAAAGGCACAATAATATTCTTACAAAATGGACACAGCAGCAGGTGGAACACACCTGTAATCCCAGCACTCTTGGAGGCAGAGGCAGGCAGATTTCTGTGAGTTCCAGGCCAGCCTGCTCTACAAAGTGAATCCTGGACAGCCAAGGCTACACAGAAAAAAAACTTGTCTCAAAAACAAACAACAAACAAACAAAAACAAAAACAAACAAAAAAGACTATTCTTTTGTTATGTATTTTAATTTTTACTTATTGATTTTTAAAGTTGGGTTCAGTTTTAATTTCTTTTCCAGCACATTCCTAATTTTATCCATTAATCACTTAGAGGTGACGTGCTGTGCATGCACCATTATACTCCTTTTAGACCAAATGTTGAAGTATAGTGAAAGTCTGACCTGCTTGATTCCATGGCAGCCTCTTCACTACTTACTATCTTTGATGTTCTCTTGACTTAGTACCTTTTTTCTTTTTTTTAATTAATTACACTTTATTCATTTTGTATCCCCCATAAGCCCCTCCCTCCTCCCCTCCTGATCCCACCCTCCCTCCCCTTTCTGCATGCATGTCACTCCCCAAGTCCACTGATAGGGGAGGTTCTCCTCTCCTTTCTGATCTTAGTCTATCAGTTCTCATCAAAAGGGGCTGCATTGATGTATTTGGCATTATTTTCATTTGTAGTGTAGTTAAGTTATGGATAGGCAATGTTCCTTGATCCATGTCCACTGACGGTAGTGAAGTAATTTCGGTCAGCACTGAATTCTGGTGTTAAATAATATAGGAGTGCAGCTAGGCGTGGAGCCCATGGCAGCTCAGTATCCAAGTGGATGCCCTTAACAAGAACTGACTCTGACATGAACTCAGTGGCTGGCTCTTTGACCACCCTCCCTGAGCAGGGAACAGTTTTTCTATGCCACAGGGGAGGACAATGCAGCCAGTCCTTATGAGACCTGATAAGCTAGAGTCAGATGGAAGGGGAGGAATACTTTCAATGGACTTGGAGAGGGGCATGTGAGGGAGGGTGGGATTGGGAGAGGAGGAGGGAAAGGGCTACAGCTGGTATACAAAGTGATAAACTGTAATTAATATAAAAAATAAAAATTAAAGAAGAGTATATATTCACTTTGGATAAGAGTTAATGGCTTTAAAAAGTTGATATTTTCAACTATTTGTGAAAATTGCCTTGGAAATGTTTATCCATGCCTTTCTATGTTTGCATACCTTCAGTATGATTTTCTGCCTTCCATAAATGAACATTTGTAACAGAAACTGTCCTTCTTATATTTTACCACAATTTGATTATAATTTCAGGCATGAAAATCAGGTAAATGTAAATTGAATGAAGCTTGTTCTCAGTTCACATACAACGATGCAATACTGATAACTAGCTTATTGCATAGACACAAATGATGCTATTATATTTCTGAATAATACATAAATAAACGCTCTAAGACTTCCCATGACATTCAGTTAATGCTAAGATGATACTTGATGATGTAGCTATCACTTGAAAGGACATTTTAAAATTGAGAAAATGTGATGTATTGTTTCATCTACAGAAATGATTGTGTTGATAGGATGATTATTTAGATGTAGCGTTAGGATTTATTTTGTTTATCAGTGATTGGGACAAACAATGATATAATACATTAGCAGAAATTATATTCCTGAAAGTTTGTGTTAGAGCAAAGTAAATTAAATGACGGCCTAGTAGCAATCTGGTTTGGCATGCTCATTTTTTTAGCCCGTGTTTGCTTGTGTGATATCCATTAAAGAAGACCTCACAGACATGGCTATAAAATAGAAAATCTTATAGATAGGCTAGGGTCACATAGAAGGAGAGGAGGGATGGCTTAGGAGTTAAGAGCACTGGCTGCTCTTCTAAAGGTGCTGAGTTCAATTCCAGCAAACATAAGGTGGCTCCCAACCATCTATAATGAAATCTGGTGCCCTCTTCTGTCCTGCAGGTACGCATGCAGGCAGAATACTGTATAAATTAATAATAAATAAATCTTAAAAAAAACTTACAAAAAAAAGAAAAGGGAGGAGGACCTCTTCTACTAGTGGACTAGGGGAGGGGCATAGGGGGGAAGAGGGAGGGTGGATGGAACTGGGAAGAGATCAATGGGGCTACAGCCAGGATACAAAATGAATAAATTTTAATAAATACTTAAACAAATCAATAAACTATTAAACAAACTCCAGTTCCAGAACTTCTGACACCCTCTCACAGATATACATAAAGGAAAAACAACAATTCACAATAATATTTTTGAAAAGGAGCAGTAAAAATGACCAAAACACATTATATGCATGTATTAAATATACAGATTAAGTAGAAAATCTGTGAATAAAACTAACTGATGGCAGGCAGTTTTAGTATTTCCACACTGAAAACATTTATTATGTATAATTAATATATGCCAATAAAATGAAAAACATAAAATATTAATTTCATACATTCAAAAATAACCCTATTCCTTTTTCTTTGGAATTATTTTAGTGTTCCACCAATATCAATTCAAGAAATTTGAAAGAATATTTTTGCTTGTTTGTTTGTCTTTTGACACAGGTTTTCTCTGTGTAGCTTTGTTCTCCTGGATCACTTCGTAGACCAGGCTAGCCTCGAACTCACAGAGATCCACTTTCCTCTGTCTCCCTCTAATCTCCTGGGATTAGAGGCATGTGACACCACTCCTGAGTAAGAATAAGCTATTCTAACCTTGCTTTACTAATTAATATTTTTTCAGTTTGTTGATGGGATCTAATGTTATGTAAACCTTGTATAATAACCTAAGAAAGTATAATTTAGAGCAGCAATTTGACTCAATGTGTAAAGAAAAATTACATTCACTAGATCTACATTGTTTAAGGAAAGATATGACCCCAAGTGTTGTCCTGGTATTGATATTCACATTCCACTGTTGGTGCACCAACCCTTAGCAACTTAATAAACATTTTGAAAAAGTAGATATAAGATAAGAGTATACACATTAAATAGAAGATACAAGACACACATGACACATTTCTATATTCTATGGCACATGATAGTTTAATTTTGTACCATCAAACTATTTTCTATTCTGTATTTGAAAAATTCTTTATAAACAACAGACTTCCTCTATTTGTTTTTGGTTATATGGATCCTTGTATAAAGTTAAAGACTGAGAAATCAGTGAATAAAAGCTATTGACGGCAGGCAGATAAGTTGGGTAAGGTAATGATACATTTTAATGTTCCAATTGGATGATTTTGTACATCTTCTGAAAACTTTAACTCCTTTGAATGACATATCGCTAGTGCCAGCATGACAGGGGAAACAAAATGAGGCTATTCTGGTTCCAGCACAATTTGTCTCAAGACAGAAACTATAAGAAAAATGTGTGATAGCATCACTTAGCATCTGAATGTCTCATTCTATTTCCATAATTAATCATTGTACATAAAGCCATATAGAAATAATAAATAGTACAAAATTCTTGATACATTTTTGGTGTTACAGATAGATTCATTAATGATGTTTTTAAATGAAGTCAGGAAGGACTATTTTGATCAAGCATCGATTCTTTTCAATGTGAATATGAAACTAAATATACAGTGGGGCTTGCTAACATATCTGTCTGCTTGAGTACATCAGTTTACAATTTCATTCCTGTACACTTATCTGAGGAGTTGTGTAACACTGATTTTCATGGCACCTTTTCCTCACAATGAAAAAACAAATATGGCATATGACTTAAGTTTAGAGGTAATTCCATAGAATTTTGGTCGAAATTGAAACATTCACATATACAAATACAATTTCTTTCTATATTCCTAAGAATTTCTAAGTCTCAGATAAAGGAATTATAACTGTGGTTGTTCATAGACAATTAATTTTATTGCTCAGTTTGTTTTAATATTTTGAAATTATGTATTGAGATTGATCAATTATTTGTTTTATAGTAAATGGCTCATTACTGATTATAAAATGTGTATTGATGAACAAAAAGATAATAAGAACTGTCTTCCCCATCAGAAAGCTTTGAACACTTAGTCTATGACTTCTGTCCTTATTAGGTCTTTTCTTTGGCTTTAAAACCCGCATTTCTCATACTTGTCATTAACAAATTGCGGTCTGTGCATCAATAGTATTAATAATGAGACCTAGAAGCTTGATTAAATGTGCAAAAAGACACTATTCCACAACAGGGAGTTTATTATAAGAAGGGAGCTTTCCTGGCCACTCGTATGTAGTAACATTTCCTTATGTATTTTAGAGTCTGGAAGCTTCCTAATATTGGTTATACACTTATACACTCTTGCTTATTATTCTCCTTTTTTAAATTTTTACTTTATTTTTATCAATTACAGTTTATTTATTTTGTATCCCAGCTGTAGCCCCTCCTCCATTCCCTCCTGATCCCACTCTCCCTCTCTCATCTCCTCCCAAGCCCCTCTCCAAGTCCACTGATACGGGAGGTCCTCCTTTTCCATCTGACCCTACTCTATCAGGTCTCATCAGGACTGGCTGCATTGTCTTCCTCTGTGGCCTGGTAAGGCTGCTCCCCCCTCAGGTGGAGGAGACCAAAGAGCCAGCCCATGAGTTCCTGTCAGAGACGGTCCCTGTTCCTACTTAGATATAGTTTATATCTACTTACATCCGTGGACCTTAAGTGAGCATCAGCATCACTTTTGATAAGTCTGTAATCATCTATGTTGTCAACACTATCATGAAAGCTATTAAAGTTTCCATTACCTGACACAAATTCTTTGAACTTCAGGCAGACTTTCCATTGCTCTGTATAACAAAAAGTTCATTTAAAATATATTATATCATTATAATGCTGAAAATTTTAATATATGTTAATTTTGTTAGTTTTTTCCATCCAATATAAACATTTTGAGATTCTTACATGTGGTTGAATATATGAGCAATTTGTTAGTGTCCATTGCTCAGTATATATGGTGTTATGTAAATATAACACCATTTTTTTATCCATTCAGGTTATTGTGGGATATTTGGGCTTTTCACAGTTATTGGCTGCCATAAATAATATTCTTGACTAGTGAGTTCTGCTAACATATGTTTTCATTTCTCTTTGGTACATACCTAGAAATAGAATTATTTTGGAAGTACAGATACATGTTTAATATTTCCAATGTGTGATAAAAAATATTCATTTTAGTTAGGGTCCTCTCTTTTGCTTAGTTTGTTTAGATGTACAGATTTTAGTGGGTTTATTCCCTGATGGCCAACTGATGGGCAGAGTGAATGGAATTCTATCTAAGAAGTGGGAAATAGTAAGAGCTGGAGGGGACGGGAACTCTACAAGGAGAGCAACAGAACAAGATAATTTGAACACAGGGAACTTCCCAGAGACCCATACTCCAACCAAGGACTATTCGTGGAGATGACCTGGAACCCCTGCACAGGTGTAGCCCATGGCAGTTCAGTGTCCAAGTGGGTTACATAGTAATGGGAAGAGGGACTGCCTCTGACATAATCTGATTGGCCTGCTTGTTGATCACTTCCCCCTGAGGGGGGAGCAGCCTTACCAGGCCACAGTAGAGGACAATGCAGCCACTTTTGATGAGAACTGATAGACTAAGATCAGAAAGGAGAGGAGAACCTCCCCTATCAGTGGACTTGGGGAGTGGCATGCATGCAGAAATGGGAGGGAGGGTGGAATCAGGAGGGGAGGAGGGAGGGGCTTATGGGGGGATACAAAATAAATAAAGTGTAAATAATAAAAAAATTAAAAAAAATTCTGTATCTGGAAAAAAATATTCAAACACACAGAAAACAAAATTAAACTTTAGAGTGCTCAGCCTTCCCTCCTACCATCACCTGACATTTGCCACTAATATTTTATTGCATTTCATTTATTATATAGCTGTGAATTTAGATAATTTTCAGTCAATGGATCAGTCTAAGTTTTCTTTATAAATTACAGAGATAATTATAATAGCCTTCAATACTTAAAGCAGTATATAACAAGTGTCTTAGTTAATGTTTCATAGCAGTGGAGAGACACCATGCAGCTCCTACAAAGGAAAACATTTCATTGGGGCTGGCTTACAGTTCATATGTTTAGTCCATTATCATCATGGCAGAAAGCAAGGCAGAGCTCAGGCAGGTATGGTGCTGGAGGGGTACCTGAGAGTTCTATAGACTTCTTCCCACAAAGACAGAGCTGTTCCAAAAAGTCCACACCTCCTAATAGTGCCAATCTTTACGACACTATGAGGACTGTTTTCATTCAAACCACCATGACTAGCAACCATTATCTTTATTTATATACTTTATTTTGAAATAAAATGTACACAAATTTGAAGATATACATTGGTAATATCAGATATTAATATTTACCTATGTAATTTAAGCTTATATTTCCTTACTGAACATTTGTATTGTCTAGAAAATCTCCTTAGGCTTTTATTTTTCCTAAGCCCCTTTTGAATCTTAAACAAGCAAAGTGTTCTAGGGGTTTTTCTTTATCAGACAGATTATTTTGGCTTCAAAATCCACATAAAATGGAATATAAATGTTTATTTAAATTACTGTTTCATACCTTTCTATCTTTTTATTATTCCTTTTTCCTCATGAGTTCTCAATATCATTGTGTTTGTTAGTGTTCTGTCCCTTTTCAGGGCTGAGGAATATTCTGTTATACAACCAAATTGTAAACTGGCTTAGTCTTTTAGATACCGATGCAAACCTGTGATAGTCCCACTTATGACTATTTTTACATGAAAGAAATCAGTATATAAGCTTATCAAGACTTTCTGCATGGTAATTTTTGCATAAATTTATTTTCACTTCTCTTTGTGGTGTATCTAGAAGTGGAAATTTTGAGTCTGAAGTGAGTTCATGTTTGTTTCTGCCAGCACTTCTTCTAAAATGAGGCGCCCTTACTAACATTTGGTGTTGTCAGTCTGCGTTATTTCAGTCAGGCGTGTGGGAGTGCAGCTATATTACACTGTAGTTTTCATTTTCATTCTCCTCATGACTCATGAGATTCAGGGTTTCTTGCGGGGACCCTGACCATTCATACATTCCGTGTGAAGTAGCTAAACAAACACACTGCCCATTTAAAACCTGGGCTCATGTTGATGGCTTGTTTCTTAACTATGTGAAAGATATTGCTTTGTGCAGCCTGGTGTACGTTCTTACCAAATAAGCCTTCTAGAAGTAATCTGTATCAGTCACCCACTTACCTTGTTTAAGCTGTCTTTCATTAGGATTTTCAAAGTCGATTTAAGATAATAAAGGCTTTCTTTCATATGCTTTCAATGTCTTCAAGTCAGAAGACATTGTCTTACTATTTATTGTTTTGTTTTCTGATACAGTATTTAATGTAGCTTAGGTTGTTCTCAAATTATCTATGTAGTAAGGACAGATCCTTAACTCTTGACCCCCCTGATTCAACTTGCCATTACTCTTTTACAATAATACCATGCCTATCTTCCTGAAGCATTTTACTCTCTTTATGCTTTATTCTATGATCTATATCAGGGTACATTTTTTTCATCTTATCTATAGCATGAGAGAAATTTGTTTACTTTCCACATTATTTTTACGGTTTTGAGGAACAATTTTTAGAAAAATGATACACCTGCCGTTTAAAATGCTTTTTATTCTGTGCTAAAAACAGCGTCCTAAATAAGACTTGAATAAGGCATGCTAATGTGGAACCAAGAAATCCATGGGGTCTCAACCTTAGACTAAGAACTACAAGCAACCAAGGAATGTTGAGAGCAGGAGCAACAGTCCTTCTGAGAAAAACTTTATCTAGTACCAGGTGATCAGCCCTAAAATCATATACAAGTAATGTTACATAGACTGATAGACTGAACAGGCTGGATTATATAAAAAGGTTTATATATATATATATATATATATATATATATATATATATATATATATATCCTGCTCAGGCAATGTAGTCTATTTAGAAATTATATAAGCATAAATATATAATATATGTCAAAATATTTATATACAACTATACACATATATGTAAGTCTAATTTAAGAACTGAATTTCCTGCAAATGAGAGATAGCAAATGAATGGGTTCAGTGTGAAAGGATGGAGGGAGAAGAAAGTAAGAGAGAAATTATGTAATCATATTTTAATTTCAAAAAATTATCTTAAAAATAAATTGATCACATACATGTACTGCCTTATTCTACTAAGTTTATGAACATTTAAAATTTTTTCATTGATAATAACAGCATAACCCAAATAGCTAAACTGCTTATAATGGAAGAATGAAAAAGTGACTCTTCTTACGGAATTTTCTTACCTTAATACATGCACATGAGCTAGATATAATTTTAAGTCCATTTTTTTAATGATAGTGAGTTTATGAAAGTGCAAAGCCATAAATCTCTTGTTCTTCTATGTAAAATTTTCTCAAAGTAATGTGTTTACACACAAATTTTAAGACATATATCTCTATAAAGTATGAATTCTCATTTTTTTTATGAAATAGCCTAAGGAATAAATACCATAAACATGTAAACATATGCATTCTATATACACATTAGTCAAATTAAAATGTTTCTTCATGTCTTTGATCTCCGTACTGAAAATACAATACTTATAGTTTAATCTTGCATGTTTTTACTATATTCATTATATTTGATTATCTTCACGTGTAATCAAAACAATTAAATGAGAAACAGAACCTTTTTAATGCATTATTTTTCACATAATGTAGACGTTATCTTGATTGTGATGTGAAAGACAAGGAGTACTGATCTGACAACAAAAATATTAACAAACTTAACATAAATGAGAGCTTGCACTGTCCTTCCATGCTCTACATCTTTCTTTCTTTTTTGTAGTTTCTTTTTTTCTGAGACAGGGTCTCTTGTAGCCTTGGCTGTAGTGGACTTACAAGTTGGCTTCTAACTCAGAGACGTCCACCTGCCTCTCGCTCCCTAAGTGCTAGAATTACAAGCATGTCCCACTGCTCCTGACCCCACTTTCTACTTATGAAGTTAGTAATAGTGGGACTCCATGAACATTTGCATATGTGGGACTCAGTGTCTCTACAAGCAGTGCAATTCATGACATGTTTATTAAAGGACTCCTAACTTCTAATGTTCAGTTTCTTTTGTTGTTTGCTTTGGTTTAGTATGTTTGTTTAGTATTTTTGTTACTGGGGCATGGAACTGGGGCTTCATTCATGCTCACATGGTCAATGCTACCCAAATCCCTACTATTTAGTGAATTTGTTTTTAATCAATGAAATCATTGTGTGGCAAAAGAGTAAAGAACTTTATTCAGAGTTATAAAATTAATAGTAATGAATGGGAATTCATATCCAAATAACTACTTCAGCTTGAAAGAAATATGTAAGATTATATACACTTTAAATACATGCCTAACTTAAACTTTTGTCAAGAAGAAAGAACAACAAACTGCTAAACTTTGGGCAGAGTGCAGGGAATATCATGAAAGAAGGTGTAGGTAGAAAGACCTGGGAAGCAAGGGGGAGGGGAGAGACAGGAGTTCCACAAGGAGAGCAACTGAACCAAAAATCTGGGCAAGGGGGTCTTCTCTGAGTTTGATACTCCAAACAAGGACCATGCATGAAGATAACCTAGAACCCATGCTCAGACATAGCCCATGGCAGCTCAGTATCCAAGTGGATTCCCTAGCAAGGGGAACAGGGACTATCTCTGACATGAACTCAATGGCTGACTCTTTGATCACCTCCCCCTGATGGGGAAACAGCCTTAGGAGGCCACAGAGGAAGACAATGAAGCCAGTTGTGATGAGACCTGATAGTCTGGGGTCAGATGGAAGGGGAGGAGGACCTCCCTAGCAGTGGACTGGGGGAGGGTCATGGGATGAGAAAAGGGAGGGAGGGTGGGATTGGAAAGAAATGAGAGATGTGGATACATCAGGAATACAAAGTAAATAAATTGCAATAAATAAAAAGTAAAAAGATTTCTAGGTTGTTTCCTGTTTTCTTTTTCTTCTGATGTCCATCCTCTTTGCCTTTCAGGATGGGGATTGAACATTTTAGTTAGGGTCCTCTCCCAAGGAACCTGCTACAGAGGGCCTCTGAAAGCCAGAAGAAAACAGGAAACAACCTTGGAACCTGCCACAGAGGGCCTCTGAAAGCCTGTGCAGTATAGACTGTCAAAGCAGATGCTGAGCCTGATGGCCAACTGATGGGCAGAGTGAATGGAATTTTATGTAAGAAGTGGGAAATAGTAAGAGCTGGAGGGGATGGGAACTCCACAAGCAGAGCAACAGAACAAGGTAATTTGAACACAGGGAACTTCCCAGAGACTCATACTCCAACCAAGGACTATTTGTGGAGATAACCTAGAACCCCTGCACAGATGTAGCCCATGGCAGTTCAGTGTCCAAGTGGGTTACCTAGTAATGGGAAGAGGGACTGCCTCTGACATAATCTGATTGGCCTGCTCATTGATCACTTCCCCCTGAGGGGGGAGCAGCCTTACCAGGCCACAGTAGAGGACAATGCAGCCACTTTTGATGAGAACTGATAGACTAAGATCAGAAAGGAGAGGAGAACCTCCCCTATCAGTGGACTTGGGGAGTGGCATGCATGCAGAATGGGGAGGGAGGGTGGGATTGGGAGGGGAGGAGGGAGGGGCTTATGGGGGGATACAAAATGAATAAAGTGTAATTAATAAAAAATAAAAAAAGAAAAAATAAAGAAGCAAACAAATGACAAGATTTTGAATTTAGAAACAAATTTCACAATAAATTGTGATTGCTTGCATCTGGATGAGGAAACTGCAGTGTTCTCCTATGGAATGACTGAATAGATCAACCATAACTAAGGCTAAGCCTCATGCTCTGGAGAAACTGGTCAACAAAACAGACTTCATATTTTTGCTTAATGATTTGGTTTAATGTTTTTGTTTGTTTGTTTTGCTTTTTGCTTGTTTTAAGAGACAATGATCAGTAAGTTGGGTTGAGGGGGCGTATCTGTGAGGAAAAGGGAATATGATCAGAATATAGTATATTTGAGAAGAGTATAGTGATTTGAGAAGGTTAAAAAATAATAAAAAGTTGAAAAGTTAAGGGGTTAAAAAGAAAGCAAAGAGATGAGAAGGAAGAATAGAGAAGGAAGGGAAGGAAAAAGGAAGTGGAAGGAAAGAGAGGACTGGGAGTGAGTAAATCACCAGTGCGAGCACATCACAGCACAGTTACTTACCCATCTTGGTCTTGTTAGCACTGGTACGGCTTAGTCTGTCTTCAAGATGATCACACTAGGCTCTTTATTTGACAAATGCACTACCATTGATTTTCCAAGCTTTTCTCATGAAGAATTCTCTTCACCAAATCACAAAGAACTCTCTTACACAATTTTGCCTTCAACAACTCATTTGTATCTGAGCAATGCTAAATGGACTAAGTAGCTTATGGACACATGTATGCACATAAATGCCAAGACACATAATATGCAGATAGAGGGCAATAATTTAGAAGAGAGGAGCAAGCAGGAACAATTAAAAGAAGAGATAAGGAATAAGCATAATGTAGGCACAAGGCTCAGACATGACGTTCCCAAAATTAATAACTATTTTAGAAATAAGCCATCAAAATTATGCAAATAATACTCCCTAGTATTATATTGACTTGCTGTTATTTGAAGTTTCAGAAACATGTGGCATATTAAGAAACAAGTTCAGCCATTTTCAACTGGAAGGGTTCACAAGCAAGAAACATTCATTATTTAAGAAAAGCTTATAACTAGTATAGATTGTGATAGACATATCAGAACTTATAAATTTTGTATGATCATAAGTAAAATAATAGAACTCCATATGTGTGAGTATGAGAGAGAACCCACTCTGTTGAAACCCTCTGAAGGAGGAGTCCGGATCTGCAGGTTTAGACATGATAACCCTTCTTTCTACATCAATATATATGAAAAGGGCTGTGTGAACAAAGCTGAAATTATCTTATAAATGCCTGCCCATTTGTCCCCAAGACTCTAAAATAATGCATGCTCTTTTTTTTCATAGTGTTTTTTCCTAGACAATATCATGAAGAAACTATTCTTATTTAACTTCATGTTCTGAGTGTAGAATAGAATAGACAAAGAGCTTTGGAATTCTGAGAATAGTAAGTTCAAGTGTCATCACTTCGCCTTACATCATTACTTCTGTCACCATTGTGGTAGAAACAATAGAAACAGGTCTTCTGTTTATAAATTCATAATGCATGCACATTTCTTCTTAAAGTAAAGTTAATTATTCACAACAAAAATGTAAAATAATAATTTGACAGGGACTGCGAGTGTGCCACCATGTGAACTGTGAAGGGTTGATTTCAGTTTTCATAACTATTCTAATTAGAATTATTATAATGGAGTAAAATTCTGGAAGAATTAGAGGTGAAATCTTGCCAAAACTGAATCAATCATGATTTTAACTCTAAGCCTGATAAACTTCTCTTTAAAGAATGTAGAAAAGAGAATTTTATAGATATTAGGTTAGAAATGAACTCTGACTGCAGGGTCATACAGCTTAAATTAAAAACAAGGTTTATCCATAATTAGCCGATTCCAGATTTGTTTCAAAGCTCTCTCACATGACTCAAAGAAAGAATCTTTGTGTGGTTGCTCTATTTCCCTCTCCAGATGGTTCGTGTGATAATTCTGCCCACCCCATCACCCCTTGATTGGATCCTTGCAGTCACTTAATAATCAAGGCAGGACAAAAGCAACCGAGCTGTTTCACTAGGACGTCGAGCAGGACAGGTGTCTACGAAAACAATGAACCTAATGAAATTATTTTTATGGGGGAAAACCTGTTTTAGAGAGAAAAGAAAACATATAATCAAGTAGATACCAAACCTAGTCTTGGACTTTAGTATAGTATGGACAAATCTGGCATTTTATCGGGATCCAGTACAAATAGATATGTAAATGGAAGGGGAAAGACTTCATGATACAGTGAAAGTAAATGACAATAAACTAATCAGGTTGTATGTTAATCATTATAGGAATGCAGAGGAGTAATTTATGAACACGCACATCAGTGATTACCAGTCTTTTGTTAGGTGATGTGACTACTGACAAGCTACCATCTGATACATGTAGACTGTTTGACTGGCTGGAGAGTGAGCACCAGGACTTGTGCTATTTATCTGGTTCCTCAACAGTAGAATTAAAGACACATTCCTCTTCGACCCACTTCATTGCTTCTTTATTGTTTTGCCTCTTTTTAAAAAAATGTTTTTTGTTTTTTTTTTATTATTATCATACCATATACCTAAAAACTGCTTTGTCATTTTCCCTTGGGAGAAGCAAACAAATGCAGATATACTCTAGACAGTATAATAAAAACCATACAAATTACTCTACTTAAGTCAAGAAGTGAGCCAAGGAATTTCTTAGGCTTACTTATGGGGCTGTAGGTTTCTTTGGGACTTGTCAGCTATTAACTTGCTAACTGAAACCTGACATTCTCTCCCCTCTTTGGAGAGTGCAGGATGGGACTATAAGCCCCAGTGCTATGACCACATAGCTAATTCTGCTGTAACACTGCTGTATTGGTCAGGGTTTGTGCTGACCACACGAGTCAGGGTCATTTTAGAAGAGAGAACCTAACATTCCCTTAACAAGGCAGGCCTAAAGGCAAATCAGCAATGTATGTTCCTGATTGATTAGTGCTGTGTGAGATAGTGCACTGCACTGTCCTGTAGCGGGGCTGGTAGTCTTTGATTGCATGAGAAAGTAGGTTGAGGGCTGGAGAGATGGCTCAGAGGTTTAGGGCACTGGCTGCTCTTCCAAAAGTTCTGAGTTCAATTCCTAGCAACCTTGTGGTGACTCATAACCATCTGTAATGAAATCTGGTGATCTCTCCTTGCCTATAGGCACACATGCAGGCAAAATACCGTATAAATTAAATAAATATTTTTTTCTCCTTTTTTATAGTTTTTTATTGATTGATTGATTACAATTTATTCACTTTGTATCCTGGCTGTAGCCCCCTCCATCTCTTCCCAGTACCACCCACACTCCCTCTTTTCCCTCTATGCACCTTCTCTAAAATTAAATAAGTCTTTAAAAAAAAAAAACAAAAAGAAGTAGGTTGAGCAAGCCATGAAAATAAAGCTACTCAGAACCATATCTCTATGGCCTCAGCTTCTGTTCCTGCCTGCATGTTCTTGTCTTGGGTTCTGCCATAACTTCCTTTATTGATGTACTATAATGTGGAAGTGGAAATGAAAATAAGCACTTTCCTCTCCAAAGTTAGAATAAAATGTGAGAATCAAAGGAAGAGGGAAAGGAAAAAATACAATGTTGATGATTTTTAATATTTAATATTGATTTATCTTTTTGGTAAACAGCAGTTATTTTTAAACCAGCTGTATACCAAAATCACCACACAGGGACTAGGATTTATTTAATTAACCTAGAGCACAATGGTGGGCAATGACTGCTCCATCTTAAACCTCCAAGCCTTCATAGCTTCCTCTCACTCAGATTTCTCACATTATACTAGCATTTTAGTCATGTCTCATGCCCAGTTCATTTTTTTTCTGATGTTTCCAGGCTCTTTCTTCTGGGATTCCTTCTCCTACAAACTTGAGACACGTGATGCTTAGAATAAGCATCACAATGCAAAATGTCCTGATTGAAACCAGATGGTGGAATAGAGAAATCAGCATTTGAATGAACAAGGGTAAATTGTATACATTCCAGAAAAACATTATATCAGCAGTAGAGCTAAGGAGGAAATATGTGGAGAGACAGCAAAAATAAAGTGCTTAATGAGAGTGTAGTATCAGGGCGATCTAAATAAAATTGCCAGATAATCAGAGAGACAAAGCCCTAACTTTATTTAGTGGCAATCTGTTGCCACTAAATAAAGCTTCCAGTACGAAGACTTGTTTAAATCTCATTGAGCACTTGGCACAAGGGGCTCCATGGAAAGCCTAATACACCGAAGATGTTGCCAAGACTAGATTGCTCTCTAAAAACTGATGGCAAGAGCACATTGTTGAAGACAACATCTATACAATTCATGGAACCTGGAGAAGTCAAGCTGGTGCCTACACAAAACCTTTGTCCATATGAACTAATTCTTGTTCATGATACTGGAAGGTACTCTGCATACTACCAAAGGAGAAACATAAATACCAACCCAACAGAGTCCTGCCTATAAAATATGCTACCACAATGGTGGCACCATGTTTGTGGAAACAACCAACCAATATCTGACTTATCTTAAGGCCCCTTTACGGGACAGACCCCACAACTGACACTGCTTGGGTGACAACCTGAGACTGAATAGCCAAGGGACCTAGAGTAAAACCAAATACTACTGTTTTTTTTTAAAGTAATAGAAAGTAGAAATGAAATGACATTCTGCTCTGCTCAAAGCTCAGTGCCTGTTCAGCCATCATCAGACCACCTTCCTCCTTCAAGCAAATGGGAACAAATACAGAGACCTACAAGCAGACATTATGTAGATTCTGAAAGACCTTAGAACACTCAGCCTAAAAGGGCTACCCAACATATCGTCTCAGCAGTACTCAGGAAACCCCATGAAAGAGGAGATGGAAAGTGAGTAAGAGCCAGAGGGGCAGGATGAAAACAAGGAAGGCAGAATGCACACGGCTTGTATGGGCCTTTACCAGTTGGAGTCCATCTGAAAGGAGAAGTGGACACACGCCTTCTGCCCTAACCCATAAGGTACATCTAATTGACAACAACTTGCAAATGAAAGTTTTAGTTTCCTCCGAAGGAGTCTCACTGGTGAAACAAACTTCTATTAATGGTAGTCTGTTTGCCCAGCACTAGCTGCTCAACAGAGAATGAACACATTGGTATCTTTGGAGGTTCCTTATCTCATAATGTCATATCAAAGCTCTTGCTTTTTAAATAAATAGGCATTCAATATGTACATGTGTTAATTCAATCAAATAATTTCTATTCAGCGATTGATTTTATTACAATATGACTTTTTCAAAATTACTTCTTTGAATTCAACTAAACTTTCAAGCTAAGTGAAAATATTCCTATTATTTTCTTCATTTATATTCACATTTCGTTGCATTTGTAACTATTTCTGAGACAGCACCCAAATTTAAGCAAAAACACTGACCATAAATCAGAAAATAATTTGAATTATTATATAACAGAATGTAATTTTTTTTGTTTTAGATTATCATTAATACTTTCTTAAACATAAGTAGTGCAATCTTATTCTTCACTGAAATCTTTTCAAGATGAATTGAAAAAAAATGGTTTAATTTGTTTTAAGATTGTAATTCCTTTTGAAATTAAAGTGTATGGCTTTATTAAACATTTTAAAGATTTTTTAAGTCAAGGATTTACCATTAGGAACAATTATTTTTAGTTTTGAATCTAAAGACATGATATATATGTTAAAGTCTTCATGACTTAAGCACACAGGTATTTTCATTTGGTACTAAATTTAGTGTTATTAAACTGTAACAAGTATATGCTATTGGCAGTAAATGTTCAAACATCAGGGACATTCAAAATTATGCTTCCAAATCATTCAAATGACAGGCAACTGAATTTAATGCTTCTAAAACAATTGCTTTAATTATACTTATGTCTATGAACAACTCTTATGGATAAATATATTATGGTAGATTATGAGATTATATTCAAAAGATAAAAAAACAAATATGTCCTACTAACACAATCATCAAATATATTTTCAAATAAGTTAATTTTTATCACTAGTATTTGAAATATTGAGTACTGAATTTAAATAAAGAGATTGCACTTATAGCTTGTGAAGTGAAATTTTGAGATATAAAATGCTAGCCTTGTGATAAATCTCAGAAATTAAAGATTGATCAGGAGATAATTAGTGTATTGCAAATGCATAATTATCTTAAGCTGATATTTTGCCCCGTTAATGGTGTTATGGTTCTTCCTGGTCATATAACTGACTACATTTGGAGTTAACTAAAATTAAAATATATATATATATATATATATATATATATATATATATGAGATTTTTGCTTGATTCAAAATAGGTAGATCTACTTCTAATCCATATCTTTGAGGTTGGAAAACATATATTTTAAAATTATTATTATTACTATTAATTACAATTTATTCACTTTGTATCTCATTGTAGCCCTCTCCCTCATATCCTTCTGGTCTCACTCTCCATGCCTCTTTCTCCTCTATGTCCCCCTCATAGTCCACTGATAGGGGAGGTCCTCTTTCCCTACTATCTGACCCTAGCTTATCAGGTCTCATCAGGACTTTCTGGATCCTTTTTATCTGTTGCCCAGTAATGCCACTCAGCCAAGGAGAGGTGATCAAAGAGCAGAAAACAGAATTCATGACATAGACTACCCCTGCTCCCCTTACTATGGAACCTCCACGGAGACTGAGCTGCCCATGTCCTCCATCTGAGCAGGGTGTCTAGGTCCTCTCCATACATTTCCTTGGTTGATTCATCAGTCTTTGCAGGGCCACCTGGGCTCAGATTTTTAGGCTCTGTTGCTCTTCTTGTGGAGCTAGTGTCTCCTCTAGGTCTTTCTATCTTCCTCTTCTTCCATAAGATTCCCTGCACTCTGCCCAAAGTTTGGCCATGAGTCTGAGCATCTGTCTTGACACCCAGCTGTGTAGAGTTTTCCCTTTGTCATAGGCTCCTGTCCTGTTCCCTATCTCTTTTCCTACGTCTATCTTGTTTTCCCTTCTGAATGAGGATTAAACATCTCCACTAGGGTCCTCCTTGTTGTTTAGCTTTTTTTTTTTTTTCCTTTTTTTCAACAAGTGCCATTGTTTTTTTTTTAATTTAACTTTTATTAATTACAGTTTATTCATTTTGTATCCCCCCATAAGCCCCTCCCTCCTCCCCTCCCGATCCCACCCTCCCTCCCCTTTCTGCATGCATGCTCCTCCCCAAGTCCACTGATAAGGGAGGTCCTCCTCTCCTTCTTTCTGATCTTAGTCTATCAGTTATCATCAGAAGTGGCTGCATTGTCATCTTCTGTGAAGACTATCTTCTTTAACCCAGATCATACACAGCACCTTCTGCAAGGGCCTTTTATATTTTTATAGGCCATCCCTTAGCATGGTATATAGAATCATAAAGCTATGACATCTTCCTCCCATAAAGTTTCTCTTCAAAATTTTCTGTCTATCTAAACAGATGTTAAGGTATACTATAGGGTAATACAGAACGTCTTGGCCCTTTCATTGAAAGTCGTAATAGCTTTAATAGGTATCAGACAAAGGGACTCAAGAAGTTGCTCAGCAGTTAAGAACACTGGCTGCTCTGCCAGAGGACTGAGTTTGGTTCCCAGCATCCACATGGTGGCTAACAACCATCTATAACTCCAGTTCCAGTCCAATATTCTTTGCTAGAAGCTTTGTGCAACAGGCATGCGAATGGTATACAAGCAGGCATGTTTTTAGAAAAAACAAAACTTACAAAATCCATACATATAAAATCAAAGTGAAGCATCAAATATGTCTCATTTTTTATGTCTTGTTGGACTATGATTTAGTTCCAAGACACTGCATGTTGATTTCTCCAAGATATACAAATAATTCACTTACAACCTATGTTGTAAGCATGAAATAAACCCATGCTGTCTTCTAACACTGCGATATTTGTAATTCTGAAGAAATTAGCAAATGAATATTAAATTTTAATGATACTCTCTATGTGTGCACACGTGGGGCATTTATGTGTATGTGTGTATGAAAGGAAGGATGGGTGTACATAGGATGACCGCTGCCTGTGAATGCCAGAGATAGCAGTAATATGTCTTCCTCCATCACTCTCTACCTTTTCTTGTATATATGACATGTCTCACTAGAGCAAGTGTTCATCAGTTCAGCCGGACTAGCTGCCTTGAAAGCCACAGGACTCTTTCAATTTGTGCATTACTAGTGCTAGAATTACAGGTGTGTGCTGCTACCCAAGGTTCATGATATTGATGCTAAAGGTCTAAACACAAGTTCTCAAGCTTACACCTCTAGCATTTTACAAATGAGACACATGTTTCAATTAAATTAATTAAGCTTAAGTAGCATGTAATAATTTTCTAACAGCTCTGTAGTTTAACCTACAGGAAATAGACCTCAGAATATAACTTTTAAAGAACTGAAGATCATGTGATATGTATTCCTTCTTCAGGACACCAGTAATTATGGTGCTTTATTATGAATGGTCACCTTCAACAGGTAAGTGCTATTGTTATCTAACACTGAATACTGTCACAGAAAAATAGCTTTTTATATTCAAGAAGTTTAAGAAATTATTTTCCTAAAAAACATTCATGAAACATTTGCCTAAAATTTAACTTTTATAAAGTCAAATCATATTTTAGCTTCTGCTACTTGTGAAGCTATGACATTGGCTATTGTTTAATCTATAACATTGAATTAGGTAGTTGTTACTTTACCAAGAAAAGTTGCATATAGTAATAAAGTATTTCAAAATAAGTTCTCTGCAAACTCTTCTTTATTGAATTTGTTCTTTCTGGCCACAGTCAGTCTCTTAGCCTGTATGTTATTTAATTAGAAAAAATGTACCACACATGTAATATTTTGATAAGATACTTAAAAGTAAATTGGCTCTAATCTATTCCTACACATTTATTCTATTTTATTAATGAAGTAAAAAGATTGTGTTATATTCCCTTCAATTATAGAACAAATATATTAATAACATTTTTACAATAAAATAAGAATTATACTAAATTTCAAAACAATGACAATTTAGCTAAATTGAAAAATTACTAGGGAATACTTTTCACAATTATTCTGATGTTGTAAAACTTGCATAAAACTAGGTTTTAATATATTACTAAAGTTTTCATATATCAACAGTAGCTTTTAAATAAGAGCTTTTCCTAAAAAGTTCTTTCTCATATATATAAGAATAAAGCACACTAAGAAAAACACAAATATAAATTATTTAATATAGAACTTACGGTTATAAACAATAGAGTGTATATTTATAGCAATTTTAATATTTGTTTACCAAACTCCAGCCAACAAATAGTTTCTGTTTGTTGGCCAAAATATAATGTTTTGAAATTCAAAGTAAATGGTGGCTTGCCACTATTTTTTTTTTTTTTGCTACAATGCAAACACATTTTTCTCTGAATTCATTGCAACAGCATAGCCTATTTGTTTTCAAGTTCGTTTCCCCTGAGATACCGTGGCAGGAAATGGATAATCCATAGCTTGATTTCACACAATTAGGCATCCCAGCATGCACTGGGAATAGAGCAAATGAAAGAATCAGGGCATTTGTAACGAAGCTCCCTGCAGGCTTATTATTGGCAGTGTCATGAACCATTGCAAGCCTCCAGACCAGAGAGCGCAGAAATGCAGGCTGTAGTATACCACATTCATTGAAATATAACATAATGCATTTTCTAATGCTCTATAGTAACACTTCCTTTTAAAAGCCATTACAATTATATTCCGCATATAGACAAGAATTAATTTACAGTATTTTCATGAGCAAAACACATTTGGAAATAGGAAGATACAAATACATGAATAATTGAAGCTTTTAAGGCTCTTTTTACTCCTGATAATGTCATGGAGCAAGTTTAGTCTCCAAAATCACATTCAATAATATAGAGTTTTGTGTATTGTGTTTTAATGTATAATGTACTAACATTTTATAATAACTACATTATATTAAAAGTTATGCCTTTGTGAGAAAACTTAACTGTTTTCAGTATAGAGAAGTTCAACGTAGAAGAAAACCTTTAATCTTGTCACTCTGGCAAACAGTCTACAGTGAATTCACAGTTCAAAGAGCCACATCATAAGGTGAAAGGACTCCAAAGGTGAAAGGTGCGAGGACTCCAAAATGTGGTGTCCATGCTGATTCCTAAAAACCATACATACTATAGATACATAAAGTTCATCATGATTGATAAATTTATATTAGAAATTTTTTTCTGTGTGCACATGCACACATGTGCATGGAATTATCACTGGGGAGCAGACTATATAGACCTATATTAATGTGCATGAGTTCACGTAAGCAAATGCATATGTGTGACATTGTGCAGAGTCTAGAATAATGCATAGTCAGATCCCTTAATATTGAACTTACTAATGGATGCTGAGAGCCACGCTTGGGTCCTCTGGAAGATCAATCTACACTGCTAACCACTGAGCCATCTTTTCGTGTCTTGATAGAAAGTTATCTGTTTTCACAACTATAACATCGACATCAATAAATTTTGTGTACCATACCTACCTAATTCTATACCAATATAACTTCTTACACGCTAACAAAAATTAGTAAGCAATTCATAAATAGGTTAATTAAACTCATATTAATTTAAAATAGCCATGAACCCAAATTCACAGAACATAATTTTTCATGCCATTAACCAACCAAATCTAAAAGCACTAAAATAATAAATCGGTTTTGTTGACATACTGAGTAGTTTTAAATACATATTTTGATCACTTAAATATTATCATAACAATACATAATTTACAATAGTTATATAAAATACTGAAGGACAAAAAACTTCATATTTTATATAACCAGAAAACTGTTTAATACAAATCGAGATGATTTATCTTATGTAATTTAGCGCATTTAAAAATCAAATTGTTTATCCAAGATAACTGTTTTCATCTTCAACCGATTCTGTAAAGGTTAGCATAGTTTTGGTTCCTAAATGAAAACAGAGGGACATGCTAACAGATGCAGACTCACTGCCTAGAAGGTATTTTAGACATTATGAATCTCACACCATGGTAAATGTGTGAAGAAGCACATTCAACACTGAAAACATTTTTATACACATTTTGTCCCAGAGTCTAGATCATCAGCTGATAACATATGGCGAGTTCTCCATATATAACTAGGAAATCATTTTTAGGAAGACTTTGAGGAACTATCTATGTATAAGTGCAAGTATTATTTCAAGTAAAATAATAATCAGCAAGTGACCTTGGAGATTGATATTTCTCCTCAGTCCCAGTAGTCATGCTCCATTTCCCAATTTTATTTTGTGAACACATCTTTCAGTGTTCTTTTCTGATTCTCCTAGAACACTCTGGGAACAGGCATGTATGTTCTTTAGAATGACTTTCTGGACATTAACCACCCCCCCAAAAAATTCAGCTTATTTATGTAAACTAACTTCAACTCACCACTTTTATATATTCGAAGTGTGTTACATATTGAATAAAATATTAGCCAAGCAGAGCTTGGAATGCAGACAAGAGGTAGAATTCTTACCAGGAATATATAAAGCCTTGGCCTTGATTCCGAGCACTAAAACAACAACAAAAAAGAAAAGCTAAATTTCACAGGTGTGTATATAAATATATATGTATATATTTCTATATCATAATATGCACACTGGCATAGGGAATTTTCAGTATTCATACACATGTAAGAAAACAGTCCATATATGTATTCATACTGTATCAGGAATCTGTAATGCATAGGTGATATGAAAGTTCATTCTAATGTATTATATAATAAACTGAATTATCTCGTGATAGAAGTGAAACTGCCGTTTTCTCCAAGGTCACCATTAATCCTCAAGCATAGTTTGATGAAATTTTGTGTCACTGGTATAATGTATTTCAGCATATCATCTTCACCACAGACTCAACAAGATCTATGTGTTCTGGAGCCAAAAGGGAGAAACCTGCCAGTGCCTAAGTATTTGAAGTATATTGCAGAACAAGAGCCAGGTTACATGGCAGAACTCCACGCTGACCTCCCACTGTGCTGGATAGTTCTCTTTGCTGCAGTAGTGGAGTTCCCAGCTATGGCGGATGAAATATTAATAAAGAACTGCTACCAACAACAACGCAATGAATCTAAAAATAGGAGAAGAGTGACATACGACAGAATCAAGAGGATTCATTCTGTACAATTATGTTTTTTATGTAGTTCACAAAAGGCAAAACTCGTTGCATGTTGATAAAAATCTTAAGCAGAGTTATTTTAGGGGCTAGAGACAGGTTGATGGCTTCCTGGCTGCTGGTAGTTTTCCATTTATTGATCTTTATGGTAATTAAATAGGTGTGTTTGCTTAGGGATAATCATTTTGTCATTCATCTATAATAGCTATAATTTGCAATGTGTATGTTTCCATTCAGTTTTAGAAAAAAACAAGAAAGAGAAGCAATTTCTTTATGAGAAATGTTGTGAAGAAAAGTGTTAAGCCACAGTCACACATAGCTACATGAGGGTCGATAGCTTTAGCAGCTGTTAAAAAGATAAGCTAGGATCAGATGGAAGGGGAGGAGGACCTCCCCTATCAGTGGACTTGGAAAGGGACAGGGATGCGATGAGGAAGAGAGGGTGGGATTGGGAAGGAATGAGGGAGGTGGCTACAGCTGGGATACAAAGTGAATAAATTGTAACTAATATAAAAAAATAAAAAATTAATTAAAAAAAGGAAAAAGAAAGAAAAGTACCTAGGATATTCATATGCTAATTGCAAAAAGAAGGATAAATTTTTTAAAGAATATAAAATATAAAATGTAAATAAACTTATTTAAACACATAAAACATTGTGGCAATTTTATTTCATGTTTAATACAAACTATTGTTTCATAAGATAGACATTATTTTTGTTGATTTTGTAAGTTCCTTCATTAGGCAAAAGATTCAAGTCTTTATATTTGTCAATGTTCCATTTCACAGACAAATAGGTTTTACTTTACTTTTTATCTTTTGATAATAAAATATAATATCATTATTTCTCCCTTCCCTTCCAAATTATCCATATAATCCATCTTGCTATCTTTAAAATTTATGGCCTTTTAAGTTAATTGTTATTACATTCATATTCATATATATATAGAAATAATATGTATACACGTATAAATATATTTCTAAATACAACTCCATTGATCTGTTTTATGTGTACAAGGCTGATCCTCTGGTATTGTCTAGTTCATTGGTATGTTCTTCCATGGAGAAAACTGTTTCTCATATTCTCATCATTCTTTAGTTGTCTGTAATTCTTGGTGTAGTTTTGAAAACTTATGTGCTTCTTAACATCCATTTTGGCATGGCCAGTGTTGTCATCCCAGTTCATATTTAGATAGTCATGCTGGTGAAACTTTAGGGGTTCATCTTGTCACATGAAGTTTCTAATGGAAGCAAATGCATGTGGAATAAAAACAGCCAAAAAATGGATCTAATAAAATACTATATACAATTTCATACCTTTTCTCTAAAAACATGAATTAAAAAATACATGGTATCACAAAATCAGTGACTTGAATTAATGAATTCAATGTATCCTCTTTGTACACCGTAGGTGATCTCAAAAAAGCCATTTGCATATAGCAACAGTAATTGAACTCTGTGGGCTCTAAAATCATGGAACTTGAGGTTGGAAAAAGATATGGGGCCTCTGGAAAGAGATAGAAAGCGTGAAGAGCAGATGCTATCAAATACATGGTGAGCGTGTGAGAAATGTATGAATGCCGTGTAACAAATAATTGTTAAAATTTATTTTGTTGCTGTAACTTTCACCCCAAGCATCGAGGACAATTTCATAAGATAGATATGTTATAAAACAAGAATATAATTTTCTTCCTCCTGTTCTAAGCCCTCCAATGCATTCTCAGCTCCCTTGAAGTCCTAAAGCATTCAATTTCTTTGTATAACCAGCAGTTATTCTTATGAGACTGCCTTTACAGTGATTTGACCTCTCATTCTTGAAGAGGAATCGTCTCCTTTTATTCTGTGCTCTTAGTATTTTAATTAAAATATATTGTTGGGGAGTTTCTTTTCTGGTTGTTTCTATTTGAAGTTCTGTAGCTATCCAGGAACAAGGTTTTGGAAAATATTTTCATTTTTTACTTAAAATAATCTCTGTAGAATTGGTATGGTGTTCTTCATCTTTAGTCTATAAATTTTTAGGTCTTCAAATGGTGTCCCCCAACTCTCCTGTGTTCTCTTTGCATATATTTTTGAAGTTGACTATTGAGCTTTACTGACATTAAACAAAACATGTAAAGAACTAAAACCAAACTTTCTCAAATTCTTTCTAAACTTTAAATAGAAAGAACAGCCTGAAACTCATTTTACAAGGTCTGATCTACTCTAATATCAACACCAGCCAAATCCAATATTCATCAATAATTTGCTCATTTGGAAACGTCTAAAATCAGGTTTTATTTATATGTCCAGGTGATTAACCTTCCATTCAATATTAACTGTCATACTTGCTTTTATATTGAGCTCCTATTTAATTAACTCATTGATGAAATGGGATTTTAAGCAGAGGGTGGAGGATATGCATTGTTATAGGCACGTTGATCATATGATTACTGAGAAAACGATGGAGATAAATGTTTAAGGCATAACTAGCATATTATTTGTAGTAGTGCTAGATATATGTTTAACAAAATGAAATATGCATTTCAAAAGATATCTACAGACTTTTTTTTGAAACATTCTCCAAAATGTTTCAAAACATTTTAGTTTTAGTTGCATGTGTACATCTTTGGCAAACTCAGCAAAGAAAATAAGATACAAATACCCAGGTGCCTGTCTGTGTATATATATATATGTTGGTTTACATAACTATGGAAATTATCCCACATATATGTTGGTTTACATAACTATGGAAATTATCCCACAATATAAATAAGAATAAAAACATTATGGCCTCACAACTCAAGAGATCTGGGGAGAAATATAAAAGTTCAAGATAATTATATATATTATAGTATAGGTGCTATATGTATGTACATATATAATTTACTAGAAAAATAATACTTCAGCAAGCCATTTGATATCATTGTTAACTATGGGGATATAATTACGAATCAAGGGATATAAAATGTCCTTTCTTTTTTTTCCTTTTTTATACATATTTTTCTTTTTTTGAATTTTTCTTTAATTTTATTTATTTCTTATCAGTTATATTTTATTAACTCTGTATCCCAGCCATGTCCCACTCCCTCATTCCCTCCCAATCCCACCCTCTCTCCCTCATCTCCTCCCTGCCCCTTTCCAAGTCCACTGATGGGGGGACCTCCTCCCCATTCATCAGATCCTGTTTTATCAGGTATCTTCAGGACTGGCTGCAAAGTCCTCCTCTGTGGCCTAACAGGACTGCTCCTCCCTTGGGGGTTGGGGAGGTCAAAGAGCCAGTCATTGAGTTCCTGTTAGAAATAGTCCTTGTTCCCCTCACTATGGGAAACCAATTGGTTACTGAGCTACCACAGGCTGCATCTGAGCAGAGGTTCTAGGTTATATCCATACATGGTCCTTGGTTGAATGTCAGTCTCAGAAAAGACCCTGTGCCCAGATATATTTGGTCCTCGTGGAGCTCCTATACTTTCTACATTATACTAACTCCCCTTCTTTCATATGATTCCCTGTACTCTGCAAAGGTTTGGTCATGAGTCTTTGTATCTGCTTTGAAAATACTGCTACTTAGAGTCTTTCAAATGCACTCAGTAGACTCCTGTCATGCGTTCAATGCACATCCCATATGTCTTTCTAAACGAGGATTGATTATCTTACCCCATGTCCGCTCTCTTGATTATCATTTTTAGGTGTATAGATTTCATTATGTTTATCATATCTTATTGGTCTATATAAGTGAGTATATACTGTGTTTGTCTTTGTCCTTCTGGGATATTTCACTCAGAATGATCTTTTCTAGATCCCACCATTTGCCTGCAAATTTCATGATTTCCTCTTTTTTGATTGCTGAGTAGTATTCCATTGTGTAAAAATACCACACTTTCTGTACCCATTCCTCCATTGATGGACATCTGGGTTGTCTCCAGGTTCTGGCTATTACAAATAAAGCTGCTATAAACATGGTTGAGCAAGTATCCCTTTTGTGTACTTGAGCAAATTTTGGGTATATACCTAGCAGTGGTATAGCTGGGTCTTGAGGAAGCACTATTTCTGAGAAAGCGCCAGATTGACTTCCAAAGTGGTTGTACCAGTTGACATTCCCACCATCAATGGAGGAGGGTTCCCCTTTCTCCACAACCTCTCCAGCATGTGTTGTCACTTGAGTTTTTGATTTTAGCTATTCTGATGGGTGTAAGGTAAAATCTCAGGGTTGTTTTGATTTGCATTTCCCTAATGGCTAATGAGGTTGAGCATCTCTTTAAATGTTTCTCTGCCATTCGATATTCTTCTATGGAGAATTCTCTGTTTAGCTCTGTTCCCCATTTTTAATTGGATTACTTGATTTATTTGTTGCTTTCTCCTTTCCTATATGGAGAACAATAGATTACAAATACAAAAGTTTAGTATATACTGAGTTATGTTATGATCTCGGTTTCCTGCTCCTTGATCACTTCTCTCTGGTGGGGCAACATAGCCAGCACAAAGAGAAAGAGGATCCATGTAGTCCTGATGGGACCTGATAGGCTATGGTCAGCCAGTAGAAGAGGAGAACTTCCCCTATCAGTAGATTAGGGGAGAGGGGTAGGGGAGGAAGAGGGAAAGAGGAGGGACAGGAAGGTATATGAGGGAGGAACTACAGCCGGGATACAAAGCGAATAAATTATGAGGAAGAAGAAGAAGAAGAAGAAGAAGAAGAAGAAGAAGAAGAAGAAGAAGAAGAAGAAGAAGAAGAAGAAGAAGAAGAAAGAAGAAAGAAGAAAGAAGAAAGAAGAAAATTTTTTTAAAAAGAAAATTTTAGTTTCTGACAAGTTCAGTAATCATGTTTAAGTTGTAGGGTTTTCCAGCAGTATTATATTCTCTTGAACTGCAACTGGCTAAACATTTTTAATTCCAGGCCAACCACCACGTTTCTGGCACTGTCAGGCTTCCATTTGGAAAACAGTGTCAGAGGTTCATGTAGACAGATGGATACATGAAACAAAGCAAAATACCATACTAAATTTCCTTCTTCTCTCTTGGTCTGCTGCCAAATAGGATTATATTTCTGTAGAACACTGAAAGAAAAATACTGGCATATTTTTTTTTTCTTCCCAATCAGTCTTCTCTCTGAATTTTACCTTCTCTGGAGCATCTTCATATCATAGACTGTATTTTAAGAACTTGTTCACAGTCAACTGTAACTAAGCCTCCTCAGTTTATACATTAGTCCCTTGAAGAAAGTCTTGTCTACTCTTCAACAATTAAATTTTCTCTTGTTATGGAGTAAGCTGTGTCCTTTGCAGGCTAGTAAAGTCATGTGGGTGAACTCTAGCCTGATGTGCCTGTGTGCTTGAAAGAACGGATGAAGGAGGGCAATCATGAGGAGGACAAATGAAGCTCCAGGGAGGCGTGGACACTCACAGCCAACAGCCAACATCTTTATCTAGGATTTTAGCCTGGAAAAATATGAGAAAATAAACTTTTTAATCCTCTAGTCTGAGGAAGTTTGTAATGGAAATCCTACAAAACAGACAAACACACACGTGTGCGTGCACACACACACACACACACACACACACACACACACAGCCATGCCTGTGATAAATTCATTTTGATATTTTGAGCTATACTGTCTGTTCTTCTTAGCACAGTGCTCTAGTTATCTATGTTAGCTGTCAATGACAAATTTCAAATTACTGTACCAACAGAACACCCAGAAAACCACCTAGTTGTAAGAATGAGTTAAGGATTCTAATTGGACATACGATACATATTAGTTGCTTGTAAGTTATATGTTTGTTCCGTATCCTGAAAGTGCCATACTTGATCCTCTGTTCTCAAAAAAATGTTTTTCTCATCAAAGATGCAAAATGAATTGACTTTTGTTATTAACAACAACATTGTTTTCAAGCAGTTGTTGTGAAAAAAGTATGTCTGAAAAAAAAAACGATTACTAATTATATGCCAATAATCTATACTGTATTGAGATAGATATGAAAAAGACACCTTCCTAGTTACTTAAAAGGCTACTTTAAGAAATGAAACATATGAAAAGAGAAGGGACGGTGTGGGATTTTAATCAGCATAAAATGTGAGCCTGATGGTAGAATGAGATCATGCTAAAAGTGGTACAATAAACACATTTTTAAATGAAAAGAATACAAAGGGAATGGGTAATACTGTACGAGAGAAACAATCAGTGGATGTGAATTCACAGACTGAGAGTCATGTGCTACAGAATATTAGGATGCAGTTAGCAGCCAGAATTTGGAAGGAGAAGCAGAAGGATTTAGAAGTAATATGAAAGAGAAAGCAGTGCTTTCACATAGGGGCCTTTCGTGATGAAAATAGTGTTTAAAACAGATTTGTCAAACAATGCAGGCTATGCATTTCCTTGGCATTTTAGTTTTATGATTGTAAATCAAAGATAATGAAATATGACTTCTGGGGAAATTGAGAGGATTAATTACAAAAGCTAATGTTTGTAAAGAGCTTTAAGAAATGCTGAATTTAGAGTTTATTGCCTCTGAGGGCAGAGCATTTGAATTCTCTCTCTGGTGAATTTCTGCTCATATTTTCTGCAGTTTCTTCTGAGTATGCTGTAATGAAAGGGATTTCTGGGAGCATTTCTGAAAATGAGACCCCCTAGAGAGCAATGGGTGCTTTCCAACCTCTTGGCAATATGAGAAAGGCCAAGTTTTCATGATTGTTGAGGTCACAAAAAGTTTCAAAGAGAAATAGACAGCCACAGACCTTTTTATTTAGTCATTCTCTCTTTCCTATTTCAGAGCAACAAATAAGAAAACCAAAAGGATTTTTCTTGCTAACAAAAAAAAAAATGATGAACAGAATTTGAATTTGTTCTTAAATGTTTTTAGGACATTTTATTCTAAGTAGGATAAAGCAATGCTATGGAAGGACAAATCAGATTGTAAAGAAATTTAGTAACAAAGAAAACACTTAACTTGTTCACTAAGTACACTGACTCCAAAAATATGTACAAAACTTTATTTCAGTCTTAGATCAAAAACACAAAGAAGGCCTCCATCAATTTTAAAAATCATTTAGTTTACAGTGATTATTACAACTCAAATAATAAAATTCTGAAAATGTTCACAATGTATGATGTTTTCAAAGACATGTACCAATATATCTTCTGAGACTAACCAATGAATTAATTCAGAAACTGTTCTCTCATGCGGTATACTTGACTTATCAGTCATATTCTCGGTATTAACTTTGTACATGTGACATTAAGTAAAATAATCTTTTCCTCCTAGTAAAATTATTTCCCTCCTAGTAAATTAAATTATTTCCTTCCTAAAAAGGTACTTGGGTCAGAAACTTCCTAAACTATCCATCCATATCTCCATCTACTTATTCAAAATAGTACAAAGTTTGAAAATAATAATGGTAAAATTAAAAATATGTATAAACAAATACTGTTTTATTTGTAGGTATTTATTTTTTACAAATACTGTTAAATAATACTAGAGTAAAAAACAAACAGTGATCATTTATTTCAACAGGCTGGGGAAACAGGAAGCTCAACAGACTGAACTGCTCCTGTTGCTTGTCTTTCTTTCTTTCTTTCTTTCTTTCTTTCTTTCTTTCTTTCTTTCT
>NW_026596051.1:39446693-39530478 GCF_907164565.1 Psammomys obesus
TCTTTCTTTCTTTCTTTCTTTCTTTCTTTCTTTCTTTCTTTCTTTCTTTCTTCTTTGGGAATTAACTTACTTTTTAAATTTTTTTTAAAATGTTTATTTTTTGTATTAATCACAGGTTATTTACTTTCTATCTCAGCTGTAGCCCCTTGCTTATTTCCTCCCAATCCCACCCTCCCTCCATCATCACCCTGCACCTTTCCAAGTCCACTAATAGAGGAGGTCCTCCTCCCCTTCCATCAAAATGTCAACTCAATTCTTTGCAGACCTTGAAAGAAAGATTCTCAGCTTCATGTGGAGAAAAAAAAAAAAAAAACCCGGAATCTCCAACATGATCCTGGAAAACAGCAGATCATCTGGAGGTATCTCCATCCTTGACTTCAAGCTATACTACAGAGCAACAGTAATAAAAACTGCATGGTATTGGCATAGAAACAGAAAGGAGGATCAATGGAACTGAATAGAAGACCCAGAAATAAACCCACACACCTATGAATACTTGATTTTTGACAAAGAAGCCAAAACCATTCAATGGAAAAAAAGACAGCATCTTCAAAAAAATGGTGCTGGTCCAACTGAATGTCTACATGCAGAAAAATGAAAATATATCCATATTTATCACCCTGCACAAAACTAAAGTCCAAGTGGATCAAAGACCTCAACATAAAACCTGATACTTTAAATCAGTTAGAAGAAAAAATGAGGAAGAGCCTAGAACACATTGGCATAGGAGACAACTTCCTGAACAGAACAATAGCATAGGCTCTAAGATGAACAATGAGCAAATGGGACCTCATGAAACTGAAAAGCTTCTGTAAAGCAAAAGACACTGTCGTCAGAACAAAGGAACAGCCTACAGACTGGGAAAGGATCTTCACCAAACTTGTTTATGACAGAGGGTTGATATCCAGCATTTATAAAGAACTAAAGAAGTTAAAAAGCAATAAATCAAGCAATGGATTTAAACAGAGAATTCTTTGTAGAGGAATATAGAATAGCAGAGAAACACTTAAAGAGATGATCAAAATCCTTAGCCATCAGAGAGATGCAAATTAAAACAACCCTGAGATTTCACCTTACACCCATCAGAATAGCTAAAATCAAAAACTCAAGTGACAACACATGCTGGAGAGGTTGTGGAGAAAAGGGAACCCTCCTCCATTGATGGTGGGAATGTCAACTGGTACAACCACTTTGGAAGTCAATCTGGCACTTTCTCAAACAATTAGGAATAGTGCTTCCTCAAGACCCAGCTATACCACTGCTAGGTATATACCCAAAATTTGCTCAAGTGCACAACAAGGACATTTGCTCAACTATGTTTGTAGCAGCTTTATTTGTAATAGTCAGAACTTGGAAACAACACAGATGTCCATCAATGGAGGAATGGGTACAGAAATTGTGGTATTTTTACACAATGGAATACTACTCAGCAATCAAAAAAGAGGAAATCATGAAATTTGCAGGCAAATGGTGGGATCTAGAAAAGATCATTCTGAGTGAAGTATCCCAGAAGGAGAAAGACAAACATGGTATATACTCGCTTATATAGACCTACAATATATGATAAACATAATGAAATCCATACACCTAAAGAAGATAATCATGAAAGCATGTATGGGGTAAGATGATCAATCCTCACTTAGAAAAGACAAATGGGATGTGCATTGAATGTATGACAGGAAGGAGTCTACCGCAGAAGGCGTCTGAAAGACTCTACCTAGCAGCATTTCAAAACAGATACTAAGACTCATATCCAAACCTTCGGCAGAGTACAGGGAATCATATGAAAGAAGGGGTAGTTAATATGACCTGGAGAGGATAGGAGCTCCACAAGGACCAAATATATATGGGCATAGGGGTCTTATATGAGACTGTTTCTCCATCCAAGGACCTTGTATGTATATAACCTAGAACCTCTGCTCAGATGTAGCCTGTGGTAGCTCAGTAACCAAATGGGTTTTCCTAGTAAGGGGAACAAGGACTATTTCTGACATGAACTCAATGGCAGGCTCTTTGACCTCCCCACCCCCCAAGAGAGGAGCAGCCCTGCTAGGCCACAGAGGAGGACTTTGCAGCCAGTCCTGAAGATACCTGATAAAACAGGGTCAGATGAAAGGGGAGAAGGTCCTCCCCTATCAGTGGACTTGGAAAGGGGCAGGGATGAGATGAGGGAAGGAGGGTGGGATTGAGAGGAAATGGGATACAGCTGGGATACAGAGTTAATAATAATAATAATAGCTAATAATAATGACTAATAATAAACTAATAATTAAAATAAAAAGATAGGATAAACATACTAAAATCTGTAAACATAAAGAAGAGAAACAAGAAAGAGTACCCAGGGTAAGATGATCAATCCTCACTTAGAAAGACAGATGGAATGGACATTGGAAGTAGGAGAAAACAAGAAACAGGACAGGAGCCTACCATTAAAGGCATCTGTAAGAATCTACCTACTAGTGTATCAAAATAGATGCTGAGACTCATTCTGCTGTTTTTTCTAAACAGTCCTATTGGGAAGCTGCATTCCAAACATTCAAGCTTAAATCTGTAGATTTACCATGCTCTTAACTTTGATTAGAGACATTTTCATTTTGCTTTGAGTCAGTTTAGTTTGTTTGTTCTAGAGTGTGAAATAGTTATTGCAGAAACTCATAACTGGTCAAAGTGCTGAATAAAAATAACCTTGAGTAGTCAGCAATGGATTCCACCATACTACACTCAGGGATTTCATGAAATAGGGGCAGAATGAATGTAAGAGCCAATATAAAGGGATGAAAGTTCTGAAATCCCAACATCGCCACATGACATGGTAGTTGCATGTAACCGTTCAGAGCAGCTGTGGTTACATACACAAGACATTCAAAAAAGAAAGTCAAACAAATTTCCAGCAAAGGTGGTAGACGATTGGAAGTTAATGGCTGTGGGTACCCACTGAAGGAAGAACAGTCACTCTCTTTGGGGATGTGGCCATTGTTCATTGCTTCTGCCTCTTGACTGCATACCCCTGTGACTACGAGCAACCTTAAATGGAGTCAAGCTGTAGATCAACAAAAGTTATAAAAAAGAGGAATGTAAAAGTGAAGGAAATGAGGTAGTGGAAGCTAAGTGGAATTGGAGACAGAAAGTGGTAAATGAATATTATCAATACATATTTATTAATTTGTAGAAATTCCAAAGAATAAAACATTATAAAAATAGTAATTTAGGTTGTTTCCAGATTCTGGCTATTACAAATAAAGCTGCTAGGAACATGACTGAGCAAATGTCCTTACTGAAAGGTAGAGCATCTTTTGGGTAATTGCCAGGAGTGGTATAGCTGGAATTGAGGTAGAACTATTCCAAATTTTCTGAGAAAGTGCCAGATTGATTTCCAAAGTGGTTGTACAATGTGACATTCCCACCAGCAGTGGAGGAGGGTTGCCCGTTCATCACTGCCTCTCCAGCATGCATCATCCTTTGACTTTTTTTTTTGTTATCTTAGCCATTGTTATGGGTGTGAGGTACAATCTCAGAGTTGTTTTGATTTTCATTTGCTGGATGACTAAGGACACTGAACATTTCTTTAAGTGTTTCTCTGCCTTTCGATATTCTTCTGTTGGGAATTCTCTGTTTAGCTCTGTACTGCATTTTTTTTAATTGGATTACTTGCTTTGTTGGAGTTTAACTTCTTCAGTTCTTTATATATTCTGGATATTAGCCCTCTGTCAGATGTAGGCTTGGTGAAGATCTTTTCCCAGTCCGTAGGTTGTCATTTCTTCTTGATGACATTGTCCTTTGTTTTCATTACATGAGGTCCCAATTATTGATTGTTGATCTTAGAGCCTGTGCTGTTGGTAAAGTTTTCTCCTATGCCAATGAGGTCAAGGCTCTTCCCCACTTTTTATTCGAATAGATTTAGTATGTCTGATTTTATGTTGAGATCTTTGATCCACTTGGACTTTAGTTTTGTGCAGAGTGATAAATATGTATCTATTTGCATTTTCTACATGCAGATATCCAGTTAGACCAGAACCATTTCGTAAAGATGTTATCTCTTTTCTGTTATATAGTTTGGATTCTTCATCAAAAATTAATGTCCCTCAACAGAGGAATGGATTCAGAAATTGTGGTACATTGACATGATGGAATATTGCTCAGGAATTAAGAACAAAGAAGTCATGAAATTTGCAGGAAAATGGTGGGAACTAGAAAAGATCATCCTGAGTGATGTAACCCAGAAGCAGAAAGACACATACGGTATATACATACTTTTAAGTGGATATTAGCCATAAAATATAGGATAACCATACTAAAATCTATAGTCCTAAAGAAGCTAAAAACAAAGAGGACCCTAGGGAAGATGCTTAATCCTCACTCAGAAGGATAAACAGGATAGATATCGGAAGTGGGAGAAGACAAGGAACAGGATAGGAGCCTTCTACAGGGAACCTCTGAAAGACTCTACCCACAAGGGTATTAAAGGAGATGCTGAGACTCCAAACTTTCAGCAGGAAACCTTATGGAAGAAGAGGGAGATAGAAAGACCTGGATGGGACAGGAACTCAACAGAGACTAAGAGAGCCAAAAAACCTGGGCTCAGGGTGTCCAACCAAGGACAATGCAAAGATAGTACCTACAGCCCCTGTTCAGAGGAAGCACATAGGCTGCTCAGTTTCTAAGTGTGTTCCCTAATAATGGGATGTATCTCTCATTAACTCAGTGTCTGGCTCTTTGTTAACCTCCTCCTGGGTGGTGCAGCTTACCAGGCCACAGAGGAAGATGATGCAGTCAGCTCTGATGAGACTTGATAGTCAAGGGTCAGATAGAAGGGGAGGAGGACCTTCCATTTCACTTTTCTATATTTCTAATACTGTAATGAGTCCATGGCGGGTGTTTGTGATGGAGCTTAGGATTTCAGAATGCTAGGTAAGTACTATGCCACTCTACTTCTTCCCAGCCTTATGTATTTATTTTTATGAATGTGTACCTGCTTCAGTTTCATAGGGCTTCCATGTCAGAGAATTGTGAATTAGTCCACACTTTGCTGGAAAAAAAAAAGAAACGTAATAAATAAAATCACGAAGTATACAATAAACAATTTTGACAACATAAGCAATTTTGTAATTGCAGAAATGTAAAATATTATTAGGGAAATAAAATTATTTTGAAAATTTACTATCACATACTGGAAAAAAAAATCTTACAAAAGCCCCTCACTAATTTCAGATGCTAAATAACACTTTTAAGTTTTCAATACTTATGAAGAAAATATTCCTGCTTTTCTACTCTCACAAATCTATGTTCATATGCATTACAGCAGGGATGTATTTGAGATAACAACTCACTCAACTTCACCTGAATATCACTAAACAGATTAAATTAAGTGTTGGAATCTCTTTATAACAAAATGAACGAGGTTCTCTTTCTTGTTAATTGTATTAAACAAAATCCTCTCTTGGGAGTAAGTCATTAAATTTATTCTCTCAACCTAGAAAATAGAGCCATTAGATATTCAAGCTGATCGATACAAATGCCCAATTAAAGCAATTCAGACCTAGACCTAGATAATGTTCCTGTTTAAATGATGTTTTGTTTGATATAGCGAGACAGACTGATTTAATAGACATGAAACTTTGTTTTCTTCCTTTCTAATATATATATATATATATATATATTATATTGTATACATATATGTATATATGTATGTATGTGTGTGTGCGTGCAAAAATGCATTACCTAGTACTAAATGATGACATGCAAAAACACAATCAAAGGAGGTTAAGATATAAATCAGGGCACAGGTGTCTTTTCTGAGACTGATACTACAACCAAGGACCATTCATGGAGATAAACCTAGAACCCTTGCACAGATAAAGTCCATGGCAGCTCAGTATCCAAGTGGTTCCCTAGTAAGGGGAACAGGGGTTGTCTCTGACATGAACTCAGTGACTGGCTCTTTGATCACCACTCCCTGGGGGATGCAGCCTTATCAAGCCACAGAGGAAGATGATGCAGCCACCTTGATGAGAGCAGGTAAGTAAGGTTCAGAAAGAAGGGGAGAAGGTTCTCCCCTATCAGGGGACTAGGGAAAGGGCATAGGGGGAGAAGAGGGAGGTTGGGTTGGAATGGAAGGAGATGAGGGAGGGGGATGCAGTGGGGATTCAAAGTGAATAAATTGTAGTAAATAAATATATAAATAAAATAAAAAGCCATGATCATAAAAAAAAAGAAAGTCCTTAGTGTATAGACTCCACTACTAGCACCTTTTATATTCCTTTCTGAACTATGGGAAAAAGAGATAAAGACTTTCTTTCATGTTATCTTGAAATTATTCATTCCAACTGACAACTAATAGTTTAGATATATTCACAAGAGATTTTAAAAAGGAAATTGGGGAGACAGCTGACTTCTCACTCTATTTTGTTGCTTTTGATAAAAAGCTAGTTGTAATTGGGATTGGTGGCTCTCTTTCAGCATTTAATTTTTGACTCAGACTTTATGCATATAGATACAGATATATCCATACCCATACACACACACACACACACACACACACACATATATATATATGTATATGTATATATATATATATATATATATATATATATATATATATATATATATCCACATCTGTGCTGTACCATCAAACTTCTGACTCATTGTGGTGTATGTCAAACTCAGTGATTCAGTAGTACCATCCTGATTTGCCCTTTCTGGATCATGTCAGAGGTTGTGCCTACTTTGACTGGCCTATTCAATATACACTATGCTGAAGTCTAGTTTTCCAATATAACTCTCCATTAAATCCTTTTCTGTTTATGCATGATGTCATTTCTCATTGTTAGAGAAAACAAGACAGAATTTAAAATTCCCTATATCGCTGTGATTAAAAACTGTAAAGAGAGTCTCTGATTCACCTAAATGCCTTGCTGTTGCATTAACAAAATAAAGCAGTTTCCTTAGAATAATTTGACCAAGATGAAACTCCATTTGAGTGATAGTATAAAAAGCAATACAGTAGAAGTTTCTTAAAAATAGATCTATATATGAAAGTTATATAAATGAAATTGGCAAATAATTGGGGATTGAGAGCCTTAACTGGACATCTCCTGTCACCAAATGAAAGTTCCAGTACCAAGACAAGATACAGCTAACTGCGTTGTTGGCCAAAAGGACCCCATAAGAATCCCCAAACTATCCAGACTGTTGTCCCGACTATAGGATCCTCTCCACAGTCTGACAACAAGTTTCAATTGATAAAGACAACACCTATATGACTTATTGAACTTGGAACAAACAAGCTGGTGCCTTCCTGGAGTATTCATTCCTATGTGCTCATGCTCATGGTATTAGAAGGTACTCTACCCACTACATCTACAGGAGAACGTAAACGCCAACCAAAACAAGCCCTTCGATGTACGATGATATACCGGTCTGCGCAGGCAAGTGCAGTGGTGACACAAAACTTGTGGGAGTAACCAGCCTATATTTATCATACTTGTGACTCACTCCACAAAATGGAACCTATATTGAACACTGCTCTTCTTCCAGTGTTGTGTTTTAATGGGATGCCTTACTGTGCAAATAAATGGGTCTCTACCTCTATATCTGCTTCTTCTGCCTTTTGGGGGCTCTTTTTCTTCTGTTTCTTTGTTTTGTCATATTACTTGGTTTTGTTTTTGTTTTTGCTTTTGCTTGGTTCTATTATTTTGTCTGCAAGTAAAGAGCCCTGCTTCCGTGATCAGTCATAGCATTGCATGACAACAAAAAACACTCATTTCTACAGATGGTGTCAACCCTCATTTTCTCATTCCCAGCTACAACAGGAAGAATTTAGGAGAAACCAAGTATAGTATTCCTTCAGCCTTTTGTTCAAATATTTATGCTAATTACAGCATAAAACTGTATTGAAGTGAAACCTAAATAGAGCTTTAAACAGTACTTCTTTAAATTATTCATTTAATAGTATATCTAAAACTATATGTAACTTATAGTATTCCTTACAGAAAGAATATATTTGTATATGTGTATATATTTGTAGCCATTTAGTAGTAGAATGCCCCTAATCCAACCAGGTGTTATGTTCTACCACAACTACATTTCAAACCTACGAAGTCTGTACCTAGTTCTCTAGTTCTAAAGCACAAAGTGTAAATTCTGGATACACTGTACCAGGAAGAAATAGTTAAAGAGATCATTTAAATAATCGATTAGCTTATGAACATAAAACTTATCAATTACAGATGCATAGAAATTAGGGAGAATGAAGGCTTTTCCTAAATGAAAACACACGGTTAAATGTATATTATGAAAAGTATCGTATCTTTCTGCTATGCAAAGTAAACTTGCATGTCTTTTGTTACTCTACTCAGGGAAAATGCTGTCACCAAACTTATTAAGTAGTAAAAACAGGCTTATCTGTACAGCTCCATGTATGTGTTGTTTTTTTTCTATGTTCAAAAATTAAACAAAATATCTGAAAGCCATCTTTTCTAAGGTGATTTTCAGAGAAGCACAGTACTGGGGAGTTTCCAGGTGTTCAAAGGATATGATGTTGTAAAAGCAAATTACCCCCAGGATATTTACTTTTATTAAGACCCGTGGATTCACTTTCTTAATATCTTCAGGGATAAGCCTGCTAAGTTATTGGAGAGATAGCCGGGGCAACAACATTTTAGAATTCATCATGATTCTATCTAAAATGTCAGTACTTCCCTTGAATTTATTACCACACGAAAAGATAAACAGGGTCTATGAGAAAAGCTTTAGAGTTCAAATTTCATTATAAAAATTACAAACTATTTTAATCACCTCAGTGCACCCTACAGCTTGGCTCCCTCAAGTTTGTGATGAAAGAGAAGATCAAATGCATGGCATTTTTCTATTCTCTATGAGAATTTCTTTCATAAACAGGAACAACTAGTTAGAATCTCATCCATATTTGTGAACACTAAAAAATTTAAATAATGGTACTCTGAGCAATGTTGACATGGGACAATTTGGTAAATTGCCAAGAAATTTTAATCAACAAATTAATACAATAAGTTCACCAGCTGTGTGACTAAGCTAACAAAAAAATTGTGAGGGGTGTGCAGAGTAACTGTCAGGTAATTCCTTAATTCTATTTTTTTTACCCTGCTTACGGAACTTTCTGACTTCTGACATGAAAGACAGCATATTCAAAATGCATGCATTATGACCACAGAAATCTCACATATCTAAATCATTTTACAGTCAAAACCTACTTAAAAACAAAGTAGAACTATTAAATCCAAATCTTCTCTGAAAACTGCAGAACGTCAAGTAAGTAAGAAAACACCTAGTAGGATAACGATTTAGAGTTAATGACTTTCTCTGGAAAATATATTACTCATATAAAATGATAATTTTGAATGCTACTAAGAAGAAAGACCATTGCAAGCTGAAATGGCTTATACTACCAGATCATGCACTTGATGGCCTCATTTTCAGTCACCTTGTAGACATGTAACGCAGGCACACACACACACTCATACACACAATCAGACACGGCAGCAACTGGGTGTATGACAGAGGCATCATCACGTGTCAGATACTTTGATTTTATTGGACTCTACAAGTGTTGGCAAGTATAGCCGTTTGGTGTCTGTCTCATCTGAGATGAAGAAATTCATGCTCAGAATCAATAAGGCACTTACTTGTCAAATATAACAAAAAATAAGTATAAACCAAGGAGCAAGTACTCACGCAGACATGTTTCTATTCAATCTATTGGTTTTCTTTTCATGTAAATTTTAAACAAAGTAAATCCATTTTAAAACTAAGTAAATACAAAGGTGTTATTTTTATTGTTGTTTAAGGTGTGAAAGTCCAGATGTAAAGGTGAAATCTGGTACTTCTATCCCCACAATTCAATCAATAAGCAGCTAAGCTGTGCAAATACTCCTTCTTTCTACCCTTGCACAAGGCTGCTTTTGCTTCCTCTTTTTGCTTTGTTTGCTTTCCTCCATCTGTTGGTTCTATTCGTTATTCTTTGAGACAAAGCTCAGGTTTCTCAGCTTGCCAATGTGGTGACTATTTCACACTATTGTCTCACACTGTTATATTTGTCCAGACTTGCATGGATACCTTCCCACATTATGCATCTTCCCCTACATCCTCCAACTTTTTTTACTTCTGTTCTTTTTCTGTCTCCCATTTCAGACTAGAACACAGATCAATTTGCAGACTCATCGATGGCTCTAAGGCTCTAAGCTACCTTTACTTTTCTTATAATATTTGTGTTTACTTTGACCACCTATGATTATTTGACCAGAGAGCTTACAAAACAACATGAAGAGATATGTTCTCCCAAAATTCTAATGTATTTTATATCATGTTGTTAAGTAAGTACTAATTACAAGAATTTGAAGGGTAAAACACATTGTGTTAGTACCATAAGGTCTGTGAGTAAATATGTGGCTGGAAATAATTAAAACAAAGTATCACAATTAATTTGTTATGGATAGAGATGTCAGCCTGCTTAAAAACAACAGTTGATCTACAGGTTACTTAAACATAGAACCTCAGGCATAAGCCATTAGCACAATTCTTTTTGCAGGATCCTGATACAAATTATCTTATTGGTAGGCTCCTCAAGACCCCCCCAAATTATTATCAAATACAAAATCACTAAGACATGATTGACATATAGTACTCTGTACTGATTGGTAGTGTTTACTCTCTTTCTTTAGTTCTAGAGGAACTGCTAAAATGTTCTTTGCTGGGGAACCCTCCTCCACTGCTGGTGGGAATGTAAAATGGTACAACCTCTCTGGAAATCTATCTGGTGCTTTCTAAGACAATTAGGAATAGTGCTTCCTCAAGACCCAGCTTTACCACTGCTAGGTATATACCCAAAGTTTGCTCAAGTACACAAAAGGGATATTTGCTCAACCATGTTTATAGCAGCTTTATTTGTAATAGCCAGAACCTGGAGACAACCCAGATGTCCATCAACGGAGGAATGGGTACAGAAAGTGTGGTATTTTTACACAATGGACTACTACTCAGCAATCAAAAAGGAGGAAATCATGAAATTTGCAGGCAAATGGTGGGACCTAGAAAAGATCATCCTGAGTGAAATATCCCAGAAGGAGAAAGACAAACACAGTATATACTCACTTATATAGACCTATAAGATATAATAAACATAATGAAATCTGTACACCTAAAAAAGATAATCAACAGAGTGGACATGGGGTAAGATGATCAATCCTCGTTTAGAATGACAGATGGGATGTGCATTGAACATATGACAGGAGTCTACTGAGCGCATTGGAAAGACTCTAACTAGCAGTGTTTTCAAAGCAAAGACTCATGACCAAACCTTTGGCAGAGTACAGGGAATCATAAGAAAGAAGGTGAGTTAGTCTGATGAGGAAAGGATAGGAGCTCCACAAGGACCAAAGATATCTGGGCACAGGGTCTTTTCTGAGACTGACATGCAACCAAGGACCATGTATGAATGTAACCTAGAACCTCTGCTCAGATGTAGCCTGTGGTAGCTCAGTAACCAATTAGTTTCCCATAGTGAGGGGAACAAGGACTATTTCTAACAGGAACTCAATGACTGGCTCTTTGGCCTCCCCACCCCCCAAGGGAGGAGCAGTCCTGTTAGACCACAGAGGAGAGCCTTGCAGCCAGTCCTGAAGATACCTGATAAAACAGGATCAGATGAATGGGGAGGAGGTCCCCCCTATCAGTGGACTTGGCAAGGGGCACGGTGGAGAGGAGGGAGGGAGGGAGGGACTGGGAGGGAATGAGGGATCGGGACACGGCTGGGGTACAGAGTTAATAAAATGTAACTGATAAGAAAAAAATAAAATACAAAAAAAAAAAGAAATTAAAAAAAATGTTCTTCTCTTCCACATATAAACTATGATCATTTTTCTTCTTACAAGAGGCACATCTATGAACTAGGGAATACAAAACATTGCAACTTGCAGTGACTGTTCATTTAACTGCTCTGAGTTCCACCAGACTACTCTTCTCTAAAAGAAAGATGCCTGGGTTCATAATTGTGCCATGTCCCTATTGACTTAGGCAAAATAAATTACACTTTATTCACTTCGTATCCCAGCTGTAGCCCCCTCCCTCATCCCGTCCCAATCTCACCTTCCCCCATCTCCTCCCATGCCCCTCTCCAAATCCACTGATAGGCGAGGTCCTCCTCCCCTTCCATCTGACTTCAGCATATCAGGTCTCATCATGACTAGCTGTATTGTCTTCCTCTGTGACCTGGTAAGGCTCCCCCCTCCCCCAGGGGAAGGTGATCAAAGAGCTGGCCAATCAGTTCATGTCAGAGACAGTCCCTATTCCCCTTACTAGGGAACCTACTTGGAGACTGAGCTGCCATGGGCTACATCTGTGCAGGGGTTCTAGGTTATCTCCACACATGGTCCTGGGTTGGAGTGTCAGTCTCTGAAAAGACCCCTGGGCCCAGGTATTTTGGTTCTGTTGCTCTCCTTGTAGAGCATCTGTCCCCTCCATCTCTTTCTACCTCCCCTTTCTTTCATCTGATTCCCTACATTGTGCCCAAAGTTTGGTTCTGAATCTCAGCAACTGATTTGATACCCTGCAATAAATTACGTTATCAAGCACAAAGGAGGTATTTTCCATTCTCAGACGACCGTCTCTTTCTGTTCCCTTCAGAAACCTAGCTCTTAAGCACAGTGTTCACATGTTGGAGACATGAAAAAATCTTAAGTAAACCCTTAACAAGAACAGAATTATAGACATTGTTAAATTTATGTGACCATTCATACTATGCTTGGATTGCTATAATATCCCTATTGGTAGCTACTGTTAAGCATAGGCAACATGTCCAATAGTATATAACCAAGAAAAAATGAAGCCAACGGCATCTTTGGAAATTATTTCTCTCATATTGTCATATCAGGGCTTTTAATTTTTCTTTCTTTTAAAAATCTTTTTCATATGTCATTTTTTCTTTCTTTTTTTGTATCCTACATATCCCTCATGTATGTATTATGACTTCCAGTTTTGTGTTTTTTATGGGACTCCTGAGTGTGGAAATAAGTAGGTTTCTGTGTCTATGTCTATTTCTTATGACTTTTACTAGGTCTTCTACTTCTGTTTGTTCCATGCTATTATGATGCACCTGTTTTATTTTATTATTATCCCTTTGATGCTTGTTTGTGTCCTAATGAGAGGCACAAAGAGGGTAGGGTACAGCTGGGAGGGAAGTCTGGGAAAACTGGGAGAAGTAGTGGTAGGGAAAACTGTATTCAGAATATGATGTATGAAAAAAATCTATTTTCAATGTAATGAAAAAAGAATCCCTATTGGAAACTTGAGGTAATATTTCCGAAGGACACATTCATCATAAGGATATTGTTTTAGGTATAAATTTGAAAAAATACTATGACACAATGATTTCAATAAACTAAAACATATATAACAAACCTTAATTTGTTGTTTACTTATACATAGTACAAGTGTTTGAAGAGTATAAATAGATTAATTACCCACATTATGTTGGAACTGTGGATTCATGGTGATTATTGTAAAATATACTTAGCATATAAAAACATCACTGAGTTCTGAATATCACTCAGGACAGAGTCAATCGTGGGCATGTTCATGTTTATTAGGAACATGATAAAAAGTTACCATATCACCAGAATTACCATACTATTCAGTGATCCACATTTACCAGCTATTTTCTCTCATGTATTTCTAATTCTACTGTCTACAGGTTATTCCTGTATTATTTGTCAACACAAAACAATGAAATAGGGAACATATCAGGTCAGATTTACTGCTGTATAAAGTAGTCATCACAGTGAAAGCACAGTTGTTTGGGATATTTGGAACACACAGAAAACTGGATGTTGGCTAATCTTTTATACAGCTTGGTATAGGTTAAGTTTAGGTTATTGGTAGAACAATAGGTTTGCATTCTCTGTACTGACTTGCAATCTCAATCAGTTCTCCTTTCTTCTGGAGCATCCACAGTTATAATTAAATATCAAACTTTATTACTACTGCTATGAGTTTTAGAAGGAAAGACACACATTTAATCTTTTCTTAGTTGCCTTTTATTTATTTTATGTACATGGGTATTTTTTCTGTGTGTGTCTGTGCGCCTCATATTTACAGTATTTGTGGTTCTCCTCCTGCCTGGGGGCTGCCTCCCAACAGACCACAAAGCCAGGAGGGGCAGTAGATGAGAAGTGCACGTGGAATGGCTGGAGAGAACCAGATATCATACATCACGGGAAAAGCTGATGGCTAGTTCAACTTTATTTCCAGAGAACAAAGAATACATACCCCTAGGGGAGTGGTTGGGGGCTCCAAAGAGTAGGTGTACATAATTGGTTGAAACTGGGCACTTTAAGGATGCCTGATTTGCATTTTACAGCTTGCTCCAGTCTTAAGAACAGAATGTCAGTGCTTGATTAACATATGGGCAAAGGGAGGAGAGAGCAAGCAGGGAGCTGTGTCAGAGGCCATATCAAGTGTGGCTAGGGGAATCTATATCTAAAGCCACTCTTCAGATGAAGTCAGGCAGAGAGCAGGGCACCCAGCCGAGGGTAGAGAGTTCTGCCTTCAGCACTGAGCTCCAGCCTTAATGGCTATCCAGTCCAGACAAGAACTGCAAACTCAATCAGCAGGGTACCTCCAACAAGTATTCACAGAGGCCAATATGGACACCAGATTCCCTGGGAATGAAGTTAATCAAAGTTGTGAGCCTCCAAGTGGGGACAAGGAATTGATCCTCTGGGGGGAGCAGCAAATGCTCTAAGCTGATGATTCATCACTCTATCACAGTTTGCCATTTCTGAAGTCATAATGTGTGTGTGTGTGTGTGTGTGTGTGTGTACATAAATATCTATGCAGCCTCTTGTATTTATAAAGTTACTTTAAAATACTGAGAAATTTATCAATATTTATTTATATTGGTAAATATTGATAAATAATCTCCCTTTAGTATCATTAGGATAGAATGTGTATGAAGGGAGGGGGATAGAAAGAGCGAAATGGACACAGGTCAGTATAGTAGCAAACACTGTGAACACATTGTTAAGATGTATACACCTAAACAAGGATGACAGGTTACCTTTCTGAAAAAGTAATTGTTTTATCCAGACCAGAAGAAGAAATGTTTACTTAGGCAAACAAAGAAAAAGAGCATTCCAGAACAACTACCAATATATACAAAACATGGTCAACCTCAGCACTTAGAGTAGCCGTAAAATGCCCAATGCCAATTGTTGACTAAGCAGTGTTAGTCAGAACGGCTTTCACCACAGAAAGGTCCAGAAAATGAAACAAAGACTGGAAAATATGAAAGTGTTTCATGTTTTGACTCTACCTATTTCCTAATGTAAAAATGACCAATGTATTCATTCAAGGAATAGGTTGGTACCTATGCCACTTTACACATACGGCCATGAACAGAATGGGTTTTACCATCAAGAATCATACATTATGATAAAGAAGACTGAGAAACAAATGAACAATGTACTACATTTCCCAGAATGACAATAAGAATTAAGTATAATGAAGATGGAAAGACTATTATGAACATTATTTTACCTTTAAATCTTTAGGTTGCTTTTTATGAAAAAAAAAAAGATATTCATAAATGTAATTGAAGTAAAGGGACTAAATAATATAAATGTTCCAGGAATGACACAGTTCATTGCTTGGAGAGCATCAGTTAGCTAGGTTCTGCGGAGTGGCAAGTGCTGAGAGAACTAAAAAATTAGCAAAGATGGTGCTGTAGATGGAATGGTTTGGATGTAATGGCTAGACAGTCCTTATGGATTCAGTATGTCTAGCTGATGCCACCTTGTAGTGGATGAACTGTTTGGTTTCAAAATGGACAGAAAAGAGTATATTAAAGGGCTATACCAAGAAAGTTTTATTTATGCAAACTCTGATGATTATTGAATTGCCATATAACTCCTATTGGGGACCCACAAAATAGACTTCTACAATAAATATACAAATTTTTATCATTCTAGAAGAAACATAAGAGAGCATCAAAACTAATGACTCAGACCTCTGGGAAATGAAGTTCTAACAAGAAGAACTAAGGTATGATAAACATAATGAAATCTATACACCTAAAGAAGATAAACAAGAAAGAGGACACGGGTAAGATGATCAATCCTCACTTAGAAAGACAAATGGGATGGACATTGGATGTAGGAGAAAACAAGTAACAGGACAGGAGCCTACCGCAGAGGGGCCTCTGAAAGACTCTACCTAGCAGTGTATCAAAGCAGATACTGAGACTCATAACCAAATCTTCAGCAGAGTGCAGGGAATCATATGAAAGAAGGGAGACTTAGTATGATGTGGAAAGGATAGGAGCTCCACAAGGATCAAATATACCTGGGCACAGACCTAAGGAAGCCGAAGGAAAAGGAAGACCTCATGTCATTCTTACTTGTATTTTCAATTATGGTATGTTCTTGCTTTATTGCTTGCTTTTTCTTTCTTCTTTCTTTCCTTCCTTTTTTCTTTCTTTCATGTCTCAGTGTCTTTAATTCTTTGTGTCTCTATGTATGTGTTTGCAAAATATGTGTTCTTACACACACACATACACACACACACACACACACACACACACACAGGAGTGGGGATTTCTCGCTCAAAATAAACCAATATTAGTGCATGCTTTGATTATGGTTTCTTTTGCATTTCATTCATTTTAAGTTTGGTGCCTATGACAGGATTTTTTTTTTTTTTTTGCTTTAGATATCTTCAAGCTCTGAAAAATCTGATGGGTTCTGTCCCAATTCTTCATATTAAACATCCTATGACATTAATACATACTTTTGTTCTGAAATTAAATGGCAACATCCAAGCATTACAATTGTTAGGAATGACTAATTTTGAATGTAAAATTCATGATGAGAAAACAATAGATTGATTGTGTTATTTCCTGTCTTTGAAATAGAAAGATTTTCAGGAGGATTATAGTTCATATCTAAAATAAGTAGGACAATTTTGACAAATGGAAGATTTATAGAGAAAACAAAAATAAAGTATCATTGTTACTGACACGAATATGATTTTAGCATACTGACAATTTCTTCCATTTCAAATGCAGTTTCTTAACTTACTGGCTGGGATAATTCTGAGTTTAAATATTTGATTATTTTTATCATGATGATTTTTATTTAATTTACATATTTTAAAATATTCAACTAAACATTAAAAATACTTAAAGATTAGTTACATTCTGGTTATAGATTTTAGGGGCTATCCTTTAAATTTCACTGCTTAGATAAGACTATATTAACTGAGTGTACATTCCCTATAGCACAGCCCTATGCACAATCAATCTCTTTATTTCAACACATACTAGTTTACATTTTACAGTTAGTCATAACAAAATCCCAAGAGGAAATCTTACGTAGATAATAGTGTAAATATACATACATATTCCAGATTGGTAAGAAATAGCAATAACATAACCCATAATATTTATCTTCCTGGCATTTTATTTCTTTTGGAAATATGTTAAAACATCAAATATTTACAGAGTATTTGAGTAAAATTCCTGCCGTAAAGACAGATAGCAAAACAACAGTGTTCCAAATCAAATAGAGTATAAAAGACAATTTACAAGGCTTTTGTAACTGAGCTGACAAAAACACATGAGAATTCTATTATAGAAGGGAGGATGTTAATTATAGATTTTTTTTTGTCAGCAAAGATGAATTCATGTCACACAACGATGTAATAGGGTCCCTGCATTAGATGGCTCACTCTGTCAGGCAGGGAGTCTCTTTTAAGGTTTATATTATTAATGATAAAAGAAATATGTCTATTGGTGTAGGTTTTCCAAATCACACATTAACTTCCATGTTGATGTTTTGAAACAGCAAGTGTCTTGTGATTAATAATTTTTCAGTTAACATAAATTAAGAAATTGATATTGATTTGTTTTTCTCCTTGCTATCTCAACTTCCTTCTTCAAGATACAACATTACTTCTCCAATAAAAGTATTATTTTGACACATTAAATTGGTTATTTCAAAATATCTGAAGGAAAATATACATTTCAATCATGTTGTAAATCCAAATTTGGGGATCTGGGACAGCAAGTCCTCTAAACGCTTGCATTCCAATAACTAAGAATTCCACTTGAGAACTCTCCATCAAAGAAGATGGCAGATTAGAAAGCCTTGGGCGTTTCCTCAACTGATAGTACTATTGTCTTTATAAAAACCTTGTGAACAACTATGTCTGAACCTTGGGACCATCTGAATATTTCAAACACCACTGAATGTTTTTCATAAACAATCATTCATATGTCTAGCATTTTTCAGTGATGTCTCACAGAATTGCAGGCCACAACCGTGATGTGAATTACTGGTAACAAAGTGGTGAATAGGTATATTCTTAAATTGTTTTGTCAGATTTTACATTTGATTACTCATATATTTTAAGTCATTATCATAGTCACCTGCCATTAAGTCAACCAATGTTGACTCTTGTGACCAGTGTGGAAAGGGAGATAACTAGAGATACAGTTTGAAGATTTTATTTTCATATTGAAAAAGTATATACCAAATTTTTATCAGATTTGTATGTAAAAGGGAGAGTGGTGCCACTGGAAAGTTGATGACCGTACAATATATAATGATGACTTCCCGAAGACTGCCTCAAAAAAGCCCACTAAAATCATGTTTAATCGTATACTAAAAGCGATTCCAAAAAAGAGGACACCTATTGTTCTGTTAGCATATTGCATTTTTAAAAATGTCCCAAATCTCAATAAAGTATTAAAAAAAAAAAACAAGACAAAAAATTAAGCAGAAAATTATAGCCCAGGTAGAAACAAATCACATGATACCTTACAGAAAGGACTTCAGGCATTTCACTTGCTAGTAGAAGCTATAACTCTACTAAAGTTAGATATTATATATAGTTACATATATATTATATATGCAAAGTACATATGGAGCTGTCATTATATTGTATCTCTGGTTTAGAAATACTTGTTTTCTATATAATTTTAAATGCTGCCATAAAACAAGTATGAGAATCTATGTCAACAGATGCATAATGTATAAATGTAAAAATATACATACATACATATTATATATTTATATATCTGTAAAATATATAAGATATATATCAGGTGAAACTCAAAAGCTGACATTAAAGAGAAAGCAAAGACAGAGTATATTAAGATCACATTGCATTCCTAGTCTACCATGTGAAGAGAAAGAACAGTGAACTAAGGCAAAAAAGAAAAAGAAAAAAATTGTATATAAAAAATAAACAATGGGGAGGGTGGGATTGGGAGGGAATGAGGGAACGAGATACAGCTGGGAAACAGAGTTAATAAAATGTAACTGATAAGAAAAAAATAAAATTAAAATAAAATTGAATAAAATAAACAATGGCTAAAGGAGATACAAGATGCCATCAAGAATCCCATCAGTTGTCCAAATGAGATGAGAAAGAGACAAGGCTAGCACATTGTTTAAGGAAACAGTGGAGGGAAACATCACTAATTTGACAAATTAGATGAATATGCTTAAGAAATCTCTTGAAGAAGGAGTCCAAGAAACATAATAAAAATAAAATAAATTGGTAAGACCAACACATCATAAATTCTGTTTTCTCAGAGTAAATTATGCAGGATAGAAAGAATTGCTGTGCAATACATTAATCCTTTTGCATCTGTAGGAGATTAGTTACAGGGTACCACAGAGATAAAAGCCTGCAGAACCCCAACTCACATAAATGATGTAGTAGTACTGGCTCATAACCTAGACACAATGCCAGTTACTTTAATTATCTCTAGATTCCTTAAAGTAGTTATCACATTGTTATGCTTTGTTATTTTGTCTATCTGAGAAATGAAAAGACTTAGCTGACATTGTAGAAACTAGAATGTTAACAGTAACCAAAAGAAAAGAACTGAATAATACGGAAAAAATAGAATGTAATAAAAATGGTGTCTTAGAAGTCATTTATTAAGCAAATAGAAGATTTGGGGATAATTGAGCAAAGAAAATTACTGCAAGAGGTTTCGAGTTTTGAATATTGGAAATTTTTTAAAGTATGGTTAGGAATATTCATGTAAAGCATTTAAGGGTAAGATATATTGGGCCAGTTACACTGTAGAAGAGATCTCTCATGTATTGTATGGATGCAACACCTGTCGATTTACAAGACCCGTTGGCAGTTCAATCTCCAAGTGGGTCCCTAATAAAGGGAGCAGAGGCTGTCTCTGACATGAACTCAGTGGCCAGGTCTTTGATCACCTCCCCCAGGGGAAGGGGAAAGGTGCAGCCTTGCCAGGCCACAGAGGAAGACAATGCAGCCAGTCCTGATGAGACCTGATAGGCTAGGGTCACATAGAAGGGGAGGAGGACCTCCCCTATCAGTGGACTGGGGGAGGGGTATAGGGGGATAAGAGTGAAGGTGGGTGGGACTGGGAGGAAATGGAGGAGACTACCGCTAGGATACAAAATGAATAAATTGTAATAAATACATAAACTTAAAAAAAGAAAAAAAAACTCCTATGTCCTATGGCTGACAAAGGAAATAGTTGTGGCATCCAGCAGTCAAAGGCATTCTGGGATAGAGCCAGGAGTGGTAGATTCAGCTAGCAAGATATGAGGAGAAACACACACACACACACACACACACACACACACACACACCATATATATCATACAATACACATGGTTCCTGAGTCCAGTAACCAGCCATATGGCAAAATGCACATTAATATAATGGGTTAGTGTAAGTTACAAGCTAGTCAGGAGAAAAGTCTAGCTATATGGCCTAGGTATTTGTGTAATATTTAATGAATCTCATGGGTCTTTATTCCAGGAGTTTGAAGCTGCGGTGACAAGCCTCCTACTACAAGGTTCTACAAAAATAACTGTAGATATTATTAAAGAATGTGTACATGTGTATCCAAGATGTGTAGAGATAGCTTTCTGTTCTGTTTTATATAATTTATTTGTAAGGTAGATGTCTCACAAACACACACACACACACATGCACACATCAAACTAAGGTTATGGCCATTTTTAATGGCTGATTAAAGATGTGGATTTCAATATTAAATTAATTTGTTCCTTTTTAGGTTTTGGAACTTTCTTTGTACATTATTCTGGATGTTGTCCAAATATTGTTAAGTATAATACAAAGCTTTCATTGAAATATTTAAGAATTAAATAATATTGGTTTGTTGGTTTCAAGTGTTCTGTATGCTTTATGCTTATTTAATTACTTAATTAAAATACATAAACATATATTTTAAATTATATATAATTATTCTTTAGTAAATTTTCTGTATAAAATAGGGGTATCTATACATAAAAAAACATACGATATTTGTGAAAAATTAAGTGAAGTCAAGGACAATTACATACACTTTATTATGCTGCTAAGAGACAAATGGGATCTGTAAAGCTATTATCGCAACTATTAATGCCAGTTGACATTTTAACACGATTCCAAATTTTAAAGGAAGTGGAAAGAAAGTGTGTGTAGTGGGAAAAACTGGAGAATTAAGGCTTTTACAGATCATGGAGGGGAGGATCAGGTTAATCCCTCTAGGCATTCCGTATTGTCATGGAGAAGTGATATTATATAGGGGTTCAGGTGTCTCTTAATTATACTATGATCTTTTAACATGAATTACAAATCTGTGTATGCAGTGTATGTACCTGTACATTGTCTGATCAAGTCACCAATAGAGAATGTAAGGTTTTAACCATAAATTAAAGTAAAATCTAATTAGCACGATGATGTTCAGGTGAACATTTTGAGATTTAATTTTGAGCCATGACAAAAACAACTTGATAAAATAAAGCAACAAAAAGAAAATGGGAAAATAAAGGAAAGGAAACAGACATAAGTAAATGGGGATAAGAAGGAAGGAAGGAAGGTGGGAAGGTGGGGAGGAAGGAAGGAAGGAAGGAAGGAAGGAAGGAAGGAAGGAAGGAAGGAAAGAAGGAAAAAGGAAGGAAGGAATTAAAGAAGGAAGGAAGGAGGGAGGGATAAAGGGAGGGAGGGAGGGAAGGAGAACATGAGGAAGGAGGGAAGAATATGGGAATGAAAAGGAGGAAAGTATGAGGGACAATGGGGAGGAAAGGACACAGAAAATTAATTTTAGTTTGGAGAAGTGCAGTATAGAACTATTGTCAGAATATGTTCCTGGTGGTGAAAAGATGTAACTGGTTTTCTGGGTTTACTGCTGACTTACTCTGCCCTCTGCTTTCTCTGTATTAAACATATCTTGTGGTATCTTTAATGGACTTTGATCTCATCCAAGAAAAGATGACCGAGGAGCAGCATTTTCCTCAGTTCTAGTGAGCACTTGACAGCAAGCACCATCAATTTCTCACATAAAGTGTTGTAGTATCCTTTTCTTGGAACCTTAACAATTGACTGGTCAAATTGTAAGAAAATATTGTAAGAAAAATTGCAAGAAACAGTTTGTAGTGCCTTTGGGAAATAGACTGACTGCAGTGACAGACCTTTGAGGTTTATTACATTCTTTGTTTTAGTAGTGTGGCAATTTTTAGCACACTTTTTCTTCCTTAAAAAAATGTGTATCCCATTTTGAAATAATTTGAAAGAAACAGCATCTGTTACTTTCCTCAGAAACCCATCTTTCTGAATTTATCACTCACACTGTGATATATATTTTTTTATGAACAGCCACTTTTCTAAGATTCTTACAAGCTCTTATGTGTACCACAAATCCAGCCTGCTTGGGGCTCTTACCTAAATTTTCCTTCTTTTATGTTGCAGTGAATTCTGGCAACTATTTTTATATTGTGGAAAGAGTGCATGAATGTGTGTTTGTGTGTGCGTGTGTGTGTGATACAACTGTGCTAAGCATGAATTCTATGCATTTATCATATCAATATTTATAAAACCTAATTGAGTGCTTTGCATATTTTAACATTTTTCTGAAATCAGTAATTTGAGAGGATGATTAGGGAATGTTTTCACAAAGGTCGTATTTTATGCAAAAATATAATTCACTTCTTGTAACCCCCACAAACTTCCAATGTCTATGTTTACTTGGGCAAAATTAAAACCTTACTTTGGCTTAACTGAATAAATGAACAAAAGAAAATTCACAAAAATCTTCATAGTTTTGACATTGTTTCTATGAATACGTTCTCCTAATTGTATCTTCTAAATGATGAAATCTAAAGCCTGTGTGGTGTCATTGAAAAAAATATATGGGATGGACATTGGATGTAGAAGAAAACAAGTAACAGGACAGGAGCCTACCACAGATGGCCTCTAAAAGACTCTACCTAGCAGTGTATCAAAGCAGATACTGAGACTCATAACCAAACCTTCGGCAGAATGCAGGGAATCATATGATAAAAGGGGGAGTTAGTATGACTGGGAGAGGACAGGAGCTCCACAAGGAGAGCAATAGAACCAAAATATCTGGGCACAGGGGTCTTTTATGAGAATGATTCTCCAACCAAGGACCATGCATGGATATAACCTAGAACCCCTGCTTGGATGTAGCCCATGATAGCTCAGTATCCAAGTGGGTACCCTAGTAAGGGGAACAGGAACTATTTCTGACATGAACTCAATGACTGGCTCCTTTACCTCCTCTTGCCCCCGAAGGAGGAACAGCCCTGCTAAGCCACAGACAGGAGGACATTGCAGCCAGTCCTGAAGATACCTGATAGGCTAGGGTCAGATGGAAGGGGAGGAGGACCTCCCCTAGCAGTGGACTTGTAAAGGGACAGGGAAAAGATGAGAGAGGGAGAGTGGGTTTGGGAGGGAAGGAGGTAGGGGGCTACAGCTGGGATATAAAGTAAATAACCTGTGATTAATATTAAAAAAATAATAATTGAGAAAAATTATTTCCTATAAAAATATCCTGGCATAAAATGTACAAAAGATACTTTAATGTCTTTAAATATTTTGAATTAAGATATATTTCTGAACACTTGTTTGTAGATGTAAAGAGTTTTAATAATAAAATTTTGATTATTTAAAGAGCTTACAAATTGGATGAATTAATGTTTTATTAATGGTTTCATGAAGTACTCTGAATTTGCTAATTACATTGTTAGACTTTTACTTACACTCACAAGTTCTTTATGTTTTCTACTTACATTGCTGAATTTTCAGTTATAGATGATGTCACATGAAGAAAATAAGAATCATTATAATAAAAATGTATTTCTTTGATTTTTTGAGTCAATGTCTCATTCTGGAACCTAAGATGGCTTTGAATACCCTGTACAAAACAGGATGGCCTCAAACTAAATACAATCCTTTTTCCCCAAGCATCTCAAGAACTAAAATTACAAACATAAATATCTTCAAATTATAATTCTAAACTATAAAAATATTAATTTTTTAAAAATTTCAAATATATTGCCACAAATGTCTTTGAATATAAAAGCAACTGATTGCAATACCTTAAAAGAAATATTATAATTAGTAGGCTGTTTTATATCACCGCACTGTATTAAAGCATGTCAATCTCATATGAGCTATATTTTATATTTATAGTGCTTCAGCCATTCATGATTCTGTGCCGTTACCTTGATAAATATTATATGTATGTTTGAAGGGTGTATGTGGATGTGTCAAATTTGAAATTGGAGAACACAGAGTCAAGTTAATTACTCTCCAGACCTTGTGCAATCAGATGAAGACTAGAGTTGTATAAAAGTGACCTGCTCCTCCAAGCAGAAAAGATGACACAGTGGACTTCCACAGAATACATCTTCAACATTAACTTTATGTTGTCTATACAGGCTGTTCTTTGTTCCTTGGATAACAACTTGACACTTTCTGTCTATGAAGGGTTCTGGCCCTGGGACCAGAACTGCATCCTCAATTCTTCTAGGAATGAGGGTTGTTTATCTATACTGCAGATGAACGACTTGCTAGTCTCCATAATTACATGAGCTGAGTTAAAGTAAGTCAAGAGAGAGAGAAAGGAAGTGAGGTGGGGAGAAAAAGGAGTAAGGATGAGTGTGTTCCTTTTTATACACACGTCCTACAATTCCTTTCCCTAGAGAGCTTTGAATAATTTACTCATTGGTTTTATATAACAGTATTTAATGTGCTAATAGATTTTTTTATGTGATTGGTCAGGAGGCGGCTTGGCTGAGCATTATTATTCTATTCTGGGAATAAAATACAGAAGGTTGTGGTACTTTAGAAAATAGTTTGTTCAAAATGTAGATCAAATAATGTAACAAAAAAGTAACTACTAAAAGAATTTAGCAATGGGGCCAATTCCAATGATCTATAGTCTCTTACAGCTCTCCTTCAGTTACTTTGCACCTAGACACGGGACTCTTGAAATACAAGTGAGCATGCCAAAAACACCTGAGCTTTATTACGTGCTTGATGTTAAATCAATAACTGATTATTCCATGTTCAGAAAGTCTTGGCATTGCTAAACATTCTGGGATGTCTGCATTAGGCTACAGAACATCAAATAGCATCAAGCGCCACAGTGTAACAAGTGATTGTTTTCTTCCACACAGGATGTTGCTTGTATCAAAATAACCCCGAGTCTTCTGCAAAATGTTACCATTCACAATTCCAGCAGTGGGTATTATTCTTAAAACAGTAAAATGAAGATGAAGTTGTGTGAAATAAACATGGTTCCCACCCTTAAAAGAATGGGATGTTGCCACTTTTGATTAGACCTGATAGACTAAGATCAGAAAAGAGAGGAGAACCTCCCCTATCAGTGGACTTGGGGAGTGGCATGCATGCAGAAAGGGGAGGGAGGGTGGGATCGGGAGGGGAGGAGGGAGGGGCTTATGGGGGGATACAAAATGAATAAAGTGTAATTAATAAAAAATTAAAAAAAGACAGAGGAGGAGGGGGAAGGACAGAGAGAGTGAGGGAGAAAAGGAGATGAAAAGAAGCAAAAAAAGAAGGAAAAGAAGTGAAGAAGAAGGAGAAGAATAAAAAGGAGAAAGAGAGAAAAATAAAATACTAACATTGCAAAATTACTTAAAATTTGAAATGTCAAATTTTATTTTAGACTATCCATGGGTATTTTTAATTAAATTTTTAATTTTTTCATATAAAAAAAAGAATGGGATGTTGGGATGTTCTTTTATTTCAAAATCTTTAAGTAATGGATAGTTTATATGATGTTAGAAAGAATGCCAACTTGTTCTGCCTTTCAAACTCTGACATCATTTAAAATAACCTCTGGGCCATAGTTTGTCAGGGTTTTCCTTGATTTTCCTTTGGTTTTCCTTGACAATGTCCCAAATCCTAATGGTCATTTCAAGGTTTGTTCATGTTCACTCTGAGTTTCTGTTCTAAATGACATTGTGTTTGATTCACTAGAGCTATCATATGCCTAATCTTTGGAACTAGTTTGCCACAACTCAGGAAAGACAGAATTGTCTCAGAATATCATTCTTTTCTAATTTCTAAGGAAAGTGATCCTAGACAGATTAACTGTTTTTTGTCTGGGTTGCTTCTATTATGGTTGCCTGTGTTTATTTTTGTTGCTGCCTTGAAGAATATAAAACTTGGACAAAATTAGAATTAAATGAGTAATATATAGGAGGAGAATTAAAGAGGTAAAATTTTAATATGAATTAGATAAAACAAAGTGGAAGGGAAAAAGGATTTTATAAGTGTTTCTTTAGCCAACTCATCTTCTCTATTGTTTGACATGAACTCAGTGGCTGTTTGATCACCTCCCTCTGAGGGGGGAGTATCCTTACCAGGCCACGGAGAAAGACAATGCAGCAACTCCTGGTGAGATCTGATAGACAAAGATCAGAAGGAAGGAGCAGAGGTCTTCCCCTATCAGCTGACTTGGGAAGAGACATGGGAGGAGAAGGGAGAGGGAGGGTAGAATTAGGAGGTGAAGAGGGAGGGAGCTACAGGGAGGGATACAATGTGAATAAACTGCAATTAATAAAAATAAAAAAATAAAGTTAAAAAAGAAGCAAGAATTAAAAAAAATAACTACCTTTTGTTAGTGTCTGTAATGTGCTTGTAGTTAGGTATATACACACATCATTTTGAAATAAATCTTTCAAGAAAATAATAAGTAACTGAAGCATTTTTTGTTTTGCTTTTTGATTATAAATGATTTCTATCCAAGATAATTGACCTTTCCTCAGAAAATTGAGTCTGGGTATGGCAAATTGAGTCATTTATACATGGGTAGCTGTATAAATAAGAAGACCTTTAGCTCACAATTCTAAATAGCAGATTGAGTTCAAAATGCTTTAGAAGAATAAAATATTTTAAAAAGAAAAAAAGAAAAGAAGGACATTTTGGTCATTTTATTGTTCAAGAAAAAGGAACACTTTATAAGTCAGACTCTGAAACAAATTTCTTGAACACCAAGCTGTTAATAGATACAAATTACCTGATAACATCCTTTTTATAACATGAGGTTTGGTGTAATTGTACAAAATAAATTCTAAACAGTGAAGACAATGTTATAAGGCCAACTCTGTTTTTATTTAAAGATAGATTAAAAGACAGGAACTGTGAATTTCACATTGAGAGCCTAGGGCCAGGAGGCTATGGCTGCTGGGTAGGAACCTGGGGATCCTTATGGATAGCTAATCAAGAAGGCACCAATCCACTCTCCTCATGAAAGGTGATCAACTCTTACTTTACGGTAATGATTAAGTGTTTCTGAAATCATTTAAAAACTATAAACAGTCTAGATCCAAAAACGTTGCTAATAATAAAATTATCAGAAGGGAGGCTCAGAAGAATGTCTCAGTGATAGACCAATTGGCATGTGCTAGGATTTTGGTTCAGGTATCAAAGCAGAAATAAAACAAATAATAAGCTATGATGTTTCCTTTTAAAGGGTTTATGTCTTCCATATGCCCAGTAAATGAGACACAACTAAAAATGCTGTGTGTCTTTTGATTTTATGGTACTTTTCCCTTAGGTTAAATATAGTTAGTTGCTTAGTTAGTTGGTTGGTTGGTTGATTGATTACCTAGTTAATTAGTTATTTTCTTTTTGTGAATTTGAAAGTGAACTTCCTCAGATTGAATATATTCTCAGAATCGGTTTTCAGCCATATGAATGTATAAGTCAAAGATTAATAGCGCCATGAATGTTATTTCTCTGACCTACCATGAAGGAGTATACATATCATATGCAATTTGTTTTGCCATCTAAACTTGTTACTCAAAATATAAATATTTCTCTTTCAGATGGTTATTTCAATATATTCCTACATTCCATATACACATGACAATGTTATAGAACTATGCTGCATCTTAAACATAAGCGTTTCTCAGAACTGTTATAATATTTGAACATCGTCATCGTAACTAATATTGAAACCACTGTGTAAATCATGTCCTTCAATTTGTCACTTGGTGTTACTTTCCCGGGGAATTGCATTTGCTCCACATAGACCACCACTTGGAGACCAAGGAATCAATAGGTCTATTGTAGTGAACCAGTAAGATTATTTGGATATTTTACAGGAGTCGGAGTGAATGGTTGGTTACTCACAAGAGCTTGGTGATAGCACACAAAAGGTGTAACCCCAGAAATTCCCGGCCCAGTGTTTGATTTTGTTTATTGTTTTATAAAACTGGATGGCATCTTTGTGACTATTACACCTTTCTAAACTTCCAGTTCCATATACTTCCTGACACTTGAATTTTGCTATCTAAATTATACGGATCCCCATCTTACCTTCTGTATGGAATTTAATTTGTAGGAAATAAGTATATAACAGGAATATAACTTTTAACAGGTGAAACACAACTCCAACACAATATTGGTAGTTTGATCAAGTGATGAAGTCACTATTCTCATCTCCAAATGATTCCAGCACTCTGTATTGCAACATCTGAGTGTAGTATTGAATCTTCTTTTATGGAGCCTTCTGTCAGTTTGAGGTAGAATATAGGAGCAAAAAGCATGCTGGCTCAGAAGCCCTGCCTCAAAAGCCCAAGCTGATGAGACAATTGCTGTGCGTCGAGACAGCCCTACTCTAAGAGTTCTCTACTTATGACCACAGAAGCCTCTGCTCCGTCTTTTAATCTCCACAGTATTAACTCAAGATTCCCAAAAATGTGGTGGGTCACTTACGAGACAAGACCGAAAATACAAAGTCTTTTCTGGTTTAACATAAAACATCTAACTACATTGCCACATTTTATAGAAAAAAGCTCTTCCTCTCTTGAAAGACAAGTCTTCATCAAACACACACACACAGACACACACTCACACACACATACACCACACATACACAGAGACACACAGTCAAACACACATGCACCACGCATGCACACACACACACACACACACACACACAGTCATACACACACATGTACGATACACACACACATACACACCATACACACACATACATCATATACATACTAAAACACAGACACACACTATCCCCCCCACACACTACATACACATATCCCACCACACGCCACACCACACACGCACACATACACAGAGCGGGGGGTGGGGGAGAAGGAGGGAGAGCACAAACATTCACCTCACAGACCAAAATAAAAACATTAGTGGTAAGCCCAGTTTGCCAATGTTCAAGGTGTAACTTGATTATTTTAAAAGCTCACTAACCTACACAGAAATCTCTCAGTTGAAGAAATCTGTCTCAGTTACATGAAGAAGTAAAGAAGACAAATGCATTTTTTGCAAAATATTGTCAAAAATTTTGATAAAGATTCATTGAAATCAATGGGGCCTCATTGATTTTATCCACAATGAATTTTCAAAGTTGTTTTCTTTTGTGTGATAAACTGATGTGTATAGATAACATTTAGAATTTTCAATGAATTTGCTTTAAAAATCAAGCTTTAATTCACATGTTAGGAATCACTGCTCTGGTCTCTGAAGAGAATAAAAACCAAGCTTCAAGTCACTTGAAATTTGTTTTTGGGTGCTGGGAAGTGCCTGGGGATCACCTCTCGGGGAGGAGTCTGCCATGACCTGATTCTAGAAGGACTCAGATCATGGTTAGTCTCTTTCTTCTTGGAAGTCTAGATAACTCTGTTCTGGGTTGATCAGCCCCTTCACTCACCAATTTCCGAGTTGCAGGTCCTCTCTCCTTCAGCTAAGCTGCACACTAACCACAAAAAAAAAAAAAAAAAAAAAAAAACTAGGAAGCATATATAGTGATATAGCAGAATTTTCATCCATATAAGAAATCTTTTTTCTACTTTTTTATTATTATTATTTATTAAAATTTATTCAATTTGTATGCCAGTTGTTGCCCCCTCCTTCATCTCCTCCCAATCCCAACCTTCCTCCCTCTTCTTCCCCATGCCCTTCCCCTAGTCCAATGGTATGGGAGGAACTCCTCCCCTTCTTTTTGACCCTATCCTATCAGGTCTCATCAGAACTGGTTGGTTGCATTGTCTTCCCGTGTGGCCTGGCAAAGCTGAACCCCTAGAGGAAAGTGATCAGAGAGCCTGCTACTGAGTTCATGACACAGAAAGCCCCTGCCCCTCATACTAGGGAATCCAATTGGAGACTGAGTCTATGAGTTACATATGAGCTGAGGTTTTAGGTCCTCTCCATGAATTGTATTGGTTGTATTATCATTCTCTTCAGGGACCCCAAGGCTCAGGTTTTATGGCTCTGTTGGTCTCCTTTTGAGGATCCTCTCCCCTCCACAATTTTTTAAAATATTTTTTTTACTATTAATTACACTTTATTCATTTTGTATTCCCCATAAGCCCCTCCCTCCTCCCCTCCTCATCCCACCCTCCCTCCCCCTTCCTCATGCATGCCCTTCCCCAAGTCCACTGATAGGGGAGGTCCTCTTCTCCTTCCTTCTGATCTTAGCTATCAGATCACCTCAGGAGTGGCTGCATTGTCATCTTCTGTGGCCTGGTAAGGCTGCTCCCCCCTCAGGGGGAGGTGATCAACGAGCAGGCCAATCAGATTATGTCAGAGGCAGTCCCTCTTCCCATTACTATGTAACCCACTTGGACACTGAACTATCATGTGCTACATCTGTGCAGGGGTTCTAGGTTATCTCCATGAATAGTCCTTGGTTGGAGTATGAGTCTCTGGGAAGTTCCCTGTGTTCAAGTTTTCTGGTTCTGTTGCTCTCCTTGTGTGGTTCCCATCCTCTCCAGATCTTACTATTTCCCACTTCTTACATAAGATTCCATGCACTCTGCCCAACAGTTGGCCATAAGTCTCAGTGTCTGCTTTGATTGTCTGCAGGGCAGAGGCTTTCAGAGGCCCTCTGTGGCAGGTTCCTAGGTTGTTTCCTGTTTTCTTCATCTTCCGATATCCAGCCTCTTTGCCTTTCAGGATGGGGATTGAGCATTTTAGTCAGGGTCCTTTCTCTTGCTTGGTTTCTTTAGATGTACAGTTTTTAGTAGGTGTACACTATGTTATGTCTATATGAGTGAGTATATACCGTGTGTGTCTTTCTGCTTCTGGGACAGCTCACTCAGGATGATCCTTTCTAGGTCTCACCATTTACCTACAAATTTCATGATTTCCTTATTTTTCATTGCTGAGTAATACTCCATTGTATAGATGTACCACAATTTCTGCATCCATTCTTCAGTTGAGGGGCATCTGGGCTGTTTCCAGCTTCTGTCTATTACAAATAAAGCTGCTACAAACATGGTTGAGCAAATGTCCTTATTGTGTACTTGAGCCTCTTTTGGATATATGCCTAGGAGTGGTATGGCTGTGTCTCTGGCGCTTTCTCAGACAACTAGGAATAGCGCTTCCTCAAGACCCAGCCATACCACTCCTAGGCATATATCCAAAAGAGGCTCAAGTACACAATTTTTAATTTGAGCTTCAATTCGTTGCCAGCAGTAATGGCTTTAAAATATAGCAAGCAAATTTTTGGACCATAGTTTTCTTCTAACTTTTAATTTACCTTCATTCACAAATTCATTTTCTACACATCCAACAGATGGTTAAAAGGCTCTGAAATTCATGGAAGAAGATTCCCAAGAATTAAAATTAAACTAAACAAGTCACTGCATCAAGTTCTTTCATGGATAATTAAGAATGGACAAGATGTAGAGAACCACTACAGACAATCCATGTAAGAAGTTATTTCTGTTTTGAGTTAATTGTTTTCTCTTCTAATGGAAAGCAATAATGAAGTCATTAATGATAATTGCAGTATTAATGGCAGTACCAACAACGATTATGGATGTGAGCAATGGCTATATGTGAGGCATGAAGTTACTCATTTCACTAATATTATCTCATTTAATTTTCACAATGTGTCCAGATGTAAAAGTCAGTCAAAAACAATATACTAAGGAATGACATAAATCTTCAATGCAAATATGCTTGAATCAGAAGCTTTTGAATTATTGTTTTTAATTTGGTCAATAGCTACTATATCCAGTGGTGAGAGAGAGAATACCTTTGGCCTGGTGCAGCAAGAATGGCCTGCTAAACCACAAATGTTATTACATTAATCTTTAGCAGAAAATATTTCAATGCCTTACAATTTGTTATAAATTATAAGAAAAGATTTTAAACATTAAATTCACAGTCAGTTGACCAGTAAATAAATGTCTTACCAGTATTTATTCATTTTGTCAATTATTAGGGGTTAAGGATAAAAAGGATTAATTTGACATGACACATGCAGAACTAGGTCACCATTGGGCTGGAACAATGTCTCAAGTATATCATGTGACATACTACCAAGTCTTCACTGTTCAGCTCAGCTCAGTGTTTTTAGTGTTCTCTCCTGACTTTTTATGACCTCGTGATCACAGAGTCTGGAAAATACATTTAACCATAAGCCTTAGCAAACAAGAAGTAAGTGAAGCTCTCTTGTTAAGGAAAAGAAGAACAAAAATATTAAAATGACATTTTGCAGTGCCTCCAAAAAACAAAAAAGAATTTTTTAAATGTTATAGTAGCCCATGTCAAAAATGTATATAATTCAGGCTGTCTCTGTGAAACTCTCTTTAGTTTTATCTGGCCACAACAGTTATTCTCTGAAACCAATTCCCAAATGGTCCCCGAACTTCTGCTGCTGCTGTGACTGCACAGATGTGCACCTCTGGTCTGCAGAGCACTTCTGTTTTCCTCAGGGACTTAATTTCTGCTTTTCAAGCTTATTCTCTTCTGCCAAACATTCTCATTTTATCTTCTTGACTATCCTCTTATTATTATTATTATTTGGTGTCACATTATGTGGCAAATACCAATATGTAAATTATTTGAATAGTTAATATATCTGAATATTTAGAATATATTAGTCATGGGAAAATTATAAGCCTTCTTTTAAATTTTTAATAGGAAGCTAAAACAAATAAATATGTGAGCAAATAATTTAATAATTTTGGTTTTATTGTAGTGAAAATCCAGTGCTTCATTTGGCTAAATTATTAACAAATAATATATAATTTACATTGTTGCCATCTGATAAATATAAATCAATCACATGATATTGACTAGTTTTCTGTGATACTTAAATACAATCTTTGTGTACCATGTCGTCATTTTAAAAAATGTGATGTAATAATAGTGTCTTAAACATCAAAAATGATCAATTTGGATAGAAATGATATTACTGTTATGCCTAAATTTTCAATTAAGAAGTATAGTTATTGGACAGAGTGCATGAACTCTTATGAAAGAAGTGGGAAATAGAAAGATCTGGAGAGGACAGGAGCTCCACAAGGAAGGAAGAGCAGCCTTACCAGGCACAGAAGATGACAATGCAGCCATTCCTGATGAGATATGATAGACTAGGATCAAAAGGAAGGAGAGGAGGACCTCCCCTATCAGTGGACTTGGGGAGAGGCATGCATGAAGAAGGGGGAGGGAAGGTGGTATTAGGAGGGGAAGTTAATGGGGGGCTACAAAGTGAATAAAGTGTAATTAATAAAAGTTAAAAAAAGAAATAAAAATGCTGTTGAGTTAAAAAAAAAGAAGTATAGTTATTAAGAAAAATACAGGAGTATGCCAAGTCCACATAATTAGTCTGAATTAAATGTGTATCATTGAATTTCAAATAAACACTTTTCTTGTGCATTAAGTAGAATTAGTATAAGTAAAAAGCAATAAAGGGTTATATGGAATGGGGGATGGAAGAGCAGAGTAAAGGAGGGAATAAAGAATGGGATAAGTTTTTCAGGTCTCATCAGGACTGGCTGCAATGTCCTCCTCTGGGCCTAGCAAGGCTACTCCTCCCTTTGGGGCGGGGGAGGTCACAGTCTGAGCAGGGGTTCTAGGTTATATCCATGTATGGTCCTTGGTTGGAGAGTCAGTTTCAGAAATGACCCCTGCACAGTAAGACCCCTGTGCCCAGATATATTTGGTTCTCTCCAGGTCTTACCCACTCCCCCTTCTTTCATATGATTCCCTGCAGGAAGGGGAGGAGGACCTCCCACCAGAGGACTTGGAGAGGGGCAGGGAGGAGATGAGGGAAGGAGGATGGATTGGGAGGGAATGAGGGAATGAGGGTGGGATTGGTGGCTATGGCTGGGATACAAAGTAAATAACCCATTAATTAAAAAAAATTATATATATATATATATAATTTATATATATTTATATATATATATATATATAAAGAATGGGATAAGTAACACTAAAGATGTTTTAGAAAAGTCATTTGGAAACCCGTTATTATGAAAAGTTCCTAAACTATTACATATATAGTTTATTTAGTGTGTAAATGAATTTATATAGCTTAATAAATTTATTTTTAATGCATTGAAATTTCTCCCTGCAACCAAGGACCATCTATGGATATAACATAGAACTTCTGCTCGGATGTGGCCCGTGGTAGCTCAGTAACCAAGTAGTTTTCCAAAGTAAGGGGAACAAGGACTATTTCTAACAGGATCTCAAGGGCAGGCTGTTTGACCCCCCCCCCCCCCCCCAGGGGAAGAGCAGTCTGTTAGGCCACAGAGGAGGACTTTGCAGCCAGCCTTGAAGATACCTGATAAGGCAGGGTCAAATGAAAGGGGAGGAGGTCCTCCCCTATCAGTGGACTTGTAAAGGGGCAGGGAAGAGTCCAGGGAGGGAGTTGGGGAGGAGGAGGGAATGAGAGAGTGGGATGGAATGAGGGAGCAGGATACAGCTGGGACACAGAGTTAACAAATTGTAACTAAAAAGAAAAATTAAAATTAAAAAAAAAAAAGAAATTTCTCCCTGCAAGATACAAAGAACATGACCTTCAAAAGAAGCCTCTTTTGAGTTCCTAGTCAGGGCTGTTGACAGAATCCCCAAACACACGTTACTGCTATGTTCCATTGTTGTTCCTCAGAGGCAGAAATTACATCCCTATTGGTACAGACACTGTGCGCTTCTTATATGGGACTCAGAGGCCTTTAGTTGCAGCTGACTGAAATACCCTCCCCCTTTGGAGAAATACCTTCAATTCCTCATCTCCTCCTTGTCCCTCCCCCAGTCCACTGATAGGGAAGGTCCTTCTCCCCTTCTATCTGACCCTATCCTATCACGTCTCATCAGGACTGCTTGCACTGTCTTCCTCTGTGACCTGGCAAGGCTGCTACTCACTCGTGGGGAGGTGATCAAAGAACCAGCCACTGAGTTCATGTGAGAGACAGCCCCTGTTCCCCTTACAAGGGATCTCACTTAGACACTGCACTGGAATGGGCTATGTCTGTGCAGTGGTTCTAAGTTATCACCATGCATGGTCTTTGGTTGGATGATAAGTCTCAGAAAAGACCCCTGTACACAGATTGTTGGCTCTGTTACTCTTGTTGTGGTGCTCCTGTCCCTTCCAGGTCTTTCTATCTCCTCCTTCTCCATGTGATTCCCTGTGCTCTGACCAAAATTTGGCTATGAGTCTCAGCATCTGCTTCAATACCCTGGTGGGTAGAGTCTTTCAGAAGCTCTCTGTGGTAGGCTCCTGTCCTGTTCCCTGTTTTCTCCCTCTTTGATGTCCATCCCATTTGATTTTCTGAATGAGGATTGAGCATCTTCTCTTGGGTCCTCCTTCTTGCTTTTTTAGGTGTACAGATTCTATTATGTTTATCCTATATTATATGTCTAATAGAAGGTGCCAAATAAGAGTCCAAATGAGGGAAGCAATTAACAATCCTACTCAGCTGTGATGCCTACTAACCAAAAGGACCAGCAAGAACCAATTACACTAAGAGTGCATTAGTGGCATATATACCTTGGTGGTGATCAACAACATTTTAGTGGATTTAAAACCCTCTAAACGAGATGGAAATCATGCCCAGTATTGTTGAAAACCAAGACAAATACCCAGGACTATTAAGGTCATAGATTTTGGAGGAGAATTTATAACCAGTACTTTACTAAACCAGATAACCACTATCAACATTTTAAATATTTGTCTTTAAATTCATGGATGAGCATAGTTCTCATCCTTCATCAAACAACCTTATTTTTGCAACAGACAGAGACGACTGCAGACAATGACAACCAATCAAATGAAGTGGTGTGGAACTGAGCCCCAGAAGATGCATCTGCAAAACAACTTCCACACCTAAGAATGAGGGATTCATTCAGAACTGAGGGCAAAAGGAAGCAGAGGATCAAGAAGTTTGTGGTGTTTCCCAGTCCTGTCAAAAGCTATACCCATAAAGTCTCATTGACATGATCACTTGAACATGAGTTAAATAAGAACAACAATAGACATGCAGGAGTAGGTGGGAGAAAAGCCACAAGGTTTAACCCCTACACAAAACAGCTGCAGTCAACTAAGGAAGGCTGAGAGTGAAAGGCATCATCTTGCTGGGGGGGGGGGAGTTTTCTAATTGGTTATTCCATAACAAATTCAACATCAGCTGAGCAATTTTTTCATCCCCACTTTTGGTCCTCATAAGAACAGCATGGTCTAACTAGCACAGTATTTATCATTCGGCACTATAATTTCCACAAAGAAAAAAAAATATGCTTCGGTTTGTTCCAGGGAAACACTTCACTGTACACAAGGACTTCTTTTTACTAAGCTCTTTAATCTCCAGCATCAATTCTAGATAGACAACCAGGTAGATGTATATTTTAATCCAGAGAAAGAACTCGATTTTCCTTCAAAATCTTTCATCAGTACAACTTTTTTATGAGGTCCATTACAAACCTCTTCATGGCCATTTTATTTTGCTCTTCTCATAGTCATAGTTCTAAAGTTGATATGTTATTAATTGTTTCTAATTACTTCCTCCACATGATTTAATGAGACCCTTGACCTCGATTTTTAAGGGCATCACTCTATAGGATCACCCCAAGCCATTTCTTCCATAAGCTCTGCTCCCATGAATCTCTCCTAAGCACTGAGTGATGATGAGTCGTTGAATACAGCAAAACTCAAGAGAGACTCATGAGCGAACCCTGCCTTGAATAATCCCTGTTGTCAGTCACTACCTGTGATCCTCAGAGAAATGGTAAATGAAGTGTGTCTTGTGGCATTGCATTTGGAAGAGTTGGGGCAAAGCTCTTCTTTATCATCATCCATGCATCTTTTTCTCTATTTTTTTTCCCAAATAGTGAAATAGGATTTCTCAACTTGGATCCCACAGAGACACTTGCCCAGGAAATAGTTGTCAGAATTAATACTTGAATACTGTGGGGACAGGAATCACATTGCTAGAGAGCTTTTGTTCTGCTGTGTTGTAATTGACACCACTCTCCCAAAAGTAGCGTTTTAAACAAATGGCTGGTGGTTTCTTGAAATTAAAAGAACTTGTGCTCAGTGTACGTAGGTTAAAAAACATAGTTGCAGAAAGCTAATATTTCCTGAGTCATGCATACATTTTAGCTGCTTAAATTTCTCATATTGTTCAGATACATTTTAAAATTGAAAAGATACAGATGTTTTCCAGATATAGACTGACAGTAAACTTCATTGTCTCTCAAATGTGAATAATGAGTACCAGGAAATTAAACAAAGTACACATTAAAAGCACAAAATATTTCATAAAGTAGAAGTTATCATCATATTAATTTTCACACTGAAAATTACATTTCTTACATTTATTTTTATGACATTTATTTTTTATATTTATTTTTCTTTTGTGCATATTAATTCATACCAAAAAAGAAAAAGAAAAAATAACAATGGGTTCCTCTAACACATAAGAAGTCTCACACATAAGAAGCATGGAGGAAAAAAAAAGGAAGTATGGAAGAAATACAGAATATGTACATAGCCACTGTTGTCAATCCATTGTACTTTATTCAGAATAATTTCATATTATACTAGAATACAATCAGCCAAAATAGTATTCATAACTACAGAAGTCATCTGATCGTCATTAACATTTGCCATCACTAAAATCTTTGGAAAATAAACACACACACACACACACACACGGAGACTGAGATGTCTACAGGATACATCTGAGCAGGGTCTAGCTCCTCTCTCTGTGTGTGGTCTTTGGTCGATGCATCAGTCTCTGCAGTATTCCCTCGCCCCATGTACTGCTTTTTGTATCTACGTCGTCTCCTTCTATGGATCCTGTTTTTTCTGGGTGCTTATATAACCCCCTTATTCCATAAGACTCCTTGTTCTCTGTCCAAAGTTTGGCTATGAGTCTCTGAGTCTGCTTCGATCCCCTGCTGGTTGCAGTCTTTTAGAGGACTTCCTTGGTAGGCTCCCATCCTGTTCCCTCTTTTCTACTGTTTCTGGTGTCTACACTGTTTTATCCTTTGAATGAGAATTAAGCGTCTTCCCTAGGGTCCTCCTTGTGGTTTAGCTCCTTTAGTTCTGTAGATTTTAATATGTTTATCCTGTATTATATAGCTAATATCCACTTATAAGTGAGTATATACCATGCATGTCTTTCTGCTTCTAGGTTAATACACTCAGGATGATCTTCTCTACTTCCACCCATTTGCCTGCAATTCCATGATTTCCTTGTTTTTAATAGCTGAGTAGTATTCTATTCTGTAAATATACCACAGTTTCTCTATTCATTCTTAGGTTGATGGACATCCAGGTTCTGGCAATTATAAATAAAACAGCTCAGTCTCCATGTGGGTTCCCTAGGAAGGAGAGAAGAGACAGTGTCTGACATGAACTAGGTTGCCTGCTCTTTGATCACTTCTACCTGGTGGGGTGACCTAGCCAGCCCACAGAAGAGAATCTAGGCAGTCTGATGGGAACTGATAGGCTAGGGTCAGAGAGGAGAGGAGGACTTCTATCAGTGGACTAGGGAGAGGGATAGGAGAGAAAGAGGGAGGGAGAATGGGACTGGGAGGAGATGAGGAAGGGGTATACAACTGGGATACATAGTGAATGAATTGTAAATAATAATAATTAGAAAATCAAACAAAAAAACCTGCAGCAACAACTAAAACCACAGTAACACTGTTAGGTAATTAAACTAGTAAACAATTACAGCTCCACTGTCCTTTTGAAAAGCTAGTGTTTAATTAACTTTTTACCCAAAAGAACCTTTCCTTCAGCATCTTAGCTTATATGCTGACTATCCAGAGCAAGACATATGAAGGGTTCTTTAACTGTTCTTGCATATGTCCATTACACAGGCTCTTAATGGTCAGATCCCCATGTTCTGTAACTTACACAGGAAGAACTGCAAAATGTGCTACTAGTTTGGGGGGACGTGAGGTTCTCTATAGTACATCTCCATCGTGGATGTCCATGTCCATAGTGGGACATAATGCGTCTTACTTGTAGGACAAGAGAGTAAGAGATTGGATGCTTGTTTATACACACTATAAACTAGACATTTACGTGGTAAACTTTTTTGGTAATTAAATTGAGCTTTATCAAGTTAAAGAAGTTGTAAAATAACTAATGGCAATGGTCCCTGCATTAAATATCTTTTAACAAACATGTGTGTGTGTGTGTGTGTGTGTGTGTGTGTGTGTGTGTGTGTATTTTTTTTTTAAACTGGCTGACTTAGTTAAGGTTTCTATTGCTGCAATGAAACACTATGATCAAAGATAAGTTGGGGAGAAAAAGGCTTATTTGGTTTGCACTTTTACACTTTAGTCTACAATTGAAGAAAGCCAGCAATGTAATTAAAACAGGGCTGGACGTTGGAGGCAAGAGTTGATGTGAAACCATAGAGGGCTGCTGCTTATGGCTGGAATGCTCCTGGTCTGCTCAGCCTACTTTCTTATAGAACAAGGACCACCAGTGCAAGACGGGCACCACCCACAATGGGCTGAGCTCTCCCGCATCAATCACTAATTAAGAAAATGCCCTTAAATCAGAAGTGATAGAGGCATATTTTCAATTGAGGTTTCCTCAATTCAGATAAGTCTAGCTGTGTCAAGTTGAAATAAAACTAGATAGCACACTGACACATTGGAAAAACTACAGTACGACAATATTTCAGAGGAGGAGGTCTTCCCCTTTCAGTGAAATAGGGAACAGGATTAAGGGGGGAAATAGGAAGGAGGGTGGGAAAAAGGGGAAATGTGAGAGGAGGATACAGTGGGGATATAAAATGAATAAATTGTAAAACCAAAAATATACTGAGACAATGTTACTTTAAAATCCTGAGAATAGTACTATTAAATTTATTCAGTGTGAAATAAACTAAAATTGTCAACTCATTTCATGGTATAAGTTTCAAGTCCAATTTTAATGAATTCACATCCTAAGTTTGAAAAGTTGTGTCAGATAAATCTAGAAAGTGATCAAAACTGTCTTGAAGCTCATAAAACTTCATCATAGATAATATGACAACAAAGCCTAGTACTTCAGTAATTTCTCTTAATAAAAAATGAATGAGTTTTCTTTTAGTTACAGTCATGAATACATAATTTCAAGCTGACTTCTTTTTATTTAATACTTTCCACAAGAAAATGAAACATATGAGAAGCATGTCAGCATAACCATCTTTTTTTTCCTCTGAGGATCTCACAGCTGTGCCACATTGACTTGTATTAGTAGAAGTTTAGTATAAAAACAATGCTGTATCTAGTCTAAATGAAATATTTAGTGGAAATAATATTGTTAAACAGCATTAAAAAAAACTTACTGGTTATACAAACCATTCTTTTTCTCATTAATTTATTAATTTATGACTTAACATTCCAATCAGACCTTCCCCTCCCTCCTCTCCTCTTAGCTCCTCCCATCTCCAGTCCCTGTCCTCCACCTTTCTCCTCAGAGAAGGGGAAGCCTCCCTGGGATATCATCCTGCATCTTATCCTACTTAAGCTAGACAAGACAGACCAGTTAGGGGAAAAAGACCCAAAGGCAGGCAACATAGTCAGAGACAGCCCCTGCTCCAGTTGTTGGCGGATCCACATAAAGACCAAGCTGTACATTCATTAAGTACGTGTGGGGCACCTAGGTCCATCCATGGTTGGTCTTCGCTTAGTGGTTCAGTCTCTGTGAGCCACTATAAGCCCTGGTTTGTTGACTTTGTAGGTTCTCTTGTGGTGTCCACGCCTGCTCCTTCCTCTCCTTTTCTCCAAGATTTTCTGAGTTCTGCCTAATGTTTGGCTGTGGATATCTGCTGGGTGAAGCCTCTCAGAGAACTGTTATACTAGGTTCCTGCATGCACGTACAGCTGACTATCATTCTTAGTGTCAGGGGTTGCCTCTCTCTTGTGGAGTGGGTCCCAAGTTGGGCCAGTCATTAGTTAGCCATTCCTTCAATTTCTGCTCCATCTTTGTACCTGGACCTCTTGAGGGCAGGACAAAGTGTGGGTCAAAGGTATTGTGGGAGAGTTGGTGTCCCAATGTGCGGTGGAAGCCTTGCCTGGTTACAGGAGGTGGTCATTCCAGGTTCCATATTCCCTGCTGCGAGGACACTTGGCTAGGGTGACCCTCATTAGATTCCAAGAAGTTTCCTCTTTCCTAGGCTTCTAGTTAGTTCCAGAAATACTTTCACCAATTTTTTCTTTTCTTCTTAAGTTCTTGTGTTCCTCTCCCTACCTCCTTTCCCACCAATTTCCCTTCCTCTCTCCACTCCAATGTTTATTTTAATTCTCATTCTTAGTAAGATTCAAATATTCTCCTTAGACCTTCATTTTTATTTAGGTTCTTTGGGTCTGTGGACTGTAGTATGGTTATCTTGTACTTTAGGGCTAATATACATTTATAAGTGAGTACAAGCTGTGCATGTCTTTTTGGGTCTGGGCTGCAAATTTCATGATTTCTTTGTTTTTAACAGCTGGGTAGTATTCCATTGTGCGCACGTACCAGTTTCTTTATACATTCTTTGGTTGAGGGAGTTCTAGGTTGTTTGCAGTTTGGGGCTATTATGAATAAAACTGCTATGAACATAGTTGAGCACCCTATAGTAGGGTGTAGGATCTTTGGGGCATATGCCCAGGACTGGTATAGCTGTGTCTTGAGGTAGAGCTATTCCCAGTGTAGGATAAACCACCAAACTGATTTCCAGAATGGCTGTACATGCTCACAGTTCTACCAGCAGAGTAGCATTGTTCCCCTTGCCCCATCTTCTCACCAGCATGTGCTGTCACTTGACTTTCTGATCTTCGCCATTCTGACAGAATCTCAGAGTCATTTTGATTTGCATTTCCCTGACGACTAAGGGCATCGAATATTTCTGTAAGTGCTTGTCAGGCATTAGAGATTCTTCTGTTGAGAATTTTCTGATTATTCCTCTTCTCCATCTTTTAATTCGGCTATTTGCCCCATGAACAGAGTAGGTGGTTAACACAAAATAAAGTGAATGCTATTTTTGCACTCTGTTTATTTGGTTTGTTTTTTATCTTAAAATTATTTTCTGGGCTTTTATTTTATTTTTTTTATAGATTTGGGTATACATACATTACACATATTTTGTTGTCCATTCGTGCATTGGTGTTTTGCCTGCATGTATATCTGTGTAAGAGTGTCAGATAACTTGGTGCTGGATTACAGACATTGTGAGCTTCCATGTGGGTGCCTGGGATTGAAAGCTTGGTTGATATATTCATTAGAAAAATTCTAATAAGACTGATACCCTGCTTTTTATGGGTAAGTTTGTTATTTTGAGTCTCTGCCAATTTCCTAGCAGGCACTTACAACTTCTATCTGGAAACCACTGCTAAAGAATTCCTGCTCTTAGTAATCTACTGAAAACCTGATGCTTTTCATTTCCTCTGAAGAAAACATCTCCCAGTCTCATCTGTTCAAAAGCTTTTTAAAAATGCTTTTCCAAGAAATAGATGACTAACATAATTATTTTGATGTGAAAACAGCTAACATCTGTGGCTCAGAGAAAAAAAAATACCGCAGAAAGAACGACTTCCATGTCCTGTACAAATTCTATTATATCAACTCTAGTACTTACAATAATGTGCTCTTACTATTTTCCAGTTTATGCCAAAAAGAGAACAAGACATGAAAAGTTTAACCCTCCCTTGTCATCATTTCCTTCTGTTAACAATGACAACTGGCCTTCAAGACTTTGCTACTGAGTTACTTGTGATTGCCTACACATTAATTTTTCAGATCTCTTCCGTAAGTTGTTTGCATGAATAGATGTAAAGATAGGATAGATGGATAAAACCATGTTTTTATTGTTCTTTTTAATTAAATTTTTATATTGTTCTTAAAGAAATAAGTTTGAAAGAAAGGAAAATGCTAACTATTTTAGAATAAAAGGAATATTATTGTTTTTTCTCTTTTTTATTATTAATATTATTATTAGTTATATTTTATTAATTCTGTATCCCAGTTGTATTCCACACTCCCTCCCTGGTCTCCTCCCTGCCCCTTTCTAAGTCCACTGATGGGGGAGGACCTCCTCCCCTTTCATTTGACCCTGTTTTATCAGGTATCTTCAGGGCTGGCTGCAAAGTCCTCCTCTGTGGCCTAGCAGGGCTGCTCCTCCCTTGGGGGTTAGGGAGGTCAAAGAACCTGCCATTAAGTTCCTGTCAGAAATAGTCTTTGTTCCCCTTACTATGGGAAACCAATTGGTTACTGAGCTACCACAGGCTACATCTGAGCAGAGGTTTTAGGTTATATCCATACATGGTCCTTGGTTGGAGCAGCGTTTCAAAACAAATACTAAGACCCATAACCAAACCTTCGGCAGAAGGGGTGTTAGTATGACGTGGAAAGGATAGGAGCTCCACAAGGACCAAATATATCTGTGCACAGGGTTTTTTTCTGAAACTGTTTCTCCAACCAAGGACCATGTAAGGAAGATTATTGTTAATGACCTAGCAAATATATTAATAGAAGTAACTCATAGTTTAATAATCTGTTTAATTATAGTTTAATTATCTGTTAAATGGAACTGTACTTTATTGGTAAGTAGAGAGATAAGATAGGGACATTGAGATCAACAAAGTGCTTTCACAATATTGTTTTCAAATCTATAAAAAGAAATCTAGTAAGGAACTTCTTTAACCAGTCCAACAGAGATGCTAGATCAGATCCATGGGCTTTTAATATCATGACTGAAGGGAAATGATTTTATGAATGAAAAGAATTACCTTGAGAAGATGTCCACATCTGAATTTTTGATACAATATAATTTATAATAAATAACATACGAGAACACGAGAATATGAGACTAATTTATCTTGCATGTCTTTAAAGGATAAAAATGAAGTATTACAAATAGAGATTTTTAATTTTAATAGAATACTGCCATTTGCATTATTTCCAAACTGAAGATTTTAAATCCTCTGGTCAAAGAAATTTAATAATCAGTGAATCCTGGGTTTTTTTAAATCAACAATATGTTTTTATGTTTTATTTTGATTTTTTTGTTTTTGGTTCTGAATAAATTTGAAGACTGTGAACATCTTATCAAGGAATCTTGATTAACTTTTTGGTCACGGATAGAAAACAATAAAAGAGTCGTGTATGAAGCCACATACCTACCTCATATTATCCAGAGAGAAAGAGTAAAAATTTTGCTTATGGCAATATGGAGAAGAAGAGAGATAAGAAAAGGTCAAAGAGCATCATGGAGGAAAAAAGAGAGAAGAAACTAATTTGTTAATTGAGTACTGAAAAGTCTTTTTCTGGGTAAAGGAAAGTTAATTAGCTCAGCACAAAAAAAGAAGGTACATGTACTACTGGAAAGATGGAAATATCTATACAGTAAATCCATATTGATGGAAACAGAGACTCTGGTACAGCTAGAGTACCAGTTAATTAGGAAAAAAATGTGAACAGATGAATTTTTATGTGAATTAAAGTTGACATTAAAAATATGATAAAGAAATTGCTTTAGTCTTGTGAGAAGGAAGGCTTTGAAGAAATTCAAGAGGACAAATTTGTGCCAATTTTTACATTATATGGATTATATGGACTAAATGTGGAACCTGATCTAGACGGAAAGAGCAAAGGGTGGTAAAGCAGCTGTTCGGAAAATCACATTGGAAATAACAGGAACTTGGGGTGAAAGAACGACAACGGGGATACAAGAAAGTATGGCGCTTGTTTATATTAAGGAGACTAGAGCACTTAATGGTCTTTCAGACTCATGGTGTGATGGTCGAGAAGACAAAATCAAGATATGTCCCAAGTTGGCCTGGTAAAAACTGGGTAAAAGTAAAGTGTCAGTGCCCACCAGGACCAGAAAATCACGAGAAAAAACACACTGAAAGAAAATTATGTTTATTGTGAACATATTGAAGATGTACCAAGTGGTGATGTTGAGAATACAGTGTGCAGTAATTGTACACTTATATAATTATACAATCATCAGAGGAGAGAGTATAATCTGAGGGCCCATATATTTCTAATTGTAAACATTTTTGATATTAAATGCTTTACTCTAAGAAAGTAATGACACCGTTTTGGAACCTACATAGTGAATGTATTTTAAAGAATGTTGAGTAAGAGAGAAAATTGTTAATGAGCCCAAGATAAAGAAAATGTAAAATGGAAACACCATGATTTCACATAACAAAGGGCAGAAAACAGTTTTGTCCCAAATACTTAATAATACCATGACACATGCCTGCTAGTAGGCGATGAAGACAGAATGTATGGAGGGGTGGGTCCTGGAAATGTTGGAGTGAGGGAAGGAATGTTATCAAAATGTGTTACATATGCGTAAATGTGAGTACATGTGACATTCTCAAATCAGAGGTAAAGTACTTCTTTAAGGATATGGAGTGTGGCGTTTATATATTTTGGTGGTAGAGTACATAAGTCCTTGTTTTATGTGTTTGCTGATTTTTGCAATTATGAATTCTCTTTCTATTTCTGGTTTATCGTAACAGATCTTATATAACTGATTTACTAAATAAGTCTTTTATGACTATAAGCTTTCTGCATAGCAGTTGTTTTGGTATCATGTCACGAACAGCCTCTCTATGAAAAGATGTGGATTAACATGCCTTTCTGAATTTGATATTTAAATATAATCCTGTGTAATTAGGTTAAAGAACAATCTTTACTTCTTCACTAACAAAGGAAGTAGCACGGCAGTGCATAAAATACTGTTGAAAGTGCAGGCAATTCATTTAAGATAGGTTTTTAACAAATAGAATAGCATCAAAAGGCACAAGGTATGGTATGAAGCCATCAGAATATGCTCTTATGCTTTAGTAACAAACAAAAACAACATTAACAATGCTTACAACACAATTTTTTCTGTTGTTTGGTGTCATATCCATTTTAGGTCAGCCGAAAATCTGGGCCATGCTTCCTTTACTCAAGATCCAAATTGGTAGAATGATCAAATCATAGAATTATGAAAAGAGGAAAAAACATAAAGTTGTGCATTAAATATTAGTGTTCTCATCTCAAAAGTGACATAAATTAATTCTTGTGTGTGTGTGCGTGCGTGTGTGTGTGTGTGTGTGTGTGTGTGTGTGTGTCTGCATGCATGATAGACAACATGAGTCAGATGTTTGTAGCTCCACTTATGGGGGATTGAAGTAGAATATACAATTTTTAGAAAATGAGATATAAACCTGGAATGATTCTGAAGTCACAAACATTAGCACTGTTTACTCTCGACACAAAACATCTCATTTACCTGCTTTTATGTTCACAGCATTTATTTCATTCATGGTTTCTCTTTAGTCTGGGCACTAAAGGGAATGTGCCAGTTTAAATATGCCTAGGTTAAATATCTTTCTATTAAAATGCTATTTTTTAGATGAACCACGGCTAACTATGGCTAATTTCACTTTGGAAATCTATGCATTTAGACAGCCATGCTATCTGTGCCTCAAAATGTACAAATAAGCAAGGAGAGAAGAGGTCATGAAAATCCATGATAAATGAAAAGCTTATTTCAAACTCATTTGAAAAAGAAAAGAATGAAACTCACCAAGAGTTCATTTATTTCTGTCAGTCTGTCCTGTGTTGAAATGGGTATCAGAAAATAATGTTCTCTATGGACACTGCAAATTGTTATCCCATTACTTTTTTCCCAAATATATCTAGAATTAAAGGTATGGCAAGTCTCACACAGGAACAGTCTCTTACAGTCCAAGATAGTTTTCCCAATGTCAACATATTTGAAAAGATATTTGGATGTCTATCAACTTGATTGTTACTAGTTTCATTCCCATAGGTCAGTATTTATGTATACATTTATTTTTAAAGCTGTTCTTCCAACTGAGGATTGATATCCAGAATAACTCTATTATTAAGCATGTAGAGGATGAATAATCAAATCAATTAATGCACAAATGAAAACATAAACCAAAAAATGTAAGTGGAGATAAACAAATGGCCAATAAACATATGAAGACATGTTTGACATCATTACTCATGAGTAAAATAAAATATAAAACTTCACAAACTCCATTTCACCACAGTCAAAAAGGTTGTCAGGAAGAAAGCAAAAACTGGTGGGAGAATGGATCCATTATGTGCTGCTGAGAGGAACCTAAATTAGCACCTTCATTTTGTAAATAAGCATGATGGTCCCTCAAAAATTGAAATTAGAACTACTACCAAGCTATACTAGCTCTGTATGTTTATTAAAAAGAACTGAGGGCATACCCATATTTACTGTGACATGATTCAGAACAGCCAAATGACTAATCAGTGACTGAATCTACACCTAGATGGATGAGGAAAACGTGGTACACAACAGTCTTTTACTTAGCGCTAAAAGGTAAAAATATGTCATGTGCAGGCTGGAAATAGAGAACACTGAATAACTGAGATAATCTATTCTCACAAACACAAGTATCTCATATTTTCTCATATGTGGAGAATGCGGATATGTCCAAAGCACATCCTATTAAAGTATGGACATATCCTGTGGACCCCCTTGCATAAATATTTATACAATTAATAGGCACTATTTTAAAATGGTAGCCCATTTAATGTCACACAGGTCCATTTTCATGGAGTGCCTTATTGCCTTTTATTTCTTCCTAAAACTTACCATTTCGAGATTGTATTTCATTGTAATGCCCTAGTAAATACAGTGAAGAGGAGCCAATAGACTCTAGTCCCTTCTTTCTGTTACTTCTTTGCAGTTTACACATCTGTTAGAAGTATGCTTTGCCTTCCAGGCTGCAATAAAATACTTTACCAAAAGTGTAGTTACTATACAATTTAAGCACTTGTTTTTCACCCTTAAGTAACCGTTTTCCATTTTCTGAACATATGAACAGTAAGACAGTTTATTTATGTCAAGATTTTCTCATGTTAGCAACAGAGTTCTAAGAGTCCACATTTATATATTTAGCAGGATAGGTGTTGTGGTAGCAAAAAACAACATCAAAATCTCAGAGCTTAAGTGAAAGATTTATATCCTACTCACATCTCGCTGTCTTGTCTCAAGTCGCTAGGTTTGTTTATTAAATATTACCGCTAATAACAGAGCTAGATTTCGAACATCTGCTTCCTGGCCCACCTGTTACATGGCAGAAATGTGAGGAATGGAGATACTGGCACATTTATCATTTTTAACTGTCAATCCAATTTTTAATATAATTTTTAAATAAAAATACTGCCTTAATCTCTTGATGAAATTTTCATCAAATATAGTACAGGCAATGTGCAGGATGTTAGATGGACTAAACATGATTTTTACTATTTCTAAGGTCTAGGTAAGTGAATAAGTTTGTGTGTTAAGGATAACTACCCAAAAGAAGAAGAAATTAGAAACAGAAAAGAAAAGTAACAACCTTCTACAGAAACTCCCCGAAAAAACAAGAGAAGTAGATGATTGATTGATGAAACATAGATGAATAAGTGATATATGATAGTTAGAAGATAATTAGATATACAGATAGATAACTGTTACATAAATATATAAATGATAAATAATAGTTTACAGATAGTAGATACAAAGATTATTGCTGTATAGATTAATATAAAATTAATACTATAAAAAATCAAGCTCAATCTGAATATTTGACTTGTAATCCAATATAGGTCATACCACTCTTCTCTTTTGTCCTATATTTGAATAAATTTATAAGAAAGCTTAAATTTAAAAACAAAAATTCATGAAATTTGGAGGCAAATGGTGAGAACTAGAAAAGATCATCCTGAATGAGGTAACCCGGAAGCAGAAAGACACATATGACATATACTCACTTATAAGTGGATATTAAACTTTAGAATGAAAACGCCAAATTTTCATCCAATACTATATACTATCATTACAGATTATGGAGACAACTTTAAGAGTTAATAAGATTTTTCAGTGCCTTTAGAATTGATTAACAAATAAGTAAAAATTCCTGGATATATTCATATGCAAAGAATATGGACTAGCATGAGAAGATTCATATAAGTTTTAAGCTTCCCTAGATTTTGTGATTTCCATTGAGACCTATGATGGAAGAATCATCCATTTAATTTTTCAATATATTCTCTTAGCTGTTCTTTGTTGTAAATTTGTCATTATTACTTTTTATAGTACCATGTTTTCAAAGAAGCTGTTGGTATTTTAATGGGATTACATTGCTATTTACACTGAAAATTGAGTGAATATTTATATTACATTGACTTTTTAATCAATAATAAAATTTATGGCTTTATCTCTACGAAAAATAAGTGGATATTAGCCATATAATATAGGATAAACTTACTAAAATCTATAGTCCTAAAGAGGCTAAACAACAAGGAGGACCCTAGGGAAGATACTTAATCCTCATTTAGCAAAGCAAACAAGATAGATATTAGAAGTAAAAGAAGACAAGGAACAGGACTGGAGCCTTCCACAGGGGACCTCTGAAAGACTCTACCCACCAGTGTATTGAAGGAGACTGCTAGCCAAACTTTGGGCAGAGTGCCAGAAACCTTATGGAAGAAAATGGAGATAGAAAGACCTGGAGGGGATAGGACTTCCATAGGAATTCCACAAGGAGAACAAGAGAACCTAAATACCTTGGCCCAGGGGGCCCTGCAGCTGATACTCCAACCAAGGACCATGCATGGAGAGGACCTAGACCGCCTGTTCAAAGGAAGCCCATTGGCTGCTCAGTCTCCAAGTGGGTTCCCTAGTAAGGGGTATGGGGTCTGCCTCTGACATGAACTTACTGGCTGTCTCTTTGATCACTTCCCTGGGGGTGTCGCCTTGCCAGCCCACAGAGGCAGATGATGCAGCCACCTTTGATAAGACCTGGTAGGCTAGAGTCAGATAGAAAGGGAAGGTGTCCTCCCATATCAGGGGACTAGGGAAAGGGCATGGGGAGAGAAGAGGGAGGGTGGTTGGGACTTACAGGGGAGGATGGAGTGGGATACAAAGTGTATAAATTGTGATGAATAGTATAGAAATAAAATTAAATTTATAGAGAAAAAAGAAAACTTAACTGTGTTCTCTCTTTGTCTCAGTGATTCAGCCTGTCAGAGTCAATAAAGTTTCTTAAACTCAAGAATTACCAAGAAATGCCCCCCTTTCTGTGTCACCTCAAATTCTCTGCAGGGCTACATGCTCTTTGCTTTCGTCCATCCATCCCATTTCCTTATTTCATAAGTAACAAACCCTTCTGTAACTATTAATATTTGGGTATGACTGTTTTTCTTCACATAAAAATCTGGCTTGAAGCAAGTTAGATTCCACTCTGCAAAGTAGTCTCCACAGTTCTGCTTTGAGCAGGTCCCTGAAGTACAATCACCACCAGAGGAAGGAATGGTGTTGTCTTCTTTTTGCTTTGCTCATCAGCTCTGTTTTGGGTGTTTCATTATGACCTGAAATGTATTTGCTGAGCATAGCTAAGGTGTAACCATAGATTTAACTGACCTAAGTTGAAGGTTTGATAATTGGCATTTTGAGATAGAAGCAAGAGATTGGTGTTCTCCTTAAAATGGGTCCAGTGTCTTGGTTTGGGCCCATGTATATGTCTTAGAATGAAGGATGTCCCCATTACAATATGAGCTGACTAGTGCTAGCAGAAGGAAGATGCTCTTACTATGTGGCTAATTGGTTGTGCATTTCGGCCAAAAATCAGTCACACTTTTGTTGAGCTTGCAGCAGAAAACATGGCTGAACAATGTGGAAGTCAACTATTGAGTGATCAGTAATGAATGATAATTTATTATAGAATATAGGATAGTATAGAAGAGGTATAAAAAGAAGAAAAAAATTGAATTGTATATTGTGTTGAGGCCATAATGAGTTCATAAAATACCATTATTTGTTGATACTTGCTATCATTTTCTGTGTCTTTATCATCAAAGAAGCTGATGTTCTGAAGAATCAAAATATTACAACATCCTAGAGACATAGTCAAGAAATTAATCCAAGCAGTCCTATAGAAGAGACCATTAATTATAATACTGATTTGAAACTCCATGGGAGGAAACATTACAGACATGAAGAGAATAGAGAATCTCCATATGGAAAGAAAGAAAGAAATGAAGAGAGGAAAGACAAAAGGATAGGGAGAGAAAAGAAAAGTAGAGAAAAGAAAAACTTGAGTGAATAAATGAAGAGTGCAAGAACAGAGACAGAGTATCAGAGAGTCCTGGATAAAAGCTGCTAAAAACTGACTTGTATCCTTCTAAAACAATAGTAGGTCCTCCATTTATTAGAGATATTACAATGTAATTTGCAAATCTTACATAGGTCTGTTTATAAGTGTACGTACAACTTGACTTGTTTTGTTTGAGGGGAAGCATGTGCAGTCTAATGGATATCTGTTCAACTCAGATTGTAAAATTTCTACTGCTCTTGCTAAAATATCATGAGATTCCGTCAACACAGTGTCCTTTCCAAACCATGTTCATGTCTCCTAGTGTTTCTGGATAATTTGTGGTGGCCACAAGGTTTCCTTTTCTTTTCATTTTTCTTTCTTCTTTTTTTTAAACTTCTGACACAAAAAGCTAGCTTCAAGAGTTCCACAGTGTACACCATTACTAAGTGTATGTTGTGCCCTCCTGGATAAATGACATCATATTATATTGTGACTGTGACCCTCTGTATCTACAATGTCTATAGTCATCATAGTAGCTTCCTTTAAATACCACACAACTGTGCCAGCCTCTTTGCTAGAGATCAGGTAAAATCGGCCCTTCAGTATATTTAACTTATGAGAGGCTGATTTGAATCCTTGACAATCTCACGGCACTAGAGTAAGTGAATCTTCTGCTATACCTTTTGGCTGCTTAGAGGTACTTATATTCAACAAAGTTATCAGTAGAATTTACGCACTTTGTAGAGTAACCTTCATCACGTTTATTGGAGTATGATGAAATGTTATTTCTTTCTGTCCCTTATCTAAGATAATGTCTTAAGGGTAAGCAAAATTGCTTGAAATCCCAGCAGCCATCTTATTACTGGATACTTGAATACAGTATTGTCTATCTGCATACTTTTTAAGAGCTTCATCCAATTTAAATGATTTGGCCATATGATTCAGCCTATGACAGCAACAAAAACCATTTATTTAACCCTTCTTCTTTGGAAAAAAAGTTTCATAGATGCTCATAGAAGATCACTGTTGTCTCTACACCTTCTACTGACAAATATAAGACTTCATTCTTAAATAATTCAGGATCTTGAGTGCTATCCACAGTGACTAAGTGTTGTAGTTTCAACAGGTGTGTCTCCCACAGACTCATGTGTTTGAATGTTTGGGCATGGATATTGGCACTATTAGGAGGTGTGTCCTTGTTAGAGTGGGTGTGGCCTGTTAGAGGAAGTAAATCACTCTAGAGGCAGGCTTTGATCACATCTCTAATGGGATCCTTAAACCTGCCTGATACGCCGGCTGCATTTAAAAGTTGAATGTAAACTCCCTTCCTATGAAGCTGTTTTCAAACCTACTTTGGAGAGTGCCCATGATCTTCCCCAGAAAGGTGTATGTAAAACCTGTTCTTGCACTCGTTTCTTTATGTGGTAACATCAGTGTCAAAATTGGAATTAATTGTTGTTTAGGGTTCTGTCCTGCTATTTAAATGTAGTCACAACAGTTTTGAAGACAGGTAGTGAGATAATGAGGCTATCTCAACTTGAACTTAATAACATTTGGTACATGATTTGGGAAATATGATTTGCTGGGAATATGATTTATACCAAAGGCCATTCATATTAAACTTCACACACATTACTTGGGGACTGGATTAAAGCATGACTTTAGCTCAAGGTGAAACTGAGGCAGTTTTCACAACCTTGAATAGAAGTGAATGGTGGATATTTAGCTCATAGCCTGAGAAAGAGCATGTGTTAAAAGAATAGTAATTCAAAATCCCTACCACAACCCTGCACATTTAGAAATGCCTATGAAGATAAGAATAAAAGTTGTAATAAAATAAATATAAAGGAGATACAACAATGGATTCTGTGAACAAAAAGATAGATGGTGATTCCATTTGGTGAACAGGTTTATTCAAGCTAGTCATGATTCGATCACTAATTTATTTTTCCACAAAATGCCTTTCTTTTCACATACTAACAGTTACTCTTTCAAATACTCAAAGTCTATGCTTACTATTGCTACTATAACTAAGAAAAAGCAGACCGTAGTATCCAGAGTGTCCAATATCCCAAAGCTTGTCTATGCTACCATGCCACACAGGTTTGATGAGGTGTAATATGGCAGATTGTTTAGGTATCTGTCGTTCATATCATGTCTTTCTTGGTGCTTTATCCTTAAAAAAAATCAGTTCATATTTACCTCTGCCCATTTCTTGTCAAACTCTTCAATATTGTGAATTCCATGTGATCATTGTGAAATGATTACAGATATAAATAATACAAAGCAGCATCCATGTACATAATCTCTTGCTACTCGATAAGTGCCACACACAGAAGCTCTATTATTTTGCTGACATTGACCTAACTTTCCATTGCATTGTTAAGCTATTTAATGTAAAAGATGTGAGTGTTTTAATTTGTTGGTGTTTATTTCTATGCCACTCATTGTGTTATTTTCTCTGATTGTTTGTCATTTTTTGTTGAGGCTTCCCATTTTGAGCCACTGTAGAAACTCGAGGCCTTTTCTCTGTGCTGTGTACATATTGGACATGTGGAATTTCTAATGCAGCTTCTTCATGTTTACTCTAATGGTATGCCCCATGATGAGGCTTTATTATAGCAATTCCTCTTCCTGCTTTAAATCCTGTCATACAGCACAGCTTGAGTGCTCGTTGGACCAAAAGACCATGAAAACTGTCACAAACTTGAGACTAGATGCTCTGTTTGTTAAGGACACAGGATTGTTGTTAATCATTGACTTGTCTCTGGCTATTCATTTTAGTCATTGTGTTAGAATATTCTACATATAGAAATTTCAAGTGTAAGTTTCTGGAATTCTTAGCAAAATTATAGTAATAAGAAAACCTTATTTGATTTATTTCAATAGCTTTCACTTTCTGATTGAACGATACATTTTGTCTGGGCTACCTGAGATTCACAGCTAAGAATCCAGCTTGTGTGATGACCTGACTCTATATAGAAATACTCAGTTGTTTGCTGTTATTTGGACTTCATTCGGTGCCTTTTGCATCTGCCTCAACAAACTAAGCACATGACCTCAGTGCATGAGAGCATTCGCTGCATGAGCATGAGTACCTCAGTGGAAACCTTTAGCGTCCATCCAAAGAGACTTTACCTCAAGTGAATGAGGTAGAGCTCTGTACACCTCATGTCCTGGTCGGGTCTCCAGGCATGCACAGGCACAAGTAACACATAGACATCCCACACATATACAACATATTCTCTCTCTAAAACATGGAGGGACAAAATAGTCATATACATAATCAGCAGCATTATCTTTTCATATTGTACCAGTTGCAAACAATTGTGTCAATTCTTTGACTGCTATGCTATCAACACAGTAGAAAAATGTTATTGGTTAATCCAATCTAAATTTGAACATCATGCATTTTCCTGTGATGATTTTCTTTCTTTTTAATTAACTATTAATTCCAAGTCATTAAAACTCATGCTACAGAACAAAAATATTATAGAACAGCCAATGTTTTCAGTTTTATCACATGTTTGTATTCCATGTGTTAAATTTCTTCTCCATTTTAGAAGCTTATTTGTTATTAAAAACTTATCTATGACAAAATTGAAAAGCAGGTGTAGGTTTGTAATTGCAGAGATGTGAATATTTATTTATTTTTTTATTAAATTTGTATTTTTATATTAATTACAGTTTATTTATTTGTGTCCCAGCTGTAGCCCCCTCCCTTATTCCTTCCCAGTCCCACCCTCCCTCCCTCATCTACTCCCTGCCTCTCTCTAAGTCCACAGATAGGGGAGGTCTTCCTCCCCTTCCATCTGACCTTAACTTATCATTTCTCTACAGAACTAGCTGCAATGTCTTCCTCTGTGGCCTATCAAGGCTGCTCCTCCTTCGGGGGTGGGGAGGTCAAAGAGCCAGCCACTGCGTTCATGTCAGAGACAGTCCCTGTTCCTATTACTATGGAACCTACTTGTATTCTGAGCTGCCATGGGCTCCATCCTAGCAGAGGTTCTAGGTTATATCAACACATTGTCCTTGGTTGGAGAATCAGTCCCAGAAAAGACCCCTGTGCCCAGATATATTTGGTCATTGTGGAGCTCCTGTCCTCTGCAGATCTTACTAACCCCCTTCTTTCATATGATTCCCTGCTCTCTGCCCAAATTGGCACAGGAGACAACATCCCTGAACAGAACACCAACAGCACAGGCTCTAAGAGCAACAATCAATAGATGGGACCTCATGAAACTGAAAAGCTTCTGTAAAGCAAAAAACACTGTCCTCAGAACAAAACAACTGTCTACAGACTGAGAAAGAATCTTCACCAACTCTATATCTGACAGAGGGCCAATATCCAGAATATTTAAAGAACTAAAGAAGTTAAAAAGCAACAAATCGAGATATAAATATTTATATAAACTAATCCATTGTGATTGCCACAGTGATTTTATGTCTTTATTTATATAGATTGATAGAAAGGCCAATAATGCAGTAAATGATTTTGAGTGAAAAACCTCATCTAAACAATTTCCTCCCAATATTAATCCTATGTAATAAAGAGTAGAATTTTCAGTTACATAGATAAGGGGTAGAGAAATTTGAACTTTCCGAATGGTCCAACTTACAGAAATTAATAACTATGATTTACATCTATCATTCCAAAATGAGGTCTCAGATGTAATCAAACTACTATTTTTTACTTCATTTTTAATTAATTTTTAATTTTTTTACATTAATTACATTTAATTCGCTTTGTATCCCTGCTGTCGCCCTCTCCCTCATTCCCTCCTTCATCTCCTCCCTGCCCCTCTCTAAGTCCACTGATAGGGAGGACCTCCTCGCCTTCCATCTGACCCTAGCTTATCAGGTCTAGTCAGGACTGCCTGCAATGTCCTCCTCTGTGGCCTGGCAAGGCTGCTCCTCCCTAGGGGAGGGGTATTGAAAGAGCCAGCCACTGAGTTCAGAATACTTTTAAAGTGACCTCTCTTCTATGAAACAATAGTCTAAATGTTCACATTCCAAGGAAAATAATTTAAAAATGTGTTAAATTAATAGTTTCAAGTTAATATCCAATACTCACAAGATTTCAAAACATTTTTAGAGGACAATAACATTACATCTCTAGCATCCCGAGATTACATATAACCAACCAGCTACATTTTATCTATGAAGTAAACTAAAAAGACCTCCCACACCAAGTTTTATATAATGTTCTTTTTTCAAACCAAAACAGAATCTAAAGAGGTTAAGTTCATAACAGTGAGTCTTGGAATGGCTGCAGGAAGAAGATACAGCTAATGCATCTTGCATCATGTGTGAATAGTGAACTTGCACTTATAAATCTAAATTACTAGAAATGTGGCCATGAAAATGTCAGTTTTTCAGTCCCGTGGGAAGATAAATTTTCTCTGTTAAAGAAAAATATGTATGACTCAAACCATCAAAATAAACTTAATATTTTTAATCAAATGAAATGTATTAGTGAATAAAAATAAAACTACTGTAACTAAACATAGATTTTCTAACTTTAAAGACACAAGTAAAACTTTATTTAAGCTTCTCTTTCACAACTTCATTTTAACTTCATATGATCACTATACATGAAAAACTGGTGTCAGCACGTGAAACAGAAATACATTTGTCATCTACAAATTATATCTTAAATGATTACTTTCTATATCACCTGTTTTGTATATTGGAATAAATTAATATTACCATTCTGATCACAGAAAAATATGGAAGTCAGGACCCAAAATAAAATTGTCTTTGGCACCTCTCCATTTTCCTGTCAACTAATTTTTTATACATCCAGAAGGTGCTTTTCAGATTGGAGGGGAAGAAATGGTATCAATGATTTTACCCAACTGTGAATTATATAATGTACACTGTCAACCTGTTTGGCAAGAGGTACCAATTTCCACAGTAAGGGCAACAAAGTTCATGGTGGTATCCAAGTGTTCTTTGGTTGGAGTGAGGACCACTATACCAGGTTGCTTTTGAGACATTTATATTTATACTCACTGACAAGTGCTACTCCAAGTTTAATCGGAGAAGCCTTTTTTATGAAAGTAGGAGAAGTGAATGTGAACGTGACGTGTGTGTCTGCACAAGATGCTGAAAAGCCCCACTCTGGTTCAAGCAACAGTGGAGGAAGTGGCAAGAAAGAATGCAAGAGCCATTAAGATTGGCATGAAGGCCGTGAAAGGTTGTCTTCTGTTAAAGTCACAACGGCAGTCATGACTTCATAGCAGCTGTGGCTGTTCTTATGGAATGACACAAGAGGGGGGCTATTAACTATCAACCAAAAATCAGAGAGGCGCTTATGACCCATACACCTACCTGCTTAAGTACTGAGCAATGATGGATTCTGGAGGAAGGGTTGTCATTGTCTTCAGTTGTCTGGCCCTGAGAAGCCTACTGTTTTCCAGGAGACAATACCAGTCCTATGATCACACAGAAGGCACAATTTGTCTCAAAAGATAATAACTGAATGAGTTTTTAATTATCTGCAATCAACTAATTTAATATAAATTAAATCAATCTCCAACCCAGTTGTGAGCATTTTCTTCTACTTCATATTTTTAATTGTTATTTACTGTGAGAGTCTTTCACAGTGACTTTGGGTCTTCATGTTACAAAAGTGCAAAAGAATTTGTAGCATTACTTAGATTACATCTTTGTCTTAGATTCTTAGGCAACAATTTCAAGACCAGCAAGATTTTAAGGCTCTAATGAAAGAAAGCATTGATATTTCCTGAAAGATAGAATATTGTGAGAGGAAGAAAGAAGGAGGGATGGGTATGAATGAAACCTAAACTATTGATTATTTGATTAGAGGATGTAGAAATGCTATTTCTGAAATTTGTTTTCTGATTTGTCAATACATTCACTGCAAAACTGCCAAAGCTGAGAAAGCTATAGAGGATAAACTGAAGAGTGAGCTGAGCAGGAAATTGACTGGACTAGAAACAATATGTCTTGTTGGCAGGGTTAGGCTTCACTGGCCTAACTTGATGTTCACTAAGTTTTGATCAGTTAGTCAACAACCTCATTCATTTCATTTGCTGCTCAATTTTCAAAGGCTTCCATTAATGAAAAAAGAAACAGTTTCTCAATTTAAACTAAGATTGAATAGTGTCAAATGCATATCATACAAGTACAAGAAGATAGAATGAAGTTAAGTAACAGTGTTGGAAAGTGACTAAAGGATGAATAATAGGAGCAGTGAACCACAGAATCCAAGAGACGTAAGGAAACAAACGAAACCAAAAGAGCTACAGGATTCTCGGGATGTCAGATGACCATGAGATGAAAGTATGGTAAAAATGAAAACTAGGATGAAAATTGGTGGAAGAGCTGCTAGGCAAGATGTCCTCCCTGGAGCAATCCAGATATGGTGGTTTAGAGGCGACCATATGCTTTCTGATTAGATTTGATATTGCTTCATACGAAGAAAAGATTAGTTGGTACAAACATGTTCAACAGCCTATGGCTGGAGAGGTCACAGGGAAAAGTCAGTACTGATGCTATGTTATTAGGACACATAGCCAAGCTGCCTTTGGGCTATCTATGTTTACACTCTCAAATACTACTGCTTTCAGCATTTGGGGAGAACCTTCTTTATGCCATAGGTGACAATAGACCCAGACTTAGTTGGTTCTGAGAAAAAGCAACTGTATATTCTTCATGCCTAAATCAAACACCTGTATAAACATCTCCTTCCAAGGCCCAATAAAGGGAAAAAATACTGCAAAACCTGGCTATGGGAAGGCATATTATGAAAAGCTGTGTTCTGGATATGGTGTGGCTCTGAACATATTCAAAACACTTGCACACAGCAAAATACATGACAGGCAGAAGACTGACTGGGAAAAATGAGCTCAGCCAGAGTGGAACATACTATGAGAGAGTAATGGAACACAGGTGAATATGATAACAAAACACTGCATACGTGGAGAAATGTTTCAAAATTAAACTTAAAATATTTGAGACACAGACCGTGTTTACTTTGTTTAGAAAACTCTATTTTGAGGCTCAGTGCCAAGAATTTTGAAAATTATTTTACTAATTTTTTTTATTTTAACAAATCATTTAATATTTATTTAAATAAACCCCGAAACAATAGGAATTTATTACAAATATATATTCATACAAAAAAGTACAATATTCATACTATGTATAAGAAGTACCATAATGTTATTTCTTTTTTATTATTATCATTTATTACAATTTATTTAATTTGTATCCTCGCTGTGGCCCCCTCCCTCATCTCCTCCCAAATTGTTCCTCCCTCCATCTTCTCTCCATATGCCCCTCACCTAGTCCACTGATAGGGGAGGTCCTCCCCCAATTCTATCTGACCCTACCCTATCAGGTCTCATCAGGACTGGTTGCATTGTCTTCCTCTGTGAACTGGCAAGGCTGCTCCTCCCTCAGGGTGAGGTGATCAGAGAAACTGCCACTGAGTTCCTTCCAGGGAAAGTTTCTGCTCCTCTTACTGAGGAACACGACTTGGAGACTGAGTCTATAAGCAACAGCTGAGCAGGGGTTTTAGGTCCTCTCCATGCATTGTCCTTGGTTGGGGTATCATTCTCTTAAGGGTCCCCAGGGCTCAGTTTTTATGGCTCTGTTGGTCTCTTTTTGGAGTTCCTGTCCTCTCCAGGTCTTTCTATATCCACCTTCTTTTCTAAGATTATCTACACTCTGCCCAAAGTTTGGCTATGAGTCAGCCTCTGCTTCAATACCTTGATAAGTAAAGTCTTTCAGAGGCCTTCTGTGATAGGCTCCTGTCTTGTTCCCCATCTCCTCCTGCTTCCAATGTTTATAGCATTTGTCCTTCTGAATGAGGATTGAACATCTTCCCTAGAGGATTCCTTGTTCTTTATTTTCTTTAGGAGGATAGATTTTAGTATGTTTATCTTATATTATGTGGCTAATATCTACTTATGAGTGAGTATATACTATGTGTGTATTTCTACTTCTAGTTTACTTCACTCAGCATGACCTTTTCTAGTTCCCATCATTTGCCTGAAAATTTCATGATTTTCTTGTTTTTAATAGCTGAGTAGTATTCTTTTGTGTAAATGTACCACAATTTCTGTATCCATTCCTCTATTTAGGGACATCTAGGTTGTTTCCAGCTTCTGGTCATTATGAATAAAGCTGCTACGAATATAAATGAGCAAATGTCCTTGTTGTATAGTTAAGCATATTTCAGATTTATGCCTAGGAGTGGTATAGCTGGGTCTTGACATACCATGATTCCTAATTTTCTGAAAAAACATCACATTAATTTCCAAAGTGGTTGTACAAGTTTACATTCCCACCAGCAATGGAAAGGGGTTCCCCTTTCTCCAAATCCTCTCCAGCAAGTGCTGTCACTTGAGTTTTTGATCTTAGCTGTTCTGATGGGTGTAAGATGAACTCTCAGGGTTGTTTCGATTTGCATGTACCTGATGACTAAGGACGTTGAACAGTTCTATAAGTGTTTCTCTGCCATTTGGTATCCCTCTATTGAAAATTCTCTGCTTAGCTCTGTACCCCATTTTTAATTGTATTACTTAGTTTGTTGGTGTTTAACTTCTTAAGTTCTTGATAGATTCTGGATATTAGCCCTGTGTCAGATATAAGGTTGGTGAAGATCCTTTCTCAATCTGTAGGCTGTCCTTTGGTTCTGTTGGCATTATCCTTTGCTTGACAGAATATTTTCAGTTTCATAAAGCCCATTTATTGATTGTTGATCTTAGAGCCTGAGCTGTTGGTGTTCTATTCAGGAAGTTGTCTACTGTGCGAACAAGATCAAGGCTATTCCTCACTTTTTTTTTCTCTAACAGGTTTAGTGTGTTTGGTTTTATGTTGAGGTACTGATCCACTCAGACTTTAGTTTTGTATAGGGTGATAAATAAGGATCTATTTGCATTTTTCTGCATGTAGACATCCAGTAAGTTCAGCACCATTTGCTGAAGATGCTATCTTTTTTTCCATTGTATGGTTTGGCTTTTTTTGTCAAAAATCAAGTACCCTTAGGTGTGTGGGTATTTCTGGGTCTTCTATTTGATTCCATTGATCTACCATTCGGTTTCTATGCAGTTTTCATTACTGTTGCTCTATAATACAGCTTGAGATCAGGGATGGAGATACCTCCAGAAGATCTATTATTGCACCGGATAGTTTTTTAGCAGTTTTAGGTTTTTTGTTTTTACATGTGAAATTGAGAATTGTTCTTTCAAGTTCTTTAAAGACTTGTGTTGGTATTTTCATGGAAATAGCACTGAATCTGTAGATTGCTTTTGGTAGAAATGCCATTTTCACTATGTTATTCCTACCAATCCGTGAACATGGAAGATCTTTCCATTTTCTGATATCTTCTTAAATTTCTTTTTTCAGAGACTTGAATTTTTTTTAAACAGGTATTTCACCTGCTTGGTTTGTCACCACTAGATATTTTTGTTATTGTAGCTATTGTAAAAGGTGTTGTCTTCTTAATTTCTTTCTCAGCCTATTTGCCTTTTGTATACAGGAAGGATACTGATTTTTTTTTCAGTTAATTTTGAATCCAGCCACTTTGCTGAAGGTGTTTATTGGTTGAAGAAGTTCTCTAGTAGAATTTTTGGGTCACTCATGTATACTATCAAATCATCTGCAAATTGTGGTACTTTGACTTTTTCTTTTCAAAGTTATATACGTTTGAGCTCCTTTAGTTCTCTTATTGTTCTAGCTAGGACTTCAAGTACTATGTTGAAGAGATATGGAGAGAGTGGGCAGCCTTGCCTTGTCCTTGATTTCAGTGGGATTGATTTAAGTTTATCTCTGTTTAGCTTGATGTTGGCTATAGGCTTGCTGTATATTGCCTTTACTATGTTTAGGTATGTGCCTTGTATCCCTGATCTCTCTAAAACTTTAAACATGAAAGGTTATTGGATTTTTGTTAAATGCTTTTTCAGCATCTAAGCAGATGATCATGTGGGTTTTTCCATATGTTTGTTTATGTTGATTACATTTATGAATTTTCTTCTTAACACTGCTTTCATTGTGTCCCATAAATTTGGGTAAGTTGTGCCTTCATTTTTATTGAATTTTAGGAAGTCTCTAATTTCTTTTTTCATTTCTTCCCTGATTGAGTAAAGAGTTGTTTAGTTTCCATGTGTATGTGGACATTCTGTTATTTCTATTATTGTTGAGGTCTAGTTTTAGGCCATGGTGGTCAGATAAGATATAAGGTATTGTTTCAAATTTCTTCTGTCTGTTGAGGCTTGCTTTATGACCAGCTATGTGGTCAATTTTGGAGAAGGTTCCATGGGGTATTAAGAAAATGGTATGTTCTTTTGAGTTTGGGTGAAATGTTCTGTAGATATCTATTATGTCCGTTTGATTTGGGACCTCAGTAAGTGTCATTATTTCCCTATTTAGCCTTTGTCTAGCAGATTTGTCCCTTGGTGAGAGTGGAATGTTGAATTCTCCTATTATTAAGGTGTTATTTGAGCTTTAATAATGTTCAATTTACAAATGTAGGTGTTCTTGTATTTGGGACATAGATGTTCAGGATTGTGATGTTCTCGTGGTGGATTTTTCCTTTGATGAGAATAAAGTGTTCCTCCTCATCTTTTTAGATTAATTTTGTTTGAAAGTCTTTTATATTAGATATTAGGATAGCTACTCCAGCTTATTTTTTATTTTCTGGGTCAGCTTGCTTCAAACACCTTTTTTTTTCCATCCCTTTACTCTGAGGTAGTATTTATCTTTGTTGCAGAGGTGTGTTTCTTGGATGTAGTAGAACTTTGGGTCCTGTTTCTGCAACTATTTTGTTAGTCTGTGTATTTTTATTGGAGAGTTGAGTCCATTGATGTTTATAGGTAATAGTGGCCAATGGAAATTAGTTCCTTTTATTGTGGTGTTGATGGTGATAGTGTGTTAGTGTGCTTATTTTCTTTTGTTTTTTTTTTTGTTTGTTTTGTTTTGTTTTTTTGTTTTTTTGTTTTTTTTGAGGTTATCTATATCCTGTGTTTTCTTGGCTATGGTTGATTTCATTTGATTGGCGTTTTCCTTCTAGTATCTTCTGTATGGCTGAGTTGCTGTGTTGGTATTGTTGAAGTTTAGTTTTATCATGGAATATTTTGTTTTCTCCATCTATGTTGATTGCAAGTTTTGCTGTGTATAGTAGTCTAGTTAGACAACTGTGTTCTCTTAGAGTCTGCATAACATTGTTCCAAGCCCTTCTGGCTTTCATTGTTTCTTTTGAGAAGTCTAGTGTAAACCTGATAGGCTGACCTTTCTATCTTACTTGGTCTTTTTTCCTTGCTGCCTTTAATATTTTTTCTTTGTTCTGTAGATTTAGTGTTTTGACTGTTGTGTGACTAGTCTACACTATTTGGTAATCTGTAGGCCTCTTGTATGTTTATGGCCATCTCTTTCTCTCAGTTGGGAAAATTTGACTCTATGATTTTCTTGAAAATATTTTCTGGACCTTGGAGCCTAGAATCTTATTTTTCATCTATTTTTAATACTCTTAGATTTCATCTTTTCATGGCTTCATTGATTTCTTGGATGTTTTGTGTTTGGAACTTTTCCAATTTTACTTTGTCTTTGAAAGATGTATCAATTTCTTTAAGTGTATCTTCAGCGCTTGAGATTCTCTCTTTCATTTCTTATATTCTGTTGGTGATGCTTACCTTTGCGGCTCCTTTGTGGTTCTCTAAGTTCTCCAGCTCCAGGGTTTTTCTTTGTTTGTGTTTTCTTTATTGATTCTAACTCTGTTTTCATGTCTTGCACTATTTCCTTCATCTGTTCGAATGTGGATTCCTGTCTTTCCATGATGTTACCTATTTTTTATTTTCTTTTTCTGTGCCTCTATTTTTGTGGCTATTTGAGAGGGGTTTTTGTTTGTTTGTTTCCTCTGTATGTGCCTGTAATAACTCGATAAGTGTAGCTTTAAAATCATTTTCCTGTGTTTCCAATGAATTAAAATATTCATTGTTTTTTTGGGGGAGGTTACTAATAAAGCCATGATGTTCTGATTTTTGTTGGATGTTGTCTTATGCAGGCCTCTAGCCATCTGCTCATCCATAACCTCAGCTGTTTGTTCCTGGAGTTTGTACTTCACACTGGTTCAGTCTGTCTCTGTAGTCTGGAGTGTTCTTAGGAAGATGAGAGAGGTTCCCTGGTTTGAGAGTGGACGTTGGTGTTTCAGCTGTGCCAAGGGAGGAAGTTCGCAGGTGCAAGTGTGGAAGCGCACGGCTGTGCGTAGAGGTGAGCCTTCCTGGAAGGGTGGGCTGTGAGGTGGAAACACAGGCAGGCACAGGGTGTGGGCGCAGTGCGCATGCTCAGGTGTCCTGAATGCCTCGGTGGCCCACAGGCCTGTCTTGGTATTGTGCTCCAAGTGCTCAGATCTGCCTCAGCTGCACAGTCTTGGTTCCAGGAGTTATTTGGCTGGTCTCTGCTGGGAAACCCACAGAACAGGAGCTTCGATGTTGAGAGTGCTGTCCCAGAGATCTGTATATTTGCCCACAGCAGGGTGTGGGTGCCAGGGATCCCATGTCTGGTTGCTAGCATAGAGGGACCCTGGATCTGGGGCTGTGTAAGCACTCTCTTGTGGAAACACTCACTTGCAAGTGTGCATGGGAAACACAGAGAGCCTGCACAGTTACTCACAGGTATAGGTGGTAAACTCAGAGAACCCAGTTTTCTACTCTCAGATTTGGGTCTCCTGTTTGGCTGTTAAAATAAGGCCACACCAGGGGTTATGCACTCCCTGCTGCTACTGCTGGAGACAGGACAGGCGCAGCCATAAGTGTAGGGGCTTGATAGTTTGCCACTCTCCGGTGCTGGAGATATTCTGGATCCAATCTGTCCCAGCTCACAGGTTGTCCCCTCTAGCCTGGGAAGCCTCAAAATCAGTGCTTTGGCTTCCACCACCCAACCACTCACCAGTTTTGGAGTTTTTGATTTTCTGTCCTTCAGAAATGGTGCACACTGGTAGTCGGCATCTTGGAGCCCATAATGTTATTTCTAAGAGTACTGTTACTACTCCACTGAAAAATATACAATCCATAATATTACTTGAATATCTGTATTAACCAGTGTTCTCAAAAGAAGAAGAATTAATAATTTATATAGACAAATAAAAAGAGATATACTACGAAATGTTGGCCAACAACATGAGGAGGGCAAGAAGCTCTATAGCAGTATCAGGAAGCTCAGGAAATCTGGAGATATAGGTCAACTGAACCCCAGAGAGTTAAGGAAAACACAAGTTAGAAAAGAGAAAGGTAAAGATTAATGTTCTCTGTCAGTAGTCTGGCATCTTTGTCTTCTAAGTCCTTCAAGTTTGTGCCATCTATTATTTATTGAGCATTAACATTTGTATCTTTCATAACCGGATATCAATTCATACTATAACTATATTCCATTCAGTATGAAGAACAATCTTGCTAATCCTTGTGTTTGATTACAGGAAAACTATTAATCATCTGCCCCCCAGCTTTTACCCTGTCTCAAGGTCTAATTCCTCTTATTTCTCTTCTTTTTTTCAGTTCCCATTATAAGTTTACATAATTAACCTAATGTTCTTCCTTTGATTTATTTCTAATTCCTTTATGGTTATTATTATTGGTCATGCTCCAGGCTAGGTGTTACACAATGAACAGCAAACTTTTGATGCATATAATCAAGGGATAAATTCAAGAAACAAATGTAGTCTGATTATTAAAAGGCAAAGGCTTTTATGCTACAAATATCTCAGCCCTTTGCCATCTATACCAGGGCTTTCTTTTTCAAAGTATCTTCACCCATGGATGAATTTGTCCACTTACATGTTACTCAAACTGGTTTAATACACTTACTATATAGTGAATACTGTCTAGATAAACTAGATGTCATTATGCGAAAAATACCTATTTCAGAAAAAAGTAGGTATTTTTCATATAATTTTTTTGAATTATAGGGGAGAGGAACAGGCAGAAGAGGGAAGGAGGCTAGGAATGGGAAGAGACAATGGAGGGGGCTAGAATCAGGATGTAAAGTGAATTAATTATAAAATAAATTTAAATTATTTTTAAGTTATTCACATTGTGTCCCCATTGTAGCCCCTCCCTCTTCTCATCCCAGTCCCACCCTCCCTCTATCCACTATTCCCTATTCCCCTTCCCTAGTACTCAGAAAAGGGGAGCTCTCCTCTAAGACCAACTGACCTCAGCCTACAGTCTTTATACACTCACTTCTGCTGGGTTGCCTGAGCTTCTGTAAAGCAAAAGACATTGTCATCAGAACAAATCGACAGCTTACAGACTTGGAAAGAATCTTCACCAACCCTATATCTGACAGGGCTGATATCCAGAATATCTAAAGAACTAAAGAAATTAAAAAGCAATAAATCAAGCAATCCAATTTTAAAAATGGGGCATGGGTCTAAACAGAGAATTCTTTGTAGAGGAATACAGAATGGCAGAGAAACACCTAAAGAGATGCTCATTGTCCTTAGCCATCAGAAAGACGCAAATTAAAATGACTCTGAGATTTCACCTTACACCCGTCAGAATGGCAAAGGTTAAAAACTCAAGTGATAACACATGCTGGAGAGTTTGTTGAAAATTGGGAGGGAATGAGGGAGTGGGACACGGCTAGGATACAGAGTTAATAAAATGTAACTGATAAGAAAAAAATAAAATTAAAAAAAAAAAGAAAATTGGGAACCCTCCTCCATTGCTGGTGGGAATGTAATCTTGTACAACTACTTTGGAAATCAACATTTTTTTCTTACAGTAATTCAATGGTTCTCTGACAGAAAAAAAAAAAAAACAGATCAGTGCAGTCATTTTAAAATTTATTGCTATTTGTTCTAAACTATAGACACTATTTTAATTTCCTTGAATCCACATTTTTTTTCAAATCCTTTTGATGGAGGAGGATGTAGAACATAAGAGATGGTCCTTGTAAACAAAAACAGATTCATTAAGCCCTGCTCTTCATCTTAAGTGCTGTTGTTAAGGCAACTAAACTTCTAAAAAATTCATGAAAGGAAAGGACATCACCTTAAGAGATGATTTAAGTAGTCATAGCAACCACTGTCTTCAAAACAAATATCTGTGCCCAATGTTCCTTTCCTTCTTCCTGACTTAAGATTTGTAAAATATTGTTGTCCTCTTTCTACACATTTTTCTTATGTTATAAACATAAAATTTTCAGAAATGTCAAGCATTGTCCAATAGTTTTTTTCTCTGACAAGAGACAGACATCAGCAAACATGAGAATGATATGCTGTTTGTAGTATTTTCGAACAGACTGTAAAACCATTATGTTCAATATCTAGTTGTTATTAAAAATGCACTGGGATAACATCAGTGACAGCAGTACTGAAATGCCTTTGCAGACTCAAGGATTTTGTGCATTAAATGAACGTCAAATCAAATTTAAGCCTGCAAATGATTTATAATTTTATCTTAGATTAGGTTTGTACTTCTTATATTCTTTTATTTACCCCTTTTTTTTCTTGTTCCCTCTCCCTTACCAGAGCTATTGTGAAATTCCTGCCCAGCAATTGCATACTTGACTTACTTTCAATGACCATCTTAATTCCATCTGATTCCCCCTGACCCATTTCCCCACTGTGATAAATGAGGTCCATGAATACATATGCTATTTCACAATTATTCATACTATTTAACAGTTCAAGCTGGAAATTTTCTTGCCAAAAATATTGGCACATGGTTAGATTCCTGGCACCAAAGACACTTATGCAGGAGGATTACAAGTTTGATACCAATTTAGACAACATGAGTTTAATGCCATTGTAAGACTTAAAGAGAAATATTGTCTACTTCTCTCTCTCTCTCTTTTAGGTAAATGCTGTTATTTAACAATTTCACAAGCACACACTTTATGTTTGGCTCTCTTTTGCCATGACCTCTGCCATTTCCCTCAAATCCTTTCCAGTCTCCTTCCTCTCCTCCCTAGAAATATCTTTAACACACTTGCTAGTTTGGGTTTGTTGAACACCCTACGGTGTTTAATCAGAGCCCTCTGTGTGATACTGAGTTTGGAATTAACTCTCAGTGCTTGGTGGGCTCACAAGTCGGTATACGATTGGACATAAGGTTTCTCTTTCTCCCAGAATCAGCAGTATGTAGTGCAGCCTCTAAATTCCTCCCTCTTCCTTAGGTGAGTATTAGAAGGGCCTGGTTCCTGTGGACCCAACACCAGGAAGCACAGTTGCTGTAAGTTCCTGGTTGTCATGTATATGTCCCCTTTCTAAATGATGTTTAACAACTCCTTCCCATCCTCTGGCTCTCTCACTTTTTCAGTTCCACAGCATATTCGGTAATGTTCCCTAAGGCTTGTTCAGGATGTGCAAATGTCTCGTCTAGGCATGAGACAAATCACAGACTTTAAAAAACATATATATATATGTTTGTATATACATATACATATATGTGTGTTTGTGTGATTTCAAATATACATACGTATACATATACATATTTATATATGGAAGTGTGTGGGACCAATGGTTTATAGCTATTACTTCTAGTAAAAAACCCTTTCTTTTTTAATGTTCTCTGGCACAATATTTTCTGTAAATTCAGGAGCATGTAAAGAAAATGAAGACCTTCAGTCACCTCCATATCCACAGTTGCAGCATTCCCTCCCAAATAGGAGTGACTTTTCTTTTATGAAGAATGCCACACGATGCCAAATAAGTTAAAGTCCCATCTGGTGAGAATTTACAAGTTAAAAAGTCACAGTCCACATGAGTTGGCTTGGGCATATAAGTGAGGGAACCCTTGTATAATGGAATGATTAAAAGTTTCTAAATGTTGCTTTAATTCAATCAATTAAAAGCATAAGCAGCATGGGTTTGATTGAGTCAATTTAAGGAATTGCACAGTAGTCAATGTGTTGTCAGCAGGAGTGAAAAATTCATGTATCACCTACACACAGCTTGAAATTTGTATCCTTCGACTGGATATATCAAACAACCTTTTACCATATCAAAGAAAGTAATTTTCCAAAAGGAAAGAAGAATGCAAATGAGAAACATCTATTGGTGTTTATAACTAGTTGCATATCCGCGCTCTAACATTTGAAATCCTTACCAATCTCCAAATCTTCATTATGAAAAGTTTTTGCTCCAATTTAGTCATCAATATAGAAATGTCTTTGGCCTTTTTCAGAAAAAAATGATCAATTAAGACTTTAGCAAGAGACATTTTTTTTCTTTTTTAAAATTCATTTATTATAGTTTATTCACTTTTTTTCCCCAGCTGTAGCACCTTCCTCATCCCTTCCCAATTCCACCCTACATCACTCTTCTTCTCCCATGCTCCTTCCCCAGTCCAATAATAGGGGAGGTCCTCTTCCCCATCCATCTGACTCTAGTCTATCAGGTAACATCAGGACTGGTTGCATTGTCTTCCTCTGTGGCCTGGTAAGGCTGTTCCCCCAGGGGGAAATGATCAAAGAATCAACCACTGAGTTCCTGTCAGAGACAGTCCCTGTTCCCATTACTAGGGTACCCACTTGGATACTGAGCTGTCATGGGCTACATCTGAGCAGGGGTTCTAGGTTATCCCCATGAATGGTCCTTGGTTGCAGTATCAGTCTCAGAAAAGACCCCTGTGCCCAAATTTCTTGGTTCTGCTGCTCTCCTTGTGGGGCTCCTGTCCCCTCCAGGTCTTTCTACCTCCCCCTACTTTCATCAGATTCCCTGCACTCTGCCCAAAGTTTGGCTGTGAGTCTCAGCATCTGCTTTGATACACTGCTGAGTACAGTCTTTTAGAGGCACTCAGTGTTAGGCTCCTGTCCTGTGTCCTGTTTTCTTTCTTTTCAGATGTTCATCACTTTTGCCTCTCTGAATGAAGATTGACTCTCTTACCCTGGATCTTCCTTCTTGATTAGCTTCTTTAAATGTACAGATTTTAGTTTGATTATCCTATATTATATATCTAATATCCACTTATAAATGAGTATATACCCTGTGTGTCTTTCTGCTTTTGGGATATCTCACTCGGGATGATCTTCTATAGTTCGCACCATTTGCCTGCAAATTTCATGATTTCCTTGTTTTTAATTGCTTAATAGTATTCCATGAGGGTCAAATGAAAGGGGAGGAGGTCCTCCCCTATCAGTGTACTTGGAAAGGGGCAGGGAGGAGACCAGGGAGGGAGTTGGGGAGGGGGAGGGAATGAGGGAGCAGGATACAGCTGGGACACAGAGTTAACAAATTGTAACTAAAAATAAAAATTAAATAAATAAATAAATAAATAAATAAATAAATAAATAAATAAATAAATAAATAAATGAAGTATTCCATTGAGTAAATGTACCACGATTTCTGTATCTATTCTTCAACCAAAGGACATCTGGGTTGTTTCCAGATTCTGGCTATTACAAATAGAGCTGCTATGACCATGGTTGAGCAAATGTCCTTGTTGTATACTTGCGCATCTTTTGGATATATGCCTAGAAGTGGTATAGCTGGATCTTAAGGTAGCACAATTCCTAATTGTCTGAGAAAGTGCCAGATTAATTTCCAAAGTAGTTGTACAAGTTTACATTCCCACTAGCAATGGAGGAGGGTTCTCCTTTCTCCACATCCTCTCCAGCATGTGTTCTCATTTTTAACATATAATACTTGGAATGATAAGTGTTTACAATCATCACAACCAAGTCATTACTGATTCTGCATCAAGAGCAAATGTTGTTAAAATTGGAGATGCATATAAATCTGATACATATACATATATAATTAATTTGCTGAAAATATAACAAACATCCCCCAGTTATATAAAACTCTCTCCTAAAATATCTGAAGTTTGTGACTAACGAAATTGTCTGGAGAAGAATAGATTCACTTTGCAATGTTCATCACTCTCACTAAGCTAAGGAAAGCCTCACAGGTAGGAAGAAAATAAACCATCATGAGCAGATCAAGTAAAAAGTAACAGAAAATTAATAACACCAAAATGATATTTCCATTTCACCAGTGCAAAGATATGCAAAAATTATTCATAAAATTGTCAGAGTCTGTGTCCTTTTAACAAGATCTTGATTTACAAGCTGTAGAATTTATGGATAAATAATAGAAAGCTGTGTTCTCTTCCTCTGTCATCTAAAATAACATTATACCAGCTTCATGCCTATACAAACTATATAGGCACTGTTATCTCATGGGCTACAGGAAAATATGACTCAGAGGAAGTTCCAGCGAGGGATACATAGGAATAGAGCTTTAGCATTGTTCTTTAATTTGGGGTTTTTAATCTGATCTTAGCAAATCCACAATAATGTATCTTAAACTTTAAAGTCTATATGATAATTAATTCTAAGTAGTGGGAGGTGTATATTTTAGAAAGTCTACATTTTAGGAAGGCTACATACACACGTGTATGTGTCTGTATAATATATTATAATATATAAGATCATATATACATTATATAATATATATATATACTGTGTCAACCACAATTTCTCATATGTCAGGAATAGGGTAACATTTTACAATCAAATTAGGTCTTTTTGTAAATAAACATAGTAATAGTGATAGAAATGAAAAAATGTCAACAAATAAATTACACACACATATGTATATGCTAATTTTCAGAACTCTTTTTTCCAGATGTTTCCTTTTTTTAATTTTTTATTAATTACACTTTGTTCATTTTTTATCCCCCTATAAGCCCCTCCCTCCTCCCCTCCCGATCCCACCCTCCCTCCCCTTTCTGCATGCATGCCACACCCCAAGTCCACTGATAGGGGAGGTTCTCCTCTCCTTTCTGATCTTAGTCTATCAGTTCTCATCAAAAGTGGATACATTGTCCTCTACAGTGGCCTGGTAAGGTTGCTCCCCCCTCAGGGGGAGGTGATCAATGAGCAGGCCAATCAGATTATGTCAGAGGCAGTCCCTCTTCCCATTACTATGTAACCCATTGGACACTGAACTGCCATGGGCTACATCTGTGCAGGAGTTCTAGGTTATCTCCATGAATATTCCTTGGTTGGAGTATGAGTCTCTGGGAAGTTCCCTGTGTTCAAATTACCTTGTTCTGTTGCTCTGCTTGTGGAGTTCCCATCCCCTCCAGCTCTTACTATTTCCCACTTCTTACATAAAATTCCATTCACTCTGCCCATCAGTTGGCCATCAGGCTCAGCATCTCTTTTGACAGTCTATACTGCAGAAGCTTTCAGAGGCCCTCTGTGGCAGGTTTCAAGGTTGTTTCCTGTTTTCTTCTGGCTTTCAGAGGCCCTCTGTAGCAGGTTCCAAGGTTGTTTCCTATTTTCTTTTTCTTCTGATGTCCATCCTCTTTGCCTTTCAGGATGGGGATTGAACATTTTAGTTAGGGTTCTCTCTTTTGCTTAGTTTGTTTAGATGTACAGATTTTAGTGGGTTTATTCTATGTTGTATGTTTATATGAGTGAGTTTATACCATGAGTGTCTTTTTGCTTCTGGGACAACTCACTCAGGATGATCCTTTCCAGGTCCCACCATTTACCTGCAAATTTCATGATTTCCTTATTTTTCATTGCTGAGTAATACTCCATTGTATAGATGTACCACAGTTTCTGTATCCATTCTTCAGCTGAGGGGCATCTGGGTTGTTTCCAGCTTCTGGCTATTACAAATAAAGCTGCTACAAACATGGTTGAGCAAATGTCCTTTTTGTGTACTTGCACCTCTTTTGGGTATATGCCTAGGATCTTGAGGAAGCGCTATTCCTAGTTGTCTGAGAAAGCGCCAGATTGATTTCCAGAGTGGTTGTACCAGTTGACATTCCCACCATCAATGGAGGAGGGTTCCACTTTCTCCACAACCTCTCCAGCATGTGTTGTCCCTTGAGTTTTTCATCTTGGCCATTCTGATGGGTGTAAGGTGAAATCTCAGGGTTGTTTTGATTTGCATTTCCCTAATGGCTAATGAGGTTGAGCATTTCTTTAAGTGCTTCAGAACTCTTAAGAGTCTAGAGATATTGCTTTCTACACATAACAACTAGAGTAAAATTTCTCCAATATAAGAGATGAAGAAATAGACCTGAGTTGAAAGTAACTTGTCTAGCAATAAAATGTAGAAAGTAGTCAAGCCACATTTTAAATTTAAACCAACTGACTCGAAAGCTCACCTATTTGTTCCTCCATACTATTATTCTCTATGGTAAATAAGTACATAAAATTGTTTCATTTCAGATCTGGGGTCTAGCTTACTGGTATGGCTCTTACTTACAGGAGGCCCAGGGTTCAATCTCCAGCACTACAGGGAAAAAAAATGCTTCATGTTATGTCTATATTCGAACATCTCAGAGTTTTCTAACTTTGGGTTGGTAAGGTATTTCACAGGAATCAAGTACAAAAGAAACGATTTTTGTGAGTCACTAAATGTAACCAGGGTTGTCTCTGTGGCCATGGGTTAGGAGCTTTCTCTACAGGAGCCTGGTAGGCCCACCAGTAGATTTACAACTAGAGGCACTGATTGCCTGTCTTTCAAAAACTATAAGTACTCAATAGGTCAGCAGGAAGCATTCTGGTCAAATGAGGCCATTCCCCTTTCAAGACTGTTGACAGAGCTTGCCTTGTAAGGACATCCCTCATGTAACTTCAGTTGTGAGTTCATGGGCGTTGTGGCTATACTGAGTGTTTAAGCTGACATTTCATGACCCTTAACCTTATCACCCTGTTTTTTCCTACTTCCTATCACCTCTTCTGCAAGGTTTGCTCAGCCTCAGAGAAGAGGATGCAAATGCCTCACATTTATAAGAATGATTCTTCAATCCTTATTTATTCTCAGAATCATGGGCATCCCTACATTCCTGCATTCAGCATCATTCATGTAAAGACTTCTCTGAGGTCTTTACATGAATGAGAGCAGCTTTGGTCTGATAGTGGAAACCCATATCAGTCTCAGATTGTGAACCAGGCTTACAGTGCTAAGCCAGGTGACCCTGTGCTACTTCCCATCGAGATGTCCTCAAATCTAATCAGAGGCTTAGACAACCTCACATAGTCAAGCCTTTACTGAACAAGTGGGCCCGTCTAACCTGGTAAATTAGGGTTTACCTTAGGAGAGTCTACAGCTGACTAAGACTAATGTTGCCCGTCAGTGGCCTAAATAGTACTTTCTGCAAGTTTTGAAAACTAACCATAGGAAAGGACATTTCCAAATTCAGTACAACTTTTTCTCTGCCTCCTGAAATCAAGGTGCACGTTGTACTCACCACCAGAGTCCTGTCCTCTAATTCCAGCTTGCAACTGAGAAAAAAGATGAGAACCTGCAATGTTTAGGGAGCCTCTGGGAACTCCTTAACAGATCTTTGCAGAATTACCCACAAACAGAACTGAGAATTTTACTCAGTAACAAAGGGTTCTTAGGTTCAGCATTATTTAGCCTTCCAATCATCATTAATTAGTGAGTTATTTAATCTTCATGAGATTATGTTTTCTGTGGCTTTTTTTGCTCTTAACATTTAAATTCATTCTATTGTGGTTAATACCTAGTTTTGTTCTTTTGGAATTTCCAAGTACAACTATATTGCAGGTAAGATATGGCTTTACATCTGTTTTTGATTTACAAATCTGGATATACTTGTGATTGGCAAGTATGTATTTGGAATTATAATATCCTCTTGATAGATTATTCCCTTAATTAGTACGAAATTATACTCTTTTATTATGTTTTTTATTATTATCAGTTATTACAATTTATTTATTTAATGTTTATCCCAACTGTTACTCCCTTCCACATCTCCTCCCAATAGCACCCTCCCTCCCTCTGCTCCCTCATGCAGTGATAGGGGAGGCCCTCATTCCCTTCTGTCTGACCCTAGACTATCAAGTCTCACCAGGACTAGTTGCATCATTTGCCTCTGTGGCCTGGCAAAGTTGTATCCCCCGCCCCCAAGGGAGGTGATCAGAGAGCCTGCTACTGAGTTCATGCCAGAGACAGCCCCTGCCCCCTTGCTAGGGACCCCACTTGGAGAGTGAGTCTATGGGCTATATCTGAGCTGGGATTTTAGGTCCTCTCCATGCATTGTCCTTGGTTGGGGTATCATTCTCTTCAAAGCCCTCAGGGCTCAGTATTTTTGGTTCTGTTGTTCTGCTCGAGGAGGTCCTGTTCCCTCTAGGTATTTCTATATTTCCCTTCTTACATAAAATTCCATGCATTCTTTGGCTATGAGTCTCAGACTCTGCTTCAATACCCCCATCAGTAGAGTCTTTCAGAGGCCCTCTATGGAAAGGTCCCGTCCTGTTCCCTGTCTTTTCCTATCATGTTTGCCCTTCTGAATCAGGATTGGGCATCTTCCCTAGGATCTTCCTTGTAGTTTAGCTTCTTGGGAGTACAGAATTAATGTGTTTATCCTGTATTATATGTCAATAACCACTTATAAGTGAGTATGTACCATGTGTGCCTTTCTGTTTCTGGAGTTGAACATTTCTTTAAGTGTTTCTCTGCCATTACATATTCCTCTATTGAAAATAACACAATTCTTTACAGACCTGGAAAGAAAAATTCTCAACTTCGTATGGAATAACAAGCAACCGAGAATTTCTAAAACAATCCTCTACGATAAAAGATCTTCTGGAGGTATCTCCATCCCTGATCTTAAGTTGTACTATAGAGCAACAGTTTTAAAAACTGCATGGTACTGGCATAGAAACAGAATGGTGGATCAATGGAACCAAACAGAAGACCCAGAAATAAACCCACACACTTACGGACACCTGATTTTTGACAAAGATGCCAAAGACATACAATGGAAAAAAGATAGCATCTTCAACAAATGGTGCTGTCCAACTGAATGTCTACATGTAGAAAAATGAAAATAGATCCATATTTATCACCCTGCACAAAACTGAAGTCCAAGTGGATCAAAGACCTCAACATAAAACCAGACACATTAAATCGGCTAGAAAAAAAAGTGGGGGATACCCTAGAACTCATTGGCACAGAAGAAAACTTCCTGAAGAGAACACCAACAGCACAGGCTCTAAGAGCAACAATCAATAAATGGAACCTCATGAAATTGAAAAGCTTTTGTAAAGCAAAGGACACCTTCATCAAAACAAAGCGACTGCCTACAGATTGGGAAAGAATCATCACCAACCCTTTATCTGACAGAGGACTCATATCCAGTATATATAAAGAACTAAACAAGCTGAAAAGCAGCAAACCAAATAATCTACTTAAAAAATGGGGAACAGAGCTAAACAGAGAATTCTCTGTAGAGGAATATCGAGTGGCAGAGAAGCACTTAAAGAAATGCTCAACCTCATTAGCCATTAGGGAAATGCAAATCAAAACAACCCTGAGATTTCACCTTACACCCATCAGAATGGCCAAGATGAAAAACTCAAGGGACAACACATGCTGGGGAGGTTGTGGAGAAAGGTGAACCCTTCTCCACTGCTGATGGGAATGTAAACTGGTACAACCACTCTGGAAATCAATCTGGCGCTTTTTCAGACAACTAGGAATAGCGCTTCCTCAAGATCCAGCCATACCACTCCTAGGCATATACCCCAAAGAGGCTCAAGTACACAAAAAGGACATTTGCTCAACCATGTTTGTAGCAGCTTTATTTGTAATAGCCAGAAGCTGGAAACAACCCAGATGCCCCTCAACTGAAGAATGGATGCAGAAACTGTGGTACATCTATACAATGGAGTATTACTCAGCAAAGAAAAATAAGGAAATCATGAAATTTGCAGGTAAATGGTGGGATCTGGAAAGGATCATCCTGAGTGAGTTGTCCCAGAAGCAAAAAGACACACATGGTATATACCCACTCATATAAACATGCAACATAGAATAAACCCACTAAAATCTGTACATCTAAACAAACTAAGCAAAAGAGAGGACCCTAACTAAAAATGCTCAATCCCCATCCTGAAAGGCAAAGAGGATGGACATCAGAAGAAAAAGAAAACAGGAAACAACCTAGGAACCTGCCACAGAGCGCCTCTGAAAGCAAGAAGAAAACAGGAAACAACCTTGAAACCTGCCACAGAGGGCCTCTGAAAGTTAGAAGAAGGAAACAGGATACAACCTAGGAACCTGCCACAGAGGGCCTCTGAAAGCCTCTGCCGTGCAGACTATCAAAGCAGATGCTAAGCCTGATGGCCAACTGATGGGCAGAGTGAATGGAATTTTATGTAAGAAGTGGGAAATAGTAAGAGCTGGAGAGGACAGGAACTCCACAAGGAGAGCAACAGAACAAGATAATTTGAACACAGGGAACTTCCCAGAGACTCATACTCCAACCAATGACTATCTGTGGAGATAACCTAGAACCCTGACAATGCACCCACTTCTGATGAGAACTGATAGACTAAGACCAGAAAGAAGGAGAGGAGGACCTCCCCTATCAATGGACTTGGGGAGGGGCATGCATGCAGAAAGGGGGGAAGGGTGGGATTGGGAAGGGAGGAGGGAGGGGCTTATGGGGGATACAAAATGAATAAAGTGAAATTAATAAAAGTTAAAAAAAATGGAAAAAAAATAATAAATTTTTAAAATGAAAAAAAAAGAAAATAGATATCTACATGTAGAAAAATGCAATGAAATCTATATTTATCACCCTGCACAAAAAGTCTAAGTGGATCAAGGATCTCAACATAAAATTAGACACACTGAAACTGAAAATCTTCTGTAAAGCAAAGGACACTGTCATCAGAAGAAAACGACAGCGTATAGATTGTGAAAGGATCTTCACCAACCCTATCTGACAGAGAGCTAATATCCAGAATATATAAAGAAATTAAGAAGTTAAACATCAACAAACCCCGTAATCCAATTAAAAATGGGGTTCAGAGCTAAACAGAGAATTCTCAATAGAGGAACTTACACTCTTTTTCACTTCTGAGTAGTTTTAGTTTATAGTGTATTTTGACTAATATTAGAGTCACTACTATGTGTTTTCTATTTGTTTGGAGTACTTGTCTGTAATTGTATTTTGGGTTGGTATCTACATTTTATAGTAAAGTTTGTTTCTTGTAAGTAGCATATAAATTAATTCTATATTGTAACCCAATCTTCTATTCTTTGTCTTCTTATTGTATTATAAACCTTCATACTCAGATATTGAGCAGTTTATTAATTTCTCTTTTTCATTTTGTGCTTTTTGTTTTAGACTTCCTATAAGTAAGGGTTCTGGGGTTGTTTATTTTTCACTGTGTCCTCTTAGTGTGTTTATCATACTGAAGTGTTCCTTTTAGTACCCTCAAAGTGCTTATTCAGTTCACATATCAAACTAGTCTGTCTTTATTGAAAGGTTTTATTTTTCCTTTAATGGCAGCAGATAGATTTGATTTGTGTAACTGTTTAGACAGGCAGTTCTAATCTCTTAGAACTTGGATTATCCGTTTCTACGACTTTCTGAATTTATTCGATTAATGAGCAAGGCCTAGTGGCAGGATGGATTTCTTTTGGGGAATCCAGACAGGGTATAACCAAGTCTACCTGGTGGGAGGTCTGGGTCACAATTTAGGACTCGAGTAACAGGTGAAGTGGTACAACCACAAGAAACCATCAAAGCAGATGCTATGTGATGGACCAAATATGAGGCAGGATGGGCTTACAGAGTTTTCTTAACAGATCTGTAGAACTAAATATGAAATTCTATAATGCTACGAAATTGTTAATTATTTTTTCAGCTTCTTTTTTAAATTTTATTTTATTTTATTAATTACACTTTATTCACTTTGTATCCCCCCATAAGCCCCTCCCTTCTCCCCTCCCGATCCCACCCTCCCTCCCCTTTCTGCATGCATGCCCCTCCCCAAGTCCACTGATAGGGGAGGTCCTCCTCTCCTTCCTTCTGATCTTAGTCTATCAGATCTCATCAGGAGTGGTTGCATTGTCCTCTTCTGTGGCCTGGTAAGGCTGCTCCCCCCTCAGGGGGAGGTGATCAAAGAGCAGGCCAATCAGATTATGTCAGAGGCAGTCCCTCTTCCCATTACTATGGAACCCACTTGGATACTGAACTGCCATGGGCTGAAATTGTTAATTATTAATTGAAATGAATTTGTACCAGAAATGACTGTCATGTATCTTTAATTTTTTTTTTTACTTTAAAATTTTTTAAATTTATTTTTACATTTTTTTCTTTATTAATTACACTTTATTCCCTTTGTATTCCCCCTGTGATTCCCTCCCTCCTCCTGTCCCAATCCTTCCCTTCCTCCACCCTCTGCATGCATGCTCCTTCCTAAGTCCACTGATAGGGGAGGTCTTATTTTCCTCCCTTCTGATCCTAGTCAATTAGGTCTCATCAGGAGTGGCTGCAGTGTCTTCTTCTGTGTCCTGGTAATGCTGCTTCCCCCTCAGGGGGAGGTAATTAAAGAGCAGGCCAATCAATTCATGTCAGAAACAGTCCCTCTTCCCATTACTATGTAACCCCCTTGGACACTGAACTGCCATGGGCTACATCTGTGCAGGGGTCTTAGGTTATCTCCATGCATAGTCCTTGGTTGGAGTATTGTCTGTCATGTTTCAATTCACAGATAGACCTAAGGTGTCTATGTACCAATTAAATAACAAGTTAGCTTTCAGAGCACTGGAGGAAAGCTTGAAATAAAGGGATATGTCAGGGTGGGTACCCAAGAAAAAAAGACAGACAGAAAAGACACAAAGTTTATGTGAAAATCTGTTCATAATCTGGCTCTACTCAGCAAAAACATTTTAGGTCCTTCTTTCAGGAATATTACCACCTGTCAAAGCGTTTCTCATGCTGTGAACTCTATTTACATTTAGGAATACAGGTATGTGTGTGTGTGTGTGTGTATGTGTGTGTGTGTAAATTAATAATAAAGAGATCATAAATTTGAAAGAGAGAGTTAGGAAAATACGTGAGAGGTGTTGTAGGGAATAAAAATGTAAAAACTCATATAATTTTATTTTAATTTCAAACATCAAAGAAAAAATTACATGAGAAAAAATAAATGCCTGAAGTCTAATGGCAAGAAAATAATAGTATTAAAAGTTAGCCAATGATTTGTTTCTAATTTTATAAAACTTTCCTTCTAAAGAAGAAAACATTTAAGTTTCAAACTTATTACAATATTACACATAAAGTAATATGTTTAAGTAAAGAATGCAGTGATTATATTACATTCATGAGGTACCTAATCACCAAATTTAGATATTTAATTACCAAATTGAAATGTCAATCAGTACATGATTACATTTTCTAAAGAGGCTTGAGATCATTTTGTCTTTCTAAGAATATATCAATAAACATGAATATATAAATAGCATCATTTTCATCTTCACTTTTCCTATTATAGTATTCAATTAAATAAGCTTTAGTCTTAATAGATATTGGATTTTTTTTTCATACTATAAAACAAAAAGTTGTGAGATATTATGAATTACTGAGATAGATGGATAGATGGTAGATAACAGAAAATACATAATAAATTTTTCTTGACTTTTTCAACTTATTTAGTGTGTGTGTGTGTAATATGCATGTGTGTACATGTGTATGTGGGCAATCTTCTATAACATCCCGATGCATTCCCTTAAGGCAGAGGCCATCATTGAATCTAGATAATACTGTTTATCTACTAGGCCAGATGACCAGCAAGAATTCCAGAGATTCTCTTGTTTTCAAGCCATCCATTCCTCAGCATTATTGTCACAGGAGCATAATCATATCTGGCTTTTTGGGGGGGAGGGGGAGAACTAGGAAATATAATTTCATTAAAATCAATTGATATGATTTTTAAAAATAACTCATAATCTAGACCACACAGAAAAGGCTGAGTTGTGTCCCTTAAAATGTATATGTTCAAGCCCAAACTCCAAAGACTTTAGATTGTGTGTGAAAATAGGACTTACAAAAGGAAATTGACTAAAAATGTGGAAGTAAGAAGACACACTGCTGATTGCTTAATGCAGTCATATCTGGCTTTTTACAGGGGTGTTGGATATCTGAACTCAGGTCCTTATGCTTGAGCAACAAGAAGTCTTACATAATAGGCTATCTCCAAAGGCACTTATCCAGTTTTTTGTTTGTTTGTTTTGATTTGGGTTTTTCTGTTGTTTGTTTCTTTTCATCTCAGAATGACCAAACTAACTTAGGCTAGGCTGGTGACTTTTCAACCACAGCAGCAAAGGAGATGGAAACTTTTGAGCCAACTATCCCCAAACACAGAGAGAAGGAAGTTAAGAGGTTCGGCAAAGAGAGGAACCCTGCCTAGTACAATTTTTTTTCTATCCGTTTAACTGTGATGCTCAAGAAGTTGATTACAATCTTACTGTGAAATGATCTCATATCATAGGTCTCCTTTGTCTTTATTCAATGCAGTCAGCGTGTGGAGCCCAGGTTGACTTCAAACTCAAATTTTCATGTCTCATCTTGAGTGCTGAAACAGGTAGAGATTAATCTTTTTCAGATTGTGGTTTCTTATTAAGTAAAAAAAATAATAATTACAGCAGTCTAAGAAAATATTTCTTGGGATAAAAAATAAATAACACATTGCACATTTTAAAACCTGAAAATTAAAATAAAAGATTATTAAACTGTATGAAAAACCATGTCAAGTTCATCAATTCCCTGGTTAACACATCTGTTTTCCACAAGATTTTGAATTTACTGTTTTATCTCTTCTTCATAGAACTATTTTGTTTTTAATTTTCATTCAGTTTCCATTGCATGTAATCTTGAAATATTTTAATCTGTGTTTCATTTTATATATTTTATTCCTAATAGGAAAAAAATGTAGGGAAAACCTCAACTTCCTAGAAGGATATATAGTATTCAGAACATTTTTTTTAAGTTGAACTCTTGACTTAGGCATTTTGATGCGAATCTTTTCTCACCAACCTACAAATTCCCAATTCAAATACAAAGCTGAACTAGACATATCTATGTATAAATATTGCATTACAGTTCTCTAGAACCTGAGCCATCTCTATAAAATGAATCTATTTCTGTCTTTCTTTGACTCTGTCTCTGTCTCTGTCTCTCTCTCTCTTTCTCTCTCTCTCTCTCTCTCACACACACACACACACACATATATATACACACACACAATGAAAAATTAGAAGAATCCAGTAGTTGCTCAGTCCATGGGACTGAATGTCTCAGTTGGTCTTCAGTATATGCTGGAATTCGAAAGTAATAGGCTCTAATGCCAGTGAAAGAATAGATGTGCTAGCAAGGTGAGAAGAAGCAGACAAAGAGAAAAAGGTTTCTTCTTCTGTTTCCTTATATAGGCTTCTAGCAAAAGTGTGGCCCAGACTAGAGGTGGGGTTTCCCAGATCAAATGCTCTGGATTAATGGCTTGTCTTTTCCTAGCCCAAATGATCTGTACTAATGATATGTTCTCCTGCTTCAAGATCCAGATTAGAGGTGGATTTTTCCATTTCAAATTAAGCAAGATATCCTTATAGTTGTGGCCTCCATTTAGGGATATTAGTTAACTCTGGATGTAGTGAGGTTAACTACCAAGAATAGCCAGCATATATATTAAATGGAATGAACATACATGGCATAGAATACTCTTGTTAAATATCATCAGGTGTCATTATTTCACTCAGATGGATAAAAATAATTTAACTTTATACCTAAGGTCAACATAGAACCATTGAAATATATAACACAATAAGTACAGACTAAATGTATACCCAATTCACTTCCCAGTCTCCTGCTATCAAGGTTAGTGCTGCAGAAAGATGGAAAACAACTGGAATATAAATAGAAATCGGAACTTACTCTAATTAAACTATTTACTTCTCATATTTTACATAAATGTATTATTTTATGTACATATTTCAAGGCCCTTTTCAAGGTCTTTAAGCAAGGTATCAAAAAAAGATAAACTATCCTATTGTTTGTGCTTCAATTCTATCTTATTTTTTAGAATAATACCTTTAGCTTTTCATTTTTTGAGGTTACAATATAACTGCATCATTTCTTCTTTTCCTTTCACCATGAAAACTCTCCTATCTATACCTTTTTGGTTTTTTTTTTAATTCATATCATCTATTCTTCCTAGTAATGGTTACAAAACCAAGCAAAAATAATCTCATACAGGTATGGTCTGTGTGTCTGGATCACAGTTTATTCCAGGTGTAGTATGTCTGGATCACAGTTTATTCCAGGTGT
>NW_026596051.1:39530488-39641208 GCF_907164565.1 Psammomys obesus
TATTCCAGGTGTAGTATGTCTGGATCACGGTTTATTCCAGGTGTAGTCTAGTTGACAGCCAAGAATAGCAATCACAGTCATCATGTCTCATATAGGTCATGTGAGAGGCTGAATTCTTGACTCCATTCATGCCAGGCTAGTCCTACCCCTAGTAGATCATGATACCTTCTCTGCATTAAGAATAAGTGAATTGATTTAAAATGAATGGATTGGCTTTCTATAATTTGTTTCTTAAGATAAAATACAAAGGAGCCTTACATTACACTTGAGTATTTGTTCCTTTTATCTTACAGCCAAAAATACATTTTAGGTTTATTATTTATTGAAAGGTCTAGGAGCATTTTTATGAAATAAATAAACTAAATAATTATTGTGGCCTTTTCCTATTGTTACAGACTGTCTTTTTCTATCTGACACGATAGTTATTTTCAATAGATGAATAATTACCATAGAAGTTATATGTAAAGTTATTTATTTGCTAAAAATTTTATGCCAGAACACAATAGAAGTATAATTAAGCAAATAAATCAAACCTAAAAAAAAACATGTGTAGAGGTTGCTTCCTGAAAATCTGGGTCTCTGTATCTTTAAGGTCCTTTCTTGATGGAAAGGTTTGTACAAAATGAAGCATAGAGTTTCCACAAGAGAAACTCTTTATCTCCCAGTCTGCAATCTAAATTATTTTGAATCCATTAAGTAGCAAGGTTTTGATGGCATTGCTAAGACTGTAGGCTCAGTATGCAGATGTTTGTAATTGCTGGATATACACAGAAGAGGAAGAGTCTGTTGCTACTCCTGAACTCCAAAAAGCTATGCCCTGGCGCCCCTTATTGAAACTTACTTCAAATTGTCTACCGGCCTATGCTACTCCTTCCTCTAAGTGCACAATGATTTTCTCGTAACTATGACTCTTGGTGCAGAACCAGGGCCCAACATCTCACTAGGTTTCACTGGTATCTCCTTTCAGCCATTTCTATAGCCAAAATTCATTCGTTTATGACTCCCTATGGATCCACAGATTGGCTTTCTGCCAAGTATCACTTGTTTGGGAGTCAGGGTCACCACAGACACCACACTTGGCTAGGACCCAAAGAGAGCAACAAACAGCGAGCCTATGGCCAACACCAAATTAAATGGAAAGAAATTCAAAGCAATTTCACTGAACTCAAGGGCAAGACAAGGCTGCCCACTTTCTCCATATCTCTTCAATATAGAAATTGAAGTTCTAGCTAGAGCAATAAGACTAGGAGATACAAATTGGAAAGTAAGAATTAAAAAAAAATCCCTATTTGCAAATGATATTATTTTATACATAAGGGACCCCAAAAATTCTACTGGACAACACCTATGGTTGATAAACACCTTAAACAAAGTGGCTGGATACAAAATTAACTCAAAAAAAATCAGTAGCACTCATGTATACAAATGTCAAACAGGCTGAAAAAGAAAGTAGGAAACACCACCCTTCACAATAGCCACAAATGATATAAAGTATCTTCATGTGACTCTAACCAAGCAAGTGAAAGACTTGTAAGACAAGCACTTTAAGTGTCTAAATAAATAAATTAATTAATTAAAAAAATAAAGATGTCAGAAGATGAAAAGATCTCCCATGTTCATGGATCCATAGAAGTAACATAGTAAAAACAGCCATCTTACCAAAAGTAATCCATAGATTCAATGCAATTGCCATCAAAACACCAAAACTTGACAGACAAATCTTGACAGACCTTGAAGGAACAATCCTCAACCTCATATAGAAGAACAAACAACCCAGAATAGCTAAAACAAAACTATACAATAAAAGAACTTCTGGAGGTATCTCTATCCCTGACTTCAAGCTGTGCTATACAGCTTAGTAATAAAAACTGCATGTTACTGGCATAGAAACAAAATTGTGGATCAATGGAATGAAAATGAAGATCCAGAAATAAACCTGTATGCATATGGGCACAGTGGAGCCAAAACCATACAATAGAAAAGAGACAGCATCTTCAACAAATGCTGCTGGTCCAACTGAATGTCTCCATGAAGAAAATGCAAATAGGATATATTGATGAATATACATATATGTGTGTAAAAAAAATAATGAAAAGGAGGCCATGAATTTGAAAATGAGCAAGCAGTAGTTGATGGGAGGGTTTGGACAGAGAAAAGGGGTAGGGGAATAATTTAATTATGTTATAATTGAAGATAGTTTCATATAAATTTTAAATCAACTTCAAAGAATTAATCATTAATGTTTAAAATTTTATGTAACTGGGGTTATATATGTTTTGTACTTGTGTATATACAAATGCCTTAATAATCATCTACATTAAAAACACATACATATCTGTGTGTGCATGAGAGAGATTAAAAATCTAGCATGTGCACATGTGTTCCTCATGTCAGTTTTGTTTGTTCATTTTTATTAATTAGATTCTGGATTTTATTTAAAAAAACATAGTTATCTATTTTAATGAACAGTTTTTATTTTTTGAAATGTCCAATTGATATGTGAAATCTCTAATGAGCTTACAAATTCTTTCTATAAATGGAAAAGAAATGGTCTTAAATTGATACATTTAGTGACTTATGTTTCCCACTCTACATTAAAGTGTAAACAATTCAAAAATATTTTTAAACTGTTAAAATTAAAGTGCCAAAATATTCAAGCAGTTAAATCTTAAAATGCCAGACCAAACAACTTCACATGCATATACTCAGTGAGGAAACTGACTCCATCAGGCTGTGGGAGCCACAACTGCTTACCTAATTGGCTGTGAACAGGTGTAAGAATCCGTCTTCACAGACGGAGGAACTCAGACACAGAAGGATTAGGAAGCGCACTTAGAGATCCACAGCTGTTCAAGTTGGTACAGGCACATAAGAACTCACTGTGAATGGGACTTTATCCTGGAATTTGCTCCCTTGATGATCTCTTACACAGTTGCCTTCTACACAGCCTTCCTTTCTTGTTAGCCATACTCAGGTAGGATTTGGCCATATTAGTAAGTCAAGAAACTATAAAGTGGTGCTCTCTCATACACTCATTCTCACTCCCAGAGAAGCAGTTCCCGAAGCAGAATGCTTTGCACTTCTGGACCCAAGCCCCCCTTTTGTTCTTTCTGGTTGTACAATCAGAATTCCTGTCTCACTGTTCACTTCCTTTCTGCTTCAAAGGGAACTAAGAGACTCTCCCAGTGCCTGTAGAAGGACTTTTTTCCTAAGCCTACATGCCTGCTTGTATTGTTCTGTACATGCCACTGTCCGGTTTCCCCACGGCAGCCAGTGTGCCAGCAATTGCCATGCTCTGGTTGTTTTTCTAAGAGTGGCAAGGCCGAACTCAGCTCTGTCAACCTGCAAGGACAATAATTGGCAATTACTGAACTTAGTTTTCTTAATCTACCACGCTGTGTTCTCACGAGCCTTCTATTTCACCTCTTTCCAACCACCACCAGAAACACTTCTGTTTAATCTATCTGGTATGCTATTGGGGGACCAGAATATTGCAATCAAACTGTGATTCTTCGAATTGATTCTGAGAAACAGAAGAATATTGGATACTTCATATTAATATGGACAGATGTTTCCTGAAAGTGGAGACCTGGACTAAAAGACAAGGTGCTTTAATGTATAAAACTTGAATGTGTTGAGTTGGCCTCTGATTACTTTTGGATGTGTGTATTTTTAACATCCATTCAATGTATATATATATATTCTACTTGTATCCAGGAATTAACCAAGTGTTGGATATCCCTGCTTTTTAAATTAAAACTATTGGAAGATTTTTTCCAAAATTTTGCATGTATTAATATCAGAAGATATACCACAATTTCCATATCCATTCTTCAGCTGCTATGAACATAGTTGAGCAAATGTCCTTGTATGGTTGACCGTCTTTTGGGTATATGCCCAGCAGTGGTATAGCTGGGTCTTGGGGGAGAACTCTTCCCAATTTTCTGAGAAAACACCAGATTGATTTACAGAGAGGTTGTACAAGTTTGCACTACCATCAGCAATGGAGGAGGGTTCCTCTTTTTCACAACTTAACCAGCGTATGCTTTCACTTGAGTTTTTGATCTAGGCCATTTTGACTGGCATAAGATGGAATAGTAAGAGATGCTTTGATTTGCTTTTTTCTGATGGCTCATTTGTTTAAGTGCTTCTCAGCCACTCGAGATTTCTCTGTTGTGAATTCTTGACTCTGCCTGTACCCCATTTTTTATTGGATTATTTGACTCATTAATGTTTAATTTCTGAAGATTTTGTCTATTTCAGATATTCTCCCTCTGTCAGATGTAGAGTTGATGAAGGTATTTTCCCAAACTGTAGGCTGCTGTTTTGAATTTTCAACGTGATTCAAAAGATATAAAATGCAAAGCTTAACTTGAAAATAATTCTAAATTCTTCTGTACTTATATAACGATTTTTGTAACATTCATTTCATTGCAAAGTTGGTATTGAGTTGCTGAAAGTCTTTCTACAGGCTCCATTTTCTTAGAATTTAGTATTGCTCTGAAATTAGAGACTGATATTAAATAGTATCACAGCAGAGATAACAAAATTTAATTTTGGGAAACATCTAAGGAATATTTAAAAGATATGATTATCTACCATCTCTGTAAAACAAAGCATAGTCTTGACCCAAGAATGCTCTAAAAATTCTTCAGTAACAGGACGGACAAAAAGGATACACCATGAGTGCCCATCAGTTCATATATAAAAGAAATTTTTAAATGAAAGTTTAAATACACACAGGAAAAATATAATGATAGATTCAGGAAAATGAAGTCAAGAGATTCTCGTCTATCTTCTCAGGAGTGTCCAATACATGCATTTTAATTATGTGTGAGAGAGAGAGAGAGCACCATAGTCATAATTATAAAACTGTGATGATTTCCATAGGAATCATTTCATAAATAAATGTGATAAAAATGTTCAAAAATTTGTGTTTTGTGTAAATTCAACACTGTCAGTAAAAAACAAAGGAAAAAACTAGTAGATAAATCTGTCTGAGCCAAGATGAAGAGATTGAAGAATGGTGTTGACTTACCAGGAAATATGATCATTTTGGCCTTGATCTTGTTAGCTCTGGAAAAACAATCATTTCAGAATTAAGAAAAGATAAGAGAAGGCATTATGGAATAAAAATGCTTCCTTCAAGTTAGTTAGCATTTCCTCTACTACCTACAGAAATATAGCTATCACCACATTATGGATAATTGCTCCTTCCAAAAATAGAGAACAGAAAAACAAACAAACAAAAAAACATAAAAACAAATTTTCCTACTTGGAGAGAAATCACATACAAGTGAGTTAGTCGTTGTTTCTGTCATTATCGTATAAGCTCCACCTTGCACAGTGACTAGAAGGACAAATTGTGTTGAAGTATAATAGTGTGTTGGTCCCTCAGTTTTCAGAGTAGATTTGCTTGTATACCTCAGCAGCGATATACACTGTGATCCTTGGTGCCTCTTTGTGTCCTGGCAGAAATACAAATTCCCCAGCTGCTACTTGGCTCTCAGTTTCTTCCTCTCCTTGTTGTTTTGGCTGCTGTTCCTCTTGGCACTGGGCATTTTGCCTCTGTGGTTTGCTGAGGTAGAATTGATTGACTCTGCTCACTGTATGTTCGTAGATACGGTTACTACTCTCCGTGATGTTGCTTATAAAGTCTATTATACACACAATATGGAGCAGTCCTCACTACATCCTATAAACCACAGGAAAACGAGCTGAATATAGCCACCATGTCATTCCCACTTAATTCGAGACTGGTGCATGCCTAGTTAACAGAAAGATTTCACAGTCACTTCCCACAGTAAGGTACTCTTCACATTATCCATTCATATATACTAAGGAGTTTATTCTAAACCCGGATGACTAGTAAGTAAAGATCTTTGTACTGTAATTCCAGACTTCCAGATTTGAGCTTCAGTTTCAATTTACCACTCATATCTTTATATAGACCCATAGTCCGAAAACAAGCATAAGTCAGTGGTTAAATTAAAAGTTGTAAATCAGTCTTATATCATAAATAAATATAAAATGTGACTCATAAGTGCAAAATTATAGAACTGTAAAAACCATGCAGGCAGATGGATTGCCTGTGTCCTTCACTATGAAGAGTGATTGGACTGCACTTATGCCTTGATGAACAATGAGAACCCTATGAGAAGACTAGATTATATCTTATTTTGTGGAGTGACAAGTGACATGTAAGAATATCCTGAAAGTCAAAAATATCAAACGTAGAAACTGAAATTACTTAAGAGATGAATTACAATGGAAAGAGAAATCCTACCTTCCAAGACATCTATTGTTAAAGTGTAAACATTCATTTGGAAAGAGGGAGATCTTAAGATTTGGCTTGGGAATGTTGGGGAAAAGATAGCTAGAAAGAGTCCCTAAATTCTGATGAGTATTTTTTATGGGTGTGGAAGGTTTTTATTTATTATTCCTATTGCTTGTGACTCTTCACTCACAGTGATATCACATTTTCGAGTCTATTTGAGGAAATTAACTGTAACTCATTGGGAAATCTTTAATGGTTCCCTTAAAATACTTGCCCTTCAAGAAAATTATGAAAGACAGATGAGATGGGCATTGGATGTAGGAGAAAACAAGTAACAGGACAGGAGCCTATCACAGAGGGCCTCTGAAAGACTCTACCTGGCGTGTATCAAAGCAGATACTGAGACTCATAACCAAACTTGGGCAGAGTTCAGGGAACCGTATGAAAAGGGGAGTTATTATGACTTGGAGAGGACAGGAGCTCCACAAGGACAAAAATATATCTGGGCACAGGGGTCTTTTATGAGACTGTTTCTCCAACCAAGGACCATGTATGGATATAACCTAGAACCTCTGCTCAGATGTAGCCCATGGTAGCTCAATATGCAAGTGGGTACCCTAGTAAGGGGAACAGGGACTATTTCTGACATAAACTCAATGGCTGGCTCTTTGTCCTCCCCACCCTCCAAGGGAGGAACAGCTCTGCTAGGCCACAGAGGAGGACTTTGCAGCCAGTCCTGAAGATACCTGATAAACCAGGGTCAGATTAAAAGGGAGAAGGTCTTCCCCTATCAGTGGACTTGGAAAGGGGCAGGGAGGAGATGAGGGAGGGTGAGATTAGGAGGGAATGAGTGAGGGGACTACACCTGGGATACAAAGTTAATAAAATATAACTCTAAATAAATAAATAAGTAAAAAAAGAAAATTCTGATTGTTTACAAGACCCACTTTCATGATATTCTTTACAGTAACTACACTCAAGTCCAAGCAGATTCCTAAAGTCTAACCGGTGAAGAAGTACATTGTATTCCAAAGAAAAGAAATTCCTATTACCACACATCAAAGTCTTAGGAGAACATAAAAAAAAAAAAAAAAAAAAAAACGGACACAAAGAGTGTGAGCTAGTAGTAGGAGGGGCATATGTTAGTTCAGTTTTAACTTGTTGACAGGAATGAGTCACTAGGAAGAAACTGAATTTACAAAGCTCTAAAACATGTAGTTTTCCTTGATGGATTGAAATATGAAACAAAAGATGGCCTACAAAAAGTGAGGTGGGAATTCAAGCTATGTTTCGATTCTAAGTTCAGGGAGGTGTTTCAAAAGAAGGAGATTACAATATGAAAGTGGGTTTGTCTTTTATGATTTCTGTATCAAAGTTAAGAAGATCTAAAATGTACAGATTTGACGTGTGAGGGGAAATTTAGCAACCCTGAATAATTCTTTGATTGCTCATACCTGGAACCCAGACATTATGTTGAAAGTTTCAGTGGCTTAATTAAGAAAGATGCTTACAAGGAGATTTTCCATGTTTTGGGGTTTAACACCAAGTTACGACACTTAACTACCATATTGATAGGATAAAATAGGAAAATAATATCGGACAGTATAACTTACAATTGTTTAATTTATTTCAGCGACCCTAGACATAAAATTATTTTTAGTTTGATAAATCCTGTATGAGCAGAAGGGTTCCAGATTAGCAGAATGTATTATTTAAAAAAAAATAGCCATGGTCCTTGAACTATTTCCTAGATTTGAGACAGAATGCAGATGCAGAAGTCCTTCAGTGGAAAGAACAAGAGAACTGGGAAACAAGCCTAACTGACGTCTTTCTCCAAGTCTTCCCTAACGTTGCTTGCAGCCTTTCCTGGGGCAAATGTAATTTTCATGGCACCAGTACTGCGTACCAACTTAAAGGAGAGACTAATGCTAAGCAACCGAAAAGCCACTGTTGTCGTCCAAAAGTAGGACTAGAAACTTTGGCAAGTTGTGTGATGAACAGTTTTAGCAAAGGTCTATCTCACAGTGGATAAAGTTGTTTCCAGTGTGTACTGTGACTATTCCCATAGTAATTATTCCCATAGTAACTGAAAGCGTAGCTTGAATGAGTCCACATGGCAGCTGGTAGAATCCCCATATCAGTTCCCTGTCACATGAAGTAAGAATCATTGTAACAGTATAAGGGAAATGGAAGTCACTTGAACTATCTACCTACCTTGAGAATTTATAACTAAGAAATAATACTTTACTCCTAAAGAATGACTTAAACAGTGTGATTCCCACTGTATCTTCATTCAGTGTTCATAGTTTATTTGTGCAAAATAGTGGTGGATGTTGAATAATGTATGCAGATTATAATCAGTCAGTCCTGGCTATTTGCAATTGCAGCTATTATTAATAGATTTTAAAAGAATCATTATTTGTTTATTTATTTATTTATTTATTTTTAATCTTTTATTAATATTTATTACAATTTATTCAGTTTATATCCCAGCTGTGGCCCCCTTCTTCATCTCTTCCCAATCCCTCCGTCCCTCTTCTCCTTCTATGCCCCTCCCTTGTCCAGTGGCATCACGAGATATTTTAGGAAATAAATCATCTTCAAACACCTGAAACATAGATATACACACATAGCAAATGTGTTTTTGTGTATAGCTGCTTTCATGACACACCAGAAGCCATTTTCCTAAGCATGTAATGCCAAAAATATGCATTTACAGTACTAATTCACAGGTATATTAGCAGTCTGCCTTACCTCAAAATTTGGTCACAAGGAATGTGATTGCCACATCACAGTAGTCCATAATATTCACAAATCTACAGTAATTGAATCAAATGATCAATAAACTAACTACTTTGGACTTTTAGGAATGAAGTTTGCAGGCCAGAGAGTTAGATATGAACCCGAAAATACAGAGACACTTAAAACAAGGTTAATTTGGAAGCATCCAGTGGGCTGGGACATGCGAGCACATTTCTTTTAACGTGGGGAGCACGTAGTTACTTCTGACTCCTCCTATACCTGGAAACAAAGTACATGAGTCTGTTTAGATTTGAGAGGCAATTTCTCTGAACTTTTGGTTCTGTAGTTCCACTCTATTCGCTATGTAAGAAACCTGACAGTGTGGCTAAGACACACATGACACAAAGGAAAACATGGTTTACCATGAGAAACAATAATGATTCAATTTAACCAGCAGACTTTTATTAGGTCGCTTGGACTGCGCACGCTCTCATTCAACAGGCAAGGGAGAAATTACCGTGCTGGGTAGAATGCCTGACTCTGACCATGAGGAAAATTAGACTGTCACTTTATAATAGAAGCTACAATGACTATTTCTTGAAAACAAGATACCCTGTAGGCATCTCTCAAGATTATCATGCTCTGTGATTAAGGATTATGGAAGACTGTGAGGACTTAATTTAGACTAGAGACTAAAGAATATTCAATAATAAGCTTTTGTCCCAAATAATGAAGAGCCACAACTGGCTGAGTTGTAACACAGAAAGTAGAAATTGATCTGAAAACCAGGTATGACCACATAAGAAATTTAAAAACTCAGGTGATAATTTAATTTTTGTATTTTCTTTTGTTTGTTCTGATATGTCTTTATTCCTTTCACCTTTACGTTGGAACTAAAGAGGATTTTATATGCATACATACATACATAAACATGTGTATGTACTGGTAAATTTACTCCATCATGTACAAGTTACAAGATATAAAAAGTAAAATCCATCGCTCTGTTTACTTTTCTATGAATGTCTTTTTTTTTTCATGGTTTATTCTTTTTTGTTATAAAATCAATGTAATTTATTTTGTGATATTTTAACATTTGTTTTATTTTATAATAGGCAATATTTATAGTTTATGGAAAACATATACAATAATAAACAGCTCATTGTCCAAGTGGGTTCCCTAGTAATGGGAACATGAATTCAGTGGAGGAATCTTTGATTACCTCCTTCCCTGAGGGAGGAACATCCTTGCCAGGCCAAAGAGTAGGACATTGCAGCCAGTCCTGATGAGATCTAATAAGCTAGGGTCAGATGGAAGGGGAGGAGGACCTTCCCTACCCATGGACTTGGAAAAAGGAATGGAAGGAGATGAGGGAGGGAACGAATGAAGGACAGGGCTACAGCTGGGATACAAAGTGAATAATGTGTAATTAATAAAAAAATACTTAATTAAAAATATTGAGGAGTGCTATGAATGTCTTTTAATTGTGAATACATTGGTTTTATTTATATAATAAAGTCACAAAATATAATATATATTGTTTGTAATAATCTATTATAACAATCCACTAGATGCAATTATATTAGTCTTAATTTCTTTTTTTTATAATCATCGATTTTTAATATTTCCATTTCCCAACAGCAGGTTTCCATTATACTTATACTCCAAGATTAAGGAGCAAATCCTGACATTAAGCTAGAGAAAATAACTTCTTCAAAGCATGTTTGATCACTTATTGCTTCCAACTCATGAGGCTCATGTTAGATTCTCCAAAGGAGTGTTCTATAGAACAAATACACTCAGGACTCATCCTGCAAGAAATTTCTGTGCTTTTCTTGACTCTTAGAAGGAGGTGATCACCTAAGCAGACTCAGTGGTTCCTGAGAGGCAGAAAGCTGGACTCTCCTGAAGTTTTTGGTTGCCCGGTGTCTCTTAAACTTAAGGCTCAGTTATTACGTTTAGTGTAACTTAGAGTTCTGACAATGATGATTTAAATGAAGTTCTTCCTGTGTCTCAACTTGGACTTTTTTCTTTTGTGGTGTAGGGCATTTGTTCTCAACCTAGGAACTGTTAGAACTGGGGGAGAATGATTGGCATGGTGCTTAGCATTATTTTCTTTTTTAATATAATTTTTTAGTTTATTGTAATGTATTCACTTTGTAACCCAGCTGTAGTCCCACCCCCGTTCCCTTGGTATCCCAACCTTCCTCCCTGCCTCATCTCCTCCCATGCCCCTTCACCAGTCCACTGATAGTAGAGGATCTCCTCCCCTTCTATCTGATCCTAGCCTATCAGGTCTCAAAAGGACTGTCTTTCATAGTCTTCCTCTGTGGCTTGGTGAGTCTGTTCCCCATTACTAGGGAACACACTTGGACACTGAACTGGTGTAAGCTATATATGAGCAGGGCTTCATATGACCATCCATGAATGGTCATTGGTTGGAGTATCAGTCTCAGAAAAGACCCCTAGGCCAAGAATTTTTGGTTCTGTTTTTCTCCTTTGGAGCTCAAGACCCTTCCATGTCTTTCTGTCTCCCATTCTTTCATAAGTTTCCCTGCACTCTGTCCAAAGTTTGGCTATGAGTCTCAGCATCTGCTTTAATACCCTGCTGGATAGAGTCTTTCAGAGGCCCTGTATGGTAGGTTCCTTTCTTGTTCCTTATTTTCAACTTTTGATGTCTATCCATTTGCCTTTCTGATTGAAGATTGAGAATCTTACCCAGGGTCTTGCTTCTTGCTTGGCTTCTTTAGGTGTACAGATTTGAGTATATACCATGTGTGTTTTTCTGTTTCTGGGCTAGCTCACTCAGGATGATCTTTCCTAGTTCACACCATTAGCCTGCAAATTTCATGATTTCCTTGTTTTTAATTGCTGAGTAGTATTACATTGTATAAATGAACCACAATTTCTGTATCCATTCCTCAATTGAGGGACATCTGGGTTATTTCCAGATTCTGGCTATTACAAATAAAGATGCTATGAGCATGGTTGAGCAAATGTCCTTGTTGTATACTTGAGCATCTTTTGGATATAAGCCTAGGAGTTTTATAACTGGGTCTTTTTTTTTATGAGTCTGAGATAACATTTATTTATTTTTTCATTTTTTATTTTTATTAATTATAGTTTATTCACTTTGCATCCCCCCTGTAGCTTCCTCCACCCCTCCCAACCCCACCCTTCCTCTCCCTTCTCCACCCATGTCCTTCCCCAAGTCCACTGGTGGGGGAGGTCCTCCTCCCCTTCCTTCTGATCCTAGTTATTATAGCTGGATCTTGAGGTAGCACTATTCCTAGTTTTCTGAGAAAGTGCCAAATTGAGGTTGTACAAGTTTACATTCCCACCAGCAATGGAGGAGGGTTCCCCTTTCTCCATATCCTCTCCAGCATGTGTTGTCACTTGAATTCTTGATCTTAGCCATTTTCATGGGTGTAAGGTAAAATCTCAGGGCTGAAAAGTTTCTGTAAAACAAAGGACACTGTCATCAGAACGAAATGACAGCCTACAGATTGGGAAAGGATCTTCACCATCCCTATATCTGACAGAGGGGTAATATCTAGAATATATAAAGAACTCAAGAAGTTAAACAGGAACAAATCAAGTAATCCAATTAAAAAATAGGGTACAGCAGGATACAGCTGGGACACAGAGTTAACAAAATGTAACTAAAAAGAAAATAATAATAATAATAATAATAATAAAATAGGGTACAAAGCCAAACAGAGAATTCTCAATAGAGGAATATCGAATGTCAGAGAAACACTTAAAGAAATGCTGAATGCCCTTACTCATCAGGGAAATACATTATTTTCACTCTACTTATGAAAGTTACTCATCACTCTACCCCCCCCTCAGGATAGCAACAGAAAAGACCATACAATTTGACCACTGAAGGAGGGAAACTATTTCTAGCTCAGAATATTCTACTTAAGGTTGGGCATGGACTCATAGCAGGTTAACAGTGGGACAGAGTTCAGGGTGACAGAGGGTCCTGGATAACATTCACTCTACACTGAGGCTCTTCGGGTCCCTGGGTTACCATGCTGTGGTACCCAGATCTGTGGCGTTCCCACCACTCTTGCACAGGAATTCTCCTTGGCTTATTCATGATTTCTTTGCCTCATTTTCCCATGTCCCTTCACACATCCCATCACATTTTTTTTTTCACTCAGAGAAGAAAATAACACCTCTCTGGTTCCACGTACATTAGGAAAATTGACAGAACGTGCATATACTGTCAAGACTTCTGTACATAATCTTATAAATATTTGTTTGCATTCTTCATCTGGGTTTTTTCTTCATTCATGCCATCCTCAAGGTACTTTCTCTTCTCCCACATGGTTCTTCTCCACCTAACCAATCATGGCATCCTCCTTAATTTCTTGATTTGGGAATTTCATGTCATTCCAGGATGTGTGTATGATTCCAAGTTAACAGGAGATGAAACTCTAATGGGTATTCCGTATTACCAATTAGACTATTGTATTTGGCTGCGAAGTGCTCATATATCTAATTAGCTGTTATTAACTGGTATGTCTAAAAGAGCATTTCCAGAAACTAGGTTAATGTATTTGCACATATGGTGAATATCAGGTAGCCTGTTAGACCATGGCCAAAAGCAGTTTGGGGAGGAAAGGGACTGGAGACTGGACACATCAGATCATACTCATCATCAAAAGCAGCCAAGGCACGTTACCAAGCAGTCCAGGAATCTGGAAGATGGAATAAGGAACAAACGTGTAGAAACAGTTCTTAGTGCTTTAATCACCATGATTCGCTCAACCTGCTTTCTGATGGACCTCAGGAACACTTGTACACAGACGTCATGGTCTGCTGAGGGTTGCTTCCTCCTACATCAATCACTAATTAATAAAATGTTCTCACAAACTTGCCTAAAAGTCAGTCTGCTGGACACATTCTCTTAACTGAGGTTTCCTATTCCCAAATGATCCAAGTTTTTATCAAGATGACAAAAATAAATTCTAATAGTCAATAGTATCTGATCTCTCACATTTAATGTACATCTTTTTCACAATTTCCTTTTATGCCTTATGTAATTTTATATTATTTTATTTAGCATAGCCTTGGAGCAATAGGTTATTCCATTAATGTATATTCTACATAGTTCAGAATGTATTGTAGTCTAGCCCAAATAGGTACATTGTATGAACTTTTCCAAGGAGCTAAGAATTACAGAAAGGAAAAACAAAACAAAACAAACAAACAAAACCCTGCACTCTTGCACCCTTGCACTGAGGTACAGCTTTGTGAACCAAACAGCATAATTAACATTACATAAAGAAACGTGAATGAAGAATTACTTGCAGGAGCATAGACAGGGTAAAATATCACTTTTCCCAACAGAGATTAACTGTAGAAAATTGGGGGAAGGAACGTGGACTCATGAACTCTGCCTTCTAACGATGCTTATCTGCGCATATATTTTCAGGAAGGCCAGGACCTCATGGCTTCTCAGCCATAGCATCCTTAGCTCTATAAACTTTGAGGAACAATGAACTTTGTAAGACCCTCCCCCAGAAGCAGAAAGTTAATGGTGAAAATCTTGTGCATGCTTCCTTTAGGTAATGACAGTAGGAAACATAGCAGCATGCAGACAGACCTGGTGCTGGAGAAGAATTTGAGAGTTCTACATCTTGATCCATAAGCAGGAGAAGGAAACTGATACAGTCATGAGACCTCTAAGCCCACTCCACAGAAGCATTTCTTCCAACAAGGCCATACCTTCTCTAACAAGACCACACACCTCCTAATAGTGCCACTCTATTTGGTCCAAGCATCCAAAGGCACGAGCCAGTGGGGCCAATCATACTCAAGCCACCAGAGGGTGCAAAACACAAGAGTGTATTTCATCTGCTGAGCATTTATTATCTATTCATTCTTTCCTATTCTTATCATGATGTCACTACTCATAAGGTGTTCAGGCCAAAGTTTTGGCCAGAAACTTTCCTGATGCTGAGGTAACGTGATCAGAGCCCACTGCTGTAGTGACACATAGGTTATGTGACTTTTACAGCAATCTGAAGAAATAATCGTGTTTCTCTAGCATGTACTCTATGTCTATCATCTAGTTACTGAGAGTAATGAATGATTGTGCTTGAATCTATCCAATTTGCCCAAAATATTTTCCTAATGTGAAAGTCTGAATTTCTTTTTTTTAATTTTTTATTACAATTTATTCACTTTGAATCCCAGCTGTAGCCCCCTCCCATGCCAGTACCATGCAGTTTTTATTACTGTTGCTCTATAGCACAGTGAATTTCTTTTTCACTCCTTTTCCCATAGCATCATGAAAACAAATGGTGTGGGAGATATTTTTGTACATCTAAAAATAACCAAGTAGTTTTCCAAAGTAAGGGGAACACGACCTATTTCTAACAGGATCTCAAGGGCAGGCTGTTTGCCCCCCCCCCCCCAGGGGAGGAGCAGACTGTTAGACCACAGAGGAGGACTTTGCAGCCAGCCATGAGGATACCTGATAAAACAGGGTCAAATGAAAAGTGGACTTGGAAAGGGGCAGGGAGGAGACCAGGGAGGGAGTGTGGGGTTGGGGAGGGAATGAGGGAGCAGGATACAGCTGGGACACAGAGTTAACAAAATGTAACTAAAAAGAAAAATAAAATTAAAAAAATTGTGGGTTATTTTGCATCTTCCAATTCGAATGATACTGTAACTCAATGAAAGTTATAAACAGAAATATTTTGTTTAGCATTTTAAACATTGTTCATATATTTTCTTAGTATTTCACATTGGTATTAATATATAAATATTGTCTGTTCTGATACTCCACAATCCTTTCTTTCTTTGTTTAATTTTATTTTCCTGGGGAAGAGGACCTCCCCTATCAGTGGACTTAGAGAGGGGCAGGGAAAAGATGAGGGAGGGAAGTGGGGTTGGCAGAGAAAGAGGGAGGGGGCTACAGCTGGGATACAAAGTAAGTAAACTGTAATTAATATAAAAAATAAAAATTTAATAAAAAATGTAACAATTTTATTTTTCCATATATTGGAACATGTTCGGTAATCCTCTTTATATTTGCTGTTTTTTAATGTAATGGAATTATTTATTTTTTGTACACTTTGTGTTTTACTGATAATTGTGAGCTACAGAATATAACATTTTTGAATCATTTATTACACAACTCTTTTCTCATTTGCTCATTCTTGTGACATTTAAATTTATGATACTACTAGTGGAAGGATAGTGAAAAAATAAGTACACATATAAACAGACATAAATGAATAGATAGAACATACATAAAAGAATAGATAGGTAGATAAATAGATGATAGACAGAAATAAATAGATGAACAAATAGACAGATGTACATACAGATTAATTGATAGATTTTATCTACATTATGAGCGATTTCCAATTAATTTTCTTTCACAGTTTAGCTTTCAGTGGTTATTTTTGTCATTGTTATAATGTATTTAGCTACCAATAAGAGCTTGTTCAGGTTTGGAATGTCCTGTGCTTATTTTATTTATTTAATATTCATTTTTCCTCTCTTATAAAATTAATGAGAGAACTGTTATTTCTTCTTAAATTCTTATCCTATTCCCCATATATATGTATATATATGTGTGTGTGTGTGTGTGTATCTATATTCTATTTCCCCCTTATATATAGACACACATATATACTTTTTTAATGTGTATATCTTACTACAGTGATAACTACAGAAACTTTTTCTGGTACGACATGGTTGATGTTGATGATTGGAGTTGTGGTACAGTATCAGTCAGAAAGTTTGATTGAGCTACTTCCAAAAATACCTAGAGAATGACTCCCACGGTTGAATGCTCGGCAGAGGTCTGCCAAGATAAGGACTCCCTTAACACGGGGACAAACGGGGACGCCAAGACGCTGCCTGAATTCACAACCCTTTATCATCTTCCACTTCTTTCTGAAATGTTTTTTTTTTTTTTTACTTGGAAAGGGAATCAAAGCTATATGAAACAAAATTATGCATACATTAGGTCAAATTTTACTTGCATACAACATTCTGAGAATAGAATATATTTTTACAAGTAATTTTAACTCTTTCAGTTGAGTATCTATTATCTTCTTAATTACTTCTTTGGTGTTTCAGTTCTTTTAGCCAAAAATAATTATATTATTGCTAAAAGTATATTTTTAATTATATAGAAAATTTACACTGATATTTTTACATGTGAAATAATTTTCACATAATTTATCACATATTTGATGCTAGTTTTTTGTTTCTCTTCATAATACTAAATTTTGGAGGAGAATATAATATATCTAAATACTGTAAAAAGTGTAAGGAGAGCTCTCAGAATGGGATAAAATATTTGAAAACCATATATAATAAAGTATTGCTACTTAGAATGTATAAAGACCTGTCACCTAGCAAGGACTAAAAACAACCAAACTGAAAAGAAAATGGACAAAGACCTGAAACCCTCTATCAAAGAACAGACATAGATGCAGGCAGTCTGTAAACACTTTAAGGAATTTGAGTCAGTGGCACAATAAAAATAAAAATCAATCAATCAATAAATAAATACATGAACTTCACATTCCAGGTCTTTCTATCTCCCCTTTCTTTCATAAGATTCCCTGTACTCTGTTTGGCTATGAGTTTCAGCATCTGCTTTGATACCCTATTGGGTAGAGTCTTTCAGAGGCCCTCTATGGTAGTCTCCTGTCCTGTTCCCTTTTCTCCCTCTTTCAATGTCCAATCCATTTGCCTTTCTAAGTGAGGATTGATCTTCTTACCCAGGATCCTGCTTCTTGCTTAGCTTCTTTAAGTGTACAGATTTTAGTGTGTTTATCCTACATTATAAGTATAATATCCACTTATGACTGATATACTAGGTAGGGTCAGATGGAAGGGGAGGAGGACCTCCCCTATCAGTGGACTTGGAAAGGGGCATGGGAGGAGAAGAGGGAGGGAAGGTGGAATTGGGAGGGAAAAAAGGAGGGAGCTACAGCTGGGATACAAAGTGAATAAACTGTAATTAATATTAAAAAAACAAAAATAATAAAAACTTTCACATTCATGAGGATGGATGTTATTTACAAATTGGAAAACAGAACGTACTGACGAGGACATGGATAAACAAGAAAACCTTGTGCTTTGCTAGTTGGAATGTAAAATGGAACAGCTTCTGTTTAAAAAAAATGGTATAATGTTCCTCAAAATATTAAACACACAATTTATCATAGGATTCAACAATTCCATTCCTCCAAGGAACCAGAATACTTAATGTTGAGTAATTTCGAATATCTATGAGGTTAAAATTTTTTTTAAAAAAGTTTCCATCAGTAGGTGACATACACACACAATGGAATGTACTTTAAAACTTGGAAAGCCTGATTTTACAAAATGGATGGACCTAGAAGACATGTTGCTAAATGAAATAAGCCAGGAACAATATATATATATATATATATCGTATTATATATGATAATATATAATCATATATGATTCTACTTACTTGAAATGTCTAAAACAGGCAAATTCATAGAGAAGGAAAATAATATAAAGGTTCTAGGTATTGTATTTAAGAGAAAATGGGAAATTGTCGTTTTAATGGGTACAGAATTTCTGTTTGAAGTTATGAAAAATTGTGAAAATTGATAATCATGTAACATTGTAACTGTGAATATCACTGCATTGTACATTTAAACTGAATAAATGGTTACGTGTATGGCATAAGTACTTTCATACAGTAGAAATATGCAAAAATATAGGACTTTTCAGATATGATCTTTCAGGTGATTAAGTCATTGCATTGGGTACACTTAGATGGCAATATTATAGTCTTTCTTTATGGTTTGTCTGTTTTTCAAATAAAAACATGAAGACATTTTCCAGGTCAAGGAGGAGCAACTATGAGAAGAAAGATGGCCATTTATTCCTCCTAACTGTATTCAAGTTGCACCATAAATGAAGAATGGTGCTTCCAAGTACACTCCTCAAAGCTTCTACAAATAAGTGGCATGCTACACTTGGATTCAAGCAAAGATCCTGTTTCTTTTAATTCTGTCTTCTTTGTTTACACTTCTCCAAACCCAACTTTTACAGGAAAAAGATCATCTTGTAAGAACACTTGAGATTTCCATCGTGTAGTAGACATTAGTTTGTTTATGCTGCTAAGTCAGTTGTAGTTATCCTCCTACTCTGTGAATTAATCCCAGTGCTAGTTTTCTCATCTCTTTAATCACCGCAAGTTGCATTTATTTTTGTCAGTTACGTTGTGTATGTGCGGGGCAGGGGTCACGTGCGCATGTGTGTACATGTACTGTAGCACACATGTGGGAGTCACCTGCAGGATTTGTTTTCTCCTCCCATCATATAGAACTCATGGATGTAACTCAGCATCAGTCTGGACAGCAGGCGTCTTACCACTGATTTGTCTTGCCTGCCTTCAAACCTACATGTAAACATGTATAAGGATCTTATAATTAAACGTGATTTCACCGCATACATCATATGTGATAGGGGCTATAAACTATAAAAAGTCATACCTCTCAATGGAAGAATAAAAATTTTATTAAAATATTCCACTGTTTCTTCCCAAAGCATCACTGAAACTCTTTCTTGATAAACTTAAAGTATCCATTATAAAACAGTGCAAATGTTCCCTATCATGGCCAAGTATAAGTGTTCTCACTGTTCCTAATGATACAGCATCTGTTCTAAAGAGCCTGTGCACTAAACTAGCTCTAAAGTCGAAGGCATCAGGGCTGGAAAGATGGATTAGCAGCACTACTGCACTGGCAAAAAAAAAAAAAAAAAAAAAAAAATCACGTTCAGTTCCCTACAGTCATATGGTGTCTAACACAGTCCTTTACTTCAGATCCAGGGGATCACACATCCTCTTGTGGTCTCCATGACACTAAATACACACTGCATATAGATATACACACAGGTAAAGGCATCCATGTGCATAAAATAAATTACTTGTAAAAATTACATGCAAATATATAAAAGTTGCATAATAATTCTTCCTTTTGTTTAAGATAATATAATGAATTTGGAACTATAAGTCAAATACTAGAACAATTCAATAAATTGGATAGATATAAAAAACAATGTGCAAAATGCTACAGCATCCCCACCTATTGGAAATAAATGCTAAGTATGTTTGAAGTTGTAGCAGAGTAGAAACAGAGAGAGACAACAGTTGGTCAAGTAAACAACAAAAAGTCTGTGTGATCGTTTTATACTCACATCACCAAAACCAAGGACAGGTGAGCCTTAGTGGCATCCTGGCTCATGTCTCAGTTTTCTACACTCACTGTCTAGAACCAGAAAGAGACTGGCTTTGCATGCTGCACCATGCTATTCACAGGTCTGTGTTTGGGCTGCAATGAAAGCTCAGTATTAGTCCATTCTCGGCTTCTTGAGCCATCATGTCCACGAGATATTTTTATTTGTTAGGCAACAGAAGTGGAAACGCAGTTTAATGGTCTCATCTTTTTACTTATTTGGAACTATTTGTATTTTTTACTGTTTGAAAACTTCATACATGTATATAAAACCTGTTGGTCAAATTTACCTCCTTTTTTCTCCAACTCCTATATCCCCTCAACTACATTTTCTTCCACACCACCTGTGCTGTATTTCTTAACATTTTTCTATTTATTTATTTATTTATTTATTTATCAATTTATTTATTTATTTATTTATTTATTTATTTATTTATTTATTTATTTAAATTTATCCACTTTGTATCCTGGCTGTAGCCTCCTCCCTCATCTCTTCCTCATTCCACCCACCCTCCTTCTTCTGCCCTTATGCCCCTTCCCTAGTCCAATGATAAGGGAGGACCTCCTCTCCTTCCTTCTGACCCTAGCCTATCAGGTCTCATCAGGGCTGGCTGCATCATCTTCCTTTGTGGCCTGGCAGATGTTACCTGCATATGTATGGTAAAGCATCCTCCACTGGATTATGTTTAGCTAATCAGGGACCACATGCCTGAAGAAAGCTGACTCTCCTTCCCCAAAACAGCCATCAACCAACAATTTTCCCAGCACTAGTTGTGTTACTTCATGAGACCCTCCCACACCCAGGCTGGAGGGTTTGTTTCGTTCTTGCTGTTGTTGTTGCTGTTTTTGCTGTTGTTATTGTTTTATCTTGGCTTGACCTCTTGTAGGTTTTATGCAGCATTCACAGCCACTGCAAACTCCTTTGGCAATGGAGCTGTGTCCAGTAAACGCTTTTGCTGCAGACACCTACTACTTCTTCCTTTTAAAATATTTTCCTCTTCATCCCCTTTTATTCAATGTCTGGGCAAAGAGACTCTGTGAATAGCTTTGTAATGAATCTTAAAAAAAAAAAAAACAATAAAAACTCACTATGGCACACTAATAGGCACTAAATTCCTAATAATTCAAGAATTCATACCCCAAAGAAACCAAAGGAAAAGGTCAAATGAAGTCTCAATATGTAATATGACAAGTTCTAAGAGGTAACTGAGTCTCAGATAAGTTAAATAACCGAAAAACACCTATGTAAAAGTAAATAGAATTACAATTACAACATAGTAGTTTGGGTTCCAAAATATAGTCTCATTAATGGCATACATAAAACTTTTATGAAATAAGAGTTTTAGTTCTAGTTGTGTTTTAGACGTATTACGGGACACTGATACAGAATTTTCCACCTCTGCTCGCACAGAATTTATTATATGAAAGATAAGCAGCCTGTGGGTCTGTAATCTCAGCACAAAGTATGCTGAACCAGGAGACTCTCAAGTTAGAAGCCAGACTGTAGCACATAATGAAAAAATGTCTGCGAGGGGGGGAAGCAGGCTAAAGGGAGATAAGAATGAGATGGAAGGAAAGAAAGAAGGCTTAAGTAAAGGAAAAGATAAAGTTGAAAGGTGAGAGTAAAAAGTTCAGAATGAGAAAATTCAAACTGCAGAGCAAGAGCATTGTCAAATGTCTTGTCAGAGATTGAGTAGGATAAAAAGAAAAATCACATATATTCATATATAAATATGCATTATACAGATACACACAGATACATATATATATATAAATTTGTATCATTTTTCAATAGGTAACTTTCCATTAGCTTCAGTAGGCAGCTGCTTAAATTGCACCCATTATCTGTATAAATATATAATGTCCCAAGCGTGCAATTATGTTAGCCCACAGTGGAGAATGACTTGGCTTTAAATTGCTGTGCTGGGAACATGACTGATTCTGAAATATTTGCATTTGAAAGGAAGAGACTCTTCACAGAAGCTGTCAGTAGCTCAATGAAGCCTATTAGTGCACTTTTTATACTAAAGAAAGGAGTATTATGTCTGAGAAATTTCCCTTTCTCCCAACCAGAGAGATATACTTTCCCCATCACAGTCTGATGAGTTTGGATATAGTTGGCTTCTTGCCCATTTCTTCGAGGCAGAACATTCTTTCCAGACACATTTTTTGCTTACAATATGTAAGACGTCAGAATCCAAAACACAATTTGGGGTCCATTTACTGTTCAATCGATGCTATCATTCTTGGAGCTAAATATACACGTGATTATTTCATCCCAATTGTGCTATCACTGTTAGAAAACTTCCACAGTCTTTTTCTCGATGTGCTTAACTAGACAGAAGTGATTATGTACTCCCTAAAGAAGTTAAGTTAAACATCTTCCTAACTAAAACTATAAACTCTGAATGTACAGCTTCCCACTGTATAGAGAAGAGATCTGATCTTGTAAATTTTATATTGACTTAGTATATGTTGTATATAATATGATCATTTATTTTTATGTGATAACTGCTATATTACCAAATCCCACTGAGAAATCATGCTAAGTATAGTGCCATAATTTTTTTTTAATAATGTCCATGAAGGTCAGATTTCTTGATAAATATGTATCTTAAAAGAGTGATATTCCTAGTTGTCTGAGAAAGCGCCAGATTGCTTTCCAGAGTGGTTGTACAAGTTTACATTCCCACCAGCAGTGGAGGAGGGTTCCCCTTTCTCCACAACCTCTCCAGCATGTGTTGTCTCTTGAGTTTTTGATCTTAGCCATTCTGATGGGTGTAAGGTGAAATTTTAGGGTCATTTTGATTTGCATGGAGATAACCTGCACAGATGTAGCCCATGGCAGTTCAGTATCCAAGTGGGTTCCATTGTAATAGGAACATGGACTGTCTCTGACACGAACTGATTGGCCTGCTCTTTAATTACCTCCCTCTGAGGGGGAAGCAGCATTACCAGGCCACAGAAGAAGACAATGCAGCCAGTCATGATGAAACCTAATTGACTAGGATGAGAAGGAAGGAAAAGAAGACCTCCCCTATCAGTGGACTTGGGGAGGGACATGAATGCAGAGGGTGGAGGAAGGGAGGGATTGAGACGGGAAGAGGGATTGAAGACAGGGGGGGATACAAAGTGAATAAAATGTAATTAATAAAGGATTTTTGAAAAGATTATACTGAAAAAAAGATTTAAAACTTGTATTAATAATAAATCTAGTGAACACACAAAAAAAGAGTGATAAAGTAATCTAAAATAATTTTGAGATTGAGTTGAATGTAGTATATTAAATTGAATGTGGCCTATTGCAGAAGTGCAAAACATTCATAATCAAAGTTTAAAGAATTTGTAATTGAAAAAAATATGATTGCATGTAAAATTCTAAGCCCCAAAACAGATGATCTTGTTTGTACAATGAAATAGGCTTGAAGGTACTAAGTGAAACAAAGCTGTTAAAGCCAAGAAAACATGCTCTGTTATGGTTACATTTCCCACTGAAGTAATATGTAGAAGTCTGCATTTTTGAAGTCTTTTGATATGTGTCTTCTGGTGTCACTAATAGATTATTAATATATTGACTGATTCATAATTTGGCTTAATACTGGGAGATGATGAAAAGTAAGAAGGTAAGACATTATTAAAGGGAGTAACTCTTTGCAGGCTATACGTTGTCTGCACTCCTCTTTCCACTCTGTTTCCTGGCCATCATGAGGTGAGCAGCTCTGGCTACTGTACTTTGCACACCATGATATTCTGTCTCAGCCAAGAAACCATGGATGAACACCTTGGTCCAAACCAAACATTTCCAGTTTTAACATTTGCAAATATTTTGATTCAGGAATGGCAATAATGATAACTGAGGTACAAAGATGTAAAAGATTATGAAATTGTTTGCCCACTTTATTTCAGCATTCTCTATACCATGTCTTTTCATTCCTATACATGTGGTTATAAATATAATGGTGTGAGGGCTGCAATATGGCTCACCTTTTATGAGTGCTTATAAGTCAGTTCCAGCTCAATTCCTTTATGTCTTATGTCCAAAGAGTGTGGTGACTTCAGCAATGGCAACTTATGTTCAAGTCAGGGAGAGAACCAAGGGCAAATGCAATAACTCATATTATCACTCAGACTCTCTTTACCAGCTTAAGTGGAGGTTTCCCATGCCTGAAACTGGGAATTTGTTGGACAGTCTATTGCTCTAAGGTGCTTTGTAGTTTATCAAGAGGAAAAAGCAAGTAATAGTTGTTTCTCATAAGCCACAATGACCAGCTTGGCAAAATATGCCCAAGCAGGTAATAGTGATATTTCTCTTGAGAATAACCAATAGTCATGTAACTGGTCCTAAAGCTCACTCAACAGAAGGGAGTTTGTGCCTGTTCATGGAAACAAAACCAAGTATGTAGAAATCTAGAGGAGACTCTACTACTGTCAATTTCATAAACTAGTATAACCCCTTGGTTATCCTTGTACCCGTAGATCGTTCTCTTACAATCATTATATATCCCTTACCACTAATCGAACTTCTATGTTCAGCAGAATGGGACAATTACAGAAACCACACCTGGCCGAAATTCAGGAAACAATTTTCCATGCAGGGGCCAACCCCACCTTATGCTTCTACAACGCAGCCTCTAAAACTACAGCTTGGGGAACAGGTTGGAAGAGAGACAGACCATCAGAACACCATCTGTCAAATGAAGTCTCTGTATGACAAGGAAGATGAACCAGTAAACTTCAAAAATATGCTTATCTAAACTAAATTGGCACAAAGGCAAGATGAAGTGACTTCCAATGCAAAAAGGGAAGCCTCACAAGGCATCATCCTTTAAATGTCAAGTCACAGGCAAGTAAAGGATGCTCAGCGAGGGAGAAATAATCTTCTCTGGTGATGAGTTACTTGCTAGGTAGGCAATCTCAAATAGTGAGCCCTAAATACAAATAGGTAAGAGCAACAAAAAATAGGTAAATTTTTAAAATTTTTTTTCTACAACTTATTTACTATATATCCCGATTGAAGCTCCTTTCCTCAACTCCCTCCAGTCCCACTCTCCCTCCCTCTTCCCCCATCCCCTTCCTTTAGTGCACTGAAAGGGGGTGTTCTGCTCCTCTGTCTTCTGACCATAGCTAATCAGGGCTCATCAGGACTGCCTGAACCTCTTCCTCCATGGCCTGGCAAGGCTGCATCACCAGGGGCAAGTGATTAAAGAGCAGGCAACCGAGTTCTTGACAGAGGCAGCCCCTCCTCTCCTTACTCAGAGATCCACATGGAGACTGAGCTGCCAATCAGCCACATCTGAGCAGGGGGTTTAGGTCCTCTGCTTGCATGGTACTCAGTTGGTGCATCAGTCTGTGCAGGACACCCTGGGCTCAGATTCTTTAGCTTTGTTGGCCTCCTTGTGGTGCTCCTGTCCCCTCTATATCCCTCTATCCTCACCCCCTCTTCTTCTATAAGACTCCCTGCATGACTAAGTAACCCAGAAACAGAAAGACTGGCTTGGTACACACTCCCTTATAAGCAGGTATTAGATGTGTAACATTGGCTAGACATCTACAGACATAAAGAAGCTAAACGCTAAGGAGGATCCTAGGGAGGATGTTTAAATCTCATTCAGAATGACAAACAGTATAAACACCAGAAGAGGTGGAAGAGAGGAAACAGGATGGGAGCCTACTATAAAGGGTCCTTTGAAAGGCTCCACCCAACGGGGGATCGAAGCAGATACTGAGACTCTTGGCGAATTTATTTTTTATTTATATAAATTGCCTATGTTCTTGCAGGGCACCTGAGTTCATTTCCCAGCATACAAGTCAGAGAACTCATCACTGTAACAAGTGTGTAACTATAGCTCCAGGTTATCTAATTCCTTCTTCTGGCATCTGTGTGTAACACATCCACATTTACACACTAACAAGGATGTATACACAAACATACACACAAATAATTTGTGTGTAAAAGTGTATAAATATATAGATATACTTCTACACAGACAGACATAGTGATGAACTGTTTTCAAGGAGTCAGACCAAAATTTCAAGACCAAAATTCAAAAATCCAGAATTGATAGTGTAGCAGAAGCCAAAGGCTTCAAATTGGATCAATGACTCATTGCACTACGTATTTGCAAATTGTAGAGAAATTTGAGTCTAGCAACATGGCTGCTCTAGACAGGGAACACATCCAAAGTCCTTCCAGGTCTGAGTGACCCAAAAGAAATGCAGACATGTGCTTAGTACACACCTTTAATCCCAAACATGAAAGTAAGGTCAGTTTATAGAAGGAAACAGCCATGTTTGAAAGTGACATCTGTTGTTCTCCTTGTGGAATTCCTGTCCCTTCCTGGTCTTTCTATACCCTCCCCCTTTCATAAGATTCCCCTTCCACAAGGAGAGCAATGGAACCAAAGAATCTAGCCACAGGGGTCTTTTCTGAGACTGATAATCCAACAAGGACCATGCATGGAGATAACCTAGAACCCCTGAACAGATGTAGCTCATGGCAGCTCAGTACCCAAGTGGATATCCTAGTAAGGGGAATAATAACTGTCTCTGATATGAGCTCAATGGTTGATTGTCTGATCACCTCCCCCTGAGGGGTGAGCAGCCTTACCAAGCCACAGAGGAAGGCAATGCAACCAGTCCTGATGAGACCTGATAGGCTAGGGTCAGAGGAAAGGTGAGGAGGACCTCCCCTATCAATGGCCTGTGGGGGACACATGGGAGGAGAGGAGGGAGGTAGAAGGGCTTGGGAGGGAAAAGGAGGGGTCTACAGCTGGGATACAAAGTGAATAAATTGTAATAAATAAATTAATTAATAATTTAAAAAGAGGATTCAGCCATGTTTGAAAGTGACATCTAATTGAGGACAAACAAAATGACAAGAGATTTGACAGATAAGTCAGAGGTAGAATATGCCCAACTCACGTGAGACCAGGAGAGAAAAGAGAGGTGACTTAAGAGAGCAGAGCAGAGAGAGAAAGAGAGGAGGCAGTTTTACTAGGACAGTTGTACAGAGACAGGTTGCAGAGAGAGAGAATAGGTGAAGAGATTATGAGCCAGTGATTAAGAAGGAGCCAGATTAGAACAGTTTGCCAAAGTAAATATGAAGCCAAGCAGAAAACATCAGTCAGTAGCCGAAAGAAGCCAGTTTGAGTCAATCAACTTGGAGAGGAGTTATGAGCCAGAACAGCTGAACTGAATCAGCCAACCAGAGTTCAGAAAGAACTAGAAGGGGTGAGCTTATTCAGCAATAAGTTTAAGAGGCTAAAAACATTCTAGGCCTAGAAAAGATTGTATGGAAGATAGAGCAGGTTTCCAGGACTACACCCATGTTAGCAGATGGAGGCAGTAATCCTCTGAGGTAACAATTACTTATGGAGAATAAAAGACACTTTTACATCAAGTAAAGATGTGTGGGAAAAAGTGTATAATGTGTGAAAGCCTGTGATACACTACAGGTTCCCTGAAGAGAGGTTTGTTTGTTTGTTTGTTTGTTTGTTTTGGGGGGTGGGGGTTAGAAAATAGAATTCAACAGGAAAACGACTCAGTGGTTAAAAGCACTCACTGGCTGCTCTACCGGCGAAGCCAGATTCAATGTCTAGCATCCATAGAATGGCCAACAACTATCTGTACATCCAGAGAATAAAAAATAAAAGAAAAAAAAAACATTTTTTATTTGCCTCTGTTGACAATAGTCACACATTTGATACACATACATGTTAAGCCAAAACACCTGTGAACATACAATAAAATAAATCATTTTAAGAGCTATAAAATGGAGTTCTAGCTGGGGAAGCAAACAGGGGAGTATCATTATTTCTCTGCCAGCCTGGGCCACATAGTAAAAATGTATCTGAAAATAGGAAGAAGGAAAGAAAGAAAGAAAAAACAAAACAGATAATGGTGACATTGCTACTGCTTAAACATTAACACATGATGGGCTTAGAGAGACCTCTTTTAGGCTAAAGATTTAGGGATCCCGTAAAATTGTTATTTTACTGAAGTTAAGAGCTCATTAGGCATTAACTAAATTTGAAGAGTCTTTAGTATATGTTTGTGCTTTTAAGATATTGAGAAAATGCAGATAAGCTACTGCAGTACTGACATATTGGAACCAAGTTCTAATACATGTTAGTTTACATGTAAAGATGACTAAATGGGTATATGGACGAATGCTCACATATAGAGACATGTTAAACAACTTAAATATAACTTAATGAAATAGAAAAAAACATTTAAATAGTTGATAATTTGTTCTCCTACATAAAGCATGTACATCCATTCCTAAAGTCAAGATTCCCACAAATAATTCCTACTCCACGTACCCATCCTCATTCCCTCTCTCAACACCGCTCTTCTTTAGACTGCTATGCAAACACACCAGTTGTCTCAACAACTGGACTTCTCTTATTATTGTTTTTTATAGTGGTTACTTTCTCCCCAGCTTTAACATTCTGAAATATAGACATAATTCCATTCCTTCAACCAAACAGCTGGAAACAGAGCCACCATTAGGCCATGATGTTTCTCAGGGTGCTTAAATGTCTGAGCAAAATAGAGAGTGGTACAAAATAGTAAATACACATTTCTACCCACAGTCTAATTAGCTCAAAATCCTCAAGTTTCCAGAAAGATATCAATCTCATTCATCTTCCTGTAATTTTCTACTTCATATCTACTTGCTTTTGGAGGAAGTACAAATTGCAGGATAAGATTCTCAATATGTGTGTGTGTGTGTGTGTGTGTGTGTGTATGTAAATGTATATATATATGATATATATATATATACATATAATATATAATGCATATATATGTATTATATGTATTTTCTGAAAGTGGATAATAATATGATTTCTGTTCATATATTTTGGTTGCTGTTTATTTTCACTTTGATTATTTTTTTAATAAATTTATTTTTTATTCACTTTACTTCCTGGTTGTAGCCTCATCCCTACTCCCTTCCCAATACCACTCTTCCTTCTCCTTCCAACTCCCCACTAGCCTATTCCTCAGTAAAAGGAGCTGCCTTTCCCACCCCACCCCAAGCTCATCAAGTTGCATTATGTCTGAGCATGTCCTCTCCCTCTGTGGTCTGGTAAGGCAGCCCTACAAAGAGAAGGGATTAAAAAAGAAAATAAAATGAAAATTAAAAAAAAAGGAAGCTGGCAAGAGAGTTCCTGTCTGATGCAGTCCCCACTTCCCTTACTAGGGTACCCACATGAAGCCTAAGCTGCCCATGTGCTATATACCCTTGTAGGCGGCCTAGGTCCAGTTCCTGTATGATCCGTGGTTGATGCTTCCATCTAGCAAGCCACTCTGGGCCCTGGTTAGTTGACTTCTTTTGGTCTTCTTGTGGAGTCGTGTCACCTTTAGGTCCTTTTTTCTTTCCTCCCACTTTTCCACAAGACTCCCTACACATCACCCAATGCTTGGCTGTGACTCCCAGCATGTGTTTTGAGGTACTGCTGAGTAGACGACTCTCTCAGAGGACAACTCTGACAGACTCCTGTCTACAAGCTTAGCAGAGTATCATTCATAGTATCAAGGGTTGGCACTCTTTGATAGGGTGGATCTCTGGTTGGGCCAGGCATTGCTTGGGCATTCCCTCAATCACTGCTCTATCTCTGTACTTGAACATTAATTAAATTGTAGAAAGAGTAAATTTGGCATTTAACTATTTTTGTGGGTGGGTTGGTGTTTCTCTCCCTGTACCAAGAGATTAGTCTCATTAGAGGGTGTACTCTTCAGTATATAAGGCCTTTGCTACTAGAATGTTGTACTTGAATACCGCTCATATACCCCCAGGAGCTTGTCAAAGAGATGTCCCCATTCCCAGATTCTCTTTTCTCTACAGGCCTTCTGTCCTCTTGCTCTCACTCCCTCCTGGTCTGATCTGCCCCCTGTCTTACATTGTTCCCACTCTTCTATTCTATCTCCTGTTCCAAGTGAGATTTATGCATCCCCTGTTCAATCTTCCTTGTTATTTATCAACATTGACTATGTGCCTTGTAGTATGCTTCTCCTGTACTCTATGGCTAACATACACTTGTAAGTGAATACATACCATCTATGTTTTTCTGTGTCTGGGTTACCTCACTCAGGATGATTTTTTTTTTCTAGTTCCATTCAGTTGCCTGCACATTTCATGATTTCTTTATTTTTAAAAGCTGAGTAGTATTCCATTGTATAAATGTACCACAATTTCTATACCCATTCTTCGGTAGAGGGACATCTAGGTTTTTTCCAGATTGGGGATTTCAAAAGCTGCTATGAACATAGTTGAGCAAGTGTACTTGTATGAAGTAGCATCTGTTGGGTATATACCTAGGAGTGGTATAGCTGGGTCTTAAGTTAAAGCTATTCCCAAGTTTCAGAGAAAGTGCCAGATTGATTTCAAAAGTGATCGTACAAGTTTTCAATCCCACTATCAAAGGAAGAGTTTTCCCCTTTCTCCACACCCTAGCCAACATGTGTTGTCACTTTAGGTGTTGATCTTAGACATTCTGACAGGTGTAAGATGGAAAATCAGAGTCATTTTGATTTGCTTTTCCCTGATGACTAAGTAAGTTAAGCATTTCTTTAAGTGTTTCTTGGCCATTTGAGATTCCTCTGTTGAAAATTTTCAGTTTAGTTCTCTGCCCCATTTTTTAAATTGAGTCATTTTGTTTATTGGTGTTGGAATTCTTGAATTCATTATATATTTGGGATATTAGCCCTTTGTTGCAGGTAGGATTGGTGAAGCTCTTTTCCCTATCTGTGGACTGTCATTTCATTCTATTGATGGCCTTACAGAAGCTTTTCAGTTTCCAGAGGCCCTGTTTATTAATTGTTGATACTAGACAAAAGTAAATATTTAAAATAATTCTTATTGAGTGACTGCACCGTGATGATATATATTTTTAAATTAATTTACAAAATATGTATTCACTTCTTTTTCTTGAACAATGCCTTACCTACATAAAAGTCATAAGCTGATACTTATTTAACATTCTTTCTTTTATTAGTTTCTTCACTCTTTTCTTTTTTTGTTTGTTTTTGTTTTCTTTTTATTTCTTTTTATTTTTGTTATTTAGTTACATTTTATTAACTCTGTATCCCAGCTATATCCTGCTCCCTCATTCTCTCCCAATCCCACCCTCCTTCCCTCATCTCCTCCCTGACCCTTTCCAAGTCAACTGCTTGGGGAGGACCTCCTCCCCTTTCATCTGACCCTGTTTTATTAGGTATCTTCAGGACTGGCTGCAAAGTCCTCCTCTGTTCTTCACTCTTTTCTAAATTTCATCTGTGCTCAAGAGAAATCTGCTGTTGGTATATCATCATTTTTTTTGGCAAATAAGTTTTCATTGCACTTTGAGTTCATTTAAAGTGACTTTGGAAATTTTATACATTTAGCAAACTTATTTGTCTGTAGACATATATTTGCTCACATGATTTATATTTAGTTTTTAAAATTATTTCTATTTTGAGATTAATATAATTATCTCATTTCTGCCTTCATTTTTCTCATTTCAAAGCCTCCCATATACCTTTCCTTTCTCTCTTTCAAATTAATAGGCTATTTTTTCTATTAATTGTTGCTACATGCTTAATCTATTGAATACGCATGTACACTCATAAGTGCATAAATATAACCGGTTTAGTATGTATAATTTAATTTGTATGTGTTTGTATGTTTTCCGGGTGACCAATACTTCAACTTTTTAAATATTTTTATATTATTTAAGTTTATTTATGTTACATTCCAAGGGTGACCTCTGTCCTCCCAGTCCCTTACCCTTCTTTTCCCCTTCCCCTTTCTTTCCAGAAAAAGGGACCCCTCCTTCCTAACACATCAAGTCACACAGGATTAAGCATATCTTCTACTGTGGCAAAGCAAGGCAGCCCTGCCAGGGGGAAGTGATCCAAAAGCAGACAATAGAATCCATGTTGGAAACAGCACCCTCCTCCACTATCCAGGCAACCTATGTCAAGATCAAGCTGCTCTTCACCACATACGTACAGGGGGTCTAGGTCCAGAGCATGCATGCTCCTTAGCTGATGTCTCAATTTCTGTAAGCCACTGGGGACATTTTCCTCTGGTGGTCTTGTGGTTCCTGTCCTCTGCAGGTCCTTCCATCTTTCCCCCATGCTTGGCTGCAACTCCCAGCATCTGCCTTGATCAGTGGACAGTCGTGGTAAGCTGAAAACGTAGCAGAACATCATTCATCGTGTCAGGAGCTGGCTGTCTACCGTGGAGCGTGGCTCAGGTAGGACCAGTCCTTCTGAGCCTTTTTAATTTGGTCTATTCTCCAAAATTATTACAATTTATCTCCAATAGTCCATGAATTGTCGCCTCTAGAATTAGAACTAATTATATATCCTTATGTTTTATCCTTTATTTCCATGTTTAAATATTATTTAATTTTTATGCAGTATTTTTTAATCATGTTTTTCACTCTCCCAGCTATTCCTAGACAATACCACTCCACTAACTACCCTGCTTTATGTTCTTTCTTCCTCTCTGCTTAAAAACAAACAAACAAACAAACAAAAAAAACGGCAAACATCCATCAAAACAAAATCACAAAATAAAGAACTGGAAGGGAGAGAGAGAGAGAGAGAGAGAGATGGCTAAAATTGGAGAGCATTTGGCGGGTGGTGTGGAAGCCTAGAGCAGTGGAATTGTCTTCCTGAACTCTATGAAGGTGATCCTAATGAGACTCCTAGTAACAAAGGCTATGGAGTCTCAGTGGCTATCTCTTGTCATCATGCGAGGATTCCAGTGACTGGACTAGGTGCATTCTATTGAGCTGTTGGCCAAGGGTGTCCCATAGAAATCCCTAAACCACCCAGGCTGGTGTTAAGACAAAGGATGGTTCTCTACAAACTTAAAGCTGGGCCTCATTGCCAAAGACAACAGCAACACAACTCACTGAGCATAGAGAAGAGAAGCTAATGTCAATAGGGAGCCTTCACCCCCACGTTTTAGAATTTCTGGTGAGGGAAAGTTACCCTGCAGGCAACCAGAAGAAAATGTCGCTACTAACCCAGCCGAAATTCCTTTGACCTAAAATTTGTCCTGCTGGAAAATACAGGCCAAGACAGTGGTGGCACAGAACTATTGGGAGTAGCCAACCAGTATCCTATTTGACCTAAGGTACAGTCAATTAGAATGCAACCCATAGCTGCCACTGCTTGGGTAGCCGGAATCAGAGACTAGATAGCCCAGAGAGCTAAGGTAAAACCAACTACTACTGAAACTAATCTATAAAGGTTTCAATAAAATGACTTCTGATGATATTCTGCTGTACTCATTGACTGATGCCTTATCTAGTCATAATAGAAGATTCCTTTGTCAGCAGATGGAAACAGATGCAGAGAGCCACAGACAGACACGCCTCCTTTTGGGTCTTTTTCCACCTCCTGTTAGGTTGTTTGGTCAAACTTCAATGTGAATATTTTTGCTTCATTATATTTTATTCTGTCACATTTGGTTCTTTTTTAACTTTTTTATTAATTACACTTTATTCATTTTGTATCCCCCCATAAGCTCCTCCCTCCTTCCCTCCCGATCCCACTCTCCCTCCCGTTTCTGCATGCATGCCCCTCCCCAAGTCCACTGATAGGGGAGGTCCTCCTCTCCTTTCTGATCTTAGTCTATCAGTTCTCATCAGAAGTGGCTGCATTGTCCTCTATTGTGACCTGGTAAGGCTGTTCCCCCCTCAGGGGGAGGTGATCAACGAGGAGGCCAATCAGATTATGTCAGAGGCAGTCCCTCTTCCCATTACTAGGTAAACCACTTGGACACTGACCTGCCATGGGGTACATCTGTGCAGGGGTTCTAGGTTATCTCCATGAATAGTCCTTGGTTGGAGTATGAGTCTCAAGCTTATTCTTTTCTAACGAGAGCCAAAAAGGGAGTTATCTGGAGGAGAGCAGAGGTGGGGAGGAAATTGCAAGAGAGGAGGGAGGGGAAACTATAATCAGGATATGTTGTAAGAGAAAAGACTGACAAAGAAAAAAATATATATACACTTACAAAACAGACAACAAAAACCAAACCAAACCAAACAGATTTTGTGTTGTGATGGAATAGCACAAACATGATGAGAATAAACATTCATTTTTTCTTTTGTTTTGTTTTTGGTGTTTTGACTTGTTTTTCAGTTTTTAGAGACAGGGTTTCTATGTAGCTTTGGTTGTCCTGGACTTGCTTCGTAGACCAACCTGGCCGCAGACTCAAAGAGCTGCACCTGCCTCTGACTCTCAAGTGCTAGGATTACAGGTGTGCACCATTATGCCTGGCTAACCAGTCATTATCTGATTAGATTTCAGCATGCTCTGTTTACTGGCATCCATACCCATACTCCTGATGTGCCCAAGAACAGGAGACTTGATTGTTCCACAACTTTAATTATCTCTTTTTCTTTTGTTATTATTATTTACATTTTTTTTTTTTTACTTTGTATTCCAATTGTAGCCCTCTCCCTCATCTTCTCCCTTCTTCTCACTTCTTCCCCCCTACTGTCTGACCTTAGCTTCTCAGGTGCCTCAGGGCTGTCTGAATCCTCTTCCTCTGTGGGCAGGATAGGTCACCCCACCAGGGAGAAGTGATCAAGGAGCAGGAAACTGAGTTCATGTCAGAGACTGTCTCTACTCATTTTAGCAAGGAACCCATATGGAGACTGAGCTGTCTATGTGCTATATCTGAGCAGGGGTTCTATGTCCTCTCTATGCATGGTTTTTGGTTGATGCATCAGTCTCTGCAGTTCCCCTTGGGCCATGCTTTTGCTGGCTTTGTTGGTCTCCTTGTGTGACTCCTGTCCCCTCCCGGTCCATTTATATCCCCCTTCCATAAGACTCCCTGTGCTCTGTCCAAAGTTTGGCTGTGAGTCTCTGCATCTGTTTTGATCCCTTACTGGTTGGGATCTTTTAGAGGACATCTGTGGAGGCTCCATTTGCAGGTAAATGGATGGAACTAGAAAAAATTATTCTAAGTGAGGTTTCGCAGAAGCAGAGAGACACACATGGTATATACTCACTTAAAAGTAAATATTAACCATATTATTTATGATTAACATACTAAAATGTACAAACCTAAAGTAGCTAAATAACAAGGAGGATGCTAGGTAAGATGCTTAATTCATAAGGGAAAATGGCATCAACCCAGGAAGTGGTAGAAGAGAGGGAACAGGAGTGGGACCTACCACAGATGTCATTATCTCTCTTTCATGCATTCTATCTCAGCGGGTACTCATTGGATGTCATAGAAGGTATACAAGTATCTAAGCACTGCCAATTCATGTAGCATGGCCCTAAAGCTTTGTTTCATGTCTCCTGGAGAGTTGTTAAAGCCCAGCATTTCCATTACAGGGCAACTGTGACTAGTATAACAAAAAACACGTGTTTCAGTTTTGGTAGAGGAAAAAAGACCATGAGACCTTAAACCATACACAAGGAAATTCAGGCAACTAAAGAAAGCTGAGAGCAGGGGTCTTCCCCAGAGAGCACACCAATTGGTTATCTAATACAAGAATACATATATCCAAACATATTTAATGTGGTATATACAGAGTGCACTTTTATTTAACTATAAAGAAGAATAAAGTTATGAACTTTGGAGGCAAATGTGTGGAACTGGGGATCATCATGGTAATTTTTGTAGCAAGCTGATACACAAAATCAAACAGCACATATTTCCCTTCATTTACTGAGTCTAGGTAGGAGAGAAGGCAGAAATATAAAACATGTGCTATTAAAGATGTAGAAAGAGAAAAGGAACATCTGCAAGAAGAAAATAAGATAAGGCAGTAAAATGATCTAATCTTACTGAATGAACTTATATAAAAACTATTATATTTTAAATTAATATACATTAATAAAAATCAGCTTTTTGAAGCAGGTTTGAATTCATTGAAAGTAAATGTCTTACTTCATTGCCATCATTAGCTCATGTTGAACATCCAGGTTTTCAGGATTGTCTAATGACCTGTTATACATTTTTTAAATAAAATGTAAAGACGATAATAACTATCATTTACTTATGCACATGCATATCCTGGTCCTTATATCCAATGAACATTTGGTTGATTTTTTTGCTTCGACTTACTTTCCAAAAGAAAACTTACTTTTCCGCTTCATTGAAAGGGATCCTTTCTTCGCTTGAGCTCCTCCAAGGCTAACCGAATCTCATTTTTCCCCCACTTAACACTTCCTTTAATTCTTATAGTCCTCTGCTTGTGCTTTATGAGCATGTGTCTCGCTTTCTCTATGAACCACTCCCAACACAGACATTGTTAAACCATAACTGTGATAATACACCCGTTGCTTACGCTTTTTAAATATTTTTTGAGGCGTAAAGGAAAAAAAATAGATTTGATTACTACTCTCCTCTTCTTTCTGCAGCAAACTGTTAACCTCGCTTACTTTCCCTCCAGCCCTTCTTCTTTTTCATTATATATTTACATATTTTTCTCTGTATGGACTCCCAGCATAGGCTTGTACCTAACCTCTCCCTCTGACATTGACTCTTTTATTTCTATTACATCTCAGAAAGACTTACTCATCTTTCAAAAGACATATGGAATAGACTTCTCAGCATTGTCTTTGTGGCCTGTCTTTAATGCTTCATATTCTCTGACTCTCCTTTATTCATCAAACTATTATTAACTAAGAGAATTTACTTACTCTGTGCTAGAAAGTGTTCTATGTCACAGAATATATCTTGTATATATTGGTTTTTGCAAATTGTGTAGAAAATAGTAAATACAGGGCATAGAAATAAACACTTTGTCATTCAGAAAATGTAGTAAATTAAACTTTCTTAGCTGATAGACATTTCTACTTGCATATTTATTTGTATTTAATTAATAAAACATGAACTGTTTTGATAATTATTGAGCCTGTAGTCTTTTTCCCACCATAAACAGTTTTTACCCACTATATATTATAAATACATAGATTTAAAAAATATGTTAGAATAACATTTATGTATACAGGTAAGATTTTCACATATATCAGTGGATATCTTGATAAAAACTCTGTCTCTTACACACAAACACACACAAAACTCTACCCATTTTAACTATTATCCTGTGTGCTGTGCAATAAACATCATCATAAAATCATGAGGTTTGCCCATTATTGGGTCAAGACTTAAAGTAATAAGCAGATTGATTTAAAGGGACACATATAAAATACTCACAATTACATGCCTTTTAACAAAACATCATTACTTATTGGTTAGACCTCATAGATACAGTAATTTCAAGATATCAGTAAAATAATATTACCTATAATACTGAAATTATATTAGTTTTGTACTACTGTTGATTAGCCCAAAGCAAAAGTTGTTACTTACCTTCCCTAGCATTCAAATGAGCCCATTCACAGTGCAGCATCTTCCCCCTCATGTGGAAGATTATCACAAGTTAATCACCTCAAGATAAACACATTTAACAGAGAGATCACTCTAAGCTGGTAGTCACATTGCAGATTAAGCAACAGTCTTTCCCTTCAAATGAGTATATACTGGATGCAACAAACTTAGCCCCTCTTTATCTTTAATTCAGGGCTGGAGGAAGAGTGAACACACTTTCAACACTGTAGCATTGCTTCATAGGAACAGGAATAAGAGCAGTGTGGGAAAAGGCATTTTAAGATATCAGTCCCAATATGTAATATTGATTTCTTTTTTATTATTTTATTTTTTATTTTAATCACAAGTCATTTACTTGTATCCCAGCCATACCCCCTCCCTCATTTCCTCCCAATCCGACCCTCCCTCCCTCATCTCCTCCCTGCCCCCTTCCAAGTCCACTGATACGGGAGGTCCTCCTCCCCTTCCATCTGACCCTAGCTTATCAGGTATCTTCAGGACTGGTTGCAATGTCCCCCTCTGTGGCCTATCAAAGCTCTTCCTCCCTCAGGGGGGGAGGGGCGTCAAAGAGCCAGTCATTGAGTTCATGTCAGAAATAATCCTTGTCTCCCTTACTAGGGTACCCACTTGGATACTGAGCAACCATGGGCTACATCCAAGCAGGGGTTCTAGGTTATATCTGTACATGGTCCTTGATTGGAGAAATAGTCTCATAGAAGATCCGTGTGCCCTGATATATTTGATCTTTATGGGGCTCTTGTCCTCTCTAGGTCATACTAACTCCTCCTTCATTCATATGATTCCCTGCACTCTGCCCAAAGTTTGGTTATGAGTCTTAGTATCTGCTTTGATACACTGCTATGAAGAGTCTTTCAGAGGCCCTCTGCTGTAGGCTCCTGTCCTGTTACTTGTTTTCTCCTACTACCAATGTCGATCCCCTTTGTCTTTCTAAGTGAGGACTGATCATCTTACCAGGGGTCCTCTTTCTTGTTTATCTTCTTTAGTTGTACAGATTTTAGTATGTTATCCTATCTTATAGGTCTAGTACCCACTTATAAGTGAGTATATACCATGTGTGTCTTTCTGCTCCTGAGATACCTCACTTAAGAAAGTGGCTGGATACAAAATTAACTCAAAAAAAATCAGAAGTCCTTCTGTATACCAAGATAAAAGGGCCAAGAAAGAAATCAGGGAAAAAACAACCTTTCACAATGGCCACTAAAGTACCTTGGGGTGATTCTAACCTAGCAAGTGAAATACCTGTTTGAAAAAAACTTCAAGTCACTGAAGAAAGAAATTGAAGAAGATATCAGAAGATGGAAAGATCTCCTGTGCTCATGGATCGGTAGGATTAACATAGTGAAAATGGCCATCCTACCAAAAGCAATCTACAGATTCAATAAAATTCCCATCAAAATACCAACACAATTCTTTACTGACCTTGAAAGAAAAACTATCAACTTCATATGGAGAAATAAAAAAACCAGAATCTCCAAAACAATCCTGTACAACAACAGATCATTGGACAGTATCTCCATCCTTGATCTCAAGCTGTACTACAGAGCAACAGTAATAAAAACTGCATGGTATTGGCATAGAAACAGAAAGGAGGATCAATGGAACCGCGTAGAAGACCCAGAAATAAACCCACACACCTATGAATACTCGATTTTTGACAAAGAAGCCAAAACCATTCAATGGAAAAAAGACAGCATCTTCAACAAATGGTGCTGGTCCAACTGGATGTCTACATGTAGAAAAATGAAAATAGATCCATATTCATCACCCTGCACAAAACTAAAGTCCAAGTGGATCAAGGACCTCAACATAAAACCAGATACACTAAATCAGTTAGAAGAAAATTGGGGAACAGCCTAGAACTCATTGGCACAGGAGATAACTTCCTAAACAGAACAGCAACAGCACAGGCTCTCAGAGCAACAATCAGTAAATGGGACCTCATGAAACTGAAAAGCTTCTGTAATTTCTAATCCTTTTCTGCCCATATCTTTCGTGGTTGTTGCCCATGTTCCAATTTCCTCTGTCAAGGGGCATTTTTATACCACTTCAGGAGTTGGCATGGAGAGATACTTACCTACTTTTCTGTCTGAGAACCAAGTAATTTCCAATCCAAAAATAAATGTATAAAACAAAGTAATAAGTCTAAGTGTCAAGGAATTTTTATTTTTTTTCATCTCCATTTTTAAGATTATAACATAATCAGTTCAGTTTGCTCTCTACTTTTGTTTCTCAAAACCCTTTCACATTCCCTTCTTTACTCTCTTTCAAATTGATGGCCTCTTTTTTTATTAATTGATATCACATGCATACATATATTTTCCTAAAAACGTAAGTACAACCTGCCAAATCTGTATAATGTTACTTTCATGTACGTGTTTTGAAAGCTGACTATTTGGTATTGGAATAACTAGTTTATGTCACTTCCCTGCGGAGGACTATTCTCCCATTCGTAGGATTCCGTAGCTGTCTGTAGTTCTTTGTGCACAGCTGAGGCCTCCTAAGCTTCCCCATCTACTTTAGCATGTCTGTTACTGCTATTCTTGTTCAATCCATGCTTAACACTCATGTTGCTAAGACTTTATGGGTGTAGCTCCTGACAAGAGAAGATTCCAGTTCACATTGATCTCCTTGTTCCTATGTCCCTTATACTCTTTCAGGGCTAATGAAGTCTTGGATCATGGAGAAGAACCTACGATACCACTTCATGAAACCAGCATAATCCCTAACTGCATTCTAAATATTCATCTAGTGATAGGCAGAGTCCTCAGCCTTCATCAAAAAGCTTCTTTTTGCAGCAGATGGAAAAAAAATTACACTACAAAAAAATGAAGAGTTGTGGATTACAGTACCAATGACTATATCCACAAGACAAGACCCTCACATATGGCTCAGGAATCACTGCAGAACAGGAAACAAGGGATTTTTCTTTAAACTCAACTCTGATGTAATTCATTATCTTATATATGCCTCCTTTTGGGAGATTAGAAATTACTAGAAAAGTGAACCTGAAATTTTTTAAAATGTATAACTTAGTGGGGGGAAAGGAGAAAACAAAAACAAACAAACAAAAAAACAAAAATGAAAAGGGGGGGAAATTAAAGAAGTGGAGTTAGGATTGAAAGTATACGATTGGGGATCATTTCTAATCCCTTGGGGAAATGGATGGAAATTTACTTCTTAACTGTAAGGAAAGTACAAAAGATTTAGATTAGAAGAGAAGCATAAATGACTCTTCTGAGAATTTGACATGGAGCAGTTTCTCAAACACAAGACAAGTTAGGATGCTCCTATTCAAACAGACAAGATTATACAGAAAAGAGTTAATATAGCATAATCCTTGGAAGTGCCTGCCACAGTGGGTCTCACGATTCCTGGTTCCACAATGCAAATCCTTTCATTATTTGGCACCTATCACCATGATGGTAAATATCAGTCCTGGTGGATTTTTTCCCCAACATTCTGTACCTGTGGAGGGTCATCAGTGGTTTTCCCTACCGAGACACATATAATAATACATGCAACCTTCAATGACAGACATGGAACAACTGTCTCCCTGCCTTTGTTCTAAATCAATAAGCGACAGCTAGTAAAGAGAGGGATTGAAAAATACAAAAAACTGAGCGTAGAGTTTTATGGAGGAAAAGAGGAGTGGGATTAGAGGGACATTAGAGGGATTAGAGGGGACAGGAGGGAGCCCCGCAAGGAGAACAACAAAACTAAAAGAACTAAGCCAGGGGGGGGGGCTGCAGAGACTGATGCACCAACAGAGGACCATGCATGGAGAGGACCTAGACCGCCTGCTCAGCTGTGGCCAAATGGCAGCTCAGTCTCCATGTGGATCTCTGAGTGAGGGGAGCAGGGGCTGCCTCTATCATGAACTCAGTGACTGCCCTCTGATCACTCTTCCCTGGTAATGCAGCCTTGCCAGGTCACAGAAGAAGAGGATCCAGGCAGTCCTGATGAGACTTAACAAACTATAGGCAGATGGCAATAGTGGAGAACCCCCCCCCATTCAGTAGACAAAGGAAAGGGGATGGGGAGGAAATGGGAGGAAGGGTGAGAGTGGGTAGAGATGAGAGAGGGAGCTTCAATTGGGATATATAATGAATAAATTGTGGAAAAAAATAAAAATTAAAAATACCTGAGTGTTCCTGAAGGAAGGTCTAAGTTTAAACATAACATAGAAACTGTTTAACCAGGCTAAACCATCCACCCTTCTTTAGTTTCTTTCTTTCACTTTTCTTAATCATTTCCCCAGTATTCCCTATATGCTTCCTGATTTAAAAAAAATCCTAATAAAGTACAAAACATTTCATTTTTAGGGTTTTCTTGGTTTTGTTCTTTATTCTTTCAAAATACAGAAATAATTTTCCACACATCAGCTAAGATAAGATATTTTAACTATAAGTTCAATTACATACTTCATTATTTAAATTTTTGTTGTGGCTTCTACTGCTGTATAAGAGAGAAATCCAGAGGGCTGGAGAGATGGCTCAGAGGTTAAGACCACTGGCTGTCCTTCCAAAGGACCCGAGTTCAATTCCCAGCAACCACATGCTGGCTCACAACCATCTATTATGCTCTTTTCTGGTGTCTAGGCCCACATGCAGGCTGAGTACTATATAAATACTAAATAAATAAATAAATAAATAAATAAATAAATATGAAAGAAGGAAGGAAGGAAAGAAAGAAAGAAAGAAAGAAAGAAAGAAAGAAAGAAAGAAAGAAAGAAAGAAAGAAAGAAAACTACTTCTCCAAAGTAGTTGTCTACAGTTCCAAAACAAAACCTTCCGGTCCCAGTACGAGCCTTAAGGCAACAGACTCAGACAAGTTTTACCCATTATAGCTCTCACATTTACAACTTAGGATGACTCCTCTGTCCAAATGTATTAATCCGATCTCTTCATGCATGTGTCCTTCACATTCATTTTACTCTCAACTCCCATACCACCCAGCTGTGTCGACTGCACATCAGTTTGGTGACAGTGTTTTCTACCTCTTGGCTTAATCTCCCACTTCCATGCTACTAATGAATGTGGTCTCACTGTGAGTCACTCTAGACTTCAAACTGACAAAATGTAAGATAATAAGCTCATGTTATAAACAGCCACTAAGTTAGAAATACTTTGTTATCACAATTATAGGGAATGGATGCATTGTGCCGTTTACTAATAAAAAAGTAACAGGTCACATCACGGAAAAACACTACATGGTTCACATAAACACACACATACACATTTACATATACATACACGCACATACACATACAAACACCGACACACACACACTCACACATATGCAGGCAAGGACATTCACAAGAGCGTTAACAGTTTTTGGGGAAAAAAAATCTATTTTGTAGTGTGCACACATATGCCATTACTCACACCTGGAGGTCAGAGGTCAATTCAGTTCTGTCCTTCTACCATGTGGGTTCCAGACACCAGACTTGATGGTAAGTACCTTGTCACACTGAGCCATCTTGGTATCTTACATATTAAAATGTAAGGACACATCTTTTCAGTTTTTTTTTTTTCCTACCGAACTTTAGCCTTCATATTTAAACAACAACAACAACAAAAAACAACTCAAAATGGCACTGAAGAATGCCAACACAGCAACAAGAATGCCACTATTGGAAAAGATACAGGAACCCTTCAGAGCACCATTCAAGCATATAACACAGTGAGCTCATCTAACCTCCCACCTCAATTCTGCCTCGGTAAAACATTTGAATTATTATATTTCATTTAAATAAAAATAAAGGGAAGCAAATGAATATAATTTACTCTTAGACCTCTCAAAGATAAGTATGGTTCATTACCTGGTTTTAAAAAATAACACAGGCATGAGGTTTGTGTTTTGGTAACATTTGCCTCTACTGGGATATGTAAATTTCATTGTAAGTAGGTAGAAATATTTTTAGTCTAGTGATTGCTTAGAAGCATTATTGCCCAAAGCCCATTATTGTGAAAAACTGGAAGATTTTTTTTTAATTTTCTTTGGGTTTGGTATGACAGGCTACAGAAATGTCCTGCTGACTTAAGTGAAAGCAAATGCATGCCGTTTTCTCATTTAAAAAAATCATTCTTCAACGGCATAAAAGAAAGTTTACATTTGGGTTGAAGTCAAACATTTTTAAATTAAGGGAAACAATTTTTGAGTGACTAAAACAGTTTGTACAGAATACTGTTTAAGAAGCAGCTAACTTTTGTTGGTGACTTTTCATTTGTTTTAATAACTTGCATTTACATGCCGCCTTTTTAGGCTATAATGGCTGGTGAAAACATGACTGACCTTGCTGCATGCCAGGTGCCTTGAATGGGCATGGACCAAGCAAGAAATCAACAGATCAGCTTTGCTTCTATATCATCCTGCCAAACAGCTCCAGGTATGGCCTCTACATCACCAAGGTTGTGATTTTCTTTTATACAGAAAAAAACAATGTGTCTTCTTCCTGTCTCATTTAAGAGTACTCCTGTAATTTGTCTAAAACTATTACTGAACCTTTAATCAAGATGCCTTGTATGCTCAAATATATTCCAATTCAATTCCTTACACTGATACCTAATACTAAAATCAATATTATTTGCACTGCCTCCAAACAAGGAAACCTCTCTGTGGCTCTGAAGAGAACCACCACACAGAAAAGTACTGTGGAGATGAAAATACAAGGCTACTGATCTTTTCGCTGCTGACACAAGCAAAGGTAGGTACATATGTAAGGATCTCATATGATTTCCCATATGTGGTATTTCAGCCTTGCCCAGCATAGAAAAAATGGATTACAGGAACTGGACTGCTTCAATTCAGTGGACAACGTGCACATTTTTACGTCTTAGTTTGAGTTTTTATTTTATTAAATCTAAAGTAATTTTGCATTGCCAACCAAGACTATAAAGACTTTCTGTCTTGTGTTAATCCATACAATGCATAGTTTCAGCTTGTGTGCATGCTTAGGATCCTCTCAAGAATTAAAAACCTACATTTCTGAGACAGGCTTTCAAGTGTCCCAGGTCGGCTTAGAGCTCAGCCCTTAGGTAAGGATGACAGGGAGCTTCAGATGCTTCTCTACTTCCAGAATTGTGGTTGTGTGCTGCCACATCTGGCAAATGCAATGCTGGGGATGCAATCGAACGCTTCATTAATCACACACACGCACACTACCAATAGAAGGACATCCCTAGAACCTGGGAAGGAGTATTTTTCTACAGTTTGAAGTTAATCTTATGCATGTATCCATTTCTTTAGCATCATATATGTTTACATACATCTATATGGTTCTGATGTTTTTACTAGTTTATTTTTTTAATCTACCCACTCATTATTCCTTCCTAAACTTTACAAATATCTTAAATTTTTATGGTTATGATTGAAAATTTTGTTTGTCTTGTATGGTATAAATTTTCTTCTTCCAATTGTATGTTGTCATTATAGATATCCAACTGAATTTTGCTCATTGGCTTTGTGTCTTACAGTCTCACTGAATTCACTTATTAGCTCTAGCAATTTACTTTGATTATTAAATTGAACAAATTGGACTCTAATTTACAGACTCACATACTGACTGCAAATAAATATAATTTTTACATCTTTTTTTTTCCCCCTTTCTCTCCATAATGTCTAGACATTGTCTTACAATGAAAATGGTGAGGATGGTGAGGATAAATTTCCTTGTTGAAAGACGTTTCGGTGGGAAAGGTTCTTACCTCCAAGCATGAGGACCTGAGTTCAACTCCTGAGACTCTCGTGGTGGAAGCAGAGATGTGCTGGTGGAACCTACCTTGTGACCTCCACATACTTGCTATGGGACACACATCGCCCTGCCCCAGCACTAAATACATCTGTTTCAAATTTAAAAAAAAAATTCTAAAACCCCTGAAAATAATAGTAAAGAAAAAAATCATAAAATGAAACAAGCAATATGAAGGATTTCCTGGTTTGAAGGGATCCATTCAGCACCTTGCCATTTAACAGATCACCTGTAACCTTCATGTTTGTCCTATAGTCGGCGGGGATGACTAATGATATCATAAACGGACACATTCAAGCACAGACAATATTTTTCTAACACATGTTAGAAATAAGGGGGAGATAGAAAGACCTGGAGGGGATAGGAGCTCCACAAGGAGAGCAACAGAGCCAAAAAAAAATCTGAACCCAGGGGTTCTTCAGAGACTGATGAATCAACCAAGAGACCATGCATGGAGAGGACCTTTCTCAGATGTAGCCCATGGGCAGCTCAGTCTCCATGGGGATTCCCTAGTAAGGGGAGGAGGGACTGTCTCTGACAGACAGTGGTGGGCTCTTTCATTACCTCCCTGGGGGAGGGTTGGCAGCCTTTCTAGGCCACAGAAAAAGAGGAGCCACACAGTCCTGTTGAGACCTGATAGTCTAGAGTCAGACAGTAGGGGAGGAGGACCTGCCCTATCAAGGGACTAGGGGAGGGCATAGTGGGAGAAGAGGGAGGGAGGGTCGAACCAGTTGGAGATGAGGGAAGAGACCACATCTGGGATACAAACTGAAGAAATTGTGATAAATAATTTAATTAAGTAATGAAAAAAAGAAATCAGTGTGATTCCATGATTCTGGTGGTGTGTTCTTGCTGGCTTATGGTTGTTACTATCTCTCTGAATTTTCACTTCTCTACGTACATTTTTAAATGTCTGTCTTCAATACATACTCAACATACACATTTAGAGGTATACAATTCCTTTAACACATTTGAAAAAGCTCTATAATTTCTTTTTAGTTATGATGAGAACTGATAGACTAAGATCAGAAAGGAGAGGAGAACCTCCTCTATCAGTGGACTTGGGGAGTGGCATGCATGCAGAAAGGGGAGGGAGGGTGGGATCGGGAGGGGGGAGGGAGGGACTTATGGGGGGATACAAAATGAATAAAGTATAATTAATAAAAAATTAAAAAAATAAGTTAACATTAAAGATTTAAATTTTACCAAGTAATTTGTAAGAACCTACCAGAGAAACATTCTATTGAAGTAAAAAATTATATTTTTTTAATTTGCGAATGTGGGGAGAAAAAAAACTTGTATTTCTGAGATAAATTCAACGTCATGAGGACATAATACTAATTTTTATTTTCTTTTTTTATGTTCTTGCAAGTTTTTTTTCTTTTTTTATGTTCTTGCAAGTTTTTTTTTCTTTTTTTAATTTAATTTAACTTTTTTATTATTAGTTACATTTTATTAACTCTGTATCCCAGCTATATCCCGCTCCCTCATTACCTCCCAATCACACCCTCCCTCCCTCATCTTCTCCCTGCCCCTTTCCAAGTCCCCTGATAGGGGAGGACCTCCTCCCCTTTCATCTGAACCTGTTTTATCACGTATCTTCAGGACTGGCTGCAAAGTCCTCCTCTGTGGCCTAGCAGGGCTGCTCTTCCCTTGGGGATTGGGGATGTCAAAGAGCCTGCCATTGAGTTCCTATCAGAAATAGTCCTTGTTCCACTTACTATGGGAAACCAATTGGTTACTGAGATACCATGGGCTACATACGAGCAGAGGTTGTGGTATTTTTACACAATGGAATACTACTCAGCAATCAAAAAGAGGAAATCATGAAATTAGCAGGCAAATGGTGTGATCTAGAAAAGATCATTCTAAGTGAAGTATCCCAGAAGGAGAAAGACAAACATGGTATATACTTGCTTATATAGACCTACAAAATATGATAAACATAATGAAATTTATACACCTAAGAAGATTAAAAAGAAAGCAGACACAGGACAAGATGATCAATCCTCGCTTAAAAAGACACATGGGATGTGCATTGGACCTATGACAGGAGTCTACTGCAAAATGCATCTGAAAGACTCTACCTAGCAGTGTTTCAAAACAGATACTAAGACTCATAACCAAACCCTCGGCAGAGTGCAGGGAATCATATGAAAGAAGGGGAGTTAGTATGACATAGAAAGGATAGGAGCTCCACAAGGACCAAATATATCTGGGCACAGGGATCTTTTCTGAGACTGACACTCCACCAAGAACCATATATGGATATAATTTTTGTTTTCTTAAGCATTTCTGGCCCATGATGTTGAATGATGTTGGATTTTAATTCTTCTGTTTTTTTTTTTTTTTTACTATTTACTGGGACTCCTTCATTAACTTGGAAAAGTGACCTTTTATTAATCTTCTAAAAGACTTTCTGAAAGATTTTTGTTACTGGTTCTTTAAACTTCTGATCAAGTTTAACTCTGAATGTCATAACCTAAAGGTTTCTGTATAAAATGATTTGTTATCAAATTCAAATAGACTGGGAGCCCCCAGTAGACATATTATTTATGTTCAGAGAATGTATTTTAATTTGATGAGCTTAAAAAATCTCCATATTATTTTACAAAAATTCAAAAAAGTATGCTTTCAAAAACTTTAGGATAAGTAATTTAAAAATACAATTTCAAACAAAAGCCGTTTTTTTTAAAAAAGGAAAACTATAGTATTATCTGCCTACAAGTTAAATTTTAAAAAGAAACTATGATTACAGTTCACTTTGAAATGCAAATGCAATGACACTAAACAACATGAACTTGATAATGAAACAGCAAAATGTATAAAATGTATTAACAGAACTAAAAGATAAATTGTTTTTGCAACTTAATTTCTATACATCTCTCAAAATTTGATTCATTGATTGAATAGAAAATAAAATATAAATAAAATGAACAACTAAGTGAGCAAGCTTAGACTAACAAAAACAGAATTTGAGATTTATCAAAGAATTCACAAGTTTGCTCCTGTTCTAATTTTAAAATGAGGAAATGTAATTATAACTATACTTTAGCTACAATATGAAACTTACCAGTTGTCATTATGTGAACACTATATTAATATAGAACATTAATCTAGAGAAAAAATTATCGGATTTAAAAGGGAATTTAGATCAATAGTTCTCAACCTGTGGGTCACAACCCCTTTGGGGGGTCTAAAGATCCTTTCACAGGGTCACCCAAGACCATCAGAAAACACAGGTTTTTACATTATGATTCACAGCCGTAGCAAAATTAAAGTTACAAAGTAACAACAAAAATGATTCTACGGCTGGAAATCACCACAAGATAAGGAACTGTATCAAAGGTCCCAGCACCAGGGAGATTGAGAAGCTCTGCTCCACTTGGCAATAGCTTTAAAGGAAATAAAGCTGTAAGGCAGCTTAGCAGCAAGATGTAAACATAAAACAACAGTAAAGTCTATCCATGATACGCAGCTTACTCAAATTTAGTTCAGAATACGAGTTTGACTTTACAGGAATACTGAGAGAGTTGAGAGTGAGAACACTTTCCAGTGCACTCAGAAGCTGTGTGTGTCAGCAAGAGACAGCAGCATGACCCCTGTTTTCTAACATCTCCACATACGCTAGGAGATACCTGCCTGATATTGATGGAATATCTTCCTGCTACTCTCTCAATGGGAAATGCTTCTGGTAATGTTCTAAATTATGCACTGAGCAGTATATTGTGATAGTTGTAAAAGTATCTCTGGCTAAAATGCTCAATCTCCATCCAGAAAGGCAAAGAATATGGACATCAGAAAAAGGAGAAAAACAGGGAAAAAGTCAGGATCCTGCCACAGAGGGCCTCTGAAAGGCTCTGTCCTGCAGACTATCAAACCACATGCTGAGACTTATGGCCAAACTTTGTGCAGAGTGCATGGAATCTTATGTAAGAAGTGGGAAACAGTAAGATCTGGAGAGGACAGGAACTCCACAAGGAGAGCAACAAAACCAAAATATTTGAGCACAGGGGTCTTCCCTGAGACTGATACTACAACCAAGGACCATGCATAGAGATAACCTAGAACCCCTGCACAGATGTAGCCCATGGCAATTCAGTGTCCAAGTGGGTTCCATAGTAATGGGAACAGGGATTGTCTCTGACATGAAATGATTGGCCTGCTCTTTGGTCATCTCCCCCTGAGGGGGGAGCAGCCTTACCAGGCCACAGAGGAAGACAATGCAGCCACTGCTGATGAGACCTAATAGGCTAGGACCAGAAGGAAGGAAAAGAAGACCTCCTCTATCAGTGGACTTGTGAAGGGGCACGCGTGGAGAAGGGGGAGGAAGGGAGGGATTGGGAGAGGCGAAAGGAGGGAACTACAGGGGGGGTACAAACTGAATAAAGTATAATTAATAAAAAAGAATTGTAAAATAAAGTATATCTGTGGGATTAACTCCACAGCTTTAATGGAGCAATAACTTAGAGGTAGCAGAAACTGGAAAATAATTCATGGCTAAAGGTACAACTGGTATGGAGGACTACTGGCAAATTTTCCAAGCTGTGGATATAGAAAGAGTTTGATTGGTTCTTGGTAATATTTTTTGTAAAAGGCAGGAAAAACATACAGTGCATCTTGTTGCTCATTTATATTTGTTCTTTGAACAAACTATATTTAGGATACAGAATGTATGCTTTTAAATGGTAAAGAGCATAAACCACAACTTGTGAACCAAATAATATTTAACTAGTCAATAATGGTATACACAAACCACTACTGTTCCTGAATATCATCCACTTAAGATTAGTTCCTACTGCACAACACCATCTGCCTCTGGATAGTTGATCTCTTTGCTATTACTTCCTCTTCCTATGAATTTTCCTGTCACTTTTCAGTATTGATAGTTGTAAATTGCGTACTTTTGAGAGACAAAGCTATACCTTCCTTTCACTGTTCAGAGAGACTGAAAGGCAAGTGCTCTTCTCCGCTCGTGCCTCCTTAGTCAGGACGAAGTTACATAGCCAGCCTGTCTAGAAGGGAGACATGGAAATGGATAATTTTAAGCTGTACATACATATGCCCCACAGAAAAATAACTTATTTCTGCTAAATGAGGCAAGATGAAATGGGCATTGAATTGGATTAAGAGGTATCTGCCTCAATGATCATTATATAATACCGTTATTTTATTTATTATGATCACACTTAATAAAAACATTTCAAATAAAAATTTTACAAGCAAGATATATAAACTGGGAGGAAACAGAAAATATAAGATTTGTCAGTAAGAGCTCAAGGGAAAATGCACCTTTAAGTGCCCAGTCTCTATCCCTAGGGATTACTTTTTATCCTCCTGTAGATCTAAACTATGTTCAAGGGCAGTTTCAGAAGGACTTATATATCTGACATAACTACATGCTTAAGGAAGAAAGTCTGTCAAGTTGCAGTTTCTATAAAAGATGCAATCCCTGCGCTCTGTTAGTAGGAAAATCTTTCTGGAGGCTCAAAGTCTCTCTTTGGTTGTTTTATTTTTACTCTTATTATTTTACTTTTTATTACTCCGTCTTTTAAATTTTTGATTGTTTATGGTGTCTTAAAACATTTATATTCAGAATTAATTTCTCGAGCAGCTTAATGAATGGCAGTTTAGCTGCCATTGTATCCTCGGCAGTTTTGTCATCTGTCCCGTATGATTACAATTATGACAACGAAAGGTAAACAGTGATTGATGAACCCCAGGTCTGGAAGCCCGTGTACCTGTTTGTGGAATGGCTTAGGCTATGTTTTCATGACTTTCCCAGGAGTCAACTTTAAAACTCACTAGCCCAGGACTCTGAGCTTCAAGTGTTTTCAGGAGAACAGGCTGTACGCTTGAGAACAAGGGCAATCCAATGGTTGTTCAGAAAGTCTCCAGAAGGGAGCATGTACCTCTCGCTTTGCACCAGAGTGGCAGTAAGTTTGCAGAATGGTGGGAGAAGTGGGGTCCGGGGTACATTAGTCATCAGTGCAGGCTATAATCATCATAATCAAGTCTGAAATCCCAGACCTTTCAGACATTTGGTAATGTTTTGTGAATGGAAAAACAAAAAAAGTATAATCAAGATGTACCCTTCACAAATTGACCCAGATGGTCACCCTATAGAGAAATCCATCTGGAACACAGAGTCATCACTGGTACAATAATCACAGTCTTTAAATGGTAGGAGAAACTTTAAACAATTAAAAAAATTGCTGATAACTAAACAGACTAAAAACAGAGTGGTCAACCAGAATAAATCATGAGGAAAATCTAAGAAAAAAAAAAAGAATAAAAACCCTTCAAAGAGACATGAGCATGGAAAAACATCTTCAGATCAGACATGTTGATTTCAAATAAAGACTTTAGGATTTGTACTTTTTAAAAGCAAAAAGAAAATGTTATTGGAGAAATGTATGGAAATATGCACAAAAAATCAATTTGATATTCTGAAAATCACTAGTTTTTCATGTTGACACTGTCTTTTGTCTTACTATGCAGTTTCTTTTTTAATTTTCTTTTTTATTTTAATTTTTATTTTTTATATTAATTAGAGGTTATTCACTTTGTATCCAGCTGTAGCCCCCTCACTCATTCCCCACCAATCCCACCCTCCCTCCCTCATCTCCGCCCATGCCCCTCTCCAAGTCCACTGATAGGGGAGATCCTCCTCCCCTTCCATCTGACCCTACTCTATCAGGTCTCATCAGGACTGGCAGTATTGTCCTCCTCTGTGGCCTGGCAAGGCTGCTCCCCACCTCAGGAGGAGGTGATCAAAGAGCCAGCCACTGAGTTCATGTGAGAAACAGTCCATGATCTCATAACTAGGGTACCCACCTGGAGACTGAGCTGCCATGGGCTACAGAGTTTCTAATAGCCTAAAATGAGAGGAGATAGCAGATGACTAAGGCAAAGAATGCGTTGAGATACTGTCTCTGTAGATAACGTTGGGCCTAAGTACAGGTCTAGCACCATTATACATAGCCTGATCATCACAATGGACTCATCATTGGGAGAAATAAAATTGTTTTCCAAAGAATTACAAGATCATGGAAAGTAACTAATGTAATTGTTCCACTAAAAGGAAAAAGTGGATCTGTTGCTCTCTTTGTGGAGCTCCTGTCCTCTCCAGGTCTTAATATCTCCCACTTCTTTCACAAGATTTCCTGCACTCTGCCCAAAGTTTGGCTATGAGTCTCAGCATCTGCCTCAAAACCCTGCAGGGTAGAATCTTTCAGAGGCCCTTTGTGGCAGGCTCTTGTCCTGTTTTCTGTTTTCTCCCTCCTCTGATGTCCATCCTCTTCGCTCTTCTGAATGGGGACAAGGAGAGCAACAGATCCAAAAAGTCTGGGCACAGGGGTCTTTTTTGAGACTGATGCTCCAGCCAAGGACCACTCATTGAGATGGCCTGGAACCCCTATACAGATGTAGCCCATGGCAGTTCAGTGTCCAAGTGGGTTCCACAGTAATGGGGACAGGGACTGTTTCTGACAGGAACTGATTGGCCTGCTCTTTGATCACCTATCCCTGAGGGGGGAGCAGGGGAGCAGCCATATCAGGACACAGAGGAAGACAATGCAGCCAGTCCTGATGAGACCTGATAGACTAGGGTCAGAGTGAAGGGGAGGAGGACCTCCCTTATCAGTGGACTGGGGGAGGAGCATGGATGGGGAGGAGGAAGGGAGGGAGGGAGGATTGGGAGAGGAGGGGGAAGAGAGCTACAGGGGGTATACAACGTGAATAAACTGTAATTAATAAAAATTAAAATAATTTTAAAAAATTAAAAAAGAAAAAACTGTCTTAGAAATTACCACTGAAAATTATGTACTTTTTGAGATTGTGAAATTCTAACCATGGACCAGTTTTGCGGCAGATACTGCATTGTGTGTGTGTGTGTGTGTGTGTGTGTGTGTGTGTGTGTGTGTGCAATACATTTCTTTGACGTTCCTCTGGGCAGACTTCAGTCTACCAGTCTATAAGGCGAAGTTCAATTTGCTGGCTTAATCCATCACTAACTGAAATATTAATTCTTCTAAAATATTAAATGACTTGGAATCTATTGCTTTCATTCACTACAAGATGAAGTCCCCAGGGAGCTTAAGGAATAAGTGAAGACAAAAGACACAAGCTAACATCTCCTTAAGGTTTGTCACCTTACCGTCCCCATGCGACACAGAGGGTCAAGTGGAGGAAACAGCAGCTGCTATTTCTCACAGCTTTAAAAGAACTGACAAACACTTCTCAGTGCCACTCTCCTTTCAGATAATAAATGTGTCACCTTTGCAAGCTATGGTGAGCATTTGGGGAATTAGATGTCCAAGAGAAAACATCTATATGACAGAGTGAATCTCTAGTTCATGGCCAATGTACAAGTGAATCAGAAATATTGAACAGATTCCTGTAAATTAAGCACCACTGTGGTTATTCGAATTTTTGTGATAAATTAGTTCGGACAGAGGAAACTCATATTCGGAAGAGTAAGACATCAGCCCTGATGCTGGGAGGGAAGTTGTCAAATTGAGCTTATACCTGCGACAATAGCATGCATGTAAAGTAGATGCAGATATGGGCACTGTCAAAATATCTTGGGAGTGGGCTAATCTATGGGAGTATCCACTGCTCGAAGATACCATCAAAGGTAAAAGTATTAACATGTACAGTTATCAAGCATAGACAGTCAGTGCATTTTTCTCTGACCTGCCAACTGGGCAGAGGCCTTATTTCTCTGGGATCATGTCATCAGACTTAGAACCGAAGAGACTGTAAAGAAGTTGGAATACACTGAAAATCTCTATATAGGAACTATTTATTTAATGTCTTACCTGATCATAAAACAACTAACTCTGCTCTGTGTGAAGGAGGTAGTTTGATTTCAGTTTCTGCCTAGCTCCAGGATAGTTAGTGAAATGGCACTGCACTTTCATTGATTGATAAAGATTTCCATAAAGTCCTCATTCTAAAACCACACTAGCTTGTAAGTGTCCTACAATCCATTTCTCATGCCACATCTCTTTTTGGTCTAGAATATTCTCCCTCTCTCCCACACACCATTCCTTCTGAAATTCCATTCTCCTAGTTGATCACTCTGTTTTTGCACATTTTTAAAATATATTCAGTTCTTCCTCCATAACAACTGTGATAATTGCAGCTAATGTTCGGTACTTGATGTGATAGACCCCGCCTGGGTAAATATGTGAATGCACAGAATCTACTTCCCTATTTTCTGTGCTAAATTGGGTCCCTGCCCATCTTTGCTCCTTATCTTCTATACTAAATCAGGTCAGACTAATAGTAAACATACAGCAGAAAAACATTTTAAAGTTTCAGTGGAATACTTCCTTAAATCCTGTAGTACATTGTGTAAAAATACCACAATTTCTGTACCCATTCCTCCGTTGATGGACATCTGGGTTGTTTCCAAGTTCTGGCTATTACAAATAAAGCTGCTACAAACATGGTTGAACAAATGTCCTTGTTGTGTAGTTGAGCAAATTTTGGGTATATACCTAGGAGTGGTATAGCTGGGTCTTGAGGTAGCACTACTCCTAGTTGTCTGAGAAAGCGCCAGATTGACTTCCAAAGTGGTTGAACCAGTTTACATTCCCACCAGCAATGGAGGAGGGTTCCCTTTTCTCCACAACCTCTCCAGCATGTGCTATCACTTGAGTTTTTCATCTTGGCCATTCTGATGGGTGTAAGGTGAAATCTCAGGGTCATTTTGATTTGCATTTCCCTAATGGCTAATGAGGTTGAGCATTTCTTTAAGTGTTTCTCTGCCATTCCATGTTCCTCTTTCGAGAATTCTCTGTTTAACTCTGTTCCCCATTTTTTAATTGGATTACTTGGTTTGTTGCTTTTCTGCTTCTTTAGTTCTTTATATATACTGGATATTAGCCCTCTGTCCGATAAAGGGTTGGTGAAGATTCTTTCCCAATCTGTAGGCTGTCTATTTGTTTTGATGACAGTGTCTTTTGCTTTACAGAAGCTTTTCAGTTTCATGAGGTCCCATTTATTGATTGTTGCTCTTAGAGCCTGTGCTGTTGGTGTTCTGTTCAGGAAGTTGTCTCCTGTGCCAATGAGTTCTAGGCTGTTCCCCAATTTTTTTTTCCAACTGATTTAGAGTATCTGGTTTTATGTTGAGGTCCTTGATCCACTTGGACTTTAGTTTTGTGCAGGGTGATAAATATGGATCTATTTTCATTTTTCTGCATGTAGACATCCAGTTGGTCCAGCACCATTTGTTGAAGATGCTGTCTTTTTTCCATTGAATGGATTTGGCTTCTTTGTCAAATATTGAGTATTCATAGGTGTGTGGGTTTATTTCTGGGTCTTCTATGTGGTTCCATTGATCCTCCTTTCTGTTTCTATGCCAATACCATGCAGTTTTTATTACTGTTGCCCTGTAGTACAGCTTGAGATCAGGAATGGAGATACCTCCAGATGATCTGTTGTTGTACAGGATCGTTTTGGAGATTATGGAATACTACTCAGCAATCTAAAAGGAGGAAATCATGAAATTTGCAGGCATGTGGTGGGATCTAGAAAAGATCATTCTGAGTGAAGTATCCCAGAAGGAGAAAGACAAACTTGGTATATATTCGCTTATATAGACCTACAAGATATGATAAACATAATGAAATCTACACACCTAAAGAAGATAATCAAGAAAGTGGACACAGGCGAAGGTGATTAATCCTCATTTAGAAAGACAAATGGGATGTGCAGTGAACGTATGACAGGAGTCTACCACAAAAGGCATCTGAAAGACTCTACCTAGCAGTGTTTCAAAGCAGACACTAAGACTCATAACCAAACCCTCGGCAGAGTGCAGGGAATCATATGAAAGAAGGGAAGTTAGTATGATATGGAAAGGATAGGAGCTCTACAAGGACTAAATATATCCGGGCACAGGGTCTTTTCTGAGACTGACACTCAACCAAGGACCATCTATGGATATAACCTAGAACTTCTGCTCGGATGTGGCCCGTGGTAGCTCAGTAACCAAGTAGTTTTCCAAAGTAAGGGGAACACGAACTATTTCTAACAGGATCTCAAGGGCAGGCTGTTTGACCCCCCCCCCCAGGGGAGGAGCAGTCTGTTAGGCCACAGAGGAGGACTTTGCAGCCAGCCCTGAAGATACCTGATAAAAGAGGGTCAAATGAAAGGGGAGGAGGTCCTCCCCTATCAGTGGACTTGGAAAGGGGCAGGGAGGAGACCAGGGAGGGAGTGTGGGGTTGGGGAGGGAATGAGGGAGCGGGATACAGCTGGGACACAGAGTTAACAAAATGTAACTAAAAAGAAAAATAAAATAAAAAAAAAGAAGGACAAAAAAAAAATCCTGTAGTACATTCAGATAGAAACATTTCAGTATATTAGGAGTCCCCATTGATAAGGTTGTTTATCAGCTTATTAGTATTATTTAGAAGAAATGGGGAAAGTATAAACCAATTTGCAATTTAATGATGGTTGATCTCTAGATGTCTTGATATCAAGGTTTTCATTGATTGATAATTTACAGCAGCCCTTTTAGTTTAAATTGTCTAATAGTTATTCTATGTGCAAAAATGCTTTGACTTTTTAATTTTTGAGCATTGAATATTTTATACTTAACATGACAGTTCCAGGAGGTGATTACTCGGGGAAGTAAAAACCTCAAGGATAGAATTAGCACATGACTTCAGTCCCCTAGTTTCTGTTTGTGAGAATACAGATGGAGACAATTATTAGAAAGGAAGCAAGACCTTAGCAGATACTTAAGTCTTTGGGAAATCAGTTTCTTTTATTTACAAGCTACTGAGTTTATAGTGCTGTACTGCAGTCATTTTAGCAGACTAAAACTCAGAGACAAAGTGAAAATAGATTATAGCACTATCATATAGAAGTCATATGACTCAGAGCACACCACATAACTCCTTTAAACTTTATTTTCACCTAAAAAATGGAGAAATTATTACCACTAAACTAGGTATTTGGGAGGCTGGCCATTGTGATTCTTCACTGATACTATGTATAGTCAAATTATGAAGAATTTTTTTATCCACTCTTGGCTTGATGGCTAATGACAACTTACATTGTTGAAAAGTATCTCAACAGTACAATAATTGACTTGCAGAGACCCATTCATTGCACACTTGTGAATCTCATACAAACATTGAACAGGATATCATAATATACATAATATATATAAATGACACACATATATATATGTGTATATATAATTGAATATTGGCCCTTTATCAGATGTGCAGTTGGTAGAAACCTTTTCCCACTTTGTCGGGTGCCTCTTTGTCCAAATGACAGTATCCTTCTTTTTTTAAAAAAATCAAGTATCCATAGGTATGTAGGTATATTTCTGGATCTTTGACTCAATTCCATTGATCGACCCATCTGTTTCTATGCCAGTACTGTGAGGTTTTTATTACTGTTGCTCTACAGTGCAACTTGAGATTGAGATTGGGGATACCTGCAGAAGATCTTTTAGTGTACAGGTTTGTTTTAAGCAATTGTGAGTTTTGTTTTTCCATATAAAATTGAGAATTGTTCCATCAAGTTCTGTAAAGAATTGTGTAGGTATTTTGATAGGAATTGAATTGAATCTGTAGATTGCTTTTGTCAGGATGGCTATTTTCACTATGTTAATCCTACCCATCCATGAGCTTGGGAGATCTTTCCATCTTCTGATATCTTCTTTAATTTCTTTCTTCAGACGCTTGAAGTTTTTTTCATACAAATATTTTACCAGTTTGGTTAGAGTTACACCAACATACTTTATGTTATTTGTATCTATGGTGAGGATATTATTTCTCTAATTTTTCTCATCCTGTTTGGCTTTTATAACACAAGAAGTCTTCAGATTTTATTTTGAGTTAATTTTGTATCAAGCCACTTTGCTGAAGATGTTTATCTGCTGTAAAAGTACCCTGGTAGAATTTTGGGGTCACTCATGTATACAATCATCTCATCAGTGAATAGTGATATTTTGACTTCTTCCATTCCAATTTGCATCCTCTTTATCTCTTTTAGTTGTCTTTTTGTTGTATATAAGACTTCAAGTACTGTTTTGAAGAGCTAGGTAGAGAGTGATTAGACTTGCCCTGTCCTTGATTTCAGTGAGATCATTTCAGTTTCTCTCCATTTATTTGATGTTGGCTATAGGCGAGCTACATTTGCTATGTTTAGGTACGTTCCCTATATCCCTGATCTCTACAAGACTTTAAACATGAATGGTTGTTGGATTTTGCCAAATGCATTTTCTAAGGAGATGATGATCATGAGGTTTTTTTTTTTTTCTTTCAGTTTATTTATTTGGTGGATTATACTGATGGATTTCCATATACTGAACCACCCCTGGATGCCTGGGATGAAGCCTAATTTGTCATGGTGTTTGATATCTTTGATGTGTTCTTGGATTCTGTTTCCAAGTGTTTTATTGAGTATATTTGTTATCAATATTTATGAAGGTAAATGGTCTAAAATTCTCTTTGTTGGGTCTTTGTGCAGTTTAGGTACCAAGGTGATTGTGGCCTCAAAGAATGAGTTTGGTAATGTTCCTTCTGTTTCTATTTTGTGAATAGTTTGAAGAGTACTGTTATTATCCCTTCTTTGAAGTTCTGGTAAAATTCTGCACTGAAACCATCTGGCCCTGAAATTTTTTTGGATGGGAGACTTTTGATGAAAACTTCTATTTCTTTAGGAAGAGTGGGAATATTTATTTTATTTACCTGATCTTGATTCAACTTTCATAATTGGAATCTATCAAGAAAATTGTCCATTTAACTTAGATTTTCAAATTTTGTGGGCTATAGGCTTTTGAATAAGACCTCATGACTCTGGATTTGATCTGTGTCTGTTGTCATGTCCCCCTTTTCATTTCTGATTTTGTTGATTAGGATAGTGTCTCTCTGCTTTTAGTTAGTTTGGCTAAGGGTTTGTCTATTTTATTGTTTTTCTCAAAGAAATTGCTCTTGGTTTTCTTGAACTTTTGAATTGTTTTCTTTGTTTCTAATTTATTGATTTCAGCCCTCAGTTTGATTATTTCCTGCTATCTCCTTCTCTTAGGTGTGTCTGATTCGGTTTTTGTTTGTTTGTTTGTTTTTTTCCCTAGGGCTTTAAGGTGTGCCTTTAAGTTGCTTGTTTGAGATGTTTCCAATTTCTTTATGAAGAAATTTAGTGCTATGAACTTTTCTCTTAGCACTGCTTTCATTGTGTCCCAAAAGTTTGGGTAAGTTGTGCCTTCATTTTCATTGAATTCTAGGAGTGTTTAACTTCTTTCCTTAAATCTTCCCTGACCTAGCAGTCATTGAGTAGAGTTGTTCATTTTCCATGCCTATGATGGCTTTTTGTTATTTCTGTTGTTAAGGTCCAGCTTTAGTCCATAGTGGTCAGATAGGATACAAGGTATTATTTCAAACTTTGTGTATGTCTTGAGGTTTGCTTTTGTGACCAAATACATGGTAAACTTTGGAGAAGGTTCCTTGAGGTGCTGAGCAGAAGGTATACTCTTATGTTTGGGTGAAAAATTCTATAGATGTTTGTTACATCCATTTGATTCATGATATCTGTTAGTGCCATTATTTCTATGTTTACTTTCTGTTTCATTGACCTGTCCTTTGGTAAGAGTGGGCTGTTGAAGTCTCCCACTATGTATGTGTGGGGATCTATTTGTGGTTTAATGTTTCTTTCACAAATGTGAGTACCCTTGTATTTGGAGTGATGATGTTCAGAACTGACATGTTCTATTGGTGGAATTTTTCTTTGATGAGTATGAAGTGCCCTTCCTCATCTCTTTTGATTAATTTTGGTTGAAAGTAAATTTTATTAGATATTAGAATGGCTACTCCAGTTTGCTTCTTGGGCCCATTTGCTTGGAAAACCTTTTTCCCACCTTTTACATGCAGGTAATATCTGTCTTTGTAGCTAAGGTATGTTTCTTGTATGCAGCAGAATGATGTGTCTTGTTTATGTATCCATTCTGTTAGTCTGTGTCTTTTTACTGGAGAATTGAGTCCATTGATATTGAGAGATGTTAATGACCAGTGACTGTTAGTTCATTTTTATTTTGATGTTGTTTGGGGTAGTGTGTTTATGTGCTGGTCTTTTAGTTTTGCTGTTAAGTTATTTATATCTTGTGGTTTTTTTGGGTGTGATTGATTTCCTTGGATGGGAGTTTTCCTTCCAGTTTCTCCTATTGGGCTTGGTTAATGCATAGATATAGTTTAAATTTGTTTCTGTCTTGGAATATCTTGTTTTCTCCATCTATGGTGATTGAAATTTTTACTGAGTATAGTAGTCTGGACTGGCATTCTGTGGTCTTTTAGGTTTTGCAAGACATCTGCTCATGCCCTTCTGGCTGTTATGGTTTCTGCTGAGAAGTCAGGTGTGTGGTTCTGATATGTTTGTCATTATATTTTACTTGGCCTTCTTCCTGCAGCTTTTTTTTGTTGTTGTTCTTTACATTTAGTGTTTTGATTATTATGTTGTAGGAGCATTTTCTTTCCTCATCTAATCTATTTAGTGTTCTGTAATCCTCTTGTATGCTTATAGGCACAACCTTCTTAAAATTGGGGAAATTTCTTCTGTAATTTTGTTGAAAATAATTCTGGTCCATAAATCTGGGAATTTCCTCTTTCTTCAATTCCTATTATTCTTAGTTTTCTTCTTTCCATGGTGTCCTTGAATTCTTGGATATTTCATGTCAGGAATTTTTTTTTTTGATTTATCTTTTTCTTTGATGGATGCACCCATTTCTTCCATTGTGTCTTCTACACCTGAGATTCTTTTCTCCTTCTCCTGTATTGTGTTGGTGATGCTTACTTCTGTAATTCCTGTTTTCTTCCCTAAGTTCACCCTCTCCAGATTTCTTCAGTTTGTGTTTTATTTTGTTTTTTAGTGTTTCGATTTACATCTTCAGATCTTGAACCATTTTGTTGATTTCCTTCACCTGTTTGTTTGTATTGTCTTGCATTTCATTATACAATATGTCCAATTCCTTCACCTATTTGTTTGCACTTTCCTATATTTCCTTCAGTAATTTAATCATTTCTTCTCTAAAGACCTCTGTTTGACTACGTCTCCTTGTATTTCTATATGGATTTTATTCGTTTACTCTGTTCTCATATTGGTAAGCATAGATAAGGTTATTTTCTGATGTTTCAGTTATGTTTAGGCATCTAAGGCTGCTTCCTTTTGGGTAACTGGGTTGTGGGAATGTCATATTTTTTTGCCTTTTGTTGATTGGCTTTAGCATTAGAGGTCTCTGGTTTTCTTTGGCAACCAGATTCTGTTGCCTATAGGATGCAGGAAGAGCCCGGGGCAGGAAGCTGGATGTCTCTGCAGGAGCCCTTGTCAGATTGGTGGAAATGATCTCAGATTGGCGGGTGGTTCTCTGGAAATTGCCTGTGGGTATCCTCAGATGTTTGATCATGGGGACCACCTGGGTTCCTTAGGAATTCAGGGATCCATTCTCCTTTTGAAGATTGAAGTCCTGGTGTCAGCTGCCCTGCCACTAGCTTTCTTAGTCTGAGGTTAGTGAACCCAGGCACTTTGTTTGCTGGGCGTACTTTTTAGAGAACCTGTGAGCTCAGATGTCCTGTTGGTCTTTTTAGGGAGACTTGGAGCATTGACTGGCACTGCTTCCTTTGGTCCCAAGCATCAGGAGGCCTGCAGTTGGAGCCGCTTGCCTGCCTGGGATGGTGAAAGTGGGCCTCAGTATGGAACCTGGAGCTGCTAGTACGAGAAGGTGTCTGCAGGAAGGTGAGCTGTGCCCCAAAGTTGGAACTAAGTGTCCCTCCCACTTCTTGGTACTGGAAGGTATCCACTCCAAAGCTGGGTGAGAGTGAGTGCCCTAGGTAGGAGACACAAGCCGCTGATATCAGGAAGATGTCCACAGGATGGTTAGAGTAGACTCTGGTGTTTGGAACCAGGAGCCACAGGTACCTAGAAGGTGTCCCTGGGGCCAGTGAGATTGGGTGCTGAGGTTTGGAGCTTCATCCTGGTACCAGAAGGTATCTACTTTGGAGACAGTGAAAGTGAGCACCCAAGGTCAGAGCTGCAAGCCACTAGTACCAGGACCGGTGGTGGGCTTGGTCAAGTGGCTTAGGACTGCAGCAGTGCCAGGCAAGATCCCAGGGGTGTTAGGATCAAATTAATGACTGATGAGGCACACAGCAGATTTTATATGAAAGAGGTTTACTAGATGGAGATGAAGAGAGAGAGAGAAGGAGGGAGGGAGACATGATGGAGGAAGAGAGAGGGCGCCCCAACAGAGAAAGGGGAGAGGGCAAGAGAGGGCAAGAGAAGGCAAGAACCAGAGGACAAGAGAGGCCAAGAGAGAGACAAAGTAGTGGGTTGATCCTTTTAAGGAGCAAAGTAACCATGCCTACCAGATGTGCTCACCTGGCTGGAGACACATGATGACATCATAGATTGCTAGGCAACGCATAAGCCGATGCCAAAATACTAACAGAGGGGCAGAAGATGGACCCTCATTTTTCTCCATGGGTTCTTATCTTACCTGAGAAACATGACATCTACACACATGGCAGGGTTTCTGGGTCCACAGTACAGGCTGCAGGTCACTCTTGCTCTCACTGCTGAGGTGCTGTTCAGATACCCTCCCTGTCGGTGCCACCATCTTCATGTTGCTCTTTTTTGATATGCTTGTCTGAGAGTGTTTTTTCCTGTTTTTTTTTTGGGGGGGGGGGAGGGTACACTGTTTAGGTTGGAGTTTTCCTTCTCTCAGCTCTATTAGATGGATTAATAGACAAATAATGTTTAAATTTGTTTTTATTATGAAATGTCTTATTTTCTCCAACTATGCTGATTGAAAGTTTTTCTGGGTATTGTAGTTTGGCCTATTCTCTGTGTTGTCTCAGAGTCTGTAAAATATCTTCCCAGGTTCTTTTGGCTTCTAGAATCTCCAATGAGAAGTTGGATTCTAATATGTCTTTCTTTATATGTTACTTGACCTTTTTTTCTTGAAGTTTACAATATAATTTGATCTGTACCCTTAGAGTTGGGTTATTATGTGCCAAGGGTACTTGCTTTTCTTGTCCATTCTATTTGATGTCCTGTGTGCTTGTTGTACCTACATAGGCACCTCCTTCTTAAGGGTAGAAGCATTGTTTCCTATGATTTTGCTGAAACTATTATACTTTCTGTGCCATGTGTTTCTTCTCTTTCCTCTGCTTTTATTTTTCTTGGACTTTGCTTTTGCATAGTGTCCCAGATTTTCTGTATGCTTTGTGATAGGAGGATTTTTGTTTGGTTGTTGTTTCTTTTTCTTTTTAGAATTAAGATTTTCTTTGACTGAAGTATTCATTTTTTTTAATCATGTCTTCAATGTCTGAAATTCTCTTTTCCATGTCTTGTATACTGTTGGTTAGGCTAGCCTCTGAGCATCCTGTTTGAATTCCTAAATTTTTCTTTTCTAGAATTCCCACAGTTTAGGGTTTTATTATGAATTGTGTTTCTACTTACAGGTTGGAATGGTTTTATTCATTTCTCTTCACTGGTTGCTTAGAATTTCACAAATTTCTTTAATAGATTTATGAATTTCTTCTACAATATTCTTAAAGGCTAGTTAAAGGTATTTTTTTCCTTTAGCTATGTTGTAATTATCAGGGCTTAGTGTACTAGACTTGTTGTGCCACAGAAGAGTATATTATTCTGTATGCTTTTTTTATTGTATTTTTGCTGTGGGATCTAAGCTTCTAGGTTTGGGAGAAATGTAATTCCAGGCCTGAATTTGGTGGGTACTTGTTTTGTTCTTTGGTTTAAGTTTTCCTCTCTGGTTCTTACATGAGTGTAGTGGCTATTTGATGCCTGGTAAGAAATTTGTGGATCCTGTTAGGTATGGCCACTGGGGGTTCCAGGTAAAATATATTTATGATATTGGGAGTTAAAACTTAGGAATGAGGATGGCCTAGGTTGGAAGCTAAGAGTGTCCACAGAAGGGAGAAAAGGAGGTTTTTTCACCATGATCTTTATAGTCCCCTGGGAATGACAGCTGAGGGTGAGGAGAGACAGCAGATGTTCTGCAAAAGAGCCAGGGATGCTACTGGACTGCTGGATTTGGAGGAAAAAAGGAAGATGTGAATATCTCCACTTACTCTACTTGATTCACTGGCAAGAGTGACCCATGGGTTCCTAGGAACTGCCTGCTTGAGTTGGCATAAGGGATAACGAGATAGGTGTGGGCTAGGACGGTTCGGGGAAATATCTGTGGTTCAATGGAGGAGGTGTCAGCCACTGGCAAAGGCTGCAGCTGTGGGCCACTATAGGACTATCTGCTGGACTGGAAGCAATTTCCGTTTCAGTCATCAGAAGATTTCACATTGGTTGTTCGATTTGAACTTTCTACAAAGCTTACCTAGCTACTAGAGAGTAGTTAGATGGTGTTAGGAATACTAACAAATTTGTCTTCTCATGGCTTTTTAGGTATGTTTAAGTTATCAACAGCAATCAAATTTTCAATATGTGCTGACATTTACCTTGATTGGTATTATATATACTGCAAATTTTAGATAAAAAAAACATTTAAATAAGCTGGAACTTGAAGCTGTAAGCAACCTCCCTTACTGAGACAAACAGTACATATGTGGTTTTCAAAACGTTGAGAGTTGTTTTTCAACTATATGTATCTTTACCATCTAATTTCTCTGTTTTAGTTGTTATTCTCACTTTTGATATTACATCATTTAATAATTACATTTCTTTCTTTTTCTCTACTACCTTCAAACCGTTCCACAGCCACCTCTTTGCTCTACTTCAAATTGATGCTCTCTTATTTATTAACTGTTTTTTATCTTTATTTTATTTTATTTTATTAATTACACTTTATTCACTTTGTATCCCCCCATAAGCCCCTCCCTCCTCCCCTCCTGGTCTCACCCTCCCTCCCCCTTCTTCATGCGTGCCCCTTCCAAAGTCCACTGATAGGGGAGGCCCTCCTCTCCTTTCTGATCTTAGTCTATCAGATCACATCAGGAGTGGCTTCATTGTCCTCTTCTGTGGCCTGGTAAGGCTGCTCCCCCCTCAGGGGGAGGTGATCAAAGAGCAGGCCAATCAGATTATGTCAGAGGCAGTCCCTCTTCCCATTACTATGGAACTCACTTAGACACTGAACTGCCATGGGCTACCTCTGTGCAGGGGACATATTATGTCCTCTATCATATCTTAAAGTTAGTTTTTTAATCATTCAATCTGTACTCTCTATTTTATTTTTTAATTGAAAAAAATTAATACAGTATTTTCTGATCACAGTTTCCCTCCTCCATCTCCTGCCAGACCTCCCCAGCCTTGCACCCATCCAACTCCATTTATCCTTTTTTGAATGTTTTCTACAATATATTTTGATCCTATTCACTCCACATCCCTCAACTTTTCTCAGTAAACTATTTTTCTCTAACAAAAGAAATTGTTTCATTTTAAAGCTATGGAAGATGAATAAATTCTAGAACACTTCTAAAAAACTTGTACTTATGTTTATAAATTGTAGTATATATTTAAAATTTGCTAAGAAAGTAATTTCTTGTTAAATAGTAGAGTCACAATAAAAAGAATAAAGTCAAAAGTGCTCATCTCCACAGGGTATACAAAGAGTTCAGGTGCTTCTCTAATGAATAAATATCCCAGAGAAAGTATTTAATTTTTAATTTAATTTAATATTTAATACAGACTCTGATCTAGCACTTTTTGTGATGGGATTGTTATTTTCCAGGGAGATACATTTCCGGGGTAATACATCTTTATGGCTGGACCGTGAACCTTGTTTGCAGAGGTAATAATATAAGGAATGGTAGGCTATAGGAAGGATAGAATCACTTGTCATCGACGTTTGTAGTACAGCATTTTCCCCTGAATTCCATCACCTATAAACATTTAGGATAATCATATCTGTGGTTTTCAGATCATTTCTTCATAGCCTTATTGAAATATATCTCGTAGATAATATTTATAAAGACATGTGATGATGTCACTCCAATAATTATTTTACTTACATGACATTGTAAAAGTTGACAGAATCAAAATGAATTTGGTCATGTAAAAATCTCAATAAAATGGTCTAGCAGCACTGGAAAGGGAAAGTTCTGTTTAATATTTGATCAATAACAAAAACCATAACAAAAGACTGCCAAAACCACAACTGTGCACGAACACAGCTCGGGAAGATGCCTGATTGTTTCATGGACACTGTTCTTGAAGATACCTGACCTCCTTGACCCTGTGAAGAGCGTTCCCGTGCTGCTGATGCTAACAGTCAAGACTAAATAACTTTTGTCATATTTACCACTTAGTCTTTTAAAAAAAATCTCTGTATTTTCTTTGCCTTAGTGGACACAGCAACTTGTGTGTGAAGGCACACATTACAGTCTGCTGTTAGAGGGTAATATCTTCATATTGTGGAAGTAGAATCATTCTGCTCATCTGAATCTGACAGCAGTCCATGTATGAACTTTGCTGTTATGGATAGGCGGGGCTGCCAACTTGGTTTGCTGTGGGATAAACAAGAACTATGCCTCTGGAGAGAACTGTGACACTTGGAAGGATTAATTAATATAAAGGGAAAGGGCTTTCTCCAGGACAGGCAGCAAACTCTGCAGTGGCCCAGGTGTGAAGATCTGAGGCTAGAGCAGGGCTGAACTTGCCCAGCAGTCTCCGCTTCATTTTCACGATGGCATCTACCCTGTTGTTGCTTTGCCTGTTGCCACTTCTCTCTGACACTGAAAACCAATGATTGTGGCATTCCCACCTTGACTGAAGACTGCTGGCTCTCCTCAAGAACCAACCAGGCCTTCATCATTGGATGGAGACGGTTGAAGATTCCAGCAAAACGGACTGAACAATTACTGGGATTTTAACCTCTCCACTTTGCAGAATCCATTGTTGTACTACAGAGATTATGCTGTGTAAGCCAGTCTAATAATGTCCTTCATAATATATTCACTTGATTAGTCTGTTCCTCTACAGAACTCTCACTCTAATATTTATTCCCAGTTCAGTAAACACCGAGTTTCAGATTTATGTGTGATTATGACATAATAGCCAGAAAGTGCATCTTTTCTCATGAAAATAGTTGTGTTTATAAAATACCATAAGTTTATGCTTTATTCTACATTCAAATAATTGCAATCAGAATATTTAAATATGTTTTATACATATTTCCAAAGCAAAGCAAAGCACACTAAAATAGCAAATACTGCTTAAGGAAATACCCAAGCCCCAGAAATATCTCTGAAAGTGTAAATTCAGCAACAACGAATAGAGAAAAACTAATCACCGTGACTGAAAGTTATATATTCTCAGAAAAACAAATTTTGTGAGAATTTGAAAATTTCCCAATAAAGCCTTTTCAACGATTAACACCAGAAAAACATAAAATTATGCAAAAATCAAATAGACATAACTTAGAAGCGTTACCCAATACTAATTACTTTGAGATTATATCTTACTGTCTCTTTACAGAATACTTTATAATTTGCCCATGGAGACAGTCATTAACTTTGCAGTAGATCTTGTATTGATCTTGGATCTCCGAGGTACTGCTTTTTCCTAAATTCCTAAATTGCTTGAAAGTTAAGTTACTCCTTCACTAATGAAAGAGTCTAAGTTTTGCAAAGACAACTATAGATAGAATTTTGCTTTTAGTAAATGGTTTCAATAGGAAATAATACTTTATAAATTTTCTTCTTCTTCCAAAAAAGCACCCAAAACCAAAATTATTAACTCTGTTTAACAAAGAAGTTTATATTTATGATGTTGCTTTTGTTATGAAGAGATTGGACATTACCATGGAAATTGTCTGCTACCATGAACCTTACATTCTCATTTTGATTTAATATTAAGATGATCATGAATACTATTGTTTAAAATTTTAAAGATTTAGTAATAATATGGTAAGTGATGAAATTTTAAGCACTTAAAGGTTAACAGATTTATGCTTCAATGTGAACATTTCTACTATTCTTTAATCTATTAAGAATATAATCATTAGAGTGAATAATATAGTTTAATAACCTTTAAATATATGAAGTTATCATTTTATTACCAATTAAGTAAGAAATGATTTCTTTGGTGAAAGAAAATTTGTTTTACTATCATTATAAATGGAATCAATTAAGCCAGGCAGATATAAAGTCACTTACCATCTTATGAAACTCATATTTTTGATGCTATCAAACCAGTGTCTTTTCAGACACCTCTAATTCATTTAATATGAGATAATTTAGCTTCTATCAAGTGCCTGACTATTTCAAATGACTACATGGATTCTCCATATTTTAATTAATTGGAAGACTGAGATCTGGTTACAGTGATTCAAAATGCTTGTTGATAGCTGCTCTACTGTAGTTCATAATTTAAATGGTATGTTTTAGCTTAAAAATGGTTATCAATATTGGAACCATAGAAGCTTCAGGAAGTTGGTGAGATGCTGGGTCGTGGGGAATATATTTCTTTTTCTACTTGTCATTTTTTTTTTTTTTTAGTAATGATGAAATCCGTAAATAGCTCTGCAGAAACTTCATTTTTCTCTTGCTTAATCATTTTATTCTAGCCTCTGCTAAAACACATATTAATGTGCTAACTTGTATCCAAAGAGAACAGCCTTCGAGCTCTTTCTGTTCCTCTGTCTCTGTTTCTCTCCACCTGTGTGTGTGTGTGTGTGTGTGTGTGTGTGTGTGTGTGTGTCTGTGTCTGTGCACACTCGCGAGTGCATGCAACTACATGCATGTGAAAGCCAGAGGACACCTTACAGGAGTTGCTTCTCTCCTACCACCGTGGTGTGTGTGTGTGTGTGTGTGTGTGTGTGTGTGTGTGTGTGTGTGCAACTGCATGCCCGTGGAGACAGGAGGACACTTTCTAGGGGTTGCTTCTCTCCCCTTCCATGTTCTGGAGGTGATGTCTGTGTGCTCAAGTGTGTGTGTGCCTGTGCACTTTCATGCATGCGAAGGCCAGAGGTCTCCTTAAAGAAGTTGCTTTTCTCCTCCCATCATATTCTAGGGATTGAACCCAGGTTATTAGGCTTGGCAGCAGGTGTGTTAGCCCAACCCAGCCATCCATTTTCCTTCCTCCATTTTCTATTCAGAATAATAATTATGAAATCATACAATTTTTTCTTTTGATTTTTTTTTTAGAATTGTAATAGAACTAAGTTATTTCCTCCTTCCTTACTCTTTCTCCAAATGCTTTTATATATATATATGCCTTTTTCTCTTTCAAATCCATGGCTTTAAAAAAATTAACTGATATTTATAGATATGCACATATATTTTTATTAATTTTTATTAATTATAGCTTATTCACTTTGTATCCCAGCTGTAGCCCCCTCCATCATTTCCTCCCAACCCCACCCTACCTCTCTCATCTCCACCCATGCCCCTCTCCAAGTCCACTTAAATAGGCAAAACAGCCTACTCAGTCTGTAGTATGTTATTTGTACGTATCTTTTCTGGGATGACCATTTTTTGAAGGTCCTCTTCACTCTTCAACAAGGAAACTACTCTTTGCCACAGTTAGATCCCATTACAGATAAACATAACCAATCAAAATACAGTTATGGGCCCCATTCGTAGCTGTATATCTCTACAGCACAGCTCTGGCGCCTAAGGCGTAAAGATGATTGTAGAAGAGGCAAAAGACTCTATGATCCAGAGATCCGTCGATTTGCTCCACTGACTGTGAGATTGTGTATGCAAGGAATGTCAGAAGCTAAACCCATAAAGTCTGACCGACATAATTGGCCGAACATGAGCTGAACAAGAACAACAACAATAGATATAGTAACATAGACATGAGTTTGGGTTAGATTGGTAGGGAGCCCAAAAGGCTCAACCCTACACAAAGAAGAACAAACAACTAAAGAATGCTATTCTTTATGCAGGAAACATACTATTGCTCAAGAAAGAGCACATCAACTTTTTATTGAATACAGCTTTCTTTTTAACTATTATGTCACTGTGACAACCTTCTCTATTTACTGAAATGTAGTCAATAGGAAAATAGACATATTGGCCACTTTGTAAATAGTTTAAATGTATGGGGGAACTTAGAGAAGATCTGTTTTAATTTTACTCAAAGATATTTTTTCCCTTGGTTACAAATTTGAAGCTTGAGAGTCATTCCTAATTCAATTGAGTATACACACGTTGAGACAGCTATCTGGGGAAGGGGCTGAGGGAAAGAGGTTATTTAATTTGGCACCTCAGTTTTGTCTCCTCCACAAGTCTGTCTGTAGATTTGCTTTCTTTCTTCTAGGTCACTGTAGTTGTCAATGACTGATAATGGAAGTCAGGAATGAGACACAAATTTCCAAGTTTCCACTCTTGTTGACCATCTCTCCACTGCCTTTACAACACTGCTCTAATGTATGCAAAGGCACCCATTTCGGCCATATTCTTCTTCCTTTTTTTTTTTTTTTTCTTGAGCTATAATGCTAACTGACCATGATCAAAAGGACATATCTTACATTCTCCATGGATGGGATTGTACCTGTTAGAAAGTGCTTTCCTCACACAAATATGTACAGGTTCTCCTAATATGCTTCCATCCTTTCTTTGAGGTCAGTGTTCCATCTGGGGAAGTTCTGTTCTCCTAATGAGGTAATAAACATACATACTCACCCTTTTGTTTTCTGGCTGTGATTTTTCACTTTGTACTCCATGTTGTGAACCTATCATGTTTCCTTACACTTTTGCTCATTGCTTCTTCTAATGTATGGTGTCTGGAAAACAGGAGGTGCTCAATACATATACTTTGAGCAAATTTGAATGTATATACTGCTTATATTTCTACCTACAGCATTGCCTTTTGATAAGGCATACAGGTTACACTATGTGGCCTTACAAATAGATCTATATCCAGTAGCCAGTGTTTTATTAAAATATATCAATGTAAGGAAGGCGAAAGTCAAGCACGCTAGGAAAAGCTGGGACTCTTAACTTTCCAAAGCCAGTCTTAATATTTTGTTTATGTGTGCTAACATTGTATTGTTCTATGTATTTCTCTTTAAATCCTACTATTCTGTTGCAACTCAGAGTGGAAGAATGCATTCTGGAATGGATGAAACAAAAAAAACAACAACTTACAATTGCAAAGGTTTTCACAAATGACCAGCAAGGAAAAAAAAATCAAGAAAAAGAGATAAATGAACATGAGCCAGCTGCTTCAAAGGGAAACATTAGTTTTTGTTTTCACACACCACACACAGCATTCAGGAAACAAATAATGAAAGTCCTCTTGTTCTTTTCATTGGAACCACTGTTGCCACAAACAGATGAACTCTTTAGAGTTTTGTATTTTGTTTACTTAGAAAATGGTTTTAAAATATTATTTTACATTTCCTGAGAGAGAGTTCTTTAATGAAATGTCTTTGTTGTACAAATAAAAAAAAATGCATCACAATTCTATTAGGGAAAAAATAAATTCTAAACCCAAACCAAATTTAGGTAGCAAACAATCTTCTTGGATTTGTTTTTCTTTATTTATGTTTCTGTTCTTTGTGGTGTCATTGCCCATAGGCCTGTGAGCATGGTTTGAAATGATCAAGGCCATATTAACAATTGATTTCCCCATCTGATTCAGGGTAAAAGCCAAAATAAATCAATCATTTTATCATTGCACAACACTTTGCTATCATTTACTCTTGGGTAATTCATTGTGTATGTTCAAAAATGGCTGAGAATCTTATCCCCAAGAGTATCTTCAATAGGCCCTTCTGGCACTGTTGTGAATATGTCATCTGACTGTCTTTTGTATTTTGTTTGTAGTGGACATCTATAGCTTTTGATAGATATACTAACTATGATTAACTTCTGCAACCTACATAGAAGGGGACGTAGTTCCTAAGGTGTGATTTGTATCTCATAAACTCAATGTTTTCTATTAGGTTACAGAAAACACAGCATGAGAAAACCACTTTACAATCAGTCAGAGAATCCCGGGGGGTAGATTATTTCCTAGGGATGAATGTGTGGCTGTGTTAGAGAAGAGAATACTTGTTCATTTCACTATAGCTTGCTAAGTGACTAAGCAAAGTGTGCAGAATATGGAAGGAAGATTCCATTAAGCAAGCCTCTCAGGAGTTGAGAAAAGAATCTTGTGGTTCCATGGTTGGCACATTTGTGGCTTGTAGTTCTGAGGACAGCTCTAATTTTTTTTTCTTTTTCTTTTTCTTTTTCTTTTTCTTTTTCTTTTTCTTTCTTTCTTTCTTTCTTTCTTTCTTTCTTTCTTTCTTTCTTTTTTTTACATTAGATTAATAGTAATGGATTCTGGTCCATTCCTGGTCCATTGAACAAACAAACTAACTCACAAAATTAAAACAAATAATAAGTTAAAAGTATCAATAAAGTGACTCCTAATTATACTCTGCTTTACTCTTAGGTCAGTACATTGCCCAGCCACTACCAGAGAAGATTCTTCTTGCAGCAGAGAAATGCAGAGATGCACAGCCAGATATTACTTGAAGAGAGTGAGTCTAAAAGGGAGGTATCCCTCAAACCTGTCCCCTCAAATCTGTGGAAGAAGAGAGGGAAAACTTATAAGAGCCAGAGGGGACGGAGGATACCAGGATAACAAGGCCGTCTGGATCAATTAAGCAAGGCACATATGAGCTCACAGATACTGAAGCAGCAAGCATAGAGTCCACATGTATCTGCACCAGGTCCTTGGCATATATATATATGCTATTAGCTTAGTATCTTTATAGGAATCCTGACTGTGAGAACAAGTGACCTCCAATGCTAAAACTTGCTCTTCGGATAATTCCTCCTGTTTGGTTGCCATGTTTAACTTCGGTATGATAGTTTTTTTGTGTCATCTCATTGTGTTTTATTTTGTCATGTGTGGTTGTTATCTCTTAGAAACCTGTTCTTTTTAAGTGAGAGACAGAAAAAGAGTGGATCTAGAGGGGAGAAAAATAGGAAGGAATTAGAAATAGAGGGAGAAAAGAACTTATAATTAATATATATTATATGAAAAAGATTCATTTTCAATTAAAGAAAAAAAAGCAAGTAAGCTCAACCCTCTCACCCCAAATGTTAGCCGTGAATGGTTCTGATTTTGCCTTTCACTAAGTATGTGACACTAAGCAAATTATATGACCTTCCAGTTATTTCAGGGTTTACCCATGAATAGAATGAAGAAGACTCTTTCTGTCCCTACACATTTTTAAATACTTTATACAAGTAAAGACACTGTGTCTGTAGTAGTTTTAGAAGTGCTATTGCCTTGTTTTTCAAATAAAACTAATGTACCAGCTTATTAAACTATGTGTATAAAACACACTCTTATCTCCTTTATCAAATTCTTTATAAAAATGAAGGTTTTAATAACTACGTATGGGTGGAGAATAAAAAAATGTGTATAGAAAACATGTTAGTAATAAGAATTAGTATAAACATAATCAAGTCAGTTTGGTCATTTTTAATTATTGAATGATTCTTAAATATATCTATATTTGTAGATTAATACTGTAAAGGTTGAACTTGTTTGTTTTCTCCACAAACTCAGTCCAAACTGCTGTGAAGTCAAATCTCAAGTTCCTTTCTTCCTTTACAATAAATAGTTACTTAGAACATACAGCTTTTGTCATCTGCAGCTTTCTCACCTCAGGCATCTTGATAGTACCATCCCCAGGCTTCATCAGAGGCAATGCAACAGGGTTCTAGAAAAGTTTTATGTGTAGGCCATTTATAAAACTTGCCTGTAGCTTTCCTAGATGGGGTGGAGGCGTGTGTGTATCAAAACCTGAGTCGTAAATGTTCTCTCGACATCTAGACTACTTAGAGGTTTGATTCTTCTGCCTTCTACATAAAAGCCAGAATATATGCTTTTTTCCTACTTGCTGTGTCTTGACTCTACTCAGTCTGCAAGCAAACAAGTTCTGTGACACACACTGAAACTGATAAAGAATTTCTTGGAACCTTGACCTGAGGTAAAAGCTGTTGCAGCTATAGTCATATGGGAATATTGGTCTAGACTGTAAGAACCTTAAACCAACCACTTCCAAAGATCTACTCTTTATTGCTGTTGGTCAGATTGGTAAATGAAAAGGAATTTACATAAATTTACCACATTGCCCTTCATGAAGGATTTAAAGTCAGTTTCTAGACATATAACAGTTACATGTTATATTGACAAAGGTTTCATTCTGTTCAGTCTCACTCAGAGTATGAATCAGAACATTCTACTGTGGCCAATTTTTTTGTTATACTTATTTTAAAGACATAAATACATTCTAGAGTGATTTTAAATGCTCAGGAGATATTTTCGGTGTAACATTATTTTCACATTTATGTATGCACAATTTAACTCCAAGATGAGTTCAGTCTTCTAAAAAAGTTGTCCTCCCACTTCAGGTAACTTGTTTTCTACTATGTCATCATAAGCACACCATTTTTTTTTTCAAATACGTTATAGTTATTGTAACATTTATGCACTCATTATCAAGTTAACATATGAAATTTTGTTACTATTTGAGGGTTTTTGTGTAATGTATCATTATCAAAGCTTTTGGATATTGTTACAATCAAATTTCTTTGTGTGATTGTTTTTGATCATTCAATTTTGGATTATATAGTGATTTCTAAAAACTCCAAATGTATCTGGGCACAGGGGTCTTTTGTGAGACTGTATCTCCAACAAAGGGCCATGTATGAATATAATCTAGAACCCCTGCTCAGATGTAGCCCATGGTAGTTCAGTATCCAAGTGGGTACCCTAGTAAGGGGAACAGGGACTATTTCTGACATGAACTCAATGGCTGGCTCTTTGACCTCCCCCTCCCCAACCTGAGGGAGAAGATGCCTTGCTAGGCCACAGAGGAGGACATCGCAGCCAGTCCTGAAGATACCTGATAAGTTAGGGTCAGATGGAAGGGGAGGAGTTCCTCCCTTATCAGTGGAGTTGGAAAGGGGTAGGGAGAAGATGAGGGAATGAGGGAGCTGGATACAGCTGGGATACAAAGTTAATAAACTGTAACTAATATTAAAAAATAAAATTTAATTAAAAAACTCAGATAAGGTGTTCTTACATATCATTTTTTCAGGTATAATCTATACAAAGCATACCTAGGTGTGTGTAGCACTGTGCAAAAACAGACCCAATATTGGTGTAATATAGGTACATATAGATTCGCCTGTACAGATCCTATGAAATAGCTATTATTCCAGAGACAAGAGACACCTGGACATCTCTTATTAGAACTGTTTGAAGGAGGTAAATAAGTTGATTGTGCTTCTGAAAAACTACTGAATGAAACTAGAAAGTCAGATGTGTTTTTTTCTGCACTTCAGTTGAAATTGCTTTGATCCATAGGGTTTTTCTTCACCCAGTTTTTATGCCACAGAAACTTATTCATAATAAACTTATTAGTAGTTGGGTAAACATGTGAATATAGCATATTATATCTATAGATGTCACATATATGTATATATGAATGTATATATGTGTATAAATATCTGCAAAGAACAATGAGGAATTCCTCTCGAAACAGACCAAGGACATAGCTAGTAACGTGATGGCTGACGGTGACACCTGCCAGATAGGAGCAGATGTGGAGGACACTCAACACCTTTTACTCACTCCATAGAGACAATGACTTCTCCAGTGTTCCAATGACAGAACACAGGGCTGGTATATTTGATCTTATTAATAGAGCAGAGAGTTGATAGACGGAGCAACAATTTTGTCATCAGGTTATTTTAAATTGAAGAGGAATATTTTATATTCATCTTTCCATCATACTCACAAAATTTCAAAACAAGAAGAATTAACAGTATTAAAATTTAATCTGAACTTGAGTTGACAAAACATATCTGTATTATTCATGAAAAATTTTAATTGGTAAAAAGACATGTCCATAAGTAATGTAACTTCACTCTTCAAGTCTTTCACCTCCAAAAGAACTCCACATTAATTTCCTCTTCTCAGAATAATTAAACCAGAGCAGAAAATTTAAAATATACTGTAGTTAATCAATAGCATTGTTTTGAAGATATTTCTTCTTTGATTAAGGCCAATATCTTCAAAACTTTGCACCAATGACCATGGGCAATTTGTAAAGCTCAGAATAAGGCTTACTGTAATTTTCATGTCTAGGAAAAGTAAATTCAGTTAAATAGTCCATACAATTAAAAAGTTTTGTGAAAATTTCCTTACTTGTATGTATGTACCTTAATTATTTCTGCATCAAAAGATGAATTTGAGACTCTGTAAAATCATAAACTGTCTATTGAATTATCAATAATGCATTTGCAGTAATTAATATATTGATATAGAACTGAATGCAAATAATTTACAAATGGGTGCTACATGTGTTATTTACATCAAAGCTAAAAGAAAACCTTCAGTGAAGTAGATTGCCTTAATGGCTTTGAGTCATTTATACCTCACCTAAAAGCTTCAGCTTTCCATAATTTCTGTCAAGTCATCTAAAAACTACAAGCCAGCAGTGCATTTGTATGTAAAATAAATGCCATCAGGTCTGTTTTACCTGATAGCTATAAAATTATATACATTTATGTATATTATCACAAAATGTTACTTTCAATCTCTTTTTAACGTGCCAGGTACATATTTTAGCTTTAAAAAGTAATTTTAATCAGAGAATTATTAAAAAGTTATCTAGTTACTAGTGATTTTTGAGCTTTCACATAAAAATATTAAGAGAAGTGATTATTTTTACATCTTACACAGAATTAAGATGGAAGTGCAGAATTATTTACCTATTTGCTATGAAAATTCTTTTTTATGGCAATATTTTTATTAAATCTCTAATTGAGACATTTTTTTAAACCTTGCATTCTCAGACAGTTATAGCTTTAAACTGTGTTTTGTAGAGCACACACAGAGAGATATATTTTAACATTGGTTGCCAATTTTTTAGATTATCTGAACTTCTGGAAAACTTTTTAAGTGACCGAAGTTATGCTATCTTCTACATTAATGCAAAATTTACCTAGGCAGTTACTTCCTTTGCTCTCATCCTACAAGAACAGTAAATAATATATAGGCGTTGGTACTTCTTTTAACTTGAATACATCCACACTCTCCCACAGAAGTTCTTCTTGATCTTGACCTTACAGTTGGTAGCAGAAGCAATTTCCCAAAAGATCAGTAGAACGACCAAGCCTTCTCTAATGGAAGGAATCACACATGGCTGACCAAGTTTGATAATTGCCCAACTAAAAGTTCAGGTAATTAAGTTCACTGGAGGAATTGAGGAGTCATCATCATTTGGCTCCACTTTTGGTTCTTCCTCTACCTATTGAAAATGTCTTAAACAAAATAGAAGTAGCTTCTTGTGAGGTTTATATAGTGTCGCCTGGAAAGTGTTTGAAAATCTTGCTGAAAAACAGTGGTTTTTCCCTTAAGATTTGGTTGGTAGACCTGCTAATGGAATAGGTGAGCATAAAATATATTTTACAATAGTCAGTACAGCTATAAATCACGTGTCATACAAAGGTGATTGTGTAGCTCATGGTAAAAGCATCAAATCTGAGCATTTGTAATCATTAAATACTTTACACATCATTTTCTTAGAACAGAATTTCCGACTTGTGATTAGTGATTAAAAACAAAAGAAAGAGCATAATAAGCAAAAGATTTCTTACTTTTAGAAACAGTTACATGTTTGCTTTTAAGTATCATTGAGAGTCATAAGTTGAGCACATTACAAGCACATAGTACATCTCTCCAAGTATGGGCAAAATATACATCAATATTCTGCCTATATTTGGATATAATAATGAATATGAACATGATATCAGCCTGTACGTGCAATGTTTTTAATCTTTACTGTTCTTTGTTTTTTGTATTTTACTTTTATATGAAAATTTTACTTAGGCATATCAAATTATGTATGTACTCTAACAGATAATTTAGAACACTCGTAGAAATTATCAAGATAAATATTTTAAGATTAATTTTCAGTCATCATTATTATTATTATTACTTTATACTCAGTCATAAAATTAGTCTCTTAAAAATTCACTGATCATCATGTACTTTTTTCTCATTAGTGTGATGGAAAAGACTCAGAGGAAGTATTTATTTTTTAAATCGATGTATTATTTATTACAATATATTTATTGTGTATCCTGGCTGTAGCCCCCTCTCTCCCTCTTTTCCTCCTATGCCCCTTCCTATTCCACTGATAGGGGAGGTCCTCCTTCCTTACTATCTGACCCTAGCTTATCAGGTCTCTTCAGGACTGGCTGCATCTTCTTCCTCTGTGGTTTGGCAGAGCTGCCCCCTACCCCAGGGGGAGATAATTAAAGAGCTGGCCACTGAGTCCATGTAAGAGACAGCCCCTTCTCCCTTAACTAGGAAACCCACATGAAGACTGAGCTGCCTATGGTCTACATCTGAGCAGGGGTTCTCTTCTCCATGCATGGTCCTTGGTTGGAGCAATCAGCTCTGCAGGCCCTACTGGGCCGATTTTTGGCTCTGATGCTCTCCTTGTGGAGCTCCTGTCCCCACCAGGTCTTTCTATCTCCCCCTTCTTCCATAAAATTCTCTGCACTCTGCCCAAAGTCTGGCTATGAATCTCATAATCTACTTCAATTCATTTCTGGGTAGATTCTTTCAGAGGCCCTCTCTTTTAGGCTCCTGCCCTCTCTTCTCCGGCTTCCGATGTCTATAATGTTGATAGGGAAGTATGTATTTTGAATCACGTTTTTAGGGAATACATGATTATCTGGGTAGGGAAGGAAACATGAAATTAATTAGCAGTGGTGTTAGAAGCTTGCACACAGCTTACTCACGTTTTGGTGGTGCAAGAAACAGAGTTATGTCCAGAAAGAGATGTGGGTTTCATCTTCAAAGCCTGACTCCAGGAAAAAAAAAAAAAAAAAAACAAAACAAACCTACTACTAGTTAGGCTAGAAACATTAAGGTTCCACAACCTCCCTAAGCATGTCACCATATAGGGACAAAATATTAAAACCCAGGATCCTATGAATTACAATTTACAAAGTGTTTATCCTACAAATAAGTAGACTTTCAAAATTCAAATTGATTTGAAAAATGAATTTCAAAATGATTGTTTTATATATATTGAGATTTCTAGTCTCGTAAGCACAGTTCCTCTAAAGAGAGAGACTTTAGTCCTCATTTATGAAAGAAAACATGTTGAAATATTAAATAATCTTTTATCATTTATGGGCATTTTATTTTTAAGCCAGAAAGCTTTAGAAAGTAAATGATGCTCATGAAATTAATTAGTAGATGTGAATTGATTTCCATGGACACAAGGTTGATTTAGTTCATCAAGCAAAGACATATGGTCACTCTACAGTAAAGATGCAGTTGAAAGGTCAAAATATGTAATTGAAATTATAAGAAATGAAAATGGAGATGTTGTTTTCAGAGGCAATAGTAAACAATATGCAAAATTAGGTGAGAGATAGTAAATAAAATATTCAATAAGTAAATTAAAGCCCCTCAAAATCTGTCAAAATGTAATGTTTCTTTTGGTGTGAAGAATTAGACTTCTAACAAATCATCCAAACAAATAGCTTCTTCCTCCATTATCCCGAAAAGTCTGAGTGGTCATCTTGATATGACGTCAGTATTTATTCATTATTCAAATCAAAGATCAATGACCTTCCTGGTTACAAGAACATAGAGTTGTAGGTTAAGGCCATAGGATGGTACAGAGCTGTCTCAGAAGGAACTTAGTGAAATAATGATCTGCTTTAATGGATAATCTCTGTAATTCTCTCTTTTTTAAAAATATTCTTTTCTCATATAATATATTCTGACCACAGCTTCCCCTCCTCTATTCCTCCCGGTCCACATCTGCCTCTATCCCAGATTCACTACTCCTTCATTTCAACTGAGCATGGCATAAAAAGATGGAATAAGACTAGGCACACACCTTTATATCAAAGATGGATAAAGCAATCCAGTAAAAGGAAAAGAGTCCGAGATCAGGCAAAAGGGTCAGACACAGCTCCTTTCCCACTTGTAGGAGAGCCACAAAACGCCCAAGCTACACAACTGTAATATGCAGGCAGAGAACCTAGCACAGACCCATGCAGGCTCTGTGATTGATGTTTCATTCTCTGTAAGCCCCTATGAGCTCTCCTTAGTTGATTTTAAATGGACCATGTGCTCCTGCTGTGCTCAATCTCTCTGGCTCCTAGAATCCTTCTTCCCCTCTTCTGAGGAGTTTCCTGCGCTCCACTGAGTGTTTGGATGTAAGTCTCTCTATCTGCTCCGATCAGCTGTCTGATGATCATTGGGCTATGCACAGATCTATGAGTATAGCACAGTACTATGAGAAATCATTTCATTGACTATTTTTCAGATAATCCAGACATGGTTTCTCTTCTGTAGACCTTAAATTAGACCAGTTATTGGTTGTCCATTCCCACAAGGTCTAAGCCACTATTGACCTAGCACATTTTACAAGCTGGATATGTGGTGGGTTGAAGGTTCTGGGGCTGGGTGACTCAGCCCAGCCTCTGGAAGCCTTGACTGATTACAAAAGATGAACAGTTCAGGCTTCATACCTTCCATTACCAGGAGGCCTTGCTAGGGACACCAGCATAGGCTCTAGGAAGTCTCCACTGCACTAGGTTTCCACATCCCCAAATCCCCTCCAGTTTCAGTCAACTCTCCCTGCATTCTCTCCCTCTGTCTCTTTTCCCCTGACCTACTCTTTTCTGTTCCCACTCCACATGCTCCCAGTCCACCCCCATAATCTAGTCTACTTGCCCTCCCCAGGGAGATGCATGTGTTTCTCCTAGAGCTAGTGTCCTGTAATTTTCTGACTGATAACTGGTCACATGATAGTAAGATGTAAAGAATTACAAACAATTGCACACAGAAAGAATAAACAATCCGCAGATAGAATAAAATGTTTGAACTTTACTAAAATAATTGTTTGCCAAGTTAAAACAACAACAACAACAACAAAACCCTTCTATGACAGGATCCCAGAGCACAGAAGGTACTATGCTCAAGGTCATGGAGATTGAGCGGTAAATAGCCTGAGGGTGGGGGTCTCCTTAGCAACACAAATTCTAGTTTATGGCAGCATCTCTACTGTACTCCATTTTCCCAGTTGCTAAGGGGCCGGTGTTTAGATTAATAACATTAACAGTATTTAGAAGGAAATGTCAAATGCTTAAACAGAAAGATAAATCCCAAAAAGTGAAACTCTGTCAAATAAATACAGAAAGGATATTGAAACAGTATAGAATCAACAAATGAAAAATATCAGAAAACTTTAATAGCTTGAAAACAGCATGTATAATAAAAACTTCAGATAACATCCTAAGTCATGATGAGAAACTTTAATACTTTGTCTTTGAAGTTAAAAAAAATAGATATATTTTCTTCACTTATCATACAAACTGGAAACAATTGCAAATGCACCACTTACATGGAAGCACTTTGTTGTAAAATCAAAAACTTTAAATAAAGAATAGAAAAATCTATTCACCATTCTGCAATAAACCTGAGGAGAATGTTGCTTTTACCATAAGCCCATTGCAAATCACAGCAAAACTGTTGTGAAAAAATATAAAATAAACCTTAAATGGATTCTAAAGAAATATAGTATATCTTACAATGTCCAAATAGTATTATAAAAAAGCATAAAAATTATTCCTTGAGTATGGTTTTCAAGAATTGTTGCTAGGATTCAATAAAGAATGAAGATGGCCAAGTATATAGCACATTTTCAGTCCCAGTACTTTTGTGTCAGAGGCAGGAGATTCAGGAATTCAAGGACATCTGTTATCATGTAGTGAGGTTGAGGCCTGCCTGGGCTTTGCAAGAACCTGTCCCTGAAAACCAACCAACCAACCAATTAAACCAAACCCTAACCAAAACCCTGAAAACAACCATCCCCAAAACCTTAAAAACCAGGAAAATTAAATCAAGAATACATTGAATAAAGTATCATTCTTAATAGTCATTCTTAATCATTATTAAGAATAATCACTATTAAGAATAATATAATAAAAAGAATAATATAATATTGCATACAAAGAAGCTAATTGATTTAAAGATGCATAAGGAAAAAATCAAGAGATGCCAAGTGATGAATAATCAATGCATACATTATGTGAAGTATATGAAGTCTTAGAGCAGAATATAACTTTTAATGTCAATTGCATCAGTTATTATAAGTACTATCACTATATAGCAAGAAATGTAAATAATTATATTTCAGAAGAGATACGCTAAAACTGGACACAGTGGAGCACTCCTTTAATCCCTCCTCTCCTCTGCCTAAGGAGGCAGGCAGATATCTGGATTTTTAATGGTTTATATAGAGAGTTCCAGCTCAGGAAAATCCTATGTCAAAGAGAGATGGAGAGAGATAGAAAGAAGAGAGATTAAAAAAATATCAGAATAATAAAAAAGTGTATGCTAACCCATACAAATAATTATGAGGAGTTAAAATGAAATACATATTCATAGTAATTTACCTCTTGATATATTACAATGAAATTGTAAGTGTGTATTGATAAAACTTAAAAATATATAATACAGATGAGGCTCTAGGGAGATAAAGAGGTTAATCCTCAGTCCTTTTTGAAGATTTTCAAGTAGCTCAGTAAGAAAGCAAGAAGACAGAAATTGAGAAACATACAGAAGTTTACAGAAAATTAAGTCAACAAATATAATCTTATTATCATATAAACAACCTTGCACTGAACAAATGAAGAATAAAGATCTCTTTATATTGCACAAAGATAATTTACAGAAATTGAACATATGCCACGGCATATAGTAAGTATCAACAATTAAAATGAGTGAATTTGTGGAGTATTCTCAGACACAGCAGAACGGGAAAGGAAATCAGGAACAAAAGGAAAACTGGAAATCCCCCAAATAATTTGAATTCACAAAACACATTTCTTATCATTTTAAATTTAGCACAAGCGACGGTGCAGGGATATATAAATACATCAAATCAAAAGTTGTAAGGACGCAGCCATATTTCACCAGAAGGAATTGCAGAACTGAAATCAGACCCATTAAAGTGATCCAAAGCTATTTATAAGGTTAGAAAAACTAACATTAACCAAAAACATAAAGTTAACAAAAGTGAAGAATATAATATGCCAACAAGAAGATACTGGATGCCCCAGGAGTTAGTTCTTTACAAAAACACTGTTCAAATACATCTTAAAACACCTGCTCCAAATATCAAAATGGAAAAATGTTACAAAAAAATATATAATTTTAGAGAAATTAGAAATATCACCTGTGTTATAATGAGAAAACTAGGTCAATTTTCCTGAACAATTTAAGTATTATGTTTTGTCTTTTAATTTTTTATTAATGTATATTAGTTATACATAATGAGCTTTGTTATAATATTTTCATACAAGGATGCAATGTAATTAGATCAGATTCATCCCTGTTGCCTCATACCTTCTCCCAGACCTTCCTATTGCTGCTGCCCTTCCTCTTCTCAAATGAGTCCCTTTGGTCCTTACGCGCAAATGTTGTTTTATTTGCTTCAAATCCAGTGAGTTCCATTAGGCATTAAGGTTATGTAAACTAGCATAGGTAGCTCACCAGTTGCTATGCCCCCGGAGAAAATGCTTTCCTCTCATGCAAACCCTAATAATTCTCAAGGAAAAATGAGTTCCTCCGCCCATAATGAAAGGGTACTGACAGACGCAATATTATGCAGATCGTGGACAGGGAATCACAGGTTTCGCGAGCTCAACAGTGGAGCTGCCACATCAGAAGTCTGTGTTCCACATCGCTGCCCTGCTTGTTCCAGATCTTGCCTTCTTTTTGCCTTTCATCTTCAACATTCTCTGATCTTGTGTGGAAGGGTGACTGATGCAGATTCTTCATTTACACTGACCCATGAGATCATTATTTATTTTGACCAGTACGTGTCTGAGAAAATGTACAAAGCTGATATTAAAGTGAAGCACTAGAATTTTGATTTAGTAAATAGTAATAATATTCTATAATTTCAGATCCAGATTGCATCACTGATGAATTTTCTCACATATGCAAGGATTCAATAGCTTCTTAAAATATAAACTCTACCAGATAATAAGAAAAAAATAATTAGGTCCTCTCCATGTATTGTCCTTGGTTGGGCTATCAGTCTCTGCAGGGTACCCAGGGCTCAGATTTTTGGCTGTGTTGGTCTCCTATTGGAACTCCTTTCCTCTCCAGGTCTTTCTATCTCCCCCTTCTTTCATAAGAGTCCCTACAATGCAGCCAGTCCTGATGAGACCTGATAAGGTGGGTTAGATGAAAGGAGAGAAGAACCTTCTCTATCAGTGGACTTGGAGAGGGGCATGGGAGGAGATGAGGGAGGGAAAGTAGGATTGGGAGGGAATGAAGGAGGGGGCTAAAGCTGGGATACAAGAATAAACTGTAATTAATATAAAAAATTAATAATATAAAGAGTCCCTGCACTCTGCCCAAAGTTTGGCTATGAGTCTCAGCCTCTGCTTTGATACCTCTATCAGTAAAGTCTTTCAGAGGCCATCTGTGGTAGGCTCCTGTCCTGTTCCCTGTTTTCTCCTGCTTCCGATGTCTATCACCTTTTCCCTTCTAAATGAGGATTGAGCACTTCCCTAAAGTCTTCCTCATTGTTTAACTTCAATGCATGGAGAGGACCTAAAACTCCAGCTCAGATGTAGTCCATAAACTCAGTATCCAAGTGGGTAACTTAGAAAGGGGAGCAGGGCTTTCCCTGGCATTAACTCAGTGGTAGGCTCTCTGGTCACCTCCCCCTGGAGGTGCAGCCTTGCAGGCCACAGAAGAATACACTGCAACCAGTAATGATGAGACCTGATAGGCTAGGGTCAGATGGAAGGGGAGGAAGACCTCCCCTATTAATGGACTAGGGTAGGGACATAGGAGGAGAAGAGAGAGGGAAGCTGGGATGGGAGGAGATGAGAGAGGGGGCCACAGCCGAGATACAAATTGAATGAATAGTAATAAATGATAATAATAATAAATAATTTTAACACAATAGTATCTTTAATAATATAATATTATCATTAATAATAATTAATATAATATAAAATAATTTTAATACAATAACAATAGTATATTTATAAAAGGTTTACAATATGATAATAAAATGAAAAGACAGGATAATCTCATTCCTAAATTAAGAGAAAAAATAAATACACCTATTAAAATGTAGTAAAGAGGACAGCATGTAAAAAATTAAGCAGAGTCACATTTTGCTTGAAAGTCTGTCAGTGTAGATCAGTACTCGAATGGGATAGTAATAATCAAATGCCATGATTATCTCGAAAATTAAGAAAAAATAATATGACAATCTCATAAGCACACAGAAAATATTTGAAAACTATGAATAAACAATCTTATTGCTTTGTATTAGATCGTATATTATAATTAAGGTGATAGGTACTTTAAAATTTCAGAATATTTAACACATATCTATAATTAAAAAAACCTAACTGCTTCAGTTATATATTATTATTATAGCTCCCTCTCCCCAAATTTATTCATGTTAAGAAATTTGTTCTGTGATTTACTTTCCACTTTTCCTTTTGACTGTTTTGTGAATATAACACCGAGTCAGTTAGAAAAGACATACATGATATATACTATCTTATAGGTGGATATTAGACATATAATATAGGATAATCATAGTAAAACCTGTACACCTAAGGAAGCTAATCAAGGAGGACCCTGGTAAGAAGCCCAGTCCTCATTCAGAAAGGCAAACGAGATGGACATCAGAAGAGGGAGAAAACAGGGAACAGGACAGGAGCCTACCACAGACGGCCTCTGAAAGACTCCACCCAGAAGGCTATCAAATCATATGCTGAGATGCATAACCAAACTTTGGGCAGAGTGCAGGGAACCTCATGAAAGAAGGGGGAGGTAGAAAGACCTGGAGAGGACAGGAGCTCCACAAGGAGAGCATCAGAACCAAAAAATCTGGGCACAGGGGTCTTTTCTGAGACTGATACTGCAAACAAGGACCATGCATGGAGATACCTTAGAACCCCTGCACAGATGTAGCCTATGGAAATTCAGTGTCTGAGAGGGTTCTCCAATAATAGGAACAGGGACTGTCTCTGACATGAACTCATGGGCTGGCTCTTTGACCACCTCCACCTGAGTGAGGAGCAGCCTTACCAGGCCACAGAGGAAGACAATGCAGCCAGTCCTGATGAGATGTGATAGACTAGGGTCAGATGGGTCCCCCTACCATTGGACTGGGGGGAGGAGCATAGGAGAAGAAGAGGGAGGGTGAGTGGGATTCGGAGGGGATGAGGGAGGGGGCTACAGCTGGGATACAAAGTGAATAAACTGTAATCAATAAAAAATTTAAAAAATTAAAAAACAGAGAGTCAGCGGTTTCATTGACAACTTTTCCCACTTGGATTCGTGTTTGTGGCTAGCTCACTGAGTCACTTGTATCTACTCAATGATCATCCATCATTGTGCATTTCCCAGCCATCCTGGCAAGATGATTTCTACAGCTGTTACCAGAACCAAACAAGCCATATCATGCTGCTGCCTACATACTTGCCACAGTACTTTTAGAGTCCATTCTCACTGCAAATATTTCCTGAGACTTCCAAGGCAAAAGAGTGATGGGAATGCCATTCAGGATTTGCTTCATTTTGGAGGAGGGAAGAGTCAAATCAGTAAATAGAGAAATTCCAGAAAATAAAAACTACTTAATAGTAGATAGCCTTGGTTTCCTTCTGTCAGTGGCACACGTAAGTATTAAGACTCCTAACCACATGCTCCTAACCTAAGTAATTCATTATGATAATCTTTACTGGAAAGTGATTTAAAGACAGCATTCAACCTAATATTCAAGGTTCAATTTAAGCCACATACATAACAACAGTTAGATACATTTAAAAATAACAGATGGGCTGGCAGTGGTGGCACACACCTTTAATTCCAGCACGGGGAGGACAGAGGCAAGCTGATCTTTGTGAGTTCAAGGCCAGCCTGGTCTACAGAGCTAGCTTTTGGACAGCCAAGGAAATTCTAGACAGTGAAATCCTGTCTAGAGTAACTAAACTAAACTAAACTAAACTAAACTAAACTAAACTAAACTAAACTAAACTAAACTAAACTAAACTAAACTATAAAATAAAATAAAATAAAATATAAAAATACCAGATCAAGGTAACTTTAAATGTTATTAAAACCATTTCAAGAGATTATTCAGTTAAACTTGTGAATTAATATGACATTTCTTTTCTTTTTGTCTCCAGAACTTATTTTCTAATGTGTTCAGAACATAGTTATTTTTTTTCTAAAGAGAGAAAAGAGCTTTTGTTATTCAGCAGCAGCACATTACTAATTAAACCTTCATTTCAGTGCTGGTAAAACATGAAGTCTCTACTGCTGCTCCTACACGGTTACAGAGTTGCCCAGTTGTTCAGTGCCTCCATTACCTCAGGTGCCACTGCCACAGTTCAGCCTTGCTCATCCTTTTCTCAAAGCAAGTGTTACTTAATTACACTAAGTGACTACAATTATGAGCCCATAACTTCCAAGAATGACATTTACTGACTTAATTGAAATAAATTTGGGATGAGTCTTTTTTCTATAAACATAAAATTAATAAAGACTGCCCTTTGCAGAGGACCTTATTTTATAAATTGCATAATCTATACATCATGTCCTCATTTACATATTCTTCCATTCATTAAACTTTTTGACTACCTAATAGGTAAGGAGTTTTATGCATGAATATGAATGAAATCACAAATATAATGTACTGTGTGTTGATGAATTCATGCTGAATTAGAGTTCAGTGTGAGCTTTCTAGAGGCTCTGGCTCCGTATAAACAATCTCACTGAGAATTAGACAAATGTCACAAAGCAACATTGCTGTGGTAGGCAATAATCCATGTAGGTCAGGAAGGAATCAGAATTAGCCTTGATTTTCTACTCCATATTTCCAAGTGACATTCCTGAATATGAAGGACATTGAAGAAAGAGTTCAGATGATGGACCCAGAAACCTTCACTGGTGAAGAATCGAAAGAATCAGACAGAGAATTAATAAACAATTTTGATTACTGTAAATGTATTTTTTATTTGCCTGATGCAATTTGTTATCTCAGAGGCTTATTGCTGAATAAGCCCACCTTTTTAGCTATTTTGAATTCTGGCTTGCTGGTTCCACTGTTCACCCATTCTGGTTCAAACTCCTCTTCAAGAGATTCAAACTGGCTTCTCCCAGCTTCTGACTGAATTGATCTGCTTGGCTAAACTAACTCAGCAATCTGTTCTAATCTTCTGGCTCCTTCTTATTCTGTGCCTTGTTCTCTCTTCACCTCTGTTTAGCTTGTTCTCTCTTCAGCCTGTCACTGTAAAGCTCTTCCTGTAAAACTGCCCCTTAACTCCAGGTACTGAACTGACAAGAACTCAACTCCACTGCAATGCTTCTCCCTCTCAACTAACTGACTTCCAACTGGCTGCCTCCTGCACTGACTGACCACTGTTTGGGCACGTTCTAATCTGCAAAATCTTTCTCTGATTCATCACTTTGTCCTTCACTGAGACATCGCTTTCAAACATGCCTGCTTTCTTTTATAAACTAACTTTACTTTCATTGTTTGACATTAAAGGTGTATTCTGTATTAAAGGTGTGTCTGTATTCTAGCTAGATCATACTGTACAGGGAGTGTTTGTATTCCAGCCAGATCACATAAACCTGGAAGGTCTTTAGATGTGATCCCTTGCCAGAGCAGCCATGTTTCTGGATTAAAATTCCTCTCTAGATTGCTGCTAAGTCCTTCAGAGAGAAGATGCAATTCTCTGTGTGGTTCTAAATGACAAAACACTTGTCACATAATATACCAGCAGTTAAATCTTTTGAAAGAAAGATGGACAGAAACATAAGATCTAATATGCAAAATCGATGTTTAATTAGTAAACAGTGACATATATTAAAGTAATATTTCAAAATCAGCAGGTGCTTTCTTTGGAGCTAATAGACATTTTAAAAGTTTAGTAGAATCGATCCTTATAATAAGGTAAAATTAATAGAAATTTAATAAGGAAGAACCCTAGAAATATGAACATTAAAAAGCACAACACTGCCCTTAAATTTCATTTGTGTCAGCCATTCAAAATTTCTTTCTTTTCTTTTTTTTTTTTTTTTTTGTGTGTGTGTGTGTGTGACAGAGTCTCTTCTATGATAGTGCTAGCCTAGGATATTTATTTATTTATTTATTTTTAATTTTTTATTTAACTTTTATTAATTACACTTTATTCATTTTGTATCCCCCCATAAGCCCCTCCCTCCTCCCCTCCCCATCCTACCCACCCTCCCCTTTCTGCATGCATGCCCCTCCCCAAGTCCACTGATAGGGGAGGTCCTCCTCTTAACAGGAACTCAATGACTGGCTCTCTGACCTCCCCCCCCCCCAAGGGAGCAGTCCTGCTAGGCCACAGAGGAGGGCTTTGCAGCCAGTCCTGAAGATACCTGATAAAACAGGGTCAGATGAAAGGGGAGGAGGTCCTCCCCTATCAGTGGGCTTGGAAAGGGGCAGGGAGGAGACCAGGGAGGGAGGGGGGGGTTGGGAAGGAATAAGGGAGCAGGATACAGCTGGGATACAGAGTTAATAAAATGTAACTAATAATAATTGAAAAAATAAAAAAAAGAAAGTCTTTGAAAAAAAATTCATTTGTGTCAAAGAATAAAATTAAGCTTGATTCCTTTATTTTATATAACGAGCAAAACCCCAGGCTCTTTATAGTACTATGTTCAGAATAGAATTCAAAGACTTATTATAGGAATACTTATAGCAAAAAATAATTATATTACTGAACAGAAAATAATCTAATTAATTAAATTATTTAATTACCTAATATGGGTAGATAAAAAAGAAACAAAACAAATTTTAAAAACTTATAGAAAGGGCCAAAGTAAGAGTAAAAACAAATTTCAATAAATTAAAATACAATAGACATATTTTAAAATTATTGTTTCTTTTAAGGTTAAACAAGTCAAGAAAACATGAAATGTCTTTTCCTGCGACAAATGAGAAAATAAATAAAGTAATGTGTTGTTGGAGGATGTGAGAAATTGAAGAAGTTTTACCATTTACTATAAATGTAAATTTCTGCAATAGACATAAATGCTGGAATATCAGAGAGAATCTCTTATTGAACCTGAGAATACATTCTGCACTCTGTTCTAGATCTTCTGTGTCAATCTTTTCAAACTGCTCTGAAATATCTTTATAGATTGTATTGTTTCAGATGTAAGAAAGTGAGAAATTCTAAACTGTTTTAATAAAAATGTAACATTGTATCATTCACAACATGCAAGAGCAAAGTGCCACATGGTAGTGAGCTGGATTTAGTGACAACACCAAATAATATATTTTATAAGTGTATTATTGTGTACTAGCAAATTGAAATGTGTGACATATCATGAGGGAAAGCTATTGTGAAAATTTCTTTCCAGTAATAAAATCTTGAGTTTATCATCAAAAGTCTACACAAATTGATCAGAAAAAGCTTATCCATTAGCACCTCAATAATTGATTAACATACAGTTTATAACATTTTTTTATAACAGGAAAATTTTCTAAGGGGTATGTATGGACTCACATAAATATTTACAAAAACACACACACATACACAAACATAGAGCCAAAGACACATTTATGATTAAATATGAAATAATAGGTCATTAGGATTGAATTTATTGGTGTTCAATATTTCCATTATTTGAAGCACTTTCTGGAAGAACTTGATAATACAATTACCTAAGAGGAAGACATGATTTGTATAAATACTGGGCAGGAAGAAACTGACTTACTATTACATGTACGGCAAAAAAAAACGTAAAAAAAATCAATGCAGAAACTTGTAGGTACAACACAGGAATTTATTGAAGAATTTATAAGACTGAAATGTTAAAACAGTACCTATTTAATTTTAAGTTTTTATTTATATTCTTTATTGATGTATAAAAATCAAAACATCATGACTTCAAATAGCCATCATTTCTATCTCACAACTGAAAGTTAGAAATATGTGGGGAATTGGCTGACTTCTGTGTTCATGGTGTTCTAAGGCCAAAATCAAGATGTTGATTTGGCCAGGTTTCTCCTTGCACGCTTGTAGAGAGAGCGAATTTTCAATCTCCAAGGCCGTTGATGAATTCCATTCCTTTTTGCTTTAGATCTGAGGCCCCAGGTTTGTGCTGTCTGGAAGCTTGGGGGCTCTATGACGTTGCCTACATTCCTGTTCACCTGCCAATTCCAAATCTTTAACAGCATTCTTTTACTTTTATTCTTTTATTTTCTTTTCTATAAATTCATATTTTAATTACAATTTATTCACTTTATATCCCGGCTGTAGCTCCCAACCTCATTTCCTCCCAAATCCACCCTTCCTCCCTCATCTCCTCCCATGCCCGTCTCCAAGTCCACTGTTAGCCACAGAGGAAGACAATGCAGCCAGTCCTGATGAGACCTGAAGGCTAGGGTCAGATGGAAGGGGAGGAGGACTGAGGACCTCACCTGTTTTTTGTTTTTCTTTTTTGTTTGTTTGTTTGTTTTTTTTCCATATTATAACCTTTCAATTCCTGGTGAACTCCTCACAATTGGAAGTGTTCAAGAAGAGAGGAGAGATAAGGTAATCAGCACTCAGTGCTAATATGGGAAGACCCCTTGGATGGGAAGGCAATTTCTCATACAAATTTTAAACACAGTCTCCTACTATTGTTTCAGAATTTGAGGAATATGGATCTATAGACAAAGAGCTAGTTGCAAAGGTTTTATGAGCACATTGAGGCCCTGAACGCGTTCTAATCATTCTGGCAATGACTGTACTCTATTCAAGTTCTGCCATTGTATAATCTAGCCTTGGTTCATGAGCATCTTCACATGTATTGGTTAAAAACCCAGTGCTCTGAGCTGTTAAATGTGAAGCTGTTCATATTGATCTCTGTCTTCATTTATTTGAACTTGCCTTAATTCTCCCAACATGTCAGTCCAAATTACAAGTTTTCTTTGTTTAATTGTTTAAAATTATTTTTTAAATTAATTACAGTTCATTCACTTTGTATCCCAGCTGCCTTTTTTCTCCTCCCAATCCCGCTCTACCTCCCTCATCTCCTCACATGCCCACTCTCCAAGTCCACTGATAGGGGGGTCCTCCTCTCCTTCCATCTGACCCTGCCTATCAGGTCTCATCAGGACTGGCTGCAGTGTCTTCCTCTGTGGCATGGCAAGGCTGCTCATCCCTCGGGAGGAGGTGATCAAAGAGACAGCCACTGAGGTCATGTCAGAAACAGTCCCTGTAACTAAAAAGAAAAATAAAATTAAAAAAAACATAAAAAAAGAAAGTCTTGCACCATTTAAATAAACAACACCTGAGTCAAATAGAAAATCATGACAAAAACAATAGACTTCTTGAGACTGAACAACAATGGAAGCCCTATATGTCAAAATTAGTGAGATTCGCTTGAATAGCATTTAGAGGAAACTGTCTATAGTTCAATGTATTGAAGAATAAAAGAAAAGAAAAATTAAAAAAAAAAAAAAGAAACAGTCCCTGTTCTTCTTACTACGGAACCCACTTGGACACTGAACTGCCATGGGCTACATCTATGCAGGGGTTCTAGGTTATCTCCAAGCATGATCCTGGTTTGGAGTACCAGTCTCAGAAAAGACCCCTGGGCCCAAATATTTTGGTTCTGTTGCTCTCTTTGTGGAGCTCCTGTCCTCTCCAGGTCTTTCTGTCTCCCGCTTCTTTTGTAAAATTCCCTGCACTCTTCCCAAAGTTTGGCCATGAGTCTCAGCATCTGCTTTAATACCCTGCTGTGTAGAGTCTTTCAGAGTCTCTCTGTGGTAGGCTCCTGTAATATTCCCTGTTTTCTCATTTTTCTGATGTCTATCCTGTTTTCAAAGTACAGTAACTGATACTGAGTCTATGTGAAAGGAAGAACCTGTATTAAATGAGTGCAGCAGAGCTCAACCATTACAGAAATTAGTGTATCAGTTTCCTAGAACTACCATTACCGTATATCCCAAACATACAGCTTTTGTCTAATCAGGCAGTTATGTGGAATCTAGAAGTTCACAGCTGTATGTAATTGATTATTATCTTTCTCTCCTAGTACATTACAGAACAACAAAACTTAGCCAGTAGGGATGAACAGGATCTTACCTCAATTTCTAGAGTGGAGCCAAGAACAATGTCATATTTTTGTCTATGCAAGAGGTAGGTGTCTATTGATACTTCACTGGTCAAGAGCTATGAAACATAACCCCACCCTGTCCCTGGGTTCTTTATTTGTTAGTCTCTGGTATCTAGCATGGTCATTGTTGGCCTGTTATTGGAAATATATATATATATATATTTCATTCTCCTTCCCCTACTTGTTTTTGCCCATCTCTCTAGTTCTTATTGTATTCTTTAACCTCTGTAGCCTACATTCTCTTTCATGACTGACTCCTGCCTCCAATGGCCTTCCCCAACATTCTTGAAAACCTTTATCCACTCCCCCCACACACACACACTCTTTTTAAAAAAATGTTCATGTGTGTTTTGCCTGAAGAAATATAAGTATGCCACATACTTACAGTGTCCCTGGCGGCCAGAGAAGAGATGGAATCTCTAGGACTGGAGGGTTGTGAGGGTTGTCAGCATGTGAGTACTGATAACTAAACTGGGGCCTTCAGCACAAGCAACAGGTGCTTCTACATGATAAGCGATTTTTCCAATGAAACTCTTCATTTAAAAATATAATTTCCAAAATGTTCTTCATTTTTTATAATATCATACATGTATATAGTAAAATCCTCACTTACAACTCTCTTTCTCCCCATACCTATCCCAACACATACTTCCTAATTTCATATCTTTTATTTTTTTTCTTTCTTTTTACCCTCTCTCCATCCTCTGGCTTTTTCATTCTTTCCATACCTCCTTCCTAGATATTCTCTGAAACTTGATGGTAGTGGACTTTCATTTAGGGCTGAGCACTCAGTTGTATTCTCAGTGTTTTTATATTGCTTAAGCATCTCTACATTGACTTCTGTCATATGCAAAAGAACGGCTTCTTCTCACAAGGATGGTGGCAGCTGGGGTCTACTGTATAAATAAATATTTAGTAGGCACTTAGCAATATGACATCTTAGGAAGAAAACATTAGCAGGCTCTAAGCTAGCGACTTTGATTTCCCCAGCCATGAGCTAGGATTGGCCAGGATTATAGTGTCCTGTATAGTGCAGACCTCAAATCCAGTCAGAAAGAGATTAGTTAATCCATAGTAGTCTTGCAACTAAATTGCATCAGCAGGTGTAACTTTCCTGACAGGTTGATATTGAAGTGTACGGTGTGATTCGATTTTTTACGCAACTATAAAAATAAATGAAAATTTCAAGTAAACAAGAACAGGAACTGCTAAGAACTATACTGAAAGGGATAGCTCAGGTCAAGAAAAACAAATGCTGTATGCTCTGTTTTATATGCAAATTCTGGCCTCAGATTTTCTATTTTGTGCAACCTGGAGCACAAGTGGAGGCCAGGAAGCTGGGGCCTTAGAGAAAAGACACATGAGGTACAATAGATAATAGGTGAAGGGAAAGTAGAAAAGTTGATTGCTGTGGTAGAAATGCTTAAACAGAAAGAAGTGTGGGGTGTTGGAGAAAATCTGGGGTGTATGGGAGGGCTTATCTGAAAGGATGATATATGAAAAGACACATATAAGCTTAGTATTTCACAACACGATTGAAAGGAGGTGGAGAGATAAAAAACCAAACCACACATGAAGCAAAAGAAGATTAAGGGATACTGAGAGTTAAAAGATTAAGCAGAAATTGAATAGGGTGATGGGGCATAGTCTATGACTTAATCAAAACTAATTAATATAAGAGAAATCCTTATGTAATTCCAGTAGCTAGTAAGGTAAATTCAAAGTAAAACTTAAAAACATTCAAATGGAATTACCTTGCATGTCTAACTTTTTGCTTTCAGTAGACACTGGCTAATTAATCAAAGTCATAGTATAAGGCACCGGATACTTCACTACAAGTTACTGGCCACAGAACACAAAGAGGGTCATAGCATTAATCACTGGATAATTCCACATATGTACACTACGCAATTTGATCACATTCATTTCCACTCATCTCCGTAACTCCTCCCAAATCCATCTCTACCCTCTCCCAACACCCATTCCTCTTTTTTTTTTATTGCTCACTGAGTCTAATTTGTGCTCCTCATATGTTCAGACATATGAGGAGCCAATATGAAGCTCTTTAAACTTAAATCCTGAAAGACCATTGTGAAGGTGTATTTTCATATGCCAACCAATTTTTTATTGTTTTAATCTCAGTTCTTCTCCTTTAAAAATTTGTGTTTACAATGTCTCTATTATTATGATGAATGTTAGATGAAGACTATCTTTAAGAATGCTTTAGTGTTGGTATATAAAATCTCTAGTGTGTCCCTTGTATTTAAATGATAAGGAGAGTCACTGTCTGCAGAATCTTTATATGTTGATTCTTTAGAATCCATCAGCTGCCAGGAGGAGGGCTCCTGGACATTCTTAGAGAAGGGAAACCAATGTAGGAGGAATTAAACACCATTTCTTCTGTTTATATGCTGAAGAGAAAAAAGCTACATTGATTGTTCATGCTGCAATTTCAATGTCTCTAAAGTCACGCTTCTTATAGACTGAACACAAATTTTCTGTGTTCAAGGACATTATTTTCTAGGGGTGCGTTTTGATGTTCCCACCTTGGGCTGGCAAAAATCACTCACAAGTTTGTACAAGAAAACCATTGCTTATTCTAATCAAGACAGGATATCAATATATTCTCTAATTTATGGAAATGACATAGTTCCCAGTAAAGATGACACTCAATCATACACAATTTTATCATACAGTAAGAAAATTACAAAGCAAATTATTTCTGCTTTCGATATCCTGATTTTCAAATTATGGAAAAATGCAATTAAACAGAAGGAAATGTTTGTTATTCTTCAAATACTTTTAGGGAAAAAGATAAATAAAAATACTTTTATTTTTGATACATTAGCATCATTTTGGCAAGTAAATGACTCATGATAATTTACATGATTTCATCCTTTTGGAAGTCCACTTTAACTTTTTTAAGAAAGTAGATCCAATATACATATTTTTAAATTACTTCAATTAAGTATTATAGAGTGTGATATGTTAAAGTAGTCTTTAATGAGGTTTAACAAAGATATTAGAATACGGTCCTGTTTTCTAAGAAAGAGACAGTCATCTCACTGATGAGCGAGACTACGAGCCACACGGCACCATCACTGCCCTTCCTACTCTTAAAAAGTTCAACAGTCTGACCAATCAAACTTTAAATTTCTTTCCTCCAGGCTCTCTTTCTTACCCAACTTATACTTCTTACAGAGTTTATCAACATTTAAAAGGCTTGTCACTGAAAAAAAATTTTTGACAAAAATTTCGGAAGTTTATATAAAGATAGATTAATAAGCAGTGAAGATGGAACATCATATAAGGTATTAGAAATTGTCTTGTTACGGTGACTTTGCAAGAAAATAATCAAACTTTTTATTCTTTGGGATTATCGTGTACACTAAAGATCTGTCTGTATCCAAACAGATCACACGGAGCTAGAAGTTCTTGGAATGTGATCAGAGCAGCCATGTTGCTGAATTAAAATTGCTCCTCACTCTAACCTGCAATGGTATCTTTTAACTTCCCTGATTTCTGCAGTTACCTTAGAATATATACAGGCATCTAAAGGCTTGGAGCTAGAAGCCCAGCTCAGAGCAAACAGTGCCTTTTCTTGTTTTGAGTATAGAGTTCCTTATGCAATATGACTTTTTCTTGATAGGCAAACTTTATGGTTTCATTTCACTTTAATGCTGACTATTGTGCCATACTGTTTGTGTGCCATGTTTTCATAATTCATATTTAAGTTGAAGGAAGCAGGTTATTTCAATTCCCTAGTTACTGAGAGTATAGTAACAATTCACATGACTGAGAAGGTGTCTGTGAAGTAGGATATCAAGCCTTTCAGACAGATGCGAAGGAGCGATACAGCTGTGTCATGTGCTAGATTTAGTTTTGTCAAAGAAACACTGCCATGTGCTGACCTTCCTAATGATTGCCAATGCTCATAAAAATTAGTTCATATCTGTTTCTGCTACTCCTTTATGAGGTAAAAGTTTTTTTTAACACTGTGTGTTTGTGTGTGTGTGTATAGGTGTGTGTGTGTGAAGGCTGTTGTGTGTGTGTGAAGGCTTTTGTGTGTGTGTGTGTGTGTGTGTGAAGGCTTTGGTGTGTATGCCCACATGCCATAGCTTGCCTATGATGTGAAGTAATGAGAGGACAACTTGTGAATTGGTTCTGCCCTTCATCCACGAGGATCCTGCCACATAAACTCAAATGATCAGGCTGTGGAGCTAGCACTTTACTTGCTGAGCAATCTTGTCTGCCCTAGAATAGAGCTTGGCTTCATGATTTTTATTCTATTAAAGATGTCCTTTACCATATGATGGAGAAGATGGAAATGTTTTCATTGTTTGTTTTTGAATTTTTGTTTTATAACGACAATATAGAAGAAAGCATTCCATGTTCCTTACAGTGTCTCCTTGATCTACAACATCTCTACTTTCAGATTATTTATTTCATCACAGGACTACTGCTTTCTTATAGGCTGAAATAGGAGGGAAGCAGAATTTCTGGAATTGGAAAAAGTAAGTAAGAAGGAAAGAAAGGGAAAAAAAGCAGAAACTTTCACAACTGTTAGAGAATGGAGCTGCTAAGTGCTGAGAGGAAAGAACGGAGAGCTGAAATCAGAGCAGTCAGGGCACATGCTTCTAGAACTGGACTCCACACTCTGTGCCCGGGTCTTACTCTGTATTTTGCAGGGAAGAAGGAAAGTTAAACAGATGAAATGGGAAATTATTGTGGATAATTTCAGGTATGTGAAAATGATCAGCTTGCAACCAGATCTCCATGAAAGAACAGTACACACATTTGTCCTTTTAATGAAGTCATGGGGATTTTGAAATGCTGCTGAGCTACAGTATGGTATTACTGAAAACTTGCATTCCCCATTGGAGGGGGTGATTTTTTTTAAGGTAGCTACTGAAAAATGTCTGTGAAACTCAGCTCCCCATTTAGAAAAATAGGATAGACTTTGGAAGTAGGAGAAAACAACAGGACAGGAGCCTACCATAGAGGGCCTCTGAAAGACTCTTCCTAGCAGTGTACCAAAGCAGTGTACCAATGCTGAGACCCATAACTAGTCCTCGGGCAGAGTGCAGGGAACCATATGAAAGAAGGGGAGTTAAAATGACCCGGAGAGGACAGGAGCTCCACAAGGACCAAATATATCTGGGCACAGGGGTCTTTTCTAAGACTGTCTCTCTAACCAAGGACCATGCATGGATATAACCTAGAAACTCTGCTAGGATGTAGCCCATGGCAGCTCAGTATCCAAGTGGGTACCCTAGTAAAAGGAACAGGGACTGTTTCTGACATGAACTCAATAGCTGGCTCTTTGACATCTGCCCCCCAAGTGAGGAGCAGCCTTGCTAGGGCACTGCTGAGGACATTGTAGCCAGTCCTGAAGAGACCTGATAAGCTAGGGTCAGATGGAAGGGGTGCTCCTCCCCTATCAGTGGACACAGAGGACAGGGAGATGAGGGAAGGAAGATAGGAATTAGGAGTGAATGAAGAAGGGGACTACAGCTGGGATACAAAGTTAATAAACTATAAATAATATATAAAAATAAAAAAATTAATTAAAAAAAGAAAAGTAAGAAAAAGAAAAAAAGAAATTCAGCTCCCAACTCTCCTGTTAGAATTTTCTCGTGTCTCTGTACTCATACCCTCATGGTCCCTTCTTTATATCACCCTAGACATCACAGTTTTTATGAGCTCCCTTCAAATTTATCCACAGAAATACTACATAATGGTCTTACTTTATTTCATGTGTTCCTTCTGAAAACCCACTAATACACATTCACGGTTTCTATTTCTATGATGAAATGCTGATCAAAAGCAACTTGGAAAGGAAGGGGTTTATTTCATCTTACATTTCTAGGTAAGAACCTTTCATCAAGGGAAGTCAGAACAGGAATTCAAGTAGGGCAGGAACCTGGAGATAGAGACTAAAGAAGCCATGGAGGAGCTTATAGCTTGTTTCTCATTGCTTGTTCAGCCTGCATATATATATATATATAAAATAAGTATTTAGGTTAAAAAAATCTGCTATGCATGTACACATATATTCGTATTACTTAAGTAATGTGGCAGTGTAAAGTCCTTAGAAAGAAACTAACTCTATTATTTGAAACCATCAGCTTGGGGTGACACTGTCCACATTGAGCTAGGACTTTTCACATCAATTATCAGCCAATACATTGACCTAGAGTCTTGTACATAGGTCAATCTTTTAGGGAAGTTTCTCAATTGAAACTACATCCTCCCAACCTACTCTAGCTTGTATCAACTTGGCGTTAAATTAGCCTTCACACACACACACACACACACACACACACACACACACACACACACACGGATATTTGGACAATTGTGATATTTACATAGATTTAAATGACATGCTATATATATATAGAATACTTATATCAGAATAAATAAACATTTTATCATCGTACCTATGCATTTGATAAGGCTGATTAATATCTCTCTCATGTCTCTTTTTAAGCAATTTTAAACATTATCTATAGCTACTAAGCAGTACAAAAGACCACTAACACTTTGTTTACCTGTTTACCTAAAACTTTATAATGTTTGATTAAAATAAATCCTGTCCCTTTTCCTATTATTAACAATATGTTTAAGATTCACTTATGTTGGACAAATAATAGAGTTCCTTTCTCTCTAAGGACTTTATTTACACTGCCACATCACTTAAATAATGCATGTATGCATATACAAACATGTAAGTACATGAATAACAGATTTTTAACCTAAATAATTATTTTATTTTACTGATTGTGAGTTTCACATCATGTACCCCAATCTTACTCAATTCCCAGTCCTTCCATAGCCTTCCTCCATACTTGTAACCTCCCCTGAAAAGAACAGAAAATTATTAAATAAAAAAAAAACAAACATTGAACTGTAGAAGCTATAGTGTGTCATGGTGTGCCGCAGGTATATCTTGTGCAAACAGCATTCTTGTAAATGTGCATTGCAGTGGGTCATGGGTCTGCTTCAAAGTCCCTGACTGCTGCATAGCATCAGTGCTGCACTCTCACTGAAACTTCCCTTGGATAACCTGCGGTTTGTCCAAGTCATGGAGATCCTGCAGCTTTGGATCTACAGAACTGGTGCCTTCATGCCCACGAAGGCTGAATTTTTTCTCCCACCTATCCACTGAGAAGCACTTAGGATGTTTTCCTAGCTACACAAATATGAAAAAAGACAAAATAAATATGAAGCTATAAATACCTAATTTTCTTTTCTAAATCTATCTATCTATCTGTCTGTCTGTCTGTCTGTCTGTCTGTCTATATTCACTTTATATCCCATTCATGAACCACTCCCTCCTCTCCTTCCGGTCTTACCCTTCCTCCCTTTTCTCTCTATTCCCATTCCACTGTCCCTCAGCAAAAGGGAGCTCTCCCCACCAACCCACCCTAGAACATCAAGTTGCATCATGACTGAGCACATCCTTGCCCATGATGGCCTACCAAGGCAGACCCATTAAGAGGAAGTGATTGAAAAGCATGAAACAGAGTCCATGTCAAAGATAGCCCTTGCTCTCCTTGTTAGAGAACCCATAGGAAGACCAAGCTGCCCATTGGGAACATATGTGTAGAGTGCCTTGGTCCAGTCCATAAATGTTCCTTGGTGGGTGCTTCAGTCCTCAAGCCCCCATGGGCCCAGGTTAGTGGGCTCTGTTGGTCTTCTTTTAAAAAAAAATGAATGTGTCTAATTTTTACACTTTATACCCTATTTGTAGTCTCCTCCCTCATCCTCCCCAATCCCACCCTCCCTCCTTCTTCTCCTTCCATGTCCCTTCCCTAGTCCACTGATCAGGGAGGTCCTCCTTCCCTTCCATCTGAACCTAACCTATCAGGTCTCATCAGGATTGTCTGCACTGTCTTCAAGGCTGCACCTCCCTTCAGGGGAAGGTGATCAAAGAGCAAGCCACTGAGTTCAAGTCAAAGATAATCCCTGTTTCTTGTGCTAGGGAATCCACTTGGATACTGAGTGCTACATCTGTGCAGGGATTTTAAGTTATCTCCTTGAATGGTCCTTGGTTATAGTATCAGTCTCAGAAAGACCCCTGTGCCTAGATGTTTTGGTTCAGTTGCTGTCCTTGCAGAGCTCCTGTCCCCTCCATGTCTTTCTATCTCCACCTTCTTTCATAAGATTCCCTGCCCTCTGCTATGAGTCTCAGCATCTGCTTTGATACCCTGCTAGGTAGAGTCCTTCAGAGGCCCTCTCTGATAGGCTCCTGCCCTGTTCCCTGTTTTCTCCTTCTTCTGAGGTCTATCCCTTTTGCCTTTCTGGATGAGGATTGAACATCTTACCCAGGGTCCTCCTTCTTGCTTACCTTCTTTAGGTGTACAGATTTTAGTATGATTATCCTATATTATATGTCTAATATCAACTTATAAGTGAGTATATACCATGCGTGTCTTTCTGTTTCTGGGTTACCTCATTCAGGATGACCTTTTCTAGTTCCCATTATTTGCCTGCAAATTTCACGATTTCCTTGTTTTTAATTGAGCAGTATTCTATTGTGTAAATGTACCACAATTTCTGCATCCATTCCTCAGCTGAGGGATATCTGGTTTTATTCCAGATTCTGGCTAGTAAGAATAAAGCTGCTACAATTGCTGGTGGAAATGTAAACTGTACAACCACTTTGGAAATAAATCTGGAACTTTCTCAGAAAATTAGGAAGAGTGCTATCTCAAGATACAAGCAAGATATTTCCACTCCTAGGCAAATATCCATAAAATGCTTAAGTACACAACAAGGACATTTGTTCAACCATGTTCATAGTAGCTTTATTTGTAATAGTATGTTAGTCTTCTTATGGAGTGCTTATCCCCTCCACGTCCATCTGTCCTTCCCCACACTCTTCCACAAGTCTTTCTCCACTATATCTGATGTTTGGCTGTGAGTCTCAACATCTGCTTTAATCTGTTATTGTGTAGAGACTCTCAGAGGACAGCTATGCTAAGCTCCTGTCTGAAAGCATAGCAGAGTGTCACTAACAGTGTCAGGGGTTGGCTCTCTCCCATGGGGTGGATCTGAGGTTGGGCTAAGCACTGGATGGAAAGTCCCTTAATCTCTGCTCCTTAACCTTGCACATCTTGTAGGGTCAAACTTTGGGGTCAAAGTTTTTGTGGGTGGATTGAGGTTCCCTTCCCTCCACCAGGAGTCCTGTGTGGTTAGAGGGTGGCCTCATCAGTCTCCGTGATCTCTGCTCCCAGGAGTCTCAGCTAGAGTGACCCCATATGCCTCCAGGTGCCTACCCTTTCTTAGGTCTCCAGCTTGTCTTTGATATTCTCCTAGTCACAGCTTCTCTTCTCTCTGAAAGCCTATGTTCTCTCTCGCCCGCTCTTCCCAGTTGTGGTCCCTATCCTCATCTCCTTCTATACTCCCTCTTCTGTCCTGTTCCTTTTCTTCAACCACTTCCGCTGTCTATTTTATTTCCCTTTGTGAGTGAGACTCAAGCATCCTCCTTGGGCCTCCTTGTTACTTAGCTTCTTTGGATCTGTGGATTGTTATCATGGTTATCTTGTACTGTATGGCTGATACCCACTTATAGGTGAGAACACACCATGTGTTTCTCTTTGGGTCTGGGTTACCTCACACAAGTTTTTTCTAGTTCCATGCATTTGTCTGCAAATTTCATAATTCTTGTTTTTAATTGCTGAGTAGTATTCCATTGTGTAAATGTACCACAATTTCTGTATCCATTCTTCAGTTGAGAGATATCTGGGTCATTTCTAATTCCTGGCTATTATGAACAAAGCTGCTATAAACATAGTTGAGCGAATGTCCTTTTATGGTAGATCTTTCAGGAGAGGGAAAGCTGGATCTTGAGGAAGCTTTCCCCCTCAAGGAGTCCTGTTAGCATCAGGAACATCTAGCCATCACCCTTTAGATGGCTAAAGGGTAGTGTAAGAACACAATAAACAAGAGGTGGGACAATATGACATCATCAGAACTCAGCTATTGTAGTAGAACAAGCCTAGAACATCCTGACACAGCTGAAACAAAAGACAAGCTTAAGTCCAACCTTATAAAGATGGTAGAGGGCTTAAAAGAGGAATACATCCCTTAAAGCAGCACAAGAAAATACAATCAAACAGGAGAAAGAAATGAATAAACCCTTTAATGAAATACAGGAAAACACAATTAAACAAATGAAATGAAGGAAATGAGTAAAACTGTTCAAGGCCTGAATATGAAATTAGAAGCAGTGAAGAAAACAGAAACTGAGGGAATCCTGGAGACAGATAACCTAGGGGAGAGAACAAGATGTAGAGACACAGCATCACCACCAGAATACAAGAGGAAAGAAAGAACCACAGGTGTAGTAGAAGATATGATTGAAGAAATCAACATATCAGTGAAAGAAAAAGCTGAATCTAAAAAGTTCCTGACACAAGACATCCAAGAAGTTTGAGACACTATGAAAAGACCAAACCTGAGAAAAATAGGAATAGAAGAAGGAGAAGACTCCTAGCTCCAAGGCCCAGAAAATATTTTTAACAAAATCCTAGATATATCTTTAACAATTTTCAGTGATAATCATTGGAAATGTATATTCTGGGGTCAAATAGTGGAATCACATAGTGAGGACAAATCATGCTATTTTCCATGATGGTTACACAAATGTACATTCTCACTAATAATGTATCAACACATTTCCATATCCCGACAAAAACTCTCTATTATTTGGTTTTTAATAATACCTGTTCTAACGTATATCAGATTATACCTCATTATGGTTTTAAAGTGACAGGTAGAAATATGTGGTGTCCAAATAGAGTTCTGTTTCTTAATGTCTTAAAAATTCTCATATCAATATTATCTGTTAAATTACTTTAACAATTTCAAATGTAGTAGAAAGGTCACCCTTAAAATCAAAAGAACTCCCAAGTCCACTGATAGGGGAGGTCTTCCTCTCTTTCCTTCTGACCTGTCTATCAGGTCTCATCAGGAGTAGCTCCACTGTCTTCCTGTGTGTCCTGGTAAGGGAGGGGGCCACAAGGGGATACAAAGTGAATAAAGTATAATTAATTAAAATTAAAATAAAAAATGGAAAGCAAAAAAATCAAAAGAACTTTTAGAGGTAGAAACAAACAACAACAGCAACAACACACACACAAAAACAGGAAAAATATTGTAACTTTTTTTTAAGACCACACAGCCTTCAAACTCTCAGAGATCCACCTGCCTCTCCCTCCTTAGTGTTTGAATTTGCCACCATCCCTGGTTGGAAGTAAATTAAAAAAAACCAAATAAACAAAAACAAAAACCCCAAAAACTATGTACTTATAAATCATTTGAAGGTAATTATAGAAACTTAGTTGGTTTTATTTGTTTGTCTTAGGTATTTGACGACTTTCCTATGGCTTACCCGGTTTTGTATGAAGTGTTGAATGAACAACCATAAGAGATTTAGCTTTACTTTCCTTTCTTGAAAACATTATGCATTAACTCCCTTGAGATACTGCAAGGGAAGAACTTGTAATGATTGTTAAAAAATGGTGCTGATCTAACTGGATGTCTACATGTAGAAAAATGCAAATAGATCCATGTTTATCACCCTGCACAAAACTAAAGTCTAAGTGGATCAAAGACCTCAACATGAATCCAGACACACTAAATCTGTTAGAAGAAAAAGTGGGGAAGAACCTTTAACTCATTTGTACAGGATACAACTTTCTGAACAGAACACCAACAGAAAAGGCTCTAAGAGCAACAATCAATAAATGGGACCTCATGAAACTGAAAAGTTTCTGTAAAGCAAAGGACACTATTATCATCAGAACAAAATGACTGCCTACAGATTGGGAATGGATCTTCACTAACCCTATAGCTGATAGAGGGCTAATATCCAGAATACAGAAAGAACTCAAGAAGTTAAAAGCAACAAATCAGGTAATCCAATTAAAGAAGGGGGCACAGAGCTAAACAGAGAATTCTCTGTGGAGGAATATAGAATGGCAGGGAAACACTTTAACTCAGTGGCTGGCTCTTTGACCATCCTTTCCACCCCCTAGTGGGGAGCAGGCTTGCAAGGCCACAGAGGAAGACAATGCAACCAGTCCTGATGAGACCTAATAAGCTAGGGTTAGATGGAAGGGGAGGAGGACCTCCCCTATCAGTGGACTTGGAGAGGGGAATGGGAGGAGATGAGAAAGGGAGGGTGGGCATGGGAGGGAATAAGGAAAGGGGTACAACTGGGTTACAAAGTGAATAAACTGTAATTAACATAAAAATAAAAATTTAATTAAAAAAGAAGAAATGCTCAACATCCTTAGTCATCAGGGAAAAGCAAATAAAAATGACCCTTAAATTTCACCTTACACCCATCAGAATGGCTAAGATAAAAAAACTCAAGTTTTTGAGAGGTTGTGGAGAAAGGGGAACCTTCCTCCATTGCTGGTGGAAATGTAAACTTGTACAACCACTCTGGAAATCAATCTTGTGTTTTCTCAGACAATTACCATTCCTAGGCATATATTCAAAATATGTCTAGTACATAACAAGGACATTTGTCCAACCATGTTTGTAACAGCTTTATTCATAACAGCCAGAACCTGGAAACCACCCAGATGCCCCTTAACTGAGGAATGGATATAGAAATTGTGGTACATTTACAAAAGGGAGTACTACTCAGCAATTAGACACTGAGAATCACTAAAAGACAAACGCCTTGTTGTGAAGGTTCCAAGACATGGGATCATTTCCAAATGAGAATCCACAAGGGACTCATTGACTTACACAGTCCTTCGGAGATTGTTAAGCAGATTATTTCCATCAGTATTGAGCCAGGAGTGGTGGTTGAAGTCTCCATTGCAGATTCCTGAGCCATCTATGATAATAAATTGACTTAACCATTAAAAAAAAAAAAAAAAAAAAACAAGGAAATCATGAAATTTGCAGGCAAATGGTGGGATCTACAAATGATCATCCTGATCCTGAGTGCAGTATCCCAAAAGCACAAAAACACACATGGTATATACTCTCTTATAAGTGGATATTAGATATATAATATAGGATAAACATAAAAAAATCTGTACACCTAAAGAAGCTAAGCAAGAAGGAAGATGGTGGTGGGTAAGATGCTCAATCCTCATTCAAAAAGGCAAACAGGATGGACATCAGAAGAGGGAGAAAACAGGGAAAAGGGCAGGAGCCTACCACAGAGGCCTCTGAAAACTCTACTCAGCAGTGTATCAAAGCAGATGCTGAGACTCATCACCAAACTTTGGAAAGAGTGCAGGGAATCTTATGAAAGAAGGAGGAGATAGAAAGTCCTAGAGGGGACAGGAGCTCTACAGGGAGAGTAACAGAACCAAAAATTCTGGGCCCAGGGATCTTTTCTGAGACTGATACTCTAACAAAGGACCATGCATGGAGATAACTAAGAACCTCTGCACAGACTTAGCCCATGGCAGCTCAGTATCCAAGTGGGTTTACTAGTAAGGGGAACAGAGACTGTCTCTGACATGACCTCAGTGGCTGGCTCTTTAATCACCTCCCCCTTTTGGGAGAGCAGCCCTACCAGGCCACAGAGGAAGACAATGCAGCCACTCCTGATGAGACCTGCTAGGCTAGGTTCAGATGGAAGGAGAGGAGGTCTTCCCCTATTAGTGGACTCTGAGAATTGCATGGGAGGAGAAGAGGGAAGGAGGGTATAATTGGGAGGGCATGAGGAAGGGGGCTACAGCTGGGATACAAAGTGAATAAACTAATTTACAAAAAATGAAAATTATATAATAAAATTACCTGCATTTTTAAAGGCATGATAAAATTCCATGCGTTCTGCCCAAAGTTTGGCTTTGATTCTCAGGCTCTGCTTTGATTGCTCATTCAGTAGAGTCTTTCAGAGTCCCTTCATGGTAGGCTCCTGTCCTGTTCCCTGTCTTCTCCTACTTCTGATGTCTATACTGTTTTTATCTTCTCTAGGGTCTTCCTTGTTGTTTAGCTTCTTTAGGAGTATAGATTTTAGTATGTTTACCCTATATTATGTGTCTAATAACCACTTATGAGTGAGTATATACCATGTGTATCTTTCTGTGTCTAGGTTATTTCACTCAAGATGATCTTTTCTACTTTCCACATCATTGGCCTGCAAATTTTATGATTTCCTTGTTTTTAATAACTGAGTAGTATTCCATTGTGTAAATGTGCCACATTTCTGTATCCATTCTTCCATTGAGAGACATCTAGGTTGTTTCCAGCTTCTGGCTATTACCAATAAAGCTGCTATGAACGTAGTTGAGCAAATGTCCTTGTTGTATATTTGAGCATATTTCAGATATATGCCTACAGTGAAATAGCTGTATCTTGATGTAGCACTATTCTTAATTTTCTGAGAGCGCCAGTTTGATTTTCTTTTTTTTTTAAATATTCAACATGTTTAATATATGTTGAGCTGCTAACCAAGAAACTTAAATACATGTAAGTGATCTTATTATCCGAAACATTGCATGAATTGTTTATAAAGATAATCCTCTGTGATTTGGCTTTAGGCTGTTTCCAGTCTTCTCTGTACCTGCAAAGCATACTGAAAACACCTGTAACTAAACTTCCTTCACTTCTAAAGAAACTGTAGTATAGTGTTCTTTTTTTAATTTTTTTATTATTTTTTTTCTTTTTTTTTAATTTTTATTTTTCTTTTTAGTTACAATTTGTTAACTCTGTGTCCCAGCTGTATCCTGCTCCCTCATTCCCTCCCCAACCCCACACTCCCTCCCTGGTCTCCTCCCTGCCCCTTTCCAAGTCCACTGATAGGGGAGGACCTCCTCCCCTTTCATTTGACCCTGTTTTATCAGGTATCTTCAGGGCTGGCTGCAAAGTCCTCCTCTGTGGCCTAACAGACTGCTCCTCCCCTGGGGGGGGGGTCAAAGAGCCTGCCCTTGAGATCCTGTTAGAAATAGTCCTTGTTCCCTTACTTTGGAAAACTACTTGGTTACTGAGCTACCACGGGCCACATCTGAGCAGAAGTTCTAGGTTATATCCATAGATGGTCCTTGGTTGAGTGTCAGCCTCAGAAAAGACCCTGTGCCCGGATATATTTGGTACTTGTAGAGCTCCTATCCTTTCCATATCATACTAACTCCCCTTCTTTCATATGATTCCCTGCACTCTGCCATGGTTTGGTTATGAGTCTTAGTGTCTGCTATGAAACACTGCTAGGTAGAGTCTTTCAGATGCCTTTTGCGGTAGACTCCTGTAATACATTCAATGCGCATCCCATTTGTCTTTCTAAATGAGGACTGGTCATCTTCACGAATGTCCACTTACTAGATTATCTTCTTTAGGTGTGTAGATTTCATTATGTTTATCATATCTTGTAGGTCTATATAAGCGAGTATATACCATGTTTGTCTTTCTCCTTCTGGGATACTTCACTCAGAATGATCTTTTCTAGATCCCACCATTTGCCAGCAAATTTCATGATTTCCTCCCTTTTGATTGCTGAGTAGTATTCCATTGTGTAAAAATACCACAACTTCTGTATCCATTCCTCTGTTGATGGACATCTGGGTTGTTTCCAAGTTCTGGCTATTACAAATAAAGCTGCTACAAACATGATTGAACAAATGTCCTTTTTGTGTACTTGAGCAAATTTTGGGTATATACCTAGGAGTGGTATAGCTGGGTCTTGAGGTAGCACTACTCCTAATTGTCTGAGAAAGCCCCAGATTGACTTCCAAAGTGGTTGTACCAGTTTACATTCCCACCAGCAATGGAGGAGGGTTCCTGTTTCTCCACAACCTCTCCAGCAGGTGTTGTCACTTGAGTTTTTCATCTTGGCCATTCTGATGGGTGTAAGGTGAAATCTCAGGATTGTTTTGATTTGCATTTCCCTAATGGCTAATAAGGTTGAGCATTTCTTTAAGTGTTTCTCTGCCATTTGATGTTCCTCTTTCAAGAATTCTCTGTTTAGCTCCGTTCCCCATTTTTTAATGGGATTACTTGGTTTGTTGCTTTTCTGCTTCTTTAGTTCTTTATATATACTGGATATTAGCCCTCTGTCAGATAAAGGGTTGGTGAAGATTCTTTCCCAATCTGTAGGCGGTCGTTTTGTTTTGATGACTGTGTCTTTTGCTTTACAGAAGCTTTTCAGTTTCTTGAGGTCCCATTTATTGATTGTTGCTCTTAGAGCCTGGGCTGTTGGTGTTCTGTTCAGGAAGTTGTCTCTTGTGCCAATGAGTTCTAGTCTGTTCCCCACTTTTTTTTTCCAACTGATTTAGAGTATCTGGATTTATGTTGAGGTCCTTGATCCACTTTGACTTTAGTTTTGTGCAGGGTGATAAATATGGATCTATTTTCATTTTTCTGCCTGTAGACATCCAGTTGGACCAGCACCATTTGTTGAATATACTGTCTTTTTTCCATTGAATAGATTTGGCTTCTTTGTCAAATACCAATTATTCATAGGTGTGTGGGTTTATTTCTGGGTCTTCTATGTGGTTCCATTGATCCTCCTTTCTGTTTCTATGCCAATACCATGCAGTTTTTATTACTGTTGCCCTGTAGTACAGCTTGAGATCAGGGATGGAGATACCTCCAGATGACTTGTTGTTCTACAGGATTGTTTTGGAGATTCTGGGTTTTTTGTTTCTCCATATGAAGCTGAGAATCTTTTTTTCAAGGTCTGTAAAGAATTGAGTTGGTATTTTGATGGGAATTGCATTGAATCTGTAGATTGCTTTTGGCAGGATGGCCATTTTCACAATGTTAATCCTACCAATCCATGAGCACGGGCAATCTTTCCATCTTCTGAGATCTTCTTCGATTTCTTTCTTCAGAGACTTGAAATTTTTCTCAAACAGGTCTTTCACTTCCTTGGTTAGAGTCACACCAAGGTACTTTATGTGATTAGTGGCTATTGTGAAGGGTGTTGTTTCCCTAATTTCTTTCTCAGCCTTTTTGTCTTTGGTGTACAGGAGGGCTTCTGATTTTTTTGAGTTGATTTTGTATCCTGCCACTTTGCTGAAGGTGTTTATCAGCTGAAGGAGTTCTCTGGTTGAATTTTTAGGGTCACTCATGTATACTATCATATCATCTGCAAATAGTGACACTTTGACCTCTTCCTTTCCGATTTGTATCCCCTTGATCTCCTTTAGTTGTCTTATTGCTATGGCTAGG
>NW_026596051.1:39646208-39709495 GCF_907164565.1 Psammomys obesus
AGGCACTTAGTGCTATAAATTTTCCTCTGAGCACTGCTTTCAATGTGTCCCATAAATTTGGGTATGTTGTGCCTTCATTTTCATTGAATTCTAGGAAGTCTTTAATTTCTTTCTTTATTTCTTTCTTGACCCAGCTGTCATTGAGTAGTAAGTTGTTCAGTTTCTATGTGCGTGTTGGCTTCTTGTTGTTTCTGTTGTTGTTGATGTCCAGCTTTAGTCCATGGTGGTCGGATAGTATACAAGGGATTATTTTAATCCTTTTGTATCTGTTGAGGTTTGCTTTGTGACCCACTACATGGTCTATTTTGGAGAAGGTAGGTTCCATGCGGTGCTGAAAAGAAGGTGTACTCTTTTGAGTTTGGGTGAAAAGATCTGTATACGTATATTAGGTCCATTTGATTGGGATTCTGTGAGTGCTTTTATTTCCCTATTTAGTGTCTGTCTGGTTGATCTGTCCCTTGATGAGAGTGGGGTGTTGAAGTCTCCCACTATTAAGGTATTAGGATCAATGTATGATTTAAGCTTTAATAATGTTTCATTTACGAATGTAGGTGCTTTTGTATTTGTGGCATAGATATTCAAGATTGTGATGTCCTCTTGGTGGCTTTTTCCTTTGATGAGAATATAGTGGCCTTCCTTATCTTTTTTTATTAACTTTGTATGAAAGTCTATTTTATTAGATATTAGGATGGCTACTCAAGCTTGTTTTCTGGAACCATTTGCTTGAAAAAACATTTTTCCAGCCCTTTACTCTGAGGTGGTATTTATCTTTGTTGCATAGGTGTGTTTCTTGGCTGCAACAGAATGTTGGGTCCTGTTTCTGCAACCATTCTGTTTGCCTGTTTCTTTTTATTGGGGAGTTGAGTCCATTGATATTGATAGATAGTAGGGACCAATGCATGTTAGTTCCTTTTGTAATGGAGTCGGTGATCTTACCCTGTTTCATTGCTTGTTTTCCTTTCATTTTTGTTGGGATATTATCTGTATGCCCTGTTTTCTTGGGTGAAGTTGTTTTCGTTGGATTGGAGTTTTCCTTCTAGTATCTTCTGTAGGGTTGGTTTGCTGTGTAGATATTGCGTGAATTTAGTTTTGTCATGGAATATTTTGTTTTCTCCATCTATGTTGATTGAAAGCTTTGCAGGGTATAGTAGTCTGGGTTGACATTTGTGATCTCTTAGAGTCTCCATGATACTTGCCCAGGCCCTTCTGGCTTTCATAGTTTCTGATGAGAAGTCTGGTGTGATTCTGATAGGTCTACCTTCATATGTTACTTGGCCTTTTTTCCTGGATGCTTTTAATATCTTTTCTTTGTTCTGCAGGGTTAGTGTTTTGACTATGATGTGCCGTGATGTGTTTCTTTTCTGGTCTAGTCTATTTGGAGTTCTGTAGGCCCCTTGTATATTTATGGACATCTCCTTCTTTAAGTTGGGAAAATTTTCTTCTATGATTTTCTTGAAAATATTTTCTGGACCTTGGAGCCTGGAGTCTTCTTTTTCATCAATTCCTATTATTCTTAGATTTTGTCTTTTCATAGCGTCCTTGATTTCTTGGATATTTTGTGATTGGAACTTTTCTGATTTTACTTTTTCTTTGAGAGAAGTATCAATTTCTGCAAGTGTGTCTTCAGCTCCAGAGATTCTCTCTTACATCTCTTGTATTTTGTTGGTGATGCTTACTTTTGTGGTTCCTCATCTTTTCTCCAAGTTCTCCAGCTCAAGGGTTTTCTCATTTTGTGTTTTCTTTATTGATTCTAATTCTGTTTTCATGCCTTGCACCATTTCTTTCATGTGTTTGAATTTGGAATCCTGTCTCTCTACGATGATCTCTATTTCCTTGTTCATTTCTTTTTTATATGCCACTAATTTTATCTCTACTTGTGCCTCTTTTTGTTTGGCTATGTTTGCCTGTGTTTCTTTAAGGCTTTTGTCTATTTCTTCTTTCTTTACCTCCAATTGACTGGCCAACTCTTTGAAAGATTTGTTCATTTCCTCCTTATGAGCCTCAAATAATTGGGTAAGCATGGCTTTAAGGTCATTTTCCTGTGCTTCTGATGAATTGGAGTATCCATCAATTTGGGGGTTTCCTGGTGAAGTCATGATGTCCTGATTTATGTTGGAAGTGTTCTTTCGCCTACCCCTGGTTATTGGCTTATCTGAAACCTTCCCTATTTGTTTTTGGATTCTGCAGATCAGACTGGTACTGTCTCTCTCTGGCGTCTGGAGAGTTCTTCAGCAAGCTGAGAGAGGTCCCGTGTCCTTAGCGTGTGCTGAGGACTAGCTGTACCTGTGGGAGAAAAGTACGCAGGCACAGACGGGGCAAATGCAAGTGTGTGTGTGTGTGTGTGTGTGTGTGTGTGTGTGTGTGTGTTTGTGGAGGTGTGCATGGACATGTATCTCAATGGACAGAGTGATGGCTAATGTTGAACCCTTGAGTGTGTGGGAGAGGCTCTGCACTGTATATGTCACAGGTGCTAGTGATGATCGCAGTGCAATTTCTTGCATTAACTGCCTTAACTCCTCAATTAGACACACAGAGCAGGAACTTCAATGTCCCAAGTGTCCCTCTGTTTCCCAAAGTGGGTATATGGGTGGGAGGGGGTTCGATGCCTGGCTTCTGTTTTAGAAGGACCTAGGATCTGGGGATCTGCAGATTCTCAAGGGTGCACTCACTTACAGGCAGGTCACTTGGCAGAGATTGGGGTATCCGGGCTCTCTGCTCTCTGGTTTGGCCCTGCTTCTTTGATGTGCTCAGCCAGCTCTGTGCTGCTGTCACTGCCAGGTTATGAGGTCTTGCTGCCACTGGAGATTTCAAGGTGGTCACGTCAGTAGGAATCGGGGTAAACAGACTTTCTGTTTTCTGGTTTTGCCCTGGTTAGTCTTAAACTGGAGGGCTGATGTGCCCCGCCAGCTCAGTGCTGCTCTGCCGCCAGGTTGGAAAGACCCATTGTAACTGGAGACTGGGTTGCTAGTCCAGATGTTTTCTGGGAAGTCCTGGGGTCTCTTCACTGTGCTCTCCCAGTGCCTGGTGTGCCTAGCTAGTGTGGCGTTTCTGCCTGGTTTTGGTGAGTATATAGGGTATTCTCTGTCACTGTGGGATTTGGCGGGCCTTACTGTCAGTGATTGCGATCCTGTGGAGCTAGTATGGCGTCTAGCAGACTCGGGCCCTGGGAGGATGGTGCAGCCACCATGCGGATCTGGGACTCTGAGATGGGTACTGCTGGCACCTGCTGCTAAAGGGCTTGGAGTTCTGCCTCAGCCGCTGCAGACCCCAGGCAGTTATGTGGGCAGAAAGTTACCTGCCGAGGAGGAAGGAAGTCTGGGGGAGGGGAGTGCTGTGAGATCAAAGGATTGTTTCTCACCTTCTCCAAACAAGTCTCCGGGTGACCCGAGACCAAAGTTTTTTCGCCTCCTGCGATGTTCCCTGTTGTTTAGGAAGCCTCACCGTTGTTTTCCTGGGTTAGAGGTCCTTCCACGCACCAACTCAGATGGTTAGCAATTCCACAGCTCAGAAACTGTGTGTGCTAGTCGCCATCTTGGCTCTGCCCCCCTGACAGTTTGATTTTCAAAATGATTGTACAACTTGACATTGTCACCAGCAATAGAGGAGGGCTCCCCTTTCTCCACAACCTGTCCAGAATGTGTTGTCACTTGAATTTTTGATCTTTGCTATTTTAATGGGTTTAAGATAAAATCTCAGGGTTGTTTTGATTTGCATCTGCCCAGTGACTAAGGACTTTGAACATTTCTTTTAGTGTTTGTCTGCCATTCAATATTCCTCTATCGAGAATTCTCTGTGTTTATCTCTGTATGTCATTTTTTAAATTGGATTATTTGGTTTGTTGATTTTTAATTTTGTTGAGTTCTTTATATATTCTTAATAATAAAAAACAATATTAAAATAAAGAGTCAAGGTGAGAGTAATCAGATTACATCATGTATATGTTTGAAATTGTCAGAGAATAAATTTAATTAATAATTTTATCTACGTATAAAGAACTTTGGTTTAATAATTTTATTTGCATGTACAAATTACTTCAGGCCAAACTATTGATTTATGTTTCAAAGTAATAGATACTAGGTACCAAAATGTTAATGATGCAGCTCTAAGAAGACTAGATAGAATTACTTCCCTGTTTCATACAATTTGTTTATCCTTAATTAGTTTAGAAGATAGGGCAACATTAGTCAAAAACAAAAAACCTGTAAGACTTAAAAATTTCTTTATATTGATGTTTTCAAAGCTCAAAAACTACTGATGTTTTTTATCTTCTCAGTATTAAATAAAAATACCTCCTCATGTGGAAAACGTGGTAAAACTAGGATTACCTACAGAGTATACAAAACTAGGATACTACAGGATATCTTCGTAATAACATTTGTTGGGGAGTTCTAATGCAGGCAAAACCACATTAGTAAACAGTCTTGAGTGTTGTGAGGTCAAATTTATAACAACTCTTACTTGCATGTGTTCCTCAAAGCTATTTATAATCTGCCTGTATAAAAGAAAAAAATCTATGCCTATTTAAATGCAGGATTAATGCTAATTTTATGTGTTATATAATTCAAAATGAAAAATGCAACTACAAAAGATGATAATTCATTAAACGTACAAAGTCTCAGCTTTAATTTTAGCTTCTGAGAGTGACTAAGGGATATTATATCTGGAAGTCAATACTCAGGCAAAAATCAGCATAAAGCTTTGACATTTAGTTATGACATGCTGAAGGTAATGCAGACCTAGAAAATAAATGTTTCGTGTTTTCTCTATATGTGCATGCTGGCTTGGTTGATGCCTGGTAAGGCACCATGGTGAAGGAGATCTTTAAAGGAAAGTGAACTGAACACAGTGTTACAAAGGAATACATTGATAACTACAATAAGCTGTTTAAATTGGAGGGGCAAGTGATGTAGGTCGAATACTAAAAGCGATAACTAGCATTGAAGGCCTTTTGGAAAACCATATAGAAACCTACCGCTTGTAGAAACTTCCAAAATCTATACATATAGAAATGGAATTCAAATGAAACCACTATATAATAGGAAAGAGAATGCTGTATCTAGACAACATATTCTACCAAGTAGAACTCCCCATAACCACTAATAGGTATATCTTTCTGAGTCCTTGGTCATAGGTCTGTAATGGCTGATCTTTGTTTTCAGGGTGACAAAGACCTGGAAGAACTGTGGGGAGGAGAAGAATATGATCTAAATACATTGTGTGAATAAAATGAAAAAAAAAAAAAAAGATAGTACTCTAGCCTATTAGCTAATTAACTCAAGAGCCCTGAAAATATATGGCAGAAGGGTGGCTTGGTCTTCAGGAGGGTTGCAGAGGGGAGGCTGTTTGTAATATGGACTCTATTGCCTGCTTTTGGATCAGTTCTCCCTGGCAGGGCTGCCTTGCTTGGCCTCAGTGGGTGAGAGTATGCTAGGTCCTGATGTGACTTAAAGTGCTTGGGAGTATTGATACAGGAGAGGGGGAGCACAGGGCTCCTCCTTTTTTGGGAGGCCAAAAGGGAGAGGGGAAGGAAGATGGAGCAGGAGGAGGGACTAAGTGGAGAAGGAGGAGGGGTATGTTTGGGATGAAAAGCAAATAAACTTAAATAAAAGTTAAAAAAATAGCAAAAGGCACTCACAATTAGGGTCAGATAGAAGGGGAGGAGGACCTCCCCTAACAGTGTACTGTGGGAGGGGCGTGGGGGAGAAGAGGGAGGGAGGGCGAGATTGGGAGGAGAGGAGGAAAGGGGCTACAGCTGGGATACAAACTGAATAAATTTTAGTAAATAATAAATAAACATAAATTAAACCTGTTCAAAAAGAAAAGTTTACTAAGCCAAAAGCAGTGAGGGAAGTGTGAGTTGCAGTGCTATTTAATAAATACTGAAAACTCTTTGTGAGTGTTATCAGGAAGGAGATAGGATATAACTGATCAATAATGCCATCTGCAGAGAAAATTTCAAGTTGGAAGAATCAATAACAGATATTTTTTGTTTTATTATTTCCATTTAAGTTTTGTTTTTACAATATATTCTGATTATATTCTCTCTTTCCTCAACTCCTTTTAGCTACCACCAGTCATTCCACTTCATATTGCTTCTTTCTCTCAAATGCTTACACACACACAGAAAGCCGCATCAAACACACACACACACACACACACACACACACACACACCCCAACATCCACCACCACAAAAAGCACAATTCCATTTTGTGTTGAACTACTTTTGAACATATGACCAGCCTCTGAATGTGCTTGATGAATACTCAGTGTCACTATTAGAAAATTCTGATTTTTCCTCACCCAGAACCGTCAGTGACAAATAGCTTTCAGGATTAGCTGTTCTCACCCCTTTACCACAATCCCACACACATCACTCCTTATATGCTCACAGGTAAGTATAACCAGAAATCCTTTTCTCCAGAAAAAAAAAAAAAGTTTTCTTAATTTTCTGATAAGTTAAATTTGAATTCTCCTGTCCTTTCAAGATTCATTGTTCCTGCTTTACCAGTTCTGTAGCAGAATATTTTCAGTTTAATAGAAGGCACATGAGATCATGTAGAGCGATTGTAAAATAAAAACTTATTATCGATGAAGCAACTTTTAACAATGAAAATGAAGGAAAGTCTAGCATGTTCCAAAATAAAATAAAAGAGAAAAAGGAACATGGGTATTTGTGCTCACTTCCATTTCCAGATTTTATCTGGTTTGAAATTGTGCATGTCTTACCAGTAGTGGAACATTCTGTGGGCTTGTATGTATATCAGTCCAGTTGTGTCTGGAAATCAACTTGGAGTCAGACAAGATTCACAATGTTGACAAAGCATACCATAACACAGCATATTAATGCCATAACATAAAAATGTAGGATTATTACTTTTGCAGGAAATTCAGAATGTTCACATTTCACCTATATCTTTCAGGCACAAAAGGTTGACATCCCATTAAACACACAAAATGACTCAATTAAAAGAAAGTTACACCATTAAATCTATGTCTTATTCAATTTGTTTACAAGTCTTTTAGACTTATACCCAAAGTACGCAGTTCATACAAATGATGTTATTGCCCTACACTAATAAAAAAATCAATTAATCAGTAAACTAATATTTATTTGTAATTACAAATAACACTGTGGTGTTCATATACTTAATTAATTCAGTTAAAATTAAAATGTAGATGATGACAGAAAACTAATGTCCATTTAAACTAGTTACTTGTGATCAATAATACTGTGTTTGCATTTAGTTTGAGATAATTTTCAGTCATGATTCTTTTTTTGTTTTAATTTAAAAAATATTAATTACAGTTTATTCACTTTGATTCCCAGCTGTAGCCCCTTCCCTCAATCCCTTCCAATCCCAGCCTCCCTCCCTTCTCTCCTCCCTGCCCCTTTCCAAGTCCACTGCTAGAGGAGGTCCTCCTCCCCTTCCATCTGACCCTAGCCTATCAGGTCTCATCAGGACTGGTTGCATTGTCCTCCTGTGTGGCCTGGTATGACTGATAAGGCTCAGGGAGAGGAAATCAAAGAGCCTGCCACTGAGTTCATGTCAGAGACAGTCCCTGTTCCCCTTACTAGTAAACCCACTTGAAGACTTTTTGTTTTTCATGACAGTATTTATCTGTGTAGCCTTGACTGTCTTGGACTTGCTTTGTAGACCTGGCTGGCCTCGAACTCACAGCCTCTGCCTCCGTGGGTGCTGCAGGTGTGTGCGACCACACCCAGCTGCAGCCACAATCTATTAAAACCTTCTATCTCATTTGAAATTGCTTTTACCTGGACCACATGTGTCCATTGCTTTCCAGAGAACATTATCCATATCTGGTGTAATATTGCATTCTTTCATGCACTTGCCTTTTCTTTTTGCACCAAGAAATTCAGTGAGTCTGCCTGTTCTACATTTTTTTGATGCTGTTTTTCCTTAATAGGTCTGATAGGTTAAGGTGATTTAATTCAAATGATACACACACAGAGTCTTTAACTCTTGTTTTCATTCTTGACGTGACTTCAGAATTTGTAAGAAAAATGTATCATTAGAAATTTTCAGTAATACTATATCAAAATTATCTGTGTCTTTTCTAAGTCTGTTTTTCTTTTTCTTCCATTCCCTCATTCTCAGTTTTCCTCCTTTGTCTTATTTCTTTGGCTCTATTCTTTATAATTGATTTCTAACCTGAGAATCTTTCTACTTTTACACATATCAAGCATCAACTGATTAATATTTCTCAAAGACATCATTTTTTCCTCCCTTTCTTCCTTGTTAAACATGATGGTTCTAGCAATTTGTTCTACTGTGTTTATATTTTTGTCTTCCACAGGCTCTACTTTTTCCTTTCCAGTATTTTCTCCCATATATACTCCAATCTTTATCGCACTCAGCATGCTTAGTTCCCTTGGTTTATCATGCCCTTGTCTCTGTTTTGCTATTTTTACCAGTCACCAGTGCCACTTTATGATCTGGCTCCTGTCTGTAGCAGTCTTGTTCTAGATCTTCCATCTCTTTCCTGAGTTTCAGGTAGGCTGAAAATGTGACACCCCAACTGTAAGCATGCCCTCCTTGCCCCCCTTTTCTGATTTAAGTAAAGGGAACTTGTATTATATCGCTTCCTCCTTTGGTTCATTCTTACTCGATCCAGAGTTCAAAGGGAAGAGGACAACTCTTCCAAAATTCAATTGCTTCTAGGGTCATTAAGAGTTTCAAAAACTTCTGCAGAAACCTATTATGTTTGTATTAGCAACTCTCTTGCTGTCAAAAGTTCTAAAAATATCTGTATGTGTGTGTGTGCGTGTGTGTGTGTATGCAAACCTTGGAAGAAAAACACTCATCTTCACGACTATAATCCCAGCCTGAAAATCTGAGGCCTAGGATTCAGAGGACAGTGAATCTCTTTGAATTTGAGGCCAGTTTGGTCTAATAAGAACTTCCTGTTTTGTTTTGCTTTTTCTCTTTCACCTGTACTGAAGATTGGGATGATCATACATGACATTTGTGAAACCATTACAGCAGCATTGAAAGGTGGTGAAGGAGTTCCTCTGGTCACTTTTCTGTCTAATAACAAATTTACAATTCAATTCTTTTACAATTTCTGTAGCTAAAAACCTCAAATTATTTCACAAAGCATTAATTTTTATTAATATTCTTGTTAATACAATAAGGAAATCTCAGTGTTAATAGTCCAACTGAGCAAAAAGAATCTATATTCTGAGTTTGGGTTTCTGTCCTAAATTTATGCCTTAAGTTCTTACTCTTCAGTATAGCTGGATTGGGATTCGGGTCATTTGTGCAGTGGTTGTATAGCCTGAAGATCCTACAGAGATTAATGGATTTTTTTACTTATCCAAGAGTGACTTTCTTACAATAGAAACTGTCATAGTTGCTTTGCTCTGCAGTATGACTTTTTCTATCATGAAATGATGCACCAAGAAGATCTCAGCAAGATGACGAGAAGATGTGAAAGCCAATCGCCTTGGAACTCCCACTCTCAAAAACTTCAAACTTAGTAAGTCTCTGTGATAAGGTGAATGATAATGGTTCCCACAGGCCCATACAGAGTGACAGTATTAGGAGGCATGGCCTTATAGGAATAGGTGTGGCCTTGTTGGAGGAAATATGCCACTGGGTATGAGCTCTAAGCTTTCCGAATCTCAAGCCAGGCCCAGTGTCACCCTCTGCTACTGCTGCCTGCATTCCAGATGTAAAGCTCTTAGATACCTCTACAACACCAGGCCTGCCTACCCACTGCCATGCTTCCCACCATGATGACAATGGCCTAAGCCTCTGAACCGTAAGACAGTTCCAATTAAATGTTTTTATTTAAAAGAGTTGCTGTGGTAATGGTCTCTTCAGGGCAATAGAAACCCTAGGTAGGACAGCCTCTATATAAATCATCTAGTTTTTGATATGCAATTACAACAAAAGAAAATGAACTAAAATTGTGTTAAAACAAGAGGGAATCTTTATACCTCTCAGAATAATACTACATTAGTGTGATAGGGCAGCATGGACAATGACTGAAGTTTAAAATAGCAAAAATGTAGTATATCAGAGCTTAGAGGTTAAATATCAATGTCTACATTTTATCTACTGAAGTAAAAGATACTTTTCTTATACAACTTTATGAGATTTTGGAATGTTGAAACAATCATCTCTGTCTTTGCATGGTTTTCTCTATTCTTCCTGTTATAGTTTCTGTTTTCACATGTTATGGTCTTTTATAATGAGATACTTGTTGGAGCTATAGCTAAATGGATGTAATATTTAATATCAATATAACACTGATATGAACTATTATATCTTAGTAGTAAAGGTTTACTTGAAAACCCTTACTAATGTTGAAGAAAGGAATATTTATCATGTAGAAAATGGAACTGGATACATAAAATTATGAATTATCATTTTGAAAATTTTTAAAACCATATTTATAATAATTATTTGTTATTACATCAGCTGTGTGTTTATACACACAACTTCCTTATTCCTTATCAAGCAAACCCTATGTGCAGTCATTTGTTTCCTCTTGTCCTTAGGCTTTTTTGACCCCTCATCATAATGATACAAGCCTTGTGGGCTGATGTATGACATAGTTGCCCTATTCAGAGCTTAATATGCTATAGTCTCCTAATTTCTGCACATTGACTGATCTCTGTGTTAGTGAGATTCTACTGAAAGAAAAAGAAGCTCAGGTAGGAGCTGAGAGATGTATTAATTAATATGTATAAAAGTAAGACTTTAGGAGTCATTTTTAAATATCATGTCCATTTAGTTGAATAATAAGATTAGATTCCTCTTAGGGACTATAAACTATCTAACCATAGGCTCTTAGTCTTAGGTTTGACTTACACATGTTGAAGTGAAGCTTAATTCCACAGAAAATGTCTGGTTGTTATTTTTATAGCACTACTGTAAGTATGGGCATGTATTTCTAGACCAGTCATTATTGTAGGTGACAGGTAGCTGTGTAAGACTGGAACTATTTTACTCATCCAGTAGTGTGTCTTGTACCTTCGACTGTAAGAGTGTTCACAAATGCAATGTGAGGTTAATCCCTCAAATGTGAGGAGAAAGATCACCAGCCCAAATTATCATGGTCAAATTAATTAAAGAAAACAATTAATTAAAGCAAGTTTTTTTTAAAATTTATTTATGTATACGAGCTGTTTCTTCCTAATTATGGTGTTCAAGAGATCAGCACTGGATGTATGGAAAATAAGCTTTTGATGGCTCAGGAGGAGCGGTTTTCCAAATGTTGGATTTGGCAGGCCAATAGGCAAGGTTTCAGAAGCAGAACATAAGCATAACAAGTCGGTTACAAACAACCTCTGGTAAAACAGGGCAGTGGTTTCGACCTGGCCATAACAAGGTGGTACCAAAGTGGCCATAGCAAGGTGGTCTTAACAAGGTCTCATAACAACAGGTGGTCAAAAAGCTTTCTGAATCAAGGACCTGGTTGCTGTTTTCAGGAACAGGCATGTACAGAACCATTTGTCATTGAAGGTACAGGTGGGGCATGGGCCAATGCTTGAGAAACAGATACAGTCACAAACAGCAGTGACTGTAGCTTATCTATGCTAGAAGGTAGCTTTCAAGCCTAAAATGGAGACAGGTTCATCAGTAAGGCCACACATTTCTCTTTTACACAAGTTCCTCAAATTTTCTCTATTTTATTGAAAATAAAATCAAGGTCTATATAATGCCTGACAGAGAAGTTGCTGAGTTTAGCTGCTTTCCATTCCTTCTCTCCTGTTTTCATTGTATATATCCATATGTTTTTTTCCTGCTGCCCTCACACTTGGTTTTGTTACCTTGAATCTCTGACCCAGTTCCTCCTGATGTATGTGACTCAGGCCCAAACTAAGTTCAAGCTTTTATTCTCAAGATTTAATGTCTTAAAGAGACGAAGCCTAAGTTTAAATTATGTTATTGCCTATTTAAATCTCTTCTATCCCGATTGCCTTTTATTTTTTTATATTTTAATTTCAATACACTCTACAAGTTATTTATGTCATTTATCTATTATTATCTGGTGGGAATATAGCAGTAAAAGATAAGGCTATCTGTTGTGTTTGCTTATTTATTGTATGTACATAGATTGATACCTAGCTTATGGAACATATCCAAGTTCATATATTTTAATAAATGAATGAATGATAATTTGGCTTTATAGTCATTTCACAGTGGATACATAGAATAGTTGCCCAGTTTTTTCATTTACAAGTTAGATAACAACAAAAGGTGTTTCGAGGTGATAACCAATTCTATTATTGTTAATTGATATTTTCAGTGTCTAAGATTTGTTTAGAATGATTCACTTTGATTTTTTATAATGACAGACCTTTCTATAAACAAGACAGCCAAGATCTTGTCAAATTAGGTAGCTTGATAGGTTCTAAAGAGCTTCTAAAGAGAAGAGTCTTTGTGGACTGAAATAACCCCTGAATTCGTCGGGGAGGATTCTACTTTTGGGAACACTGTTGAAGAAGGAGAAAAGTGTCTCTTTTTGCTTATGCAAGCTAGCTCTCATATGTAACCAAATGACATTTATATGTTAAGAGGCCGCTGCTGCTGCCCACTGAGCTCCGAATTTGTTAGTCTGGATTTGTTAAAAGCACCACTCATACTGTTATTGTTGGTTTTTTTCCTATTGTGATCAGCCTCCTTTTTAAAGCAATCTGTGACACATTGAGAAATACTTCTACGAAATAGCTTTGCAACTCAAGAATGGCACTTCAGAACGGAGTAATTTAATATTTCACAGAGGAATGTACTGAATGCACCAATTTCCTTGGGCTTTGGTGAGAATCACCTATGTGACAATGTGCTACTCTGTAATAGGTCCCAAGCTTCTTCATAACAGTATTTCTTTCTTTTTTAATATATGTGTAGGTGGTCTAGAAATCATTGTGATAGTCATCTTTCAGATTACCTGTCATGATATCCCAGAGACATCAATTCTGCTGCCATTTGAATTTAATTTTCTAAAATAAATAATTTTCTTTTTTTGCTTATTGGCATAGCATTATTTTTTGAGACAAACAAAATTTTCCTTACAAAGACATAATCATATCTCTTATTAATTTAGACTCAGAATCTGTTTCTTTCATTATTATCAAATTTATTTTAGAACTGTCTACATAACTTGAAATACATGATAGGAAAGAAAAAAACAGCATTAATGCTCTTTAGTACATGGAAGACACAATATAAAGCTGGTAAAAATGCCAGCGTTATGTCCAGAAGGACCAGGAAAGATTGAAAAAACAAAAAACAAAAAACACTTCCATCCTGGTTTAGCTGCAGATGTTTGCATTATGAAGTTCTGAGCGTTTAGATAGTCACTTTGAGAAGTTATCATATGCTAAGTTAAACCTTTAAAATTCAAAATGAAAGCGAGAACACAGTTTGGGCACTAACCTATTTGGAGAGCATTTACTTAAAGAGGGCGGGCTGGAGAAACACCCCGCCACACACACACACACACACACACACACGATTTCTTTTCATATTTACCAAGGATGTTTTATGGCAGGCTGACTGAGAAATTCAGCAGGTTCAGTTGTTCAAAACCAAAACCAAAATGTGCACCCCCTGTGGAATGAACACTGAAAATTTAAGTTAGAGCAAGAGAAAGAACATTTGTAGAAATAAAAAGGAATAAATAAAATTAAGGATAGCTTTTGCAATACTTTGATTCGGGCTCATATACCAAGAATTGTGATTCCTTTTCAATACAATATTAACAAATTATAGCAAAATTTGAAAACTTCCTAGAAAATTGAAGTTTAATAAAACTATGTTTGAGCTCTGAAATCTCTGATTGAGGAGATATATAAATACAATACCTTCTTAAAGATTTTTATTTCATTCAGGATTAGATCATTTAGAATAGATTTGTGTGAAAATTAAAAAGTTATTTTTGACAGATAGGTCTGTCTGCTAACTACTACCCCTCTTATACCATTAAAATAAAATAAAAAAATAAGTGGCCTCCATACCCCTGATTTTTGATTGTTTATAGTTTTCTGTGATGGTCTATGTCTATTACGTAGAAGAACATACAAATTAGTCATCTAATGCCAAATCATGCATGCAAGTAACAATATATAGACCAAGTGTGGTGTATTTTGTATTTAGGGATATATAGTTAAACAAATATATGTATATAAAAATAGTTAAGAAGAAAACAGGAAACAACCTAGAAACCTGCCACAGAGGGCCTCTGAAAGGCTCTGCCCTGCAGACTATCTCAAAGCAGATGCTGAGATTTATGGCCAATTGTTGGGCAGAGTGCATGGAATCTTATGTAAGAAGTAGGAAATAATAAGAGCTGCAGAGGACAGGAGGTCCACAAGAAGAGCAACAGAACCAAAAAATTTGAACACAGGGGTCTTCCCAGAGACTCATACTCCAACCAAGTACAGGCATGGAGATAACCTAGAACCCCTGCACAGATATAGCCCATGGCAGTTTAGTGTCCAAGTGGGTTACATAGTAATGGGAAGAGGGACTGCCTCTGACATAATCTGATTGGCCTGCTCTTTGATCACCTCCCCCTGAGGGGGGAGCAGCCTTACCAGGCCACAGAAGAAGACAATGCAGCTACTCCTGATGAACTCTGATAGACTAAGATCAGAAGGAAGGAGAGGAGGACCTCCCCTATCAGTGGACTTGGGGAGGGGCATGCATGAATTAGGGGGAGGGAGGGACCGGGTGAGGAGGTGGGAGGGGCTTATGGGGGGATACAAAGTGAATAAAGTATAATTAATAAAATAATATTTTTAAAAAAAGATATGATAGAGAACATAATTTGTCTTCCTGAGACTAGATCACATCAATTAAAATAACGCTTTCCAGTGCTATTCATTTCTCTGCATATTTCATAAAAGTGAATATTTATTTATAGCAGAACAATTTTCCTTGTGTGTATGTACCATATCTTTACTGTCATTCTTCAGATGATAGATATTTATGCTAGTTCTATTCTTTTCTGTTTTGAATAGAACAGCAATAAGCCTGGATATACAATTATCTTTGAGGTAAGATACAGAGGCCTTAGGAGTGGTAGAATTGAGTCAGAGATATTTCTATATTCAATATTTTGAGAAAAATTCCATTCATGGACTTTGTACCTACTTTAGACTTTGCTTTTTGTTTTAACGTTTTGTCAAAGAAAATATTTCTTTTCTGGCAGAACATTTTCCTAGAAGCAAGTGATGATGAAACCAACCCCCTTCCCGCTTCTCCCTGGCCACACCCCTGTCCAATCCTCCTTTTTACCTGTGCTGACTTGGGCAGTCACTGATCACTTCTTGCATCTCTGCTATTGAGAGTTAAAGCAGAGATTTGTGGACAATTTGGGAGTAATGACAGACCTTACCCAATAGAACAACCTTGCAAGACCTTGGTTGAATTCATCAGAACAGTATTTGACTTTTAAGCAACAGCTGCCCACAGCTAGAAATTAAGGAGTTGAGCATACTTCTTATGAAACAAATACCATCTAGATTGCAAAGAACAAGATGGTGATTACAATCATCCTCAAAGGTTGAGGGCTTCCAATTTTTTTCTATGCGCTTTCACATACTCTCTCTGGAAAGAATCTTACTAGTAGAAGTAGACCCATAATTATCATATCTAGTGTAAACTGAGGAATCATACCTACCACACATGGAACACACACAATCTGTGCACGTGATAAAGAAAAGACATAACAAACTTCTATTGACTCTAAGAGTATGGGAGGAGAAAGGGAGCTGGCAAAAGAGTAAAACCCACTGTTTCTTTTAAACACAAGAGTGTAATCAACCAATGTCTAATCGCTTCCTTCATTACTTATTAAAAAAAATAACTTAACATGAATAGGCTACTTGATTGATTAAGAATGAAGTGAAAATAATATCATGGAAACTTCCAGCTCTAGCTGAAGAACACAGAACCCAGTCACGGATTAAATACAGATCATGTTCACAAATTCAGTCAAAGCATTTAATCTCCTTTGAGCTGCAGATTTCTTAAGATACTAGAATTTATTTTTCTGTTCCCCATTGGTTATGGGAGATGAAGAGAAAGAGACACAAGAAAAAATTATATAGTCTTTAAATGGTAAATCTTTTTCAGTTGAAAGAATATGTGGTCTTAATTTTGCAATTTCTTCTTTATTATTTTACTTAAATTGATTTTTTCTTACAGCATACCCTGATACTGGTTTTCCTTCACTCTACCCCTCCAGGTTCTTCCCCAATTTCCCCCAATGTCAATCCACACCCTTTCTGTCTTTCCATAGAAACCAAACAAGAATCAAATAAATAATAATAAAATAGGATAAAACAAAAACAAACAGTTTGGGACAAATAAACAGAACAGTACAAAACAAATAAGCAGGAAAAGGAGAGCTAAAGAAAAACCATGAAGAATACATATACGCAGAGACACTCCTTTTCCCACACAAGAATCCCATAAAATCACAAAACAGGAAAGCATAGTATATATGCAAAGGCCTCTGGGGAGAAAAACTGCAACACAACATTATGATACAATAAACCTCCAAAGATGTCATTGGGTTTTTTTGTTGTGGTTGTTCTTTCGTTTTGTTTTGTGGTTGTGGTTGTGTGTGTGTGTGTGTGTGTGTGTGTTTGTCACCTACATTACTGCTGAAAATGGGCTTACTCTTTAGAGTAGTTTGTTTCCCTCGTGAAACTCCCATGGAGAAAACTAATTATTCATTTCCAAGTGGTTATTGGTAGTCTGGCCTGTCATCTGTGGTCTCTTAGAATTTGTAGAACATCTTTCCGGGCCCTTCTGGCTTTTAGAGTCTCTACAAAAAGTCAGGTGTTATGCTAATAACTATACATAGAAAAACTTTCAGTCACAATGGATGGAGAAAATAAGACAGTCCATGCTAAACCCAAACTTAAACAATACCTGTCTACAAATTCAACTACAGAGAATTCTCAAAAGAGGGAACTCAAATGGCACTAGAAGGAAAACTGCAACTTGAAGAGGTTAACCACACCCACAAAAACACAAGGAATGATTTCAGACCAGCAAATTAAAAGCAGAGGGAGACCTCACCATAGCAGCAAAATAACATGAATTAACAGACACTTTTCATTGATAAGTCTCGCCAATAACTGTCTCAATTCCACCAATAAAAAGATACAGACTACCAGAACCAACTCAAACACAGGATATATCCTTCTGCTATATCTAAGAAATATACCTTAACCTCACAGATAGACAACACCTCAGGGTGAAAGGACAGAAAAAGACTTTCCAACTGGTATAACCATTTTAATATCTGACAAAATAGACTTCAAACTAAAACTAGTCAGAAGCAATAGGGAAGGACACTATGTACTCATCAAAGGAAAAATCTACTGCCGCTCCATGTACACAAGGGAACCCAAGTTCATTCAAGAAATAGTGCTCTATCTTAAGTCACATATTTGCTCTTGCACACTGATAGTGAGAGACTTCAATACCAGATTCTTACCCATGACAGGTCACCCAGACAAAAATTAAACAGACAAATGCTGGAGTAACTTTATACTTTCAACAGCTGTGGATACAGTTTCTTTTGTTCCCCCTGGGGTTTGCTAGCATTTGGCATTTGTTTTCTTCATCATAGCCATCTGACAGTGGTGAAACGGAATCTCAAAGCGGTTTTCTTTAATTTGTGTATTTTAATTTGTGTATTTGTGCGTGTCGGGGAAAGTGCGTCGTGCCGCAGCATGTGTATGGAGATCAAAGGACAGCTTATGGAACTCGGTTTTTCTTCCTCTGTATAGTTTATGAGTCTGGAATTTAGGTCCTCAAAGTGGGAAGAAAATGCCTTTACACACGTGAGCCATGTTTCTCGCCCTCAAAATGGATTGATTTGCATTTCTCTGATGGCTGAGTTATTAACATTATTTAAAATATTTATTTTCCTCCCATGTGTGTTTTTTTCGAGATGGCAGTTTTTGTGGTTTTATTTTAAACACAAATAAAACACGGATTGAAGCCATCTACACTTCTTCGCTGCGCAGCCTGGAGTTGGGACTCTGATGACCAGCTGTGCTGCTCTTTCCACGCTGGCTTTTCAGTTCTTGGAGGACACACTGTGAGCAATCTCCACACAGTAAGACTTGTTGCACGTCAGCAGCCCTTCCAGCTACGTGGACCAGACATCGTGGACCAGAAGCCATTAGGCAGGATGTGTTTGGTTTTCTTAATGCTCTGGTAACCAATGCTGAACATCAGGATCTGGCCCTTGAATCTTCTCCGAAACTTGCTGTTGGCACCTCTGGGTTTCAGCCAGCTTCGGTTAATTTTGACATTTTGGTCTGACTGGTGTCTGATGAACTTCTTGGTCCTCTTTGGGGCCGGAGGGCAGCCATGTTGCCTCAAAAGAGATGGCAGCCAGCTTGTAGGTAGCGCCCAGAAAGAGGCCTCATGTGTTTTCTTTTGAGAAATGTTTGTTTATTTCATTAGCCCATTTTCTGATTTGTATATTTTGTAGTCTGGGTGTTTAATGTTTGCCATCTCTTGTATGTTCTCGGTATCAGCATTTGTCTAAGGTGTAGCTGGCCAGGATTTTCTGCCATTCTATACCCTGTGTGTTTGCTCTGCTGACAGATTACTTAGTAATATAGAAAGTTTAATTTCACGTAGACCCTTATTACACACACAAGTGTGTGTAATCACAATTGATAACAAAGAAGCATATAAACTTAAAATCAAGCAAGGATGGGGTATATGGGAGAGTTTGAAGGGAAGAAAGGGAAGGGATAATATTATAATATCTGAAATAAATAATTTAAAAATTATGGTTAATGCCGTATGAGTTTGTAGCTGGGTTCTCTGTGCAACTGAATTGGTCTACATACCTGTTACTATGCCAACACCGTTTTTTTTAATCACTGTCCATTGATGGTATAACTAGAGATCAGGTATTTTGATACCTTATCTGTGGTCTTTTGTGTTACATATGTATTTTTCAATTGTTTTTATGTATTACTGAAGCTTTATAACTATCACATTTAATTTCCGCACTTCATGCTCCTTACTTTTATCCTAGTGGATTAAATAATTCAAAGTAATCTCTCAAAGGCTGTGAGCTATCTGACTCCTTACCAGTTTGAAAGAGAGGGCAGTGAGTTTGCAGAAGCAGTTCAGCTTTGTTTGCCTCACTGGCAGTTAATCTTAGAGGCAGGCAAGTTGTCTGCCACTGAGCTACTTCTCCATCACAGGGAGAGAATCTTTAAAATGTGCATAAGTTTATAATTCTGATACCCTTGATGGTATACCAAAAGCTAATCTGATATAAATAAAGCACCAATGTTTTCCAAAGGGATAAGTCAAAATTTAGAAAACATTTCATCTTATAGATTTGCATGTTTTAAGCAACTATTTTAAATTCAAACCAAATATGATCATTAACTATATCAGCATGAATTTTGGATTGACAATTACAAACTTATCTAACACTTGCTATAAAGCAGATAAATTTTAGTGTTAGAATGCGTTGATATATACTGTCTTCCCTCTCTATCCATGGATTATGTGCTCCAGGAATCAGCCTAGTATGGATTGAAAAATCATCTAAGAAAATATTTGCATCCTGATCAAGGTGTATTACCTTATTAGTCTTGTGATGACAGCATCTTGACTGTACCTGTACAATATTTTTAACCTTTGTGTGTTTGTTACTGTGAATGAGTGGACAGGTTCATGCGTGCCATGTAACATACCCAGATGTTAGAGATCAAGCTTGCTTTTGCTCCTTGCCACCTTGTTTGACACTGGCTTTCTTATGGTTTTGTATTGTGTCTATGAGGGTATCTGGCACCTGAGCATCTGAGGATTCTCCTCTCTTTTCACACATTTCACAGAGAGACACTGGGATTACAAATTCATGCTGTTTGACTTTACTTTATTTGGGTTGTGGAACTCTAACTCACAGCCTCACACTTGTGTGCCAAGCAGTTTACCCAGTGGGCCTTGTTCCAGCCCTTGCTTCTGTTCAAACCATGGCCAAACCATTTTAATTGTCACTATTCCTTAAACAACACAGAATAGCAGCTATTTTGACAGACTTTCTATTATCTTAGATTATTATATAGAGAAGTTGCAAGATAAATGGAAGAATTTATAGGTTATACACTTTATATAACAATCATTACAAAGATTTTATTTTATGTAGGGACTTGAAAATCATAACTTGTGAATACAAGAAGGTATTAGCTAACATTTCATGTTTACAGTCACATGATGAATGATATAGCATAATTGTCTGTGATTTATGTTTTAAAAATTAACAACAAAAGCAAAGAAAAATGAAGTATCTTACCCAAAGTAACATAGCTTAGATAGGGTACACATAAATTTAAATGCTATAAATTCAACAAAATATGAAATATACTACAAAAAATTTTTAATCCCTCACAAAACAATCTGACATATAATTTCAATTTTACCTTATTTTTAAATTTAACTGATATGTTGGTGCTTTGATTCATTTTATTATATTTCTAATACCTTCATCAGATAGCAATAGGAAGATATGAATAACTTGTGCAGATGAGCGAGTCAAACAAACCAGGAGTAGTCATGCAGGTATGTAGTCCCAGCAACTTTAAAATCTAAGGAGAGATAACATTCCAGTTCTGTTTCCTCCACCCTTCTAGTGAGGTCAGACCATGACTCTGGCCAGAAGACCCTAAGAGGAGGAAGCAGAGGGCAAAGGTGATGGAGATCTCTGGCAGAGGATGAGTCCTGAAGACTCTGGAAAGGCAGGTATTTTAACTGGGGGTGGGAGGCTATTTAAGCCTCTGGGAAGTGACTAGTGGCTTTCCAGGTGAATGTACATGATAGGCTAGGGTGATAGAATGCCTTAGTTGCATGAGGAGGAATTCAAGGTGCTTGTTGTACATGACCTTATGAAGAACAAGAAAGTTTAACCTGTAACCTGGGCGCCAGCCTATGTGACCACTTCAAGGGTAGCAGAGGTGAAGGCCTGAAGGCTACATGTTCCAGGACATACAGACCCAGGGAAGGAGAAAGAGTGATCCTCATTCCTACCAATCTCAAGAGATTTCTAGAGTTGGATAAGACTTGACCCCACTGCTGCGCCTTACTTGCTCCTCTGAGTTTCATTGTTCACTGGCCCACGTCTCCCTCCTTTTGTTTTATAAAGAGGACATATCATCACAGTCATCAGCTTCTAGGTTGGGAATAGTTTGGTTGTTAGTAATTTTGGCAATGTTGCTTGCTTGTTTTAGAAATTGCCTGAAACAAGGGGCCAGCAGGAAGAAAATGCCAATGGCTGGTAAGGGGCCAAATATGGGAAGAAGCCAGGCCAACAGAGGGTTTATATAAAATCATGTAGGGGTACCCAAGGCTAAACAGGCTCAGAGATTTTGTTCAAGGTCCTAAAGTACTTGTACGTTCTGTTGTACTATCGCAGAATCATTAACATAGAAACACCATTCCTCTGCTAGTACCACACGGGTTTTTCCATGCTCAGCTCTTAACATGTTGAAGTTCTCCTGTTTTGCAAGGCAACCCCCATGAGGAAGATTATCTGACACTGAAGAGACTTGAGGCTATCTGAGGTGGAGGCCATGGCCTGGTCAAGCTTGTCCTAGAAGTCACCGGCCACCTGGTGTATTTGGACAATGGATGCTCTTTGCAGCTCCCAGGCTGCCCAGCACAAGAGTAAGACCCAATCCGATGAGAAGAGGGATTAAGACCTCCCTTTTTTTTATTCCTCTCCTAGCTGTAAAGCAAGTTCTTCAGGCTCATAGAAATAAACCTGGGAAACAATCATAACGGGGTGCAGAAGACTTGAAAGGGGAAGGGAGTTAACATAGGAACTGATGATAATATTGTACCAGAGAAGAGCAGTGGGTTTAACACGTAGTGTTTTTGTGATGATTATGTTGCACCAACTTTTAGGGTGGGACCTTGAGGGCTGTGAGAGGCAAAAGGGAAGAATATCTTTAAAAGAGGAATATTTGAGCTGGAGATATGGCTCAGAGGTTAAGAGATCTGGCTGTTTTTCCAGAGGTAAGTGAGTTCAAATCCCAGTAACCACATGGTGGCTCACAACCATCTATTATGAAATCTGATGGCTTCTTCTGGTGTGCAGGTGTATATGCAGACAGAAGAAGAATGTGCATTTAAGAGTTCACCTGGTTCGTGAAGCAAGGTATTGAGGCAAACAACTGTCAGTAGGGTGGTTAGGGTTATATTGGATGTACTGTAGCCAGGAGAAGGCACCCCAGCCCCCCTTTTTAGTTCAAGCTGCCTGTTGACCAATGTTAATTAACATGGGTAAGGACCCACTTTGAAGCAGGGAAAAGCTGGCTGAGAAAGTGTAGGTTAGCGATGAGGCATTTGGCTTAACCACATTAGGGTAATCATTAGTTCACCCATAACTCCCATTCACCATTGTTCATCCCAGGAATAGCTGATGAAAAGTTGATGATGAGTATTAAGGTTGACAAGCATGGTGCTACCATGACTGGTGGGTTCGATTTGGCATCTCCTATATCTGCAACCTCCATATATGGAGGCCTTCTGTAGGTAGTCACCTCTGTTATGGTAAAAAAAAAAAAAAAAAAAAAATGAAGGAAAGAGCTGGAGTCAGTGGAGATGGAACCAGGATGTAGAGACATCTCAGTCTTGGTCAGATATCCTCCTGTGCCTCTTCAAGACCCACACTGAATCGCCAGCCTCTTCCATTGCCTTTTCTGGCTACAGGTGACAAATGCTGAGAGGAGGAACTGCGGGGCAGGAATGGCTGGGGTGATTGGGACTTCAGGCAGTAGGTAAAGTTGTGAGAACAAATTCAGGAAGTAGGCTTTTTTGAGCAACTCCTTTAATTGGGGGTGGGGGAAAAGACTATGTTGCAGGATATTTGATCCCATTGTGAACCCCCAAACTGTGAACTGTAAAACCATTTCTTGTTTGGTGTGTTTAAGCCCTAGCACACACCCTTAATCCTAGAACTTTCTGTTTATTGTAAACAGGAGATTATGATGTGGTTCAATCAGCCCTAGTGCTCACCTTTAATCTAAGTGCTTTCTCTACAAAGGATTTAATAAAGTTTACCCTAGGTCAAGAGGTGAAGCAATAGACCACTGACAGGGATTATAGAGTAGGGGGGAGGGACTTTGAGTTAAGGATTATTTAAGACATGTAGAAGTAGAATGGGCTTTAGCTCTCTAGCTCTTGAGCTTTAGCTCTCTGGCATTTGGGGCTTTTTGAACTTTGAACTAGCAAGCCTTTGGCCTTGGGTTTTTGGCCTTTTCCTCCTGGGCTGTCAGCTGAGCTAGTGAGCCTTTTGGGCTTTTTCCATCAGGATGTGACTGAGAAGGAAGGTCAGCTGAGTGCTCTCTCTGCCTCCCTGGGATAGCAAGGCTTTCACTCCAGCATATGACTCCTGGGCCTTTAATGTTAAAATATAATGAAAATGAAATTTTCAATTTTTATAGCAACAAGACTTTTTAAACCTCTGGGAGTGGGTAGAGGCTTTCAGGGTGAAGGTACATCATTGGCCAGGCCAAGGTGCTGGGAATGGCTTGCTCATTTACTAGAGAAGAAATGCCAGGTGCTTGCTGGACATGACCTTATAAGAAAGGAAAAAGTTTAGTGTGTAACATGGCTGCCAGGCCACATGACCACCTCAAGGATGTCAGAGGTGGGGGCTGAAAGGCTATGTGCATTGAGACATGCAGACCCCAGACAGAGGAGGGAGTGGTCCTCACTCTTTTTGCTCTCAATAGAAGATTTCCAGGGCTGGTCATGACTCATTACCACTTCTGCTTGGGTCCAGCTCCTCTTGGGTCCACGGTACCCTGATCCCAAAGGGAAAGGCTAGAAGATTTGAGTTTGAGACTATCACTGGATATAAAGGAAGACTACCACTAAGAAAAATTTTAAAAATGATAAGAAAAATAAATGGAACTCAAAGGCAAGTGGATGGAGCTTGGTTAGTGACGGCAGAAAAAGACCTATAAAGAAAGATGTGAGGTTTTTGAAAGCAGGAAGTACAAGAGCTGATCTGACCCAGAACAGGCTTCCATCTATGTGAGCCTTGCAGGTGGCAATAATGCAAGTTTCTCCATCCTGAAACTGTCCCACCACAAACAACTTGGTATTTACACTGAGATTAATTTACCTAAACTTTCTAAGTGTTTTCTGTGAGAAACAATTTCCTCCTCTCATTTGGACTCAATTCCTGGTCAACTTTCATTATAAAACATATTTCCAACATGAAAACATCTTGCAGAGAGTTTGAACACCAGCTTTAACATAGTTGCCATGAAGAAATGAGCAATTGCTTCCGTAATATGTTAGGTTTTATCCAAGAGTCTATGGCTACTAACCAAGGTATCTAAATTCTCAATCTCAAATATTGCCTTTTTAAGAGAAAACAAGAGCTTTACTCAAATTTCTTTGTTGTCTACAGTTCTATTTTTCCTGGAGGACAACATGAATTGGGAAACTTCCATTTGTATGCAACAATTATGATAACAATATCCTTATAAATGACAGAATCAAGAGAAATTAATGCCTGTCTCAATCACAGGAAAAGAAGAAATAAAACCATAAAATGATTGGGACTTCAGGCAGTAGGTAAAGTTGTGAGAACAAATTCAGGAAGTAGGCTTTTTTGAGCAACTCCTTTAATTGGGGGTGGGGGAAAAGACTATGTTGCAGGATATTTGATCCCATTGTGAACCCCCAAACTGTGAACTGTAAAACCATTTCTTGTTTGGTGTGTTTAAGACATGACTCTAAATCCCTTTCTTTGTATCAGACGATGTTCTTCCTACTAATGAGCCTTCTTTGTCTGTATTAGAATGCACCATTTTTTATGCTCCCTCACTTATCCTACCATAAAATCATCAGTTTTGAAATTTATGAACTGTGTAATATTTTCTTTTGTCCCTAAAACAAGTTACTCCATGGATCTGCAAGAAATTGAGGAATCATCCATTTGTAATTAATAATAATAATTAATAAAATGCATTTGCTGTGGTACTTTCCATCCAGATGAAATATGAAGAATTAGATTTACTCTCCAATTTTGAATAACTAACAGAAGTAAAATGCTAACTTTCAAGACACTGGACTTCAGATAATAAAATAACAGCTGTTCCTGAAACTTGAGATTTTGCATTAATAAAATGCTGCAAGCTCAGTGACTTATAACACTCACTTATCCTCTGTATTTCAAGAGATCACAAGTCAAAAATGAGTTTCAATTTTATTTATTTATTTTTATTTATTTTTCTTATCAGTTACATTTTATTAACTCTGTATTCCAGCTGTATCCTGCTCCCTCATTCCCTTCCAATCCCACCTTCCCTCCCTCATCTCCACCCTGCCCTTTCCAAGTCCACTGATAGGGGGGACCTCCTCCCCATTTATCTGCTGTTTTATCAGGTATCTTCAGGACTGGCTGCAAAGTCCTCCTGAGTTTCAATTTTTATTAAGTGATAAAACTAAGCCGAGATTTTTTTGTTTCTTTGCTTGCTTAAGGAGGAGGCAGGTAGAGAGAAGGAACAAAAGTAGAGCTAAGGCAATAAATTTTCACCATTTGAGTAGTGGCACAATATCACTTGACACTGTAAGAAATTAACTATCTGTGTGAGAAACTGAAAGGCACACCTTAATTATGCTTAATTTTTTAAAGTATTCAAGCTTATATTATGAACAAACTCAATAACCCTGACATAGGACATAAATATGCAAATGCATGCAAACCCAGTAAACAGAATATGGAAAACAATGCAGCTAAAGAAACTCAAGCAAACAGAAAAGTAAGAATATACATACTCATACATACACTTCAACAGAAACCTAAGGAGAAGAGTAGTTGGTTCCAGGAGTGGGTGTTGCTCTGACAGACCTGACCATGTTCAGTGTTTTTGTATTTTGTTGTTTGTTTAATAAACATTGGAGGTTTTGGAGCTATGGGGATAGGAAGTATTTGAATTCTGTAAGTAGGCTGTGCTCATAGGAGCCTGAAAACAGTGCTGAGAGCAAAGGTGACTATCAAGGCACAGCTCAGGAGGTTTCAGAAAGAGTAAAGAACCGAACTATGTCAATAAACTGATCAACTGACCTCTCTGATAACACTTTGCAAAGAATGTGGCTATTACCTGTATGTGTGATATAAACTTGCCTGAAGTTAAATTTAAAACAATTTATTTGAGAGGGCCAATTTAGGCAGCATAATATTCAATCAGTGACATGGTTATATTATTAAGGATTGTTACACGGGTTAGCGATGAAAAAGAACAATTGGGGCATAGAAAAAAAAATGTGCAGTTTTAAGAGAAAAATAATACCTGTAAACTTCAGGTTGCAGCCAAGGCTTTTGCTGAAAGAGATAGCGAATTTAGCACCATTAAGGAGATGTATGTTCTACACTGGAATTAAAGGAAGAGGAGTCTTAGGACAAAACCTACCCAGCAAGGCTTCCAACCTGTCTTTAATTTTGTATTAGTTTATTTACTTTACATCCTGAGGGTGCCCTCTCCCTCTCCTCCTTCCAGTCTCCTTCCCTCTTCCTCTTCCTCCAGAAAACGGAAGTTCTCTTTCCCCCATGTTAACCTTCGCCAGTACATCAAGTCACATCCAGTGTTGTGCATATCTCTATCTCTTAAGGCCAGAGAAGGCCGCCCTGGCAGAGGGAAGTGACTGAAAAGCAGCCAATAAGAGTCCATGTTAGAAACAGCCCTACCTCCGCTTGCCAGTCGCCCCATTTGAAGACCAAGCCTTCCAACAGCTATATGTATGCAGGGGGGCCTAGGCCCCAATCATGCATGCTCCTTGGTTGATGTCTCAGTCTCTGAAAGCCCCCATGTGATTGGATTAGTGTTCTCTGTTGGTCTTCTTATGTGTGAATGAGATCTTCAGGCTATCTTCTATGAAGCTAGTGAAGGAAAAGACTGTTACGAACAGCAGTCTAGGGAGTAAGTCCAGCCCAAGCTGACAAAGTGGTGCTGACGTTCGAGCCATGAAGGATACAAGAGTCAAGAGTTCATGGTATATTCCTCCACGCTATTGGAGAGCTGCTAAGGCCATGCAAGGAAGTCTTTGCATGCCCCGAGAGGGCAAGAGGCTTGTGAAGCTGTTTGATGAAGCAGCGGAAGTGAAGGTTAGAGTGCAGGAGAAACCCCTTTTGTTGACAGGCAAGATCTGTGCTATATCTTCTAAGGAGAGCTATACAGGAAAAGTAATCAGCACAAAACAAATACTGCAGGCAACAACCATGAAAGGGCACAGCCACTAGAGCATTTTGGCATTAGACATGAAGCTAAAGAATTTTATGTTCATCCTTCTGGGCTTGGGTCTTGTTTTGATCCAGAATTTGTGCCTCTCCACCACCTTTTGGAATGGTAATGTGAATTACATGTATACATACACATAGAAAGTATGTAATTTGCTTTGTGGTGTTTCAGAGGGCTTCAATTAAGAGACTGCCTAAAGCATCAGAACAGAACTTGGGCCATTAAGTAGTTTGAAGCCATGAAAGACTGACTGTGAAGACCTCAGAAGCTGGGATAAGTGCATTTTGCATTAGGATGTGGCCATGACCCTATGAGAGCCAGGGAGTGGAATGTGGTTGTTTGAATGGGAATGGCCTCCATAAGCTCATGTATTTGAACACTTTGATCCCAGTTGGTGACACTCTTTGGGGAGGCTTAGGAAGAGGTAGCCTTGCTGTACGACATATGGCATTGAAGGAGGGCTTTAAGAGATTATGGCCTGGTCTTACTAAGAGATGAGATGTGAACTCTCAGCATCCTGCTACACATCCTCCATTTACCTCTTTTTGCCATATGCTTCTGGACTCTAACCGTCTGGAACCAAAGCCAAAAAAGCTCTATTCTATAAGCTGTTTTGGTCACAGTGATTTATCACAGCAGCAGAAAAATGATGAATACTCAATATAAAAATTAATGTTTTATAAAGCCTATATTGGAATAATTAAATAACTATATTTCAATAGAAAACAAGTTAAAGAAATTAAAGAACTTTGATTCACATGTTAAAGCATGTTAAATAAAACTTAGCTTACATACATAAACACAAGTATCTGAAACTACGTAACATTGAAAGGGAGCAGAAAATGCATTTATAAACTAGTGTTTTCCAAAATGTACTAAGTAATTACATGCACATTAATTAAATTAATTAAGAATTTTTAAAGTGAAGGCATAAGAGAAATATGTTCTAATTATCTTTCATTTTTGTAAAGAAAACAGATGCTTCAAGGTGATGGGTCAAGTATCAACAATCTCAGGACAGAAATTTATTCTGAATTTTTGAGAACTTCTGATAGATAAAAAACAATTATCTCCTTATACAAAAATTCTAAAACATCCTCCAATGATATTTGAGATCATTTGAGCCAAACATGTGTTTTTAATTTAAACTATTCTACTTAAAATATTAAACGTGGCAATTAATACACACTAAGATGGTTACAAGTAAATTCCTGCAAATATTGATTATCCTAGGTATAGCTATGAATTTTAAAATTGCTCAGTTCTTTAGGCAAATGCATAAGCTCTGCAGCACACAAAAGAAGATAGTTAGAACACATTCGTTGTGGGAGCAGAAGGAATTCTGGATGGTCTCAAAGTCATAAACAGAATTATAAGAAAACAGAAAGTAGACAGTTCTAAACCAAAGAGGAGAGAATTCCAATAAAATAGTTTTGTGCTAACCAGGAAAAAGAAAAAAAAATTAGTTCTGGTGGAGAAAGGGAAGGTTTTCTAAAATCTGGGAGGTGATGCTTCAATAAAAATGATTGAATATAACATGACAGGAAGAAATGAGTAAGCTTTGTTCCAGCATGTTGGACCTCAGGCAGCCAGTGCTGAAAGCATAGAGCAGAAGGAGACTCCAGTGCAGAAATAGGTTTCTAGAAAAACCTGGGGCTCTGCTTCACTACATAGTTTGGAATAGAAACAATACATCAAAAGCAGGATCTCTTGGAAAGAGTAATAATCCAGGGCACAAAGAGAAACCATGCAACACAGATTTAGAGTTGGTTTTATTTCTTTATTTTTTTTTACAGCCAAGTACTAATCCTCATGTCAAACTTTTACTTTGGGGGATAATGTTTTAAATTATTTTTATCATTGATTTTCTAAAATTTTACATATTTTCTTTATGCCAGAACTTTCATTTAACATGATATATTAATAATATGCTCTTTGTGGATTCTGAATAAGCTGTCAAAATACTCATAGCTATCACATTTTTCTAATTTCAGTCACTTTGAAAAAGCAAACTTCTCCATCAAAAGATGACAGTAAAAATTATAAGAATGTGAAACAGACAAGTTTTCTAATTTATAGGTAATCTGACCTTTTTAACTATGTTCATAACAATCAGCTTATTACAACTTACTCTTTAATTGTTATTTCTTTCAGTTCAGGACTAGATGACTTATTGGGAAACAATATCACTCCTTCAGCTTCCTACCTTTTAAGGTCTTAGAAAAAAGATTTTTTGAGTGAGGCAAAAGTTAAGCTAAAGTAATTACATAATTTGTCAAAATACTAGACCTTATATATTCAGAATTGAGAACACAGGAGACTGGGAGCAGCTCTATAGTTTAATATAGGTACCAGCTCCCAAAAGGACAGAAGTGGAGAAGGAAATGCCAACCCTACAAAAGAAACAATGTGTTATTATCCGGCAGAAGCAGGCACAGAAAAGGGATTGCCTGATCTCAGAACACATTAGAGATATGCTGAAGATGGGCCACAGGTAAAGCAATGGGTTTTGCAAATGTCGAGCAATTTTTCTTACTTAGATGACGTTTTCTCCACGAAATGCAGCAAAGTAAGAAAGTCATACAAGTGGGAGTCAAGAAACCTCGGTAACAGGGAAACAAGAGTTACTGAGGCTGGGAATGAAACTGTTAACTAGTAAATGCTTAATATTTTATGAGTTGTACATGTTGCCTTTGAAAATACAGAAGTATCAAACACAATTGCTGATGCTTGAGAGTGTAATGCTTTTCTACACTCTTATTTCCAAGGCTATTTATGAGTATTTTGAAGGTGGACTAGGATGCTGAGCCTCAGTTTTAAAGGGGCTATATATCACTTGAAGATATTGATAATAACCCAGGAACTACCTCAGTAAACCTAGTAGGGATGCATACCTAGATTTCTAAGGTGTGCTTGTAAAATATTCTGGGTGCTAGCCCTTGACCTGTACAATCTACACATAAAGGCAGCTTGAGGAAGTTAAACTGAATGAGGCTGAAATTTTAAAACACAAATATGAGAAATATGTGAGACATAATAGCTAGATATCTTCCTATTTTTCAAGATATTAAGTTAGAATAAGTTTAGATCTAAGGCATTTAACTCTCTCTTTGGTTATGCTGTGTAGACGTGAGAATGAAAACAAAACAGAACAAAACGAAACACCAAGTCCTTAACATGTAATGAGTACTTGTCACTGAATAGAATCACTCATTAGAGCTCTATGAAATGACGTAACCCAGACCCAGAAAGACACACATGGTATGTACTCATAAGCCGACATGAGACCTACAGCACAGGACAACCATACTACAATCCATAGACCCAAAAAGCAGAGTAACAAGGGGGACCCAAGGGAGGGCACCAGAATGTCACTCAGAAGGGGAAATAGAACAGAATAGACAGCAAAAGTGGATAAAGAGAGGGACCTGTCCAGGAGAGGGAATGGGAAAGGAAATAAGGATGTGCTGTGAACAGGGGTGGGAGCTGAGAGGGCTGGGAACAAGAAAGGAAACTGAGGGGAAACATCTCTTTATCAAGACGGGACGGGAACTCCACAAGCAGAGCAACAGAACAAGATAATTTGAACACAGGGAACTTCCCAGAGACTCATACTCCAACCAAGGACTATTTGTGGAGATGACCTGGAACCCCTGCACAGATGTAGCCCATGGCAGGTCAGTGTCCAAGTGGGTTACCTAGTAATGGGAAGAGGGACTGCCTCTGACATAATCTGATTGGCCTGCTCTTTGATCACCTCCCCCTGAGGGGGGAGCAGCCCTACCAGGCCACAGAAGAGGACAATGCAGCCACTTTTGACTAGAACTGATAGACTAAGATCAGAAGGAAGGAGAGGAGGACTATTAGTGGACTTGGGGAGGGGCATGCATGCAGAAAGAGGAGGGAGGGTGGGATTGGGAGGGGAGGAGGGAGGGGCTTATGGGGGGATACAAAATGAATAAAGTGTAATTAATAAAAAAAAAAAAGACGGAGGCCTCCTAGGCTCTTGGGAAGATATACTCTCCCCAGGAGTACAACTCTAGCTGAGACTCTTAATGGGGAGGGGAGCATGAAGACTGAAGTTAGCACCTCCTGGCCAGGCAGGACTAGTGGAGGGAGGGGAACAACAACCCACCACAAAACCTTTGATCCAAAATTAACCTGCTACAGGAAGTATAGTGATTAAGAGGAAACAAAGATTGAGGGACAGTGCAAACAGTAATTGGCTCAACCTGAGACCCACCCCACAGTAGAGAGGCAGCCCCTGACACTAATAATGATAATCTGCTATGCTTGCAGACAGGAGTCTAACTTGACTGATCTCTGGGAGGCTCCAGCCAGCAGCAGATTGAGACAGATGATGGGACTCGCAGCCAAGCATGGGGTGGAGCTCCGGGGGTCCATGGGAGTGTTGGAGGAAAGATGGAAGGACTTGGAAGGGACTGGAACCTTACAAGAAGACCAACAGAGACTAACCCACTCCCATGGGGGCTTTCAGAGACAGACATCAGCTAAGGAGACTGCATGATCTGGACCTAGGCCCCTGCACTCATGTGGCCCACGGGTGGCCTCATGTGGGGCACCTGGCAAGTAGAGGGAGGAGGGCCTGTTTCTAACATGGTCTCTACTGCCTGCTTTTGGATCACTTCTGCCTGGCAGGGCTATCTTGCCTGGCCTCAGAGGATGAAGATATATTCAGTCCTGATGCCACTTGATATGTTGGGGAAGGTTGATATGGGGGGAGGCGTGTCCCTTTTTCTTGCAGGGGAAAGAGTAAGGAAGGGAAGTGGGGGAACTGGGAGGCAAGGAGGGAGGAAGCACCCTTAGAATGTAAAGTAAATAAACTGAAAAAATAAAGAACTCTACGGAGAATGTCTTTAATCTAAGGGATTCTGCAATTAGTCAGCAAGGTCTGTTGCGATGCTCTAAGGACCAACTCAGAGTGACACAAATAACAGTGTACAGGAGAAATGAGCCTGGTTTAGCAGCATAGACCCCATTCTACCTCTGATTGGCTGTATGGCTTGGAGCATGTTTATGATAATCATGCTAAAGGTAGATATGAATTTCAGAATAAGCTACTTAAAATCAATGTTCTAAGGGTAGTGTCACAAGCAAAGACCGTTTGTTTCTATGGGATGTTCCTACTGAGCTCATCACAAGAAAAAAAAAAACACTTAAAGAAAGCCACATTTTCTGAGCAAAGCCTTCACTTCATAACGTTTCTCCATTGTGTGACAAAAAAAAAAAAGGTTATATCAGGAAATTTGGAGGGATCTCAAAAACAACATAGAATCCATGCAATATTCAGAAAATCTATCTCCACATTAACTAGTCAACTAATCAGCTAAGAGTTTATGAGAGCAAGTTCTGTTCACATGATCCAATTATTCTCAACCATGGCCACTTACCTGATACTTCACCCCTGGGTTCCATGACGTAAATCAGTGAGGATGACATTAAGACAAAGAACAGGGAAACTTGCTGAAGTAGACACTGCTTTGCTGTTTGTCTTGGCGACCCATGAAGAAAGATAGCTGATGTTCAACAATAGGAGAAAAAAGCCTCTGAGAAAACAATGAAAGGTAACCCGTTGTTGCTCATATTAATCAGGCTACCCAGCATGGCATTGTAAAATCTTTCCAGATGATTACTAGATTGTTGACACGAACTTCACATACTTTCCTTGTCTTCAAATTGACCAGCTAAATTAAAAACAAGGAATTTATGAAATTTGTAAGCAAATGGTGGGATCTAGAAAAGATCATCCTGAATGAGGTATCCCAGGAGCAGAAAGACACACATGGTATATACTCACTTGTATAGGCCTATAAGATAGGATAAACATACTAAAATATGTGCACCTAAAGAAGATAAACAAAAAAGAGGACCCAGAGTAAGATATCAATCCTTACTTAGAAAGACAAATGGGATGGACAGAGGAAGTAAGAGAAAACAAGTAACAGGGCAGAAACCTACCATAGAGGGCCTCTGAAAGACTCTACCTTTCAGTGTATCAAAGCAGATGCCGAGACTCATAACTAAACCTTCTGCAGAGTGCAGGGAATCATATGAAAGAAGGGGAGTTAGTATGACCTAGAGATGACAGGAGCTCCACAAGGACTGTTGGTATAATGTTTTTTTGTTTTGTTTTGTTTTGTTTTTAATGTATACACCTTACCCTTTTTCATTCAAATACTGATTTCTCCCAAACACCACCCCCAACTCTCTGGTTTCAATCTGGATATTGCATAGTTATACTCATTCTAAGCATCCTGTCTCAACTCTTGTGTAAACAGGACAAAATAAAGCAACTAGACACAATGTTTTTCAGGGAGGAGCCAGAGGACAGAAGAGAGGGGAGGAGCCAGAAGGCAGGAAATGAGTGGGAGGAGAAGGGGTGAGAGGAGAGCTAGGAGAGAGAGCTGGAGGAGAGATCTTGGAGGACGCAGAGCATGAACCAGACCTAAGATTTCACAAAAAGCAAGTATAATGTGGGAAATCTAAATGTTAGAAAACTGAGGGCTTGGAGGTTTAGGAGGGAGAAAATATTGCCCAGCATTGTGTTCTAGGTTAACTAGAAAAATAGCCTCTGCGTGGTGATTTGGTTGTACAGCTGCTGAGGATTAACGGCAGCATTACTAGAAGATAAACCAATAGTAAATATTAATCAATGCATAAAACAAAGGACAAAATATATCAGAGCATGTGGAGCCTCTATGAGACTGTTTCTCCAATCAAGGACCATTAAGTATATAACCTAGAACCCCTGTTCAGATATAGCCCGTGGTAGCTCAGTAACCAAGTCAGTTTCCCTAGTAAGGAGAACAGGAACTATTTCTGACATAAACTCAATGACTGGCTCCTTTACCTCCATCCCCACCTCCTGAGGGAGGAGCAGCCTTGCTAGGCCACAGAGGAGGACATTGCAGCCAGTCCTAAAGATACCTGATAAGCTAGGGCCAGATGAATGGGGAGGAGGACCTCCCCTAGCAGTGGACTTGAGAGGGAGGGTGGGATGGGGAGGGAATGAGAGAGGGGGCAACGGCTGGGATACAAAGTTAATAACCTGTGATTAATATAAAAAAATAAAAATTAACAAAATAAAAAAAAAACAACAAAAAAATTGACCAGCTAGCAAGATAATCCCCCATTCCACACAACAGCCCCCATGTCTGAGAGGAACAAGCATTTGGAAGAGTCACATCCCTATGAGAACAGCTGCTGTCAATTGTTTCTGACAAGGACAATGGGCCAGGATTCCTTCTCTCCAGAGAGAGTCCCATGCTCACCCCAACTCTATTTCCACATAAGGTAGGGACTAAGAACAGGACTTAGCGCCACAAGGAATTAAAACAGCAGGGCTGACATCTACACATTTCCCAGATACAAAGGATCACATAATCATTATAATTATTACCCTCATTTTTCAACAGGTAATAAGAGAGAGGAAAAGCATTTGAATCCGTCAATTTAATGCACTTACTTGAGAGCAAAAAAATTACATCAGACTACGTTAAGGAAGCTTCCATGTTTAAGGAAGAGCATGAGTTGTTCTTTGATAACCAAAATAGAATACAAAGGAATAGAGGGATAGAAACACTAATTTTACAATAAGGCTGTCGTAAGGATAATAACAATTTATTAAAAATATTTTAAATAAATTTTTAACTTAGAATAATGCTTTTTCTGATGTTTGGAAAATGGTTTGCTTTTTTAAAATAGCTGCTTATAATCCACAACCAGAGACTCAGAATGATCAGTCGTCCACAGAATTGATTTCTAGGCAGCTATTTAGCATTAGATCATTCTAGTTTTGAGTTAGTAAAAAAATTAATACAACTCTATTTGATTAATAAGTTTAATTTGCTGTCAAATATATAATACTAATATATTACATCTTGTTCAAAACAATGCTAAATACTCAAGAATATTTCAGAATCATGTAAAAAGATGGATAATAGTTTACTCTTTTCATAATTAGTTCTGAGCCTGCTATAGAAGCTAGTCATTATATATCTAAAATCTGTTTAGCATAATTGATATATGTGCATATGTAATACTTTTGATTGGAATCGATTCTATAAATAATGCATGCCATTTACAGCACACATCATTTTGATTTGTTCGCAATACTTATTTTAAAATATATATGGTTTTTATTTCTGTATCTGATTTCTGAAAGACATAGATAACATATTCACAGAATTTTTTTGGTATTTAATGACTACTTGATTCCTATTTAAATAGCAGTACTCAAACTAGGGATATCATCAATCACCAAAAGGGAAAAAAAAAAGAGTTAAAGCTAGAAAGTTTAGTAGAAGTTAGTTCTGACATTTCTGCCTTGTTAATAACCAGATGGGGCTGTTTTACAGAAATGTAACATCCTGGCTATTCTATAACTTCATGCAACTTAGATTTCTATTTTACATTTTTCCCTTTCCTGTAGAGATGGTCTTTATTTCCATCACTTCACTTACCCAGTGTTCTTACCATTATCTTTAAATCACTCAAATACCCTGGCAATTTCCTTTAAATTGACTTAAAATTTTCTCAATAAGTAAAATGTAAAGCAAAACCTTGAATTTGAATCTTTCAAAGTCAAGTCCCTTAAAATTAGCTGTTTGATGGTCTATGGTTTATTTCCCAATCCCACAAAATGCCCAGGATTTTCAACAAATGTTCTTCATCGATAAATGTCTGAGTGTTCACACTCAGCGGTTGTTTTTTAATGCAATAATTATTTGGAAAGTGTTGTGTGTAGTTACAAAAACGTGAGAAACCTAAATTAAGCACTTTCCCAGAGGTGTAAGTTAGCTATTCCACGTTCCCTGGTGTCTAGACACATATAAGTATATATGCATATAGTCTGTGTTATGTGATTTATACCTGTGTGATAGTCATCCTTAAATTGAATAACACATGCAAGAATTCCAGCTCATCAAGAATAAGAGATGAGGAATTCATTTTTCCCAGTCTAAACAAGGGAACTCATCATAGTACATTCCCACTACTAGAATCAAACAGTACAGACGAGGTAGCTTTTAAGCAAGTGAATGTGTTCTCACAGTTCTGGTAACTGAGGTTTAGCTTTAGGTCACTACGAGCTTCGGTCTCGTAGTGGTGATAGAAGTGTCCTTCAGCAGTTTTCTGACACTAGGAGAAATGTAGGTCCCTTGTCACAATCATGGACTCCATCCCTATCATCTAGTCTCTTAACTCTGTCAGCTTGGTGGTGGATATCAATAGGCAAGCAGGACCATCTTCTGGTACGCTAATGAAGTGACTTTTTAAAAGCTGGAATTCAAAAATCAGCCTGAACAGAAGGATTGGAGTTGAAGAGGGGAGATTTTTTTAAGAAATGTAAGCAAAGAAAGCGCAAACTCCCAGACAAGGGCTCCAGCTGAAGAAGAACCCAGTCATTTTAGGAAATGTTGCATCCTGCTAGAGGGTCAAGGATGGAGTTGAGAAATAGAAGCCCTTACTGGCCTTTAACCAGCAAGTGTCTTGAGGATCTTCCTTCTGGAAAGGAATGATGCCTGTTTCAAAGAAAACATGTAACAGTTATTAATTGTAATTGTTCATGACTATAATTATCCATTGCTTTCTTATGATTATATATTTATTACCAATTGATTGTAAGAAACTGAGTATAAGGAGTCACATCAGATAGACTGGTAACTCAGAGCTTGAAAATATGTGAATAAAGACAGATATCCCATAATACCAAAATTAATTTATGGTGCTGAGATATGACTCTCTTAACTAGGAAAACCTTTGCAAAACATGTTTTTTCTTATGCAAGCAAGACTTAACCACCACTGAGGTTGAGATCATTTGCACATTGTTTCTGAAGGAAAAAAAAAAAACCAACTAGTTACCTCCTAAGTGAAATGGAGTTCAAAGGGAGTGATTTAATTGTATACTGCAACCACCAGATGCTTAATTCAGTCACACCTCATTATGAGGCATTTCCCCATCCCGGGAATCCAGCTCTACTGCACAGTCAATCATGTTTCCCAATAGGTATTTTTGTTCAAAGTCTCTTTCTCACCACTCTTATATCAGAAGCAGGTAGCATGATGGCGCAAAACTCATTTTTGCTTAAGTGTTAATGTGTTTTGTGCATTCGCTAAGTATCATTTATGTGATCGATGGTTCTCACTCAATGTTATGCACATGTGCACTTTTTTGAGAGGCTGGATTTGGAAGTATATAAAAAATGACAAATATGTAGGCTGTTAGACATAAATGGAAACTAGAGATCTGACTAGTTTATGGGAACCAATAAAGCATTCATATTCCACTAACAAAATTGAGAAAGTATTTCTCTGCACTGGACAAAAAATATATATGCAGAAACTTGTATCTCCTCTTACAATATATACTAAGTATTAAAATCAAGCACACCTGTACATTGCTGGAATGTAGAAATTACTTTGTATATATGACTGAACACAAAAACCCACTAATATTCAGGGAAAAATATAATGTTCTTTAGAAATAAAACAATGAGATTTCAAATATAATATTTTATTTTCCCCACTTACATTGTATCTGATAAGATAAACTACTTTAACATATTATATTAATAATACTATAAAAATATTATTCTAAGGCATAATTTGTTGGCTCATTTTTTATATCATGAACTAAGATAAGAAATAATCATTGCCTTAAGCTATATAATTCTATCAGTTAAATACTACCATTGTCCTCATTGTATAACTGTGAAACCTTAAGACTTAGGTTACACTAGTAGGAAAGAATGATGAATGGATAAAAGAGTGACTATGAGTTTTTACTCCCTGACCACTGTCACTCTTTGGCACAACAAAGCAGATATATTCAGTCTTCCATAGATTACTACTTCTGTTGATTCTGTTTATTTTTCTCCTCCTGGAACCATAACTCTCTCCTCTATGGAAATCCAGATGTCTTTTTTTCCCACTGATTTGTATTAATCTTTCAACATTTTCTCAATCATTGTCAAGTTCAGGTATTGTAATGACCAACTCACAACTCCATTCCCACCTCATACATTTTTGCATTACATTTTCAGCAGCAGGCAGGAAAGCCCACATTCTCACAATTGTCAGTTTGGCTACATCTTTCCAATATAGTTAAAATGACATGGAGATTATTGTGAAAACTACAAAACTCTGGATTTACTATTTCACAAGTTACAAATAGTGCTTGTTTCAGCTGAAGGTATGTATGCAGCTGAGGGTATGCTGGTTACATGTTTTCTGCAATCTAGAGATTTGCATAAGTAATATATATAATACTGTGAGATATATAATGAAAGTGTTATCATTTACAGTACAAGTTTCATACAGTTTCTTAGTGTCACTTGCTAACATAACACAATTTTGTGCCAACTTTTTTGCAAGATACTTGCTTACTTTCACTTTCTAATAGATGCATTGATTCTAGTTGTAAAGATGAAGGAATAAACAGAACACTTTACCCCTTGATAAATGTTTGGTCAACTGTGAACACCTGAACAATAACAAGGAACAGACCTCTGCATTTCCTCTTCCAGAAACTTCCTCATGAGGAACATCTTTTGTTAGACCGAGGACGCCTCCATCTGTGTAACTTCACCGGGCTTTGCTTTGCACTTTTGGGTTGATTTTCTAAGACTCCTTCATCATGTGTCTTCTAGGGAACTTCGTCATGAGGAACATCTTTTGTTAGATGGAGGACGCCTCCATCTGTGTAACTTCACCTGGCTTTGTTTTGCACTTTGGGTTGATTCTCTAAGACTCTTTCACCATGTGTCTTCTAGGGATGTCAGAAGTTTAACCACCATCTCAAACCATGCAAAGATCACTGACTCTCTTGTCCTTGAGGTATATGAGGTTTTTCCCTAAGCATCAATAAACCATATAGTTCTATTGAAGATGAACAGAGGCAAATAAAAAAACAGCAGATACAAGGTTAGAAAAGAAGCAGCGATTTTAAATTCCCCTTTATAGTCTGTGGTGGATTTCTGTTGTGATAAAATGCCTGAGGAAAACAACTTAGGGAGAAAAAAGGAGTTTCTTTGGCTCATGGTCTTAGAGGTTCCCATCTGTGAATGGTGTGGTCCTGTTGTCTGCCAGCCTGGGCAAGGCAGCACATCATAATAAAAATATGTGGCCAATAATGAGATGTAAACTGTTCTCTTCCTAATACACCAACCAAAGTGGCATGCTCAATGGCTTCCATAGGCTTCACTTTTTAAGTTCCATCATTTCCCAACACAGTCACTGACAAGCAAGCTTTTGAAGACTGGTCTTGGAAGGTACTTTACTACCAAACCGTAAGATAAACCTTTTCTTATCCTATAGAATGAGAAATTTAAAGAAGTTTATCCTGAGAGTGCTAACTTGTATCTGTCCCATCTCCAGACTTAACAATATTGGAGGTTAAGTATTTATTACATGAACTTGAAAGGTACATGAACATTTACTTCATAATGATTTTAAAAGTGGAGTTCTTCCTTTTTGGAATTCTTTCCTAGGTGACTTTTGATGGCTCCTTTCCCCCTTTCTGATAACTTTCTGCCCCTGAGGCACCTACATATGAGGACAGTCATCTTCTGAAAGAAGTTCAAGGTTTCAGTCAAACCACTAGGGTTTGACTGAAAGGGACAAGATGTGTCCTACTTAAGCATTTCATAATGTGTTTCTTTCGTCCATAAGAGAATAAGAATTGGTGGTAAATGACTTCGATGCTCTCCAGTGCCTCTTAGCTAGACTAACTTGTTGTCACAGGAACATCTGTTAGTTTTCCCAGAAGACTGTGTGGGATACCAAACAGCTTTTGTCTCTAGACGTGAGACTTAGTCATCAAATCATGTTCTTGGCAATTATCACAGTTCTGTTATACAAAGATGTCGATAACATGGACAAATAGTTCTCAAATTTCAGCACGCATTCAAATCACCTAGTGGCGCTTAAGTCCCAGTTCTCGATGCACCTCCCCCAGACTCTGGGGTATGAGAGCTGAGGTAATGCCTGACAGTGTAACATTTGAACAAGTTCACAGATAATCCTCATGCTGCCAATCCAGGAAGCACTGCCTGAAAAACAAGGACATATTTCAAGACCCATTCTCCTACAGAAGGATGCATAGTCTGGGTTTCTTTATATTATCCATAAATATTATGAAATAGTATTTCATGCCTTGTATTTATGCTCAATAACAGCAGTCTGTCAGGTGCTTACTTTCTACTTTCTTAGATGGTAAGTATTTAGAATATATTGGGTTTTGACATAAAAGGTACATGAATTAAAGAAAATAACCACAAATTTTAGCTATCAATTAAATGATAACATTTTACCCTCTTCCACAGAAAGACTTAACAATCAGTGTATTAATGAACATACTGGCACAATCCGGAAAAGATCAATTTGGCTTAATCATTTCTAGGCTGACAGGGAGTTGCCCTTGACGTATCAATAAAATAGGTTGCTAGCTATTTGAATACATATGTGAATAAATTGCATTTTGAAATATGTAAGTTTTTTCTCTTATATTGGCACTCAATATTCTGTTTTAAGTCTCAGTTTTGCTGTCTTGAATTAGTAGTGATTAAGAGTGTTTATTTTCAAAGTCTGCAGGGAAATCTTGAACTTAAAGGAAAGGCTATCAGAACTTTAGCTGTAGCAGGAATGGCAAAAGGGCTCTGTTATCAAGAGTGTTAATTATTTATTCACACCTGGTTCACCACTGATTAACAAAACCTATTAAGGCCTTCCCTTGAAGACCTAGCTGTTGACATGTATTTGCAGCTGTTGTTGATTTTTTTTTCCAAATTAGCACAATATGTGTTTGGAAAACAGACAAAAGACAGCTGCAATAACTGAATGCATTTATTATGTACGCTTCTCAAAATGCTATGTAGGTTGCATAGTAAATGATGAAGTCAGAGGGAAACGCACTGGTAATTCCAGCCTTCACTTTGGAAACCGATTCTGAACATTTCAGAAGCCTACTATTCAACAACACCCACAAGACTGTTACTACAGAGCAGTTTCTCTTTAGTTTCAGCCTGGAAATCATTGCTGAAAATAATTCAAAATGCAGGAGGGCTATGTATGGGTGTAAGCGCTTATTAAAATAGCATTACCTTCCTTTTCATATACTGCATTCATCAAAGCATCCATAGCTGCATAGCCCCTTCCAAAGTCTTCTCTCTTCAGGTTATAACAATGCTATTGTAAAAGACTACATTAGCAAATAAAAATATTTTTTCTTTTGTGTTTCAAGTGTTTATTATTGCCCCTTTATTGTAGCTGCACGTGGCTTCCTGGAGTGAAACATGTAGCATCTCAAATGGTTTGGAAATCCTCTAACTCCAAAGTCCACTATTGATCTGGATTCAGGAGGATGTTGGGAAAGTCAGGGGATCCCCTTCACTTTCAGATACTGTGCAGAGCAATGGCTTCTCTGTCAGAAGCAGTGCCATGAGAGAAGTTCTGAGATCTAGCTTACACTCCCACTCACATCTTTCTCCTTTATCTTATATTACAAGGCAAGAAAACATGTTATTTTTGCTGATCCTCTTTCTACTGTAGGTCCCATTTCCTAATAATGGTGGTTGCAGAGAGGACAGACGGTACAGCAGGTGGAAATTGTTCTGTTATCATTGCAAGCCCTGACAATACAACATTCTCTCAGTCATTAATTCCATGGAGCAGTACAAGGCTTTTTGCAAAATTACAGTGAAATATATTCACATTCATCTTTATCAGGAACAGGTGTTGTGTAATTATCATTATCTGTTTACTTCATGGCTCTTGTCACAGATATGCTCACTAGATCAGACATACACATCTGTCCATGTTATTAATCACACAGAGAGACACAGGGCCACTTTCAACCACAATCATACTGCAGGCCACTGCTTTCTGACCATGCTGTTTCTTTAACCTGAAACTGAGCAAGGCTCTTTGCCTTCATGATATTTGGCTATCTCAGTCAAGTTACTGACTGCAGTCAGATGAGACAGATGCAGTCTGTATTAAACACAAGAGGTATTTGTGAGTAGCCAATAGCCTTCCTGGAAAACTAGACTAAAAAAAAAGCTATAAGAAATCAATTCCGAAGTGTTGAACACACACCGCTACAAAGAAGTTTACTTTATGCTAACTAATCTACACACAAACACACACACACACACACACACACACACACACTTCTAAGGAGAAACATTTAATAGACCTTCATACCCATCAATGCACTGCACGCTGGCTGGCAGAAACATGATGTGTACTTGGGAACATGGATGCTTCTTTTGGCCAGAAAATAAGCCCTAGAAAATTCGCTACACATCAAGAAGGCTTGGATACAGATACATATAGCTACAGGAATGATTCAGGGTTAGTATGAGTGTCAACTCATTTGTAACATTTACTAGCAGCTTCCACATTGTTGGATTTTTTTTCTTTCTGAGTAATTATATCCAGGTTATGCATTGTCTGTATTCTTTATTTTATCACGTACAAATGTAAAGTCTAATTTATGACAACTTCACATTTTATAAGTTTGCCTATTTACTGAGGACTGAGCACATTTTCAGACTTGTATAATGTAAAACACACTTTAAGCATAAATAGTAGGGTGATGATGGCTAGATTAAAATTGGGCTCAAATAAGCTTACCAAGCATGACTTCTCAGAGACAGTATGCAAATAAAAATGTTTTAAAATATACTGTGGAAAAATGCACAGATACTGCAGATGTCCTCAGAAGAGACGAGCATTCACAATATTTAATGTTTTCTAAATGTTAACTACATGATAAATTAGCTCATACTTTCCCATAGTCTAATTAATTTACAGAATTCATGTTTTATACTCAGTTTCTGCTACTATGTCAAATACTGCTAACTGAGCTATATACAAAGAAATTATTTGAGCTTGCACAGTGCTGGGGGCTGGGACAACCTTCAGAACAGTGGTCAGCATCTGCTGAGGGTCTTCTTGGTGTATCGTGAGCAGACAGTCGGTATTACCTGACAAGAGAGCAGGAACAGAAATCCAGAGAGACCCACCTTTTTATATGATATTTATGCTCAGGAGAAATCCTCTTGTTTTGTTTCTTATGGATAGAGGGTGAGAAAACAGATGAGAGGAGAATAATGAAATTAGGTTGTGAAGTGAAACAAGGACTGTCTCTGACATGAACTCAGTGGCTGGCTCTTTGATCACCTTGCTCTGAGAGGGGAGGGGGAGCAGCCTTACCAGGCCACAGAGGAAGACAATGCAGCCAGTCCTGATGAGATCTGATAGGGTCAGATGGAAGGGGAGGAGGACCTCTCCTATCAGTGGACTTGGGGAGGGGCATGGGAGGAGATGAGGGAGGGTGGGATTGGGTAGAAATGAGGAAGGGGGCTACAGGTGGAAAACAAAGTGAATAAACTGTCACTAATATAGAAATAACAAGTTTTATATTAAAGAAAGAAATTGGGTTGTGGAAAACAATGCCACCTCCCCTGCCACATCATCAACTTCTCTCCTTCTCTCTTATTCTCTCCCTTTTCCCCCTCTCTCTTTCTATCTCTTGACTAATCTGTCTTTCTTGCTCTCAAGAAGCAAGCTGGTATGTGCTGATCTCCCCATGCTATGTTAATAACTAAAATGTATTTTATATCAATTATTTACTTATTTTAGCAACAAATCTGTCTGGCATTTAAATAAAATAGATGGCATTTCCCATTGCTTGTCAACCATCTATCTTCAGAGTCCCCATACTGACCTAGAGTCGGGAGGACTGTAGGAAAGTGAAAGGTTCTCCTTCAGGCTCAGACATTGTGCAGAACAGTTCCTTCCATAGGAAACATAAATAAGAGAGTAAGAGAACTGGTCTGAAATTGGAATTCAACTAAATAACATGTAAAGAATTGAAAAGCTCAGGCATCCACTTCAAGAGACACAGCCCTACCCTCCAACATATGCATGAGGGTGAAGCTAAGTTCTTCTATAACTTGAACCCTCAGACAGTCAATGCCCAACAGCAACTTTGACTGTACGTTACAATGAAGAAAGCAAAGCAAAGAATAACATCAATAACAAACCTATGTAAGTGTGTAATGGTTGGGGAATCAATAGGAAATGTGAAACGAAGGTGCAAATTAAGCTAGAACATAAAGAAAATATTTAAAAACTGTTGCTAAAAATATTAATGAAGTAAATAGTTTTTATCTGTAAACATTTCTTAGTTTCTGCATCTCTCATAGTAACTGATATCTGCCATTTATATATAAGTACATACAATTTGAACTCAAATTCTTAATCTTACAGAGCAAGCTGCTTTTACGCACTTAAGCTTCTCCTCAGGCCTGGGTTTTTTATGACAGTCTTTTTCTGGGAAGACATGAACAAACACCTACTTACCACATATAGATAGAGAACCAGCAATAGACTTGGTCAACCAATGAGTTTTATTTCATGATTTCCTTGTTTTTCATTGCTGAGTAATATTCCATTGTGTAGATGAACCACAACTTCTGTATCCATTCCTCCACTGAGGGGCATCTGGGCTGTCTTCAGTTTCTGGCTATTACAAATAAAGCTGCTACAAACATGGTTGAGCAAATGTCCTTATTGTGTACTTGAGACTCTTTTGGATGTATGCCTAGGAGTGGTATAGCTGGATCTTGAAGAAGTGCTATTCCCAGTTGTCTGAGACAGTGGCAGATTGATTTCCAGAGTGGTTGTACAAGTTTACATTCCCACCAGCAGTAGAGGAGGGTTCCTCTTTCTCCACAGCCTCTCCAGCATGTGTTATCACTTGAGTTTTTATTGGATTACTTACAGTAATGTGGGTGAGGGGTTTCTTACAGGAAGAAAAACAACTCAGAGAGCTGCAACACAAAAGTCCACACTATTATGGGTGACAGCTCAGAATAGCTGGAAACAAAGAACTCTGCACCGCCAGCAGACAGCGCCATAGGCTAGAGTGCTCTTCCTTTTGGCTCAGTTGTTCTGAGCCTCTTCCGGGCATCTCAGTGGGTCTTAATGTCTTCTTGGCAGTTCAGGTGGTCACTGCTTCCTCCAGGCTTCTGGGTTTATATGAAAGTCTTCATACATTTTAACATTTAGTCAAGACTGGTGTGCTATTTTCTCCAGAATCTAAAAGGTAAAATTATAAGAATGCTTGTTATATTAAATTTCAACCTATTTTTCTGCACAATAATTAAAGATTAGAACAATTGTGTTTTGTTTCTTTTGTTACTCGTAATTTAGGTTTCTAAAATGCTAACAAAGTCATTTGGCTTTACAAGAGCACATTTCCATTCTATTTTAAAATAAACAACCATGTCACTGAAGTTGATTGTATACTTGTGTACATAAAGGCTGTCATTTTGACTTCAAACTTTCATTTCAATTCTCAAAATGTTAGTGAAAAAAACAATCTTCCAGCTTAAAATCAAGGGTCTTCCTCAGCAAAAGAATAAGGAAAAGATGTTCTTTGATTTTTTTTTTTAAACAAAAAAATATCAACTCTCCATGTAGGAAATTTTAATTGGTTACAAATTTTAAACCACATTCTTCACCATACAGCAGAATCTGGTTTTATAGACTTTTATGTCTCTATGAACTATCTCATGCAGGATTCTCTTCTGCAAACTAATTGTAAAAAACTGCCAATTTTAGTGCTTGGAAAGACTTTGCTGAGTGTTTGGGATACTCCTATAATGTCTCTCATAATAACATAATGGGAATTTTTATTGTATTTGAGCCTTTTTTTTTTAAGTCTCTTAGTATCTTTTGTGGGTTATATACCACTAAATTCAGTATTATGGATTCTATACATTTAAAAGCTAGCATAATGTTGATGCTCATGATGATGATGATGTATATGTGTGTTCATTATTTGAGAAGTTCTTACACACTCATTTTTGAAGTTCTTAGTGTACAAAATACTACTTTTTTATTAAGATCCTTTAATTATTCATGAGATTTGCAAAGGATTGTATCACCCATACAACTATTTTTGCATCTATGTTTGGGAACTTCAAACACTACTTAATTATTGTTTCTTTTTCATGTTTTTATGTATAATATTTCAGTGTAAAATAAAATATATTTTACCACTTGGAATCTATAATTAATGGAAGATTTTTTTTTAAGTAAATGGAATTTCTTGAGAACTGATAGACTAAGATCAGAAAGAAGGAGAGGAGAACCTCCCCTATCAGTGGACTTGGGGAGAGGCATGCATGCACAAAAGGGGGGGAGGGTGGGACCGGGAGGGGAGGACGGAGGGGCTTATGAGGGGATACAAAATGAATAAAGTGTAATTAATAAAAGTTAAATAAAAAATTAAAAAAAATCTCTATTTGAAAAAAGCCAATCGGTACTTTTCTAAAGAAAAAAAAAAAAAAGAATTTCCATATATTGAACCACCCCTGCATGCTTAGGATGAAGCCTACTTGGTTGTGGTAGATTATATCTTTGATGTGTTCTTGTACATAGTTTATGAGTGTTTTATTGAGTATTTTTGCATCAATGTTCATGAGAGATATTAGTCTGAATTCTCATTCTTTGTTGGTTCTTTCTGAGAATTAGGTATCTAGGCTAGTGTGGCTTCACAATAAAAACGGCCATACTAACAAAAACAATCTACAGATTCAATGCAATTCTGATCAAAATACCAACACAATTCTTTACAGACCTTGAAAGAACAATTCTCAACATCATTTGGAAAAACAAACAAACAGACAAACAAACAAGCAAAAAACACAGAATAGCTAAAATAATCCTGTACAATAAAAGGTATCTCCATCCCTGATCTCAAGCTGTAATATAAAGCAAGAGTAATAAACACTGCATGTCACTGGCATAGAAAAAGAAGACAATGCAGCCAGTCCTGATGAGACCTGATAGACTAGAATCAGATGGAAAGGGAGGAGGACCTCCCTTATCAGTGGACTGTGGGAGGGGCATGGGTGGAGAAGAAAGAGGAAGGGTAGAATTTGAATGGGACAAAGGAGGGAGCTACAGGTGAGATACAAAGTGAAGAAACTGTAATTATTTAAAAAAATAAAATAAAAGCATAAGACAAATAAAATAAAATAAAATATATCTGACAATAATTAAGAATGGTGGGTCAATTGAAGAACCAGAAATAAGCACACACACCTATGGACACCTGATTTTTTACAAAGAAGGCAAAAACCATACAATGAGGTGAAAGACAGCATCTTTAACAAATGATCCTGATCTAACTGAATGTGTACATGTAGAAAAATGAAAATAGGTCCATATTTATCTCCCTGTACAAAATTAAAATTCAAGTGGATCAAAGATATCAACATAAAACCAGACACACTAAATCTGTTAGAAGAAAAAGTGGAAAAGAGCTTGAACTCATTGGCACAAGAGACAAGTTCCTGAACAGAACACAAACAGCAACAGGCTCTAAGATCAACAATCAAGAAATAGAACCTCATGAAACTGAAAAGCTTCTGTAAAGCAAAAGACACTGTCAACAGAATGACAGCCTATGGACTGGGAAAAACTTTTCACCAACCCTTCATCTGAGAGAGAGCTAATATCCAGAATATATAAAGAACTCAACAAAATTAAAAACCAAGAAAGGAGCCTACCACAGAGGATCTGAAAGACTACCCAGCAGGTTATCAAAGCAGATGCTGAAACTCAGCCAAACTTTGGGCAGAATGCAGGGGATCTTATGAAAGCAGGGGGAGATGGAAAGACCTGGAGGGGACAGGAGCTCCACAAAGAGAGCAACAGAACAAGAAATCTGGGTCTTTTCTGAGACTGATACTCCAACCAAGGACCATGCATGGAGATAACCTAGAACCCATGCACAGATGTAGCCCATGGCAGCTCAGTCTCCAAGTGGATTCCCTAGTAATGGGAACAGGAGCTGTCTCTGACATGAAATCAGTGATTGACTCTTTGATCACCCTCCTCTGAGGTGGGGAACAATCTTACCAGGCCACTGAGAAAGACAATACAGCCAGTCTTGATGAGACCTGATAGGCTAGGGTCAGATGGAAGTGGAGGAGGACCTTCCCTATCAGTGGGCTTGGGGAGGGGCATGGGAGGAGATGAGGGAGGGAGAGTCAGATTGGGAGGGGACAAGGAAGGAGTCTACAGCTGGGATACAAAGGGAATAAACTGTAATTAATAAAAAAATAAATAAAATTTAAAAAAACAACAAACCAAATAATCCAATTTAAAAATGGGGTAGAGAGCTAAAAAAAGAATTCTCAAGAGAGGACTATCGAACAACAGAGAAACACTTAAAGAAATGCGCAATGTCCTTAGTCATCAGGGTAATGAAAATCAAAACAACTCTGAGATTCCATCTCACATATCACAGAATGGCTAAGATCACAAACTCAAGTGACAATACATGCTGGAAAGGATGTAGAGAAAGAGGAAACTTCCTCCATTACTGGTGGGAATGTAAACTTGTATAACTACTTTGGAAATCAATCTGGCTCCTTCTCAGAAAATTGGGAATAGTGCTACCTCAAGATCCAGCTATACCACTCCTGACTATATATCCAAAGGATGCTCATCCATACAATAAGAACATTCACTCAAGTATGTTCATAGCAGCTTTATTCATAATAGCCAGAATCTGGAAACATTCTAGATGTCTGTCAACCAAAGAATGGGTACAGAAACTGTGGTACATTTACACAATGGAATAGCACTCAAGGAAATCATGAAATGTTCAGGCTAATGGACGGAAACAGAAGAGATTATCCTGATTGAGGTAAACCAGAAGCAGAAAGACACACATGGTATGTACTCATTTATAAGTGGATATTAGCCATAAATACAGGATAAGCATACTAAAATCTACAGAACTAAAGAAGCTAAACAACAAGGTGGACCTTAGAGAATATGTTTAATTCTCATTCAGAAGGGAAAATAGGACAGATGCCAGAAGTGGTAGAAGATGGGGAGCAGGTTAGGAGACTCCATCCAGCAGGGGATGGACGCATATGCAGCGACTCACAGCCAACTTTGGACAGAGTGCAGATAGTCTTATGGAAGAAGGATGAGATAGTGGGACCCAGAGAGGACAGGAGCTCCACAAGGAGACCAACAAATCCAAAAAAGAGTGATGCATCAACCAAAGATCATGCACAGAAAGGACTTAGACCCCCTGCTCAGATGTAGCCATAGGCAGCTCAGGCTCCATGTAGGTTCCCTAGTAAGAGGAGCAGAGACAATCTCTGATGAGAACTCAATTGCCTGCTCCTTGATAACTTTTCCCCTGGTGGGAGAACTAAGCCAGCCCAGGAAAGGAAGAGGATCCATGCAGTGCTTCCATGACCTGATAGGCTAGATTAAGACATAGGGGAGGAGGACTTCCCCTATCAGTGGACTAGGGAAAGACAGGGGAAAGAAAGGGAGGGAGGATGGGATTGGGAGGAGATGCGGGAGGGGGCAGCAACTGAGATACAAAATGAATAAATTGTAAAAACTAATAAAAAAAGAGAAAGAAATGCTCTCTTTCGTACTCTTCTATATGTAGAACTGCTCCTATATGACTTCCTGAAATACTTATGAGGGCTTTGAAACTCTAAAACGTCCTCAGCTCCAAAGACAAAAATTGGGAAATCCAGGCATCCTGCCACAGCCTGCATATGAGGTGCATGCGCTTCCATTCCTTCATGCATAAAGCAGAGGTGATAATGTTTCCTTTGTGTTATTTTCATAATTGAATTACCATGTGGGTGCAATTAAAAAAGAATCTAGCAAATGCCTGGAGCTGTGTAATAAGAGACTTTTTATCTTTCCTGGCCACACATAGAAGTTCAAATCTTATCACATTATTTTTGTACCCTCATTTTGTTTTTGTTTTTGTTTTTCCGATAGTGTTACTCAGGTTGACATACACTGTGGTCAGATACAGGCCTCATGAGGCCAGCACCCGGTCCAGAGCTCACAAACTCTGAGCCACTCCCACCTTTTGTTTACTGCATACTCAATCAAACCCAGGCCCCCAATTCCAGGAACCCCCCACTCCAGCAGCCAAACATCAGATCCTTCCCATTCCCCTGAGGGCAGAGTCTGGATTCCAGGGAAAGCATCATCACCACCTCCAAACCACTGTTTTACTGGTATCCATATGGAGACCATGTGGACAATAAAATCATTCTGAATCCAGGGGCCAAGACAGGGGAGCCCAGACAAAAAAAATATTTCTAGGAGTCTGGGGTCTGGCAGGCCTGCAAGCCGCGGGTCAGCTGCCCTTAAGAAGCCTGCACCTTGGCACAGGCACCCATATGGTTGCCACCTGAGAAGCTCGCAGCCCTCTGCTGCCACAGAGATGGCTCACCCCTCCACAGCTACCCCCTGAGATACCAGCGACCTGCAGCTGCCTTCTGAGGCACTAGTGCCTGCACATGCTCTTGTCCACACTCCTGCCCTTTCAGAAACCCAGGCCTGTGTCCCAACCCCTCAAGGCACCCACACTGACGCCCCTGCCTTCTAAAACACCCACCCCAGTGGCTGCATCCAAAATGCCAGCACCCATTCCTGTCTTCCTGGACCTATCTCACCCTCCTCAAGACTACTCCATCCTCTACAGATGGGCAGATCCACTCTACCGTGAAGCTCTTGTAGTTAAGGAGGCCAGCAGGTACTCATCTGATCATAAAGACCCAAGACATCCAGCATGTTCCAGGAGTAAACAGCCAAGATTGTGGACAACCGGATGTCTAAAGGCCAGCACAAGAACACAACCAGCAAAAACCAGAACATCATGGCACCAGAGACCCTCCAAAATAATGGAGAGTGTAATGCACCTGAAACACAGGAAAATGACCTTAAATCTATGCTTACACAGTTATTAGAGGCATATAAAGAGGAAATGGATAAATATCTCAAAGAAATAGGAAAATACAACCAAATATATAGAGGCCATCAAGGACAAACAGGAAACCCCAATCAAACAGGTGAAGGAAATGAAGTAAATTGTTCGAGACCTGAAAAAATGGAATTAGAATCAATAAAAAAACACAAACCAAGAAAACCCTGGAGGTGGAAAACTTTGAGAAAAGATGAGGAAGTACGGAGCTCAGCATCACCAACAGAATACAAGATATGGAAGAGAGAATATCAGGCATTGAATTTACAATTGATACAACTCTCAAAGATAATATTAAAATGAAAAACTTTTTGACACAGAACATCCAGAAATAAAAGAAACTATAAAAAGACAAAACCTAATAATAGGAATAGATGAAAAAGATTACAGGTGTCAAAGACCAGAAATTATTTAAAAAAAAATCACAGAAGAAAATTTCCCCAACCTAAAGCAAGAGATGTCCTAAACACACAAGAGGCTTACAAAACTCCAAATACACTATACCAGAAAAGAAATATAGGATAACTGAGTTGCCATATAATAATCAAAACACTAAATCTACAAAACAAAGAAAAATAGTAAAAGCAGCAAGAGGAAAATGCCAAGTCACATAGAAAGGTAGACCTATCAAAATCATACCTGATTTATCAATAGAGACTATGAAAGCCAATACAGACAGGGCAGATGTCATGCAGACACTAAACGACCACAGTTGCCAACCCAGACTACTATACCCAGCAAAATTTTCAATCAATATAGATGGAGAAAACAAGACATTCGATAACAAAACCAAATTTAAACAATATCAATGCACCAACCAGATCTAAGATAAACTCCAACCCGATAAGATCAATTATACCCAAGAAAACACAAGATATAGATAACCTGTTCTAAAGGTCAGTCAGCAATGCTGTATCAATCAGCTCATTGTCCAGACACTGCTTTCTGACTGAAACCTACAGAAACAGCTTATGACATCTTCTCATACTGTCTTCCCCATGTTTCTTTAATATTTTAAGGATGATGAACAGAATTTTTTCATTTTTCTTTATTATTATTGTTTATTACAATTTGTATACTTTGTATCCCAGCTGTAGCCCCTTCCCTCATCTTCCCCTGGTCCCACCCTCCCTTCCTCTCCCCCCTATTCTCCTCCCCTAGTCCACTAACAGGGGCGTCCCTCTTCCTCTGCCATCTAACCCCAGCACATCAAGTCTCATCAGGACTGTCTGGATCCTCTTCCTCTGTGGCCTATTAGGCCATCCCGCCAGGGGGAGGTGATCAAAGTGCCGGCCACTGAGTCCATGTCACAGACAGCCACTGCTCTCTGACCAGGGAACTCAAATAGACACTAGAATTTTACACATATTTATGTTTTTCCATCTATCTCTAAGCTGTTATGCACATAATTCAGATTGCTAATAAGACTAATACACAATAGCAGCGGGTCCATTATTTGATATTCCTGAATGAACTAAAACAGTGTACCCACTTGAGTTGAGTGTATAGCGTGTAGAAGGATTTACTTATATTCAGCATTTCTCAAATATGTTGCTCCCACAGTGACTTACATCTCTAAACCACTATTGAGGCCCTCATTACATACCCTTAGCCTCTTACTGTCCAGTGCATTTCCAATTAATAGAGAAATTTGTGAGATTTCATTAAAATAAAATTCTTGATGCAAAATATCTATTTTAAGAAACAAAAAATGAAAAACTTACTTTCTGTCCACATTTAAATTGCTAATCTATCTTAGATTATACAAATATCTTAGTTTATACAAATATAGAAACAGTGTCACTTCTTTTCCACTGAAAAGAGGTTGGAAAGTCAAAGGTAGAATACTAGTCAGTGTGTTTGCTGTCTGATGAGAGCGTGATTATTTCCCTACATAGAGCAAATGACAAACAAAACCCTTTAGTCCTCTTTTATATGGGCATCAATGTCATTCTTGAGGACTCATAATCTCACCATCTCCCAAAGATCATGACTCCTCTTTCTACCTTGAACATTGACTGGATCTCTCAATAACCCAGTTTTGTATCAGCAGACACTGATCATATGGAGGAGTTATCATAGTGATGTACTGAACTCTTCAGAACTTCTAGCTTGTGAAGTTATACCTGTATTTATGAAAAAAATCACAATCATTCGCATCACCACCATTCTAACCTGTAATATCTTTAGATACTGAGTTTGCTGTCAAACTCTCTGTTCCACATACATGATTTCCATAATTCTTTCATTTGAAATGCTGATCATTAAAAGCTTCCTTCTTTTTCCATGAAATGACAAGATCTCTTCCCACATTTATTTTGTTAATGAATTGTAACTGTTTTATTATTACGACTAAATTGTTATTGGAACTTTCCAAATTGTTAATAGTGTGTCTGTCAGTCATCATTCAAATAATAACAGTGAATTTTCGAATCACTAATGTGCTAATTCAGCTCGAAACTCAAACCTGTATGTTCTTGAAGGCATATTTATGATCATGCCTTGGTATTCAATGCAGGTGTTTCCTGCACTCCTCCATTCCGTCACTCAAGAGTCAAAATGTGATGGATGGGGTTTGTTAGTTTATAAAGTCCACTTTACAGAAACCCTGAACTTTTCTGTTTTCTCAGCTAGCACAACGCAATGGCAAATATAGTAGATGCCAATAATTTTACCACAGTTTTAGATTATCATTGCAAATATCAAAAACGTTAAATTACAATCAGTACTATAGTGTTCTTAAAGTGTCTGCTCTTACCTATATCTTGTAAGAGTTTCAGCGATCCTTAAGGCTATATATTGAGTATCATTGGTTCCTTACACTGACATACAATGTTAAGAGAGGCATGGTACCATGGTATAACAGATGTAATGCTACCCAAGGTGAATAACCAAAAGTTGTACTGAGCAGATGAGAATTATTTTTAGAAAAAAAAGACAACAATTTTGAAGACAAAATAATGAAATTCCCAGTGTACTTAGGCTACAGAAATCATGTCTGTGTGACTGGAGTTTACAGAGCATGCATATTGTGTCAAACTAAAAAGAGATGTTTCAAAGGTAGAGAGGAAACAGATTTCGGAGGGCACTGAGTTCTTTGATAAGTACATAGTACTTTAGTCTAGTGATAAAGAAAAAATCAATACAAAAGGTGGAGTGACCTGACATCGTTTATATTTTAGTGAATGGAATTCATTATAATGAAGTAGAAGATCAACTCAGAAAACAGAGACTAAAAGAGTGAGAAAAATGTAAGAAATGGCTTGGAACTATAGTAAGTAGATTGGTTAAATTTCTGAATATAAAACCCCTGCACAGATATAGATCGAGGCAGCTCAGTGTCCAAGTGGGTGTCCTAGTAAGGGGAACAGGGGCTGTCTCTGACATGAACTCAGTGGCTGGCTCTTTTATCACCTCCCCCTGAGGGGGGAATGGCCTTGCCAGGCCGCAGAGGAAGACAATGCAGCCAGTCCTGATGAGACCTGATAGTATAGTGTCAGATGGAAGGGGAAGAGGACCTGTCCTATCAGTGGGCTTGGGGAGTGGCATGAGAGATGAGGGAGGGAGGGTGGGATTGGGAAGGGATGGGGGTGAGAGATACAGCTGGGAGACTGAGTGAATAAACTACAATTTATAAAAAATAAACATTTTTTAAATATTTATATATACATGTATATATATGAAGAGAAAATTATGTTGTTTGATGACTGGTATTTTTCCAGTTTGAGGACATTAACATAGTAATTTTAAAATGGTAAATTTCTACTATTCATGAGATACAGAAATTAAAGGTGAAATTCATTCTACAATCAAGAAATTTTTGTGAAGCCTACATACAAAGTCCATGCTTACACCTCATTGACAAGGCTATCTGTATCTTTAGAAGAACCCAAAAATTTAGTTAGGCACATTGAAACAAGTAATAACTCAATCTAGAAAATATTTATTGAATAGTTTCTATGCATTGTAGATTTCTAGGCATTGTTGATAGGAGAATGAATAAAACTGTCCCAAACTCTTGTTCATTCACTGCTAGTGCTAGGTGATATATACCAAACAGTAAGCAAAACAAATACACAATATGTTAGTATAGTCACTGTGTATGATGGAAAAGCTGAGCAGAAGAAAGGGGACAGGCAGATATGTCAAATGAGGACAATGTTATCAGGCAACTCCCACTGAGAAGATGATGTAAGTTTAGAGTGACAATCAAGAAGGAAAAAGCCTTCTCAAAATCAGGGGAAGCCTTTCTGGGAGAGAGAATGATCCATGTAAAAGTTCTTCTTTAGAACAAAGTGAAGCAGTTTAGCAGGAGTAAGATCAATGGATCTTCCATCCAACGGAAGGAGGAGAAAGAGGCAGAACCTGAGGTCTAGACAAGGATAGGCATACTGCAAGCCTCTGGAGGAACTGCATCTCTTATAGTGGATAGTGGAAGGGCATCAAGAGCTCTGGGCAGAGTAATGATAGAGATACAAGGAACAATGAGGCTAATATCAGTGCTTTGTAAGAACAGAAAGAAGTGTGTATAAGTGAAGCATTAATATTTGCACACCTCCTGCCTACTGTTGAAGACAATGGATACTTAGTTTCTCTATTCACTGGCATAGATGCTACCAGTTTCCTGTACAACAATCTTAATAATATCATCTTTTGTCCTTCCTTCCTTTCTTTCGTCTGCCATGTGAGTCCATGGTGTTGTTTAAATGTTGCATGAACGCCTAGGCATACCCATGTCCATGCTACTGCTAGAGCTGAAATATGCACTAGCTTCTTTGACCTTTTATCTTTGTGAGTTTGAATGCATCTGCCAAGACTTCAAAATCCACTCAGTCTTAGTTAATTAATGACATTGTTTTCATTCAAATATAATTCCCAATTCCATTTCTTCCTTTTCATGTATAAAAATATTCAGTATTTAGTTGCATTGGCTTTCTGACATTTTTACTTGGCAACCCCTTAACCTCTGTACTTGCTGGAATAACTCACTATGCAAACGTAAAAGATGATCTGAATAGACTCATACTCCAACCAAGGACTATTCGTGGAGATAACCTAGAACCTCTGCACAGATGTAGTCCATGGCAGTTCAGTGTCCAAGTGGGTTACATAGTAATGGGAAGAGGGACTGCCTCTGACATAATCTGATTGGCCTGCTCGTTGATCACCTCCCCCTGAGGGGGGAGCAGCCTTACCAGGCCACAGTAGAGGACAATGCAGCCACTTTTGATGAGAACTGATAGACTAAGATCAGAAAGAAGAGGAGAACCTCCCCTATCAGTGGACTTGGGGAGGGGCATGCATGCAGAAAGGGGAGGAAGGGTGGGATCTGGAGGGGAGGAAGGAGGGGGTTATGGGGGGATACAAAATGAATAAAGTGTAATTAATAAAAAAATAAAAAAAAGATGCTCTGAATAAGTCTGCAGTCCATCACACACACAGTTGGATAATATGAGTATAAGGACTTATTTGTCTGTTCATAATGATACAAGAAGGTAGGCCTTCTGCTGATTGGTGATAACCTTGCCTCCTGGCCAAGAACAAGTAAATGGGAGAAATGAAGGTTTACTCTTCTGGAATCATGGGGCGATTTATAGGATGGAGAAATAATCATTCATCCTTGCTTCCTCCTACGCTCTAGTTTTATAACTGCTCTACACCTGATGTGGAGAACTATTTCATAACATTTGGTCTGTTCTGGTGTTGCTTCTCCCATTACTGTCCACCCATGCTTTTACTGTTTGTCTTTCTTCATCAACAGTTATCTTTTTCTTTTTTTAACTGTTTTTTTTTTTTTGTAAATATTAGTTACATTTTATTAACTCTGTATCCCAGCTGTATCCAGCTCCCTCATCCCCTCCCAACCCCACACTCCCTCCCTGGTCTCCTCCCTGCCCCTTTCCAAGTCCACTGATAGGGGAGGACCTCCTCCACTTTCATCTGACCCTGTTTTATCAGGTATCTTCAGGACTGGCTGCAAAGTCCATCTCTGTGGCCTAGCACGGCTGCTCCTCCCTCATAGGGGGGGTGTCAAAGAACCTGCCATTGAGTTCCTGTCAGAAATATACCCTGTTTCCCTTACTAGGGAAACCAATTGGATGCTGAGCTACCATGGGCTACCTAGAAAAGATCTTCCTGAGTGAAGTATCCCAGAAGCAGAAAGACACATGGTTATACTCACTTATATAGACCTATAAGAAAAGATAAATATACTGAAATCTATCCACCTAAAGAAGATAAACAAGAAAGAGGACCCTAGGTAAGATGATCAATCCTCACTTAGAAAGACAAATGGGATGGACATTGGATGTAGGAGAAAACAAGTAACAGGACAGGAGCCTAGCACAGAGGGCCTCAGAAAGACTCTACCTAGCAGTGTATCAAAGCAGATACTAAGATTCATAACCAAACCTTCGGCAGAGTGCAGGGAGTCATATGAAAGAAGGGGAAATTAATATGACCTGGAGAGAACAGGATCTCCACAGGGACCTAATATATCTGGGCACAGGGATCTTTTATGAGACTGGTTCTCCAACCAAGGACCATGCATGGATATAACCTAGAACCTCTGCTCAGTTTCCTTTTCCAATAGCAGTTTGATAAATGGTTGGACTAAGCTGGCTAGGAATAACTCACCTGTACGAGAGTCGTTTCTCTTGTTATATTGCCCGTTGCCCACAGGCTTTTTCTGGATCATCAATACATTATACTACTACTTCATTTTATATATGACATGGTGCCTGGGTAAGATTGCTGAGTAGAACTGTAATACAAAAATAGTTATTTATTTTATGTACCTTCTTTGTTAAACATTGAATTTGATTCTATTGGAAAAAGTTGATATCTTAGAATAATACTTACAGAAATAATCTCAGTGCATATATTGTCCCAAATTCTAATGTCTATAATAATTAATATTTACTGAATATGTATTATGTTCCAGAACACATCCAAAGGTTTTCTATGTATTTGTTCAATTAATTATAAGAAATCTTTATGAACCAGAGAGTGTGTGACTTCTTCCATCAAGGATCAGGACAAGGGTACATTAGATTCCAGATTCCAGCTATGAGGAAAATTTACACAGCACTAATCAAGAGGTATCCTCCTAGGCCGTAGTCACTAAGACATGGACCAAAAGGGACATTTAGTCTCCATGCAGGATGCAATAGTCCCTCAAAGACTATATCTCTTTTTAAAAGCCACAGACAAGGGCATTTCCTGTTTTTCAGGCTTTTATTTATATCAGTCTTAAAGTCTTCGATATGACTAATGATACAAAGAATTAGGAAACTGGAGAGAGAGTTCTTATTCATTAATTATTCATTTCCTTTGCAATTTCTTATTAAATGTATTTTGTATGCCTCTCTCTGAAAATCCTTTCTTCCAGACATCCAAACAGAGCTACTTTCTGATTTTGCTTCTACTGTTAATTGTGCTTATGAGGCAAATTGAACAGTACTCCTAGTGAGAGAAGACTGCCTGACTAGCTGCTGCATGAGCCCAATTCAATACTACATGTGCATAAAATTCTTGTGAAGTGAAGACCTCACGCCCTACACACGATATTTGGAATGGTTGGAACAATGAGGTCCAGACTCTGCCCAAGCTTGCCTCTGCACACTCCTGCAAAGATGGTAATGTGATGTGTCCCAGAGAGTAGGCTCACAAATTTGGTGGTCATTTGTGGGAAGAGGTCGTCACAGATAATCAGAAAACCAGCCAAAAATAAAATCTTCCTTATTTGTTTCTGTCTTGATACAGCCAGCATATTGTTTTTCCCTATTAAAAATAACTACATTTCAAAACAAATTGATGCAAGCCACAGCTAATCATAAATGCAGAAAGGCATGATTGTTTTGGCATTAAATCGTAAGATGAAATCAGCCAACCCAACATTTGAAAATCATGAACTCTAGATTTAATCAAATGAGGACAAAATGCTATTGCTGGAAGACAAAGCTACACTTCTGTGTTTTAAACAATGGCTTGATTGTAATCTTCAGATATTAAATAGAAGTCCTTAATTGAAAGGTCCCTTGTTGCTGCAGGTCCTTACAGTTAGAAATGTTCTACAAAGTGGAATAGATCTGTAGTGTGGATTCAAACTCGCTGAATAACAAGCCACTAGCAAACAGTCAGTGAGCACTTATACTATATGGTCACCGGGATATGTTTTGCACTCAGGGTTTCATTTAAAACCTAGCAACAATATCTCCATAAACTTGATCAGTTTTGCACATGAAAAACACAACAACCAGGCAAAGAAAGTGTGACACAAAGAAACAAATAGCGTATCTAGGTAAGGAACAATGAGGTCCAGACTCTGCCCAAGCTTGCCTCTGCACACTCCTGCAAAGATGGTAATGTGATGTGTCCCAGAGCGTAGGCTCAAAAATTTGGTGGTCATGCTTTCAGAATAAATATTAGGAACCTTTGCAAAGCTGAGTCCGAACATAATGTAGTTTAGCCATATGGCTGTTATTAACATTAATTAACATTTGTAAAGCATCTTCTGCATGTAAAGCCATATACCTCAGGGTAATGTTGAAGAGTGTTATTAGTTCACCTGCATCAAGAGAGAAAACAAACAAAAGGGCCCAGAGACCAGGCCATTTACCCATTTTGATATTAAGGTAGATCTTGTCTTAAGAGTTTAATGCTCTTAACCTCCTGGGATCACAAGTACTAAACTCATCAAAGTCCTTTCTGACATTTATAATAGAAATCCATTAGTCAATTTGCATGAGAAGCAAGTGGCAAAAAAGAGAAACTCTCTGCAAAATGAGAGTTAGGGAAAAGGATTAGAGCAGCAAAGAATACATGCAAGCAAGATGATTGTTAAAATTATAGCAAGATTTGATATCATGCATACACAAATACAATCCAACAATAATTAGAACACTTTAATTTATATATCACTTGTCTAGATTTCTAATATACAATCCATGAATACAAAAGTCGATATAGTGTCGAATTATGCTATGAGCACTTTGTGAATACCTTGAATCAAGAATATTTCTAATGACATTTCCCTTCCCTCTCACCAAATACTTTCTAGGTCATGTGCTTTCTAGTTCTGTCTAATCACTGCTCCAAACAAATTAAGGTAGTTTACATTTGAACAAGACACAAGACTTAACAAGCTTCAGCAAATGACCTAGCCGTGAGAGAGAAGGCAGAAGAGTTTTGCATTGCCATTTTTCAGCTACACTAGTCTCAGGAACCTCAGTAAACTGATGTGTCCTATCTACCACATAGAGCAAAATGTCTATGGCCAATACAGCTACTCAGCCACAATGGCTCTTGTGCTTATTAAATATGATTACAAACCTTCTGGAGAAGAAATAGAAAGATTAAGCATTTCTGGGAATGTTTTGTAGTCATCTGGATTTCTCCCTCCTGGGACCTGGACCCCACCAAGATCCACACATTTTAGAGGTTTCACCCAGTAAAAGACATCAAAGGCATCAAAGACAATTCTTTGAGTGACCATCAGTGGATACACTTCTTCCTGAGAACCAAAGTTCCCATAGGAGAAAAAAGCCTATGTGTTAAACATTCTACAAAGGCTGACTCACTGATTACAGTTTCTACAATGGGCCTGAAAGCTGGCAATTTTTTCCAAGTTTCTAACAGCCAAGTTCCTCACCTGAGTACATATGATGAGAGATGAGAATGTCATCAAATAATGCCTGAGGCCTACACAAGAACTTTCCACACGTTATTGTAACCTGCCTTCTTGATGTTTCCACCAGTGTATTTTAAGTACCTTAATTTATGGCTTTCTTTGCTTTGTTTCTATGAAAAAGCAACAGTAAACTGCTACCACTTCAAAACACGGAATAGGGGTAATCGACATCCGAGTCCCCAGGCCATGATCAGTCATATCTAGCTCCAGAGTGCTATTGCTTTGCAGTGAGAGCTAGAGCTTTGCATTGACAGCCTCTATTTCCTTCCTGCAGTCCTCAAGAATAACTGTAGGACATGCTGAGAATGAAACATTCTGAGATAAGCAGAGCCTGCTAGGTCACTGCAGGCTCTCTGTCTGCCATTCCTAAAGCATAATGTCCTGGAACGCTTATGTCTGGCATGTTACCATCCATGGCCTCCTCCCAGGTATGAAACCCGAGGTAGAGAGCTGTCTGGGATCCCTGAGGATCAGTGCAAATGAAGCATGCATATATGAGATTCCAGGCACGGTGGGCAAGTTGCCTCAGCCTTGGGGCACTGGCTCGCCATGAGTTCTTGGCAACGACTGTCTTTTATTGGCTGTGTGTGAGTATAAAGTTTTTTTTTTCCTTTTAGCTAGCTGTGTGAATGATAAATATCTTGAGGCTTACTTGAGTGGTAGATAACACAGACAAACTTATAGCGGCTCAACAGATAGCCAGTGCACACCAAAGTTCCTTACAAATACTACAGTTATCCCAAAGTGAGCAGAGCAGAATCCCTCCAGCTCTGATTCCTTATGGGAGGCTTCTTACCAAGGTAAGGGCTGATGGCATGGTTATAAACACAGACAGTATAGAATGCCTTGCTTCCTAATGATCATGGAAGCCTCTGCGTAGATTTTCATAAAAGTGTAATTCAGATATATGTGGGAAACCGGGCTGCCTTGGAAAGGCTACCTGATTTCTCCTCAGGGAAGCTTTGTGTTGCCATGACTGATTTACACTCATAAAAAAAAAAACTTTATTTCCTAAGTTCTCAAATAAAATAATAAGTAAGTCTGTGGGTGTAAAAATCTAAGTATTACTGTGACCTTTTAAATATATGAATCATCTACTCCAATTGCAATCTAATGCAGTGCTAATGTTTTAAAAATCCAGAAAGGTATTTTCCAAACAGGCATCCTCATGCAGAACTTCAACAAGCATAACATTCCTAGTAGTCTTTTATTCTAGCTTCTGTCTAAACAATTGTCATCTTAAATAAATGTTAGAAGCACCTGGAGCATAGATCTACCTGCTTAAGTATATTTTACACTTCATATTTAATATGCTTTGTATCATTTTTCAGAGGAATTATTGAGCAGAAAGACTCCTCTAATGTTTTTGAGATGTAGACATTTCACATATTATGAAAACCTATGCAATGCATCTGCAAGAAATATTTGTACAACCAAGGTCAGGTCTATTTGTTTATCAGGAGGAGGGAGAAAGCAAATCTATGCATGATTCATTGTATTGGCCTCCTTTAATGGACAATTCTAATCCCTGCCAAGATCTGATTGATTGTTCTATTAATACATCCAAGGGAAAAAAATGAAAAATAAATCAAGCAATCCAGTACCAACTTGGTCATGCTGCAGAGACATGACTTAAAAGCCAAAAAAGCAAAAGCTTTTGCAAGGCTTTGCAGGGCACCTGTTGTCTTTCTGTTAAGTCAAAGCTGTGTCTGTGCATTGGGCTAGATTTTGTGTCTGACGAGGGCATGGGGCGTGGAAGAGCAAAGCATTACCTTGCAAATGAGCAAGAAAAGGCAAGGGACTTTAGTTGGTATGAATTAGTTGTGTCTGAACTAGAGTGTGTAGATGTTTCATTCCAACCACTATCCTGTGATGAAATGCTTTGCTTTTGAAATAGAGATTACATCCCTTAGAAAACTCTCATTAAAATCAAAATACATCAGAAGGAACTGATATTTTGAGAAATTTGTCAGTTACCAAATATTCTATATTCTACAAATAAAAAGTGGCCTGCCATCGTTGGCTGGTGGTCAACAGCCCTAATGGAAGAGGAAACCCACAAAAAAGTCTATGACTGTACCCTAATAGTATTTAACTAAAGTAGTATAGCATCAGATTAGCTTGGGTACCATTTAAATACTCATTGACAAATACAACTTTCATCCCTAATTTGAGAGATCTCTTTAAAGTGAAAGACGGTGAATTCAGAGGCATATGACAGATCTAGGGGCTGAAAATAACTGAAGCTTAAATAACATATTATGGGCATTATATAGTTATTCTAATCATGAACCTAATGTTATTAAGCTTGCTTGTACAAGAATAGGCTTACCAAGAGCCAGTTATAGATGAGGAAGGAGCTCCTCCATTCCTGCACAGAACTAAAGACCACTGCTACATACTTACATACATACATACATACATACATACATACATACATACATACATACAT